>NC_135719.1:29263033-30463033 GCF_964656455.1 Halichoerus grypus | reverse complement strand
GGAATTTTAAAGATGGGCCTTTGAGAAGGTTCAGGAGCTTGGCTAAAGTTTGGTCAGGCAGAGAACCTTTTTCAGTAACCACATTGTAAGAAAGAATGAAAAGACATTCTTCCTTCCTTTGAATAATATGTGTCCATTTTTTGGTTAGTCACTTTTGTTCATTAAAGACCACCCTAATCATCTGCTGACACTTGGTAGTAGAGGGTATACTATATGGTGCAAGCCATTGGGCATTTAATGAGGGGGAGTTTCTATGAGGATAAAAAAAATAAAGATTGATATTAAACCCAGTTTCTGATCCCAGAGGGCAGCCTGTTGAGAAGATTTCTAGATATTTAGCTCAAAGCATCTTTAGATGTGGTGTGTACAGCAGTGTTAGCCTAATAGATTCCCTGCTTTGCAGTTTGATTGTGGTGATGGCATTGCATGTCCAGGTGAACTTTCTGAGTGGCCCATGCAGAATAAGCAAGAAATTTGCCCATACATTATCTGTTATGAAGATTTCCTTGATGTTTACATCAAGTCTTTCACCTTCAACTTTCAGGGTTTTGAGAAAAGGGAAGTCTAGTTTTCAATGATTCCAAGTAAGAAGGGAGACAAATGCAAATGTCAATTTGGAGAATTGCAGCCAGATATTGGAAGAAACTAGGATATTTAAGGATTTGTTAAGGACTGGCAAAATGTGAAAGACAGAACTTACAAGGGTACATTATAATTTTCCATTGAAGCATAGTTTTTCTTTCTATTGTCATCACCATTCAATCAGACATAATCAAAATAAGAATAATTATTTTGCAAAATAAATCCAGAGTCATTATACTTAGTGTGATTATTTATACAAATGAAGCAAAGAAAGGGACTGACCACATAGGTCTCTTGAGTTTTTGTTGTTGGAACTTTTAATAAGGAATCTTTGAATTTTTTAAACCCTCCCAAGGCTAGCAAGCCAAGCCAAACATTTGCCACAGATTTTTTCTGCAATACCTATAGATTTAGGTATAATATCTAATCTCTTTTCTAGGGATCCAAAACTCACCCTGAGATTTCTGGTCCTGCCAGGAAGTAAACTTTCTTATTGACTTTTAAAATGGAAAAACCTATAATACAGGTTCAGGTTGTTTTTTCCAAGAAGGGGTACAAGCATTGACTCCTTACTTAGTTCCTTAAAGCTGTCAGGGCTTATCTCATTTAGCATACTTATTCTCAAATATGACCTTCAATTCAGAGCTTTGTCAATATAACCAATGTTTTAAGTTGGGTACTGTTATAAGAACAGAGTTGAGCTTATGAGAATATATTGCCATAAAAATAAGAATACTCACTAAGAGTTTTTAAATTCCAGAACAATCAGTTAGGGAGAAAAGTTGTTTTATCTTTTTCCACAAAATTATATTTTACCAAATTGCTGTAATATGGAAAACAAAACATTAAAAAACTGTGAATGTTCAAAGAAAGTTATTTTAATGAATTATAATTGTCTCCATCAGTTTATTAAGCTCTATGTAATTAATTTTTGTTCTGCTAGCTCTTGGGCCAGTAGTTTTAGGGATCCATTACTTTCTTTATTACTTCTGGAAATTCCAGAGTCATGGCCTCAAAGTTGTTACAGTTTTGCCATCATGTAGAATTCATGCCTGTAGCTGATTGTAAATGCTTTTGGAGAAGAATCAAAGCAAAAAAATAACTGTGAATAACAAATAAATGGAAAAGGCCAGACTAAACTTCTGGTAAGAGTTCATTGAGCAAACAAAACAAAACAAAACAAAACTAGTTATTTCAGTGGCATACAATATCTAAGGATAATAACTGGAAAACAATGGCATTGACAAATTTCTATGAACATATAATTTCTGGAATATCTGTATTAGTTATATCTTGAGAAAATTTATTGTCACTTCCTATATGACAATGCTTCTGACATAATTTTTAAAAAAATTTTTATTTATTTATTTGACAGAGAGAGGGAGAGCACAAGCAATGGGAGCAGCAGGCAGAGGGAGAGGGAGAAGCAGGCTCCTTGCTCAGCATGGAGCCTGATGCGGGGCTCAATCCCAGGACCCTGGGATCATGACCTGAGCTGAAGGCAGCTGACTGAGCCACCCAGGTGCCCTGCTTCTGACATAATTTATCATACTAAATAAACCTAATTAGTTTACCATACCCCTTTCATAAGGCAAGAGACAAATCCTTTGATATTTTCCAGAGGCATTTGGGAAAGTTAATTTGTGATAAAAAATATTCCATTTAAAATTTGATTTTGGGAAATTGTTAAAATGTAAAATCTGAACATTGTACATGGGACCACAAGTCACTGTGTAACTATACTTAATTGTCCATTTAATCAAAGTGACAATTAAAATATTTCAAAGGCAACCGCAGAAAGTTATGTAGTTGTAAAACAAAAACATATAGTTCTTTTAATATTGAGAAGACAGTTATCTTAAATAATCAATAAGGACTTGTCCTGATAAGGAAAGCAAGAAGAACAGGAGATTATTTTAAGTAACAAAATCTTGGTTTCCCAAGCATAATACTAAATAGGTAAAGTAAAAGTGTTTTACAATTTCTTATTAAGAGCAGATCAATAATCTAAGAAATCTTTGTTTTTATATGAGAGAAGGAGAACCAAATTTAATTTTGTACCAGTGTAGTATGAATTCTAAGGTCAATTTAAAAATATATTATAAATAGGGGCACCTGGATCGCCCATTTGTTTAAGCATCCGACTCTTGGTTTCAGTTCAGGTCATGATCTCAGGGTTGTGAGATCAAGCGCCAAGTTGGGCTTTATGCTCAGCGCAGACTCTGCTTAAGATTCTCTCTCCCTTCCTCTCGCTCTTCCCCTCTGTCCCCTCCCTGCTTGCTCTCTCTCTCTAAAATAAGTAAATAAAATCTTTAAAAAGTGTATTATAAATAAATTAATCCAAATCTTAGATTTGAGAACACAAGATAAAGTTCCTTTTCCATGATTTATTTCCCACAATCCTTAAACAACATTTTCCACTTTATATCTATTTAGTTTTTGTCTTACTCTTGACTTCTCATTTTGGAACAACCATTCATTCACTTTAGGGCAAAATTATGCTTTTCCCTTTAGAAAAAACACATGCCTCATACCTTTCCTTATAAAAACTGGGCCTTAATTGCCTTGCATTAAAGACTTTCTTTGTTTACCCTTATTATTCCTAGTATATTGATTGGAATTTTAAATCAATATTCTCCTTTCTACACAGAGAAAACCAGGACATAAGCAATGGTTAACTCTCTGGCATGTAATACATTTTGTAGCAAATTTGTGAGTACATCATTTCATAATTTTCTAGAGGCATATGCCTTTTTCACAGTACATTTTCTCATGTTTAAAAACACCCAATATGTTAAGATTCTCTATGCCATATAAAAACAAAATGCCAAGTATAGAAAAAATTATGTTCAGCAATTAATATTTCAATATTTCATCCTTTTTAGATATTTTCTGTCTACTCAGTGATTATACATTGTTTACCTTAACAGTATAACTTTAAGGTTTCAAGTTATAAAAAGGTATGTGAAACTACTTTTAAGTAGATATTATAAAACACAATTACTATAAAACACGTTTAAAACAAACACACAACATAATTATTGAAAAATTTCTTTATAGGGGCGCCTGGGTGGCTCAGTTATTAAGTGTCTGCCTTCAGCTCAGGCCATGATCCCAGGGTCCTGGGATCGAGCCCCACATTGGGCTCCCTGCTCAGCAGGAAGCCTGATTCTCCCTCTCCCACTCCCCCTACTTGTGTTCCCTCTCTCTCTGTCTCTCTCTTTCTCTGTCAAATAAATAAATAAAATCTTAAAAAAAAAAAGAAAAATTTCTTTATAAATATACATTTTCTTGATTTGAATGTAAGAACTGATTCCACAAAACTCTTAGAAAAAGCAGATAGGGAAAAATGAAGGGGGGGAAATCGGAGGGAGAGATGAACCATTAGAGACTATGGACTCTGAGAAACAAACAGGGTTTTAGAGGGGAGGGGAGTGGGGGGATGGGTTAGCCCGGTGATGGGTATTAAAGAGAGCACGTACTGCATGGAGCACTGGGTGTTATATGAAAACAATGATCGTGGATCACCACATCAAAAACTAATGATGTATTGTATGGTGACTAACACAACATAATAAAATTAAATTAAAAAAAGAAAAAAAGAAAAAGCAGATAACCTTTTTAAAAATTATTTGAATTCATTTTAGTTAACATATAGTGTATTATTAGTTTTAGGGGTAGAATTTAGTGATTCATTGGTTGCGTATAACACCCAGTGCTCATTACATCAAGGGCCCTCCTTATACCCATCACCCAATTACCCCATCCCCCATCCACCTCCCTCCAGCAACTCTCGGTTTGTTTCCTATAGTTAAAAGTCTCTCATGGTTTGTTTCCCTCTCTGATTTCTTCCCATTCCAGTTTCCCTCCTTTCCCCTATGATCCTCTGCACTGTTTCTTATATTCCACATATGAGTGAAATCATATGATAATTGTCTTTCTCTGATTGACTTATTTCACTCAGCATAATACCCTCCAGTTCCATCCATGTCATTGTAAATGGTAAGATTTCATCCTTTCTGATGGCTGAGTAATATTCCATTATATATATATATATATTCTTTTTTATATATTCATCTTTTTTATACATTCATCTGTCAATGGTCATCTGGGGTTCTTTCCATAGTTTGGCTATTGTGGACATTGCTGCTGTAAACATTGGGGTGCATGTGCCCCTTCAGATCACTAGATTTGTACTTTGGGGTAAATACCTAGTAGTGCAATTTCTGGGTCATAGGGGAGCTCTATTTTTAACTTCCTGAGGAACCTCCATAATGTTTTCCAGAGTGGCTGTACCAGCTTGCATTCCCACCAACAGTGTAAGAGGTTTCCCCTTTCTCTGCATCCTTGCCAACATCTGTTGTTTCCTGAGTTGTTAATTTTAGCCATTCTGACTGGTATGAGGTGTCTTCAGCCCATTTCTTGACTGGATCTTTTGTTTTTTGGGTGTTGAGTTTGAGAAGTTTGTTATAGGTTTTGGATACTAACCCTTTATCTGATATGTCATTGCGAATGTCTTCTCCCATTCTGTAGGTTTCCTTTAGTTTTGTTGACTGTTTCCTTTGCTGTGCAAAAGCTTTTTATCCTGATGAAACCCAAATGGTTCATAAAAACAGATACCTTGAGAGAGAAAGGGAGATGGTGGTGGAGTAGGAGGAACCTAAGCTTGCCCCATCCCACAAATACAGCTAGATAACTATCAAATCATCCTGAATAGCCCATAAATCGACCTGAAGACTCACAGAACAAACTTCACAACTAAAGGTAAAGAAGAGGCCACATCAAAGAAGGTAGGAAGTGTGGAGATACAGTTTGAGAGAAAAACAGATTATGGTTGCTGCAGTGGGGAGGCAGACATGGTCATGGAGAAGGGCAAGAGACAGACTAACACAAGAGGAGTGCACTGGAAAGATGAATCTCCATAGCAATTGGCTTGGGAAGTGAAAGGAGCTGAATTTTGTGAGTTATTGTAGCCGACAGGGTATAAAGCCTGGAGTTCTAAAGGTCAGTGGGCTTGGCTTGAAGAGAACCTGGAGGCATTGGGTCGGCTCTTAGAGAGAAGGCAAGGCAATCAGCCCACAGACATACAGCATGGAAACAGCAATCAGAAGAGCACCTGGAAGCACATAGTAGGGAGGTTATTCGCTCATCTCAGGGCATGTCTCAGAGAGGCAGCATTCATGGAGAGACCCCTCCAGGAGCAAAGTAACTAGCAGGTGCCATTTACCTCCCCCATCCCACAGCATAAGCACAGCAATCACACTGGCTGCCTAACTTGTTTACACCAAGCCCTGTCCACTGCCCTTGTGCTGTGGTGGAATTGCCCTTCCCAATCAAACTTGCCACAGTCCAAGTGCAGAGGGCTCACCCCCCCTGCCAGACAACCAGACCAAATGTTTGTGGAAACTTCATCTCCTCACCCAAGAGTTTTACTGGCCCTCAGTTCCTCTGGACATGGTAAGAGGTCTCATTTCACAAGCAGACCAGGGCACACCTAGTTAAAACTTGCCACATTCAGGCCAGGACCAAGCACTGCCTATGAGAGGCAAAAAGAGATTCTACAGATGATTGACCTGAAGGATAAAGTGGACAGGGCACAATAACAGAGGACACATTGGAGACACTCCCTGAAGCACTAGGCCCTGGGGAACAAAGGATAATACACTGCAAGACATTACAGCAACTCTTCTCCCTAAGGCCATTATCATCAAGAACAGGAGATGCAGCTGACTTTCCTAACATGCAGAAGCAAACATAAAGACTTAGACACAAGGAGAAGACAGAGGAATTGGTCCCAAATGGAGGAAAAGGATAAGGCCATGGCCAGAGATCTAAGTGGAACATATGTAAGTAACATGCCTGATAGAATATTTAAAGTAATGACCATAGGGCAGAGAGAAAAGATGGCAGAGGAGTAGGGGACCCTATTCCAACTGGTCGCCAGAATTGAGCTGGATATCTACCAGACCACTCTGAGCACCCACAAAATCAACCTGAGATGTAAGAAAATAGATCTGGATCTCTACAAACAGAATATTGCAGGTGGTTGGTTTCAAGGTATGAAGTGGGGAGCCGTGATTCGGCGGGCAGATATCGGAGGATAAACGGCAGCAGGAAGGAGCCTGGCCATGGGGATCCTACACCACTGGTGAGCGACAGCCTTGCACGCTGGGGATGGGGCACAGACTCACAGACTGGTAGCAGTGGGGAAAGGACTTTAGGGCAGCCCCCGGGACAGAAACCAGGAGCGGCAGGGTCGCAGGTGCGAATTGGGAGCGGCTGGCGGTTTTACAAGCACAAAGGGCAGAGACATGCCCTGACCTGGAGGCAGGACTGGGAGCGCTGTGGAGGGGCGCACAATCCAGGACGCTGCAGTTTATAGCAGCACAGACAGAAATGGAGACAGTGTGGCCTGGAGAGCTCACTGAAGAACAGTCTGTGATCTCTCTGCTCTGAGGCAGAGGGTTGGAAACGGTCTCTTTGCTCTGACTCTCGGAAGAGATGTGGAAAGCCACCAGGGAAAGCCACCAGAGAACAAAAGCGCCAAAAAACTGGTTCCCATGAGCCCATCTCCCACCACAGAGGGGCAGCGCAACTCTGCCCAAACAGGATTGCCTGAGTAACAGTGTGGCAGGCCCCTCCCCCAGAAAACAGGCTGGGAGAACAAGAGACCAGCAACTCTGAGGTCCCTAGAAAACAGGTGCATCTTGCTTGGGTTCTAGTCAATAATTTGGACTCTATAAATTCCCTCAACCACTCATCAACAGAATGACTAGGAGGAGGAACTCCCAAAAAAGAAAGACTCAGAGATTAAAACGTATGCCACAGATTTACAAATGGATGAAGATATAACCAAGATGTTGGAGATGGAATTCAGGCTAGCAATTGTGAAGACAATGGCTAGAATGGAGAAATCAATTAATGGCAACATAGAGTCTCTAAGGGCAGAAATGAAAGCTGAATTGGCAGAACTTAAAAATGCTATTAATGAGATTCAATCTAATCTAGATAATCTAACAACTAGGGTAATCAGGCAGAAGAACAAATTAGTGACCTAGAAGACAATTGAATAGATAAAAAGAGAAAAGAGGAGGCCAGGGCAAAACAACTCAGAATCCATGAAAATAGAATCAGAGAAATAAGTGACACCATGAAGCGTTCCAATGTCAGATATATTGGAATCCCTGACGGGTGGAGAGAGAGAGAGGACTAGAAGATATATTTGAGCAAATTGTAGCTGAGAACTTCCCTGATCTGGGGAATGAAATAAACATTCATGTCCTAGAGGCAGAGAGGACCCCTCCCAAGATCAAGGAAAACAGACCAAGCACCCCCCCCCCCCCCCGGCATGTAATAGTAAAACTCACAAATCTTAGAACCAAGGAAACCATCTTAAGGGCAGTTAGGAGGAAGAGATTCCTTAGGTACAGAGGGAAGAACATCAGAATAACATCAGACTTATCCGCAGAGACCTGGCAAGCCAGAAAGGGCTGGCAAGACATATTCAAGGTACTAAATGAGAAGAACATGCAGCCAAGAATACTATATCCAGCAAGGCTGTCATTTAGAATGGATGGAGAGATACAGAGCTTCCAAGACTGGCAGAAACTGAAAGAATATGTGACCACTAAGCCGGCCCTGCAAGAAATATTAAGGGGGGTTCTATAAAAGGAGAAAGACCCCAAGAGTGGTATACAACAGAAATTTACAGGGACAATCTATAAAAGCAACGTCTTCACAGGCAACATGATGACAATTAATTCATATCATTCAATAATCACTCTCAACGTGAATGGCCTAAACGCTCCCATAAAATGGCACAGGGTTGCAGATTGGATAAAAAGACAGGACCCATCCATATGCTGTCTACAAGAGACTCATTTTGAACCTAAAGATACATCCAGACTGAAAGTGAAGGGATGGAGATCCATCTTCCATGCCAGCGGACCTCAAAAGAAAGCTGGGGTAGCAATTCTTATATCAGACAAATTAGATTTTAAACTAAAATCTGTAATGAGAGACACAGAAAGACACTCTATCATTCTTAAAGGGTCTATCCAACAAGAAGATCTAACAGTTGTAAATATCTATGCCCCCAACATGGGAGCAGCCATCTACATAAGCCAACTGTTAACCAAAATAAAGAGTCATATTGATAACAATACGTTAATTGTAGGAGACCTCAATACTCCACTCTCAGCAATGGACAGATCATCTAAACAGAAAATCAACAAGGAAACAAGGGCTTTGAATGTTATACTGGACCAAATGCACCTTATAGATATTTACAGAACATTCCACCCTAAAACAACAGAATATTCATTCTTCTCAAGTGCATATGGAACTTTCTCCAGAATAGATCACATATACTGGGTCACAAATAAGGTCTCAACTGATATCAAAAGATTGAGATTATTCCCTGCATATTCTAAGACCAAAATGCTCTAAAACTGGAACTCAATCCCAAGAAAAAAAATGGCAGAAATTCAAACACTTGGAAGCTAACCCCACTCTGCTCAAGAATGTTTGGGTCAACCAAGAAATCAAAGAAGAACTTAAACAATTCATGGAAATCAATGAGAACAAAAACACATCGGTCCAAAACCTATGGGATACTGCAAAGGCAGTCCTAAGGGGGAAATACATAGCCATCCAAGCCTCACTCTAAAAAATAGAAAAATCCCGAATTCACCAACTAACTCTACACCTTAGAGAACTAGAGAAAAAGAAACAAACGATGCCTAAGCCACGCATTAGAAGAGAAATAATTAAAATTAGAGCAGAGATCAATGAATTAGAAACTAGAAACACAGTAGATCAGATCAACGAAACTAGAAGTTGGTTCTTTGAAAGAATTAATAAGATTGATAAACCACTGGCCCTACTTATCCAAAAGAAAAGAGAAAGGACCCAAATTAATAAAATTATGAATGAAAGGGGAGAGATCACGACTAACATCAAGGAAATAGAAACAATTATTAGAAATTATTATCAACAATTATATGCCAATAACTGAGCAATCTGGATGAAATGGAGGTCTTCCTGGAAACCTATAAGCTGCCAAGACTGAAACAGGAAGAAATTGACAACATGAATGGGCCAATAACCAGTAATGAGATTGAAGCAGTGATCAAAAACCTCCCAAAAAGCAAGAGTCCAGGGCCTGATGGATTCCCTGGGGAATTCTACCAAACATTCAAAGAAGAAATGATACCTATTCTACTGAAGCTCTTTCAAAAAATAGAAACAGAAGGAAAGCTTCCAAACTCATTCTACGAGGCCAGCATTACCTTAATCCCCAAACCAGGCAAAGACCCCATCAAAAAGGAGAATTTCAGACCAGTATCCCTGATGAATATGGATTTCAAAATCCTCAACAAAATCCTAGGGAATAGGATCCAACAATATATTAAAAGGATCATCCACCACGACCAAGTGGGATTTATCCCCAGGATGCAAGGGTGGTTCAACATTTGCAAATCAATCAATGTGCTAGAACACATTAATAAGAGGAGGGAGAAGAACCATATGGTCCTCTCAACTGATGCAGAAAAAGATTTGACAAAATACAACATCCTTTCCTGATTAAAACTCTTCAGAGTATAGGGATAGAGGGAACATTCCTAAGTTCATAAAATCCATGTATGAAAAACCCACAGCGAATATCATCCTCAATGGGGAAAAGCTGAGAGCCTTTCCCTTAAGATCAGGAACACGTCGAGGATGCCCACTCTTGCCACTATTGTTCAACATAGTACTAAAAGTCCTAGCCACAGCAATCAGACAACAAAAAGAAATAAATGTATTCAAATTGGCAAAGAAGAAGTCAAACTCTCTCTTTTCGCAGACGACATGAGACTTTATGTGGAAAACCCAAAAGACGCCACCCCCAAATTACTAGAACTCATCCAGCAATTCAGTAATGTGGCAAGATACAAAATCAATGCACAGAAATCAGTTGCTTTCTTATACACTAACAACGCAACTGTAGAAAGAGAAATTCGAGAAACGATTCCATTTACAATAGCACCAAAAACCATAAGATACCTCGGAATAAACCTAACCAAAGAGGTAAAGGATCTATACGCTAGGAACTACAGAACACTCATGAAAGAAATTGAAGAAGACACAAAAAGATGGAAAAATATTCCATGCTCATGGATCAGAAGAATAAACATTGTTAAAATGTCTATGCTACCCAGAGCAATCTATACCTTCAATGCCATCCTGATAAAAATTCCAATGACATTTTTCAAAGTGCTGGAACAAACAATCCTGAAATTTGTATGGAATCAGAAAAGACCCCGAATCGCCAAGGAAATGTTGAAAAAGAAAAACAAAGCTGGGGGCATCACATTACCCAATTTCAAGCTATATTACAAAGCTGTGATCACCAAGCCAGCATGGTACTGGCACAAAAACAGACATATAGACCAATGGAACAGAATAGAGAACCCAGATATGGACCCTCAACTCTATGGTCAAATAATCTTTGACAAAGCAGGAAAAAACATGCAATGGAAAAAAGACAGTCTCTTCAATAAATGGTGCTGGGAAAATTGGACAGCCACGTGCAGAAGAATGAAACTCTACCATTCTCTAACACCATTCACAGAGATGAACTCAAAGTGGATGAAAGACCTCAATGTGAGACAGGAATCTTCTTTCAAGACACATCTCCAAAAGCTAGTGAAACAAAAGCAAAAATGAACTTTTGGGACTTGATCAAGATAAAAAGCTTCTGCACAGCAAAGGATACAGTCAACGAAACGAAGAGGCAACCCACAGAATGGGAGAAGATATTTGGAGATGTGTCTTGAAAGAAGTTGCTGTGGGCAACGTCGAAGAGGTTACTGCCTATGTTCTCCTCTAGGATTTTGATGGATTCCTGTCTCACATTGAGGTCTTTCATCCACTTTGAGTTCATCTCTGTGAACGGTGTTAGAGAATGGTAGAGTTTCATTCTTCTGCACGTGGCTGTCCAATTTTCCCAGCACCATTTATTGAAGAGACTGTCTTTTTTCCATTGCATGTTTTTTCCTGCTTTGTCGAAATTATTTGACCATAGAGTTGAGGGTCCATATCTGGGTTCTCTATTCTGTTCCAATGGTCTATATGTCTGTTTTTATGCCAGTACCATGCTGGCTTGGTGATCACAGCTTTGTAATATAGCTTGAAATTGGGTAATGTGATGCCCCCAGCTTTGTTTTTCTTTTTCAACATTTCCTTGGCGATTCGGGGTCTTTTCTGATTCCATACAAATTTTATGATTGTTTATTCCAGCACTTTGAAAAATGTCATTGGAATTTTTATCAGGATGGCATTGAAGGTATAGATTGCTCTGGGTAGCATAGACATTTTAACAATGTTTATTCTTCTGATCCATGAGCATGGAATATTTTTCCATCTTTTTGTGTCTTCTTCAATTTCTTTCATGAGTGTTCTGTAGTTCCTAGCGTATAGATCCTTTACCTCTTTGGTTAGGTTTATTCCGAGGTATCTTATGGTTTTTGGTGCTATTGTAAATGGAATCGTTTCTCGAATTTCTCTTTCTACAGTTGCGTTGTTAGTGTATAAGAAAGCAACTGATTTCTGTGCATTGATTTTGTATCTTGCCACATTACTGAATTGCTGGATGAGATCTAGTTTTGGGGGTGGCGTCTTTTGGGTTTTCCACATAAAGTCTCATGTCGTCTGCGAAAAGAGAGAGTTTGACTTCTTCTTTGCCAATTTGAATACATTTATTTCTTTTTGTTGTCTGATTGCTGTGGCTAGGACTTTTAGTACTATGTTGAACAATAGTGGCAAGAGTGGGCATCCTTGACGTGTTCCTGATCTTAAAGGAAAGGCTCTCAGCTTTTCCCCATTGAGGATGATATTCGCTGTGGGTTTTTCATACATGGATATTTTGAACTTGAGGAATGTTCCCTCTATCCCTATACTCTGAAGAGTTTTAATCAGGAAAGGATGTTGTATTTTGTCAAATCTTTTTCTGCATCAGTTGAGAGGACCATATGGTTCTTCTCCCTCCTCTTATTAATGTGTTCTAGCACATTGATTGATTTGCGAATGTTGAACCACCCTTGCATCCTGGGGATAAATCCCACTTGGTCGTGGTGGATGATCCTTTTAATGTATTGTTGGATCCTATTCCCTAGGATTTTGTTGAGGATTTTGAATCCATATTCATCAGGGATACTGGTCTGAAATTCTCCATTTTGATGGGGTCTTTGCCTGGTTTGGGGATTAAGGTAATGCTGGCCTCATAGATGAGTCTGGAAGCTTTCCTTCTGTTTCTATTTTTTGAAACAGCTACAGGAAAATAGGTATTATTTCTTCTTTGAATGTTTGGTAGAATTCCCCAGGGAATCCATCGGGCCCTGGACTCTTGTTTTTTGGGAGGTTTTTGATCATTGCTTCAATCTCATTACTGGTTATTGGCCTATTCATGTTGTCAGTTTCTTCCTGTTTCAGTCTTGGCAGCTTATAGGTTTCCAGGAAGACCTCCATTTCATCCAGATTGCTCAGTTATTGGCATATAATTGTTGATAATATTTTCTAATAATTGTTTCTATTTCCTTGATGTTAGTCATGATCTCTCCCCTTTCATTCATAATTTTATTAATTTGGGTCCTTTCTCTTTTCTTTTGGATAAGTAGGGCCAGTGGTTTATCAATCTTATTAATTCTTTCAAAGAACCAACTTCTAGTTTCGTTGATCTGATCTACTGTGTTTCTAGTTTCTAATTCATTGATCTCTGCTCTAATTTTAATTATTTCTCTTCTAATGCGTGGCTTAGGCATCGTTTGTTTCTTTTTCTCTAGTTCTCTAAGGTGTAGAGTTAGTTGGTGAATTCGGGATTTTTCTATTTTTTAGAGTGAGGCTTGGATGGCTATGTATTTCCCCCTTAGGACTGCCTTTGCAGTATCCCATAGGTTTTGGACCGATGTGTTTTTGTTCTCATTGATTTCCATGAATTGTTTAAGTTCTTCTTTGATTTCTTGGTTGACCCAAACATTCTTGAGCAGAGTGGTCTTTAGCTTCCTAGTGTTTGAATTTCTGCCATATTTTTTCTTGTGATTGAGTTCCAGTTTTAAAGCATTGTGGTCTGAGATTATGGAGGGAATAATCTCAATCTTTTGGTATCAGTTGAGACCTGATTTGTGACCCAGTATATGTGGTCTATTCTGGAGAAAGTTCCATGTGTGCTCGAGAAGAATGAGTATTCTGTTGTTTTAGGGTGGAATGTTCTGTAAATATCTATGAGGTCCATCTGGTCCAATGTATCATTCAAAGCTCTTGTTTCCTTGTTGATTTTCTGTTTAGATGATCTGTCCATTGCTGAGAGTGGAGTATTGAGGTCTCCTACAATTAACGTATTGTTATCAATATGACTCTTTATTTTGGTTAACAGTTGGCTTATGTAGATGGCTGCTCCCATGTTGGGGGCATAGATATTTACAACTGTTAGATCTTCTTGTTGGATAGACCCTTTAAGAATGATAGAGTGTCCTTCTGTGTCTCTTATTACAGACTTTAGTTTAAAATCTAATTTGTCTGATATAAGAATTGCTACCCCAGCTTTCTTTTGAGGTCCACTGGCATGGAAGATGGATCTCCATCCCTTCACTTTCAGTCTGGATGTATCTTTAGGTTCAAAATGAGTCTCTTGTAGACAGCATATGGATGGGTCCTGTCTTTTTATCCAATCTGCAACCCTGTGCCATTTTATGGGAGCATTTAGGCCATTCATGTTAAGAGTGATTATTGAAAGATATGAATTAATTGTCATCATGTTGCCTGTGAAGACGTTGTTTTTTATAGATTGTCCCTGTAAATTTCTGTTGTATATCACTCTTGGGGTCTTTCTCCTTTTATAGAACCCCCCTTAATATTCCTTGTAGGGCCGGCTTAGTGGTCACATATTCTTTCAACTTCTGCCCGTCGTGGAAGCTCTGCATCTCTCCATCCATTCTAAATGACAGCCTTGCTGGATAAAGTATTCTTGGCTGCATGTTCTTCTCACTTAGTACCCTGAATATGTCTTGCCAGGCCTTTCTCTCTTGCCGGGTCTCTGTGGATAGGTCTGACGTTTGTGATTTTCCTCCCTCTGTACGTAAGGAATCTCTTCTCCCTAACTGCCCTTAAGATGTTTTCCTTGGTTCTAAGATTTGCAAGTTTTACTATTACATTCCAGGGTGTTGGCCTGTTTTCCTTGATCTTGGGAGGGGTCCTCTCTGCCTCTAGGACGCGAATGTGTCTTTCATTCCCCAGATTAGGGAAGTTCTCAGCTAGGATTTGCTCAAATACATCTTCTAGTCCTCTCCGTCTCTCCACTCCCTCCGGGATTCCAATTATTCTGACATTGGAACGCTTCATGGTGTCACTTATTTCTCTGATTCTATTTTCATGGATTCTGAGTTGTTTTGCCCTGGCCTCCTCTTTTCCCTTTTATTCTATTATATTGTCTTCCAGGTCGCTTATTGGCTTTTTTGGCTCAGTTACCCTAGCTGTTAGATTATCTAGATTAGATTGGATCTCATTGATAGCATTTTTAAGTTCTGCCAATTCACCTTTCATTTCTGCCCTTAGAGACTCTATGTTGCCATTAATTGACTTCTCCATTCTAGCCATTGTCTTCACAATTGCTAGCCTGAATTCCATCTCTGACATCTTGGTTATATCTGCATCCATTTGTAAATCTGCAGCATAAGTCATAATCTCTGAGTCTTTCTATTTTGGGGACTCCTCCTCCTAGTCATTCTGCTTATGGGTGTTTGAGGGAATGTATAGAGTCCAAATTATTGACCAGAACCCAAGCAAGATGCACCTGTTTTCTTGGGACCTTAGGGTTGCTGGCTTCTTGTTTTCCCAGCCTTTCTGCTGCAGGAGGCGCCTGCCAGGCTGTTACTCAGGCAACCCTGTTTGGGCAGAGTTGCCCTCCCTCCCTGTGGTGGGGGATGGGCTCAGCGGGAATCAATTTTTGGGGCTTTTGTTCTCTGGCGGCTTTCCGCGTCTCTTCCATGAGTCAGAGCAGAAGAGACCGTTTCCAACCCTCTGCCTCAGAGCAGAGAGAACGCAGTCTGTTCTTCAGTGAGCTCTCCAGGCCACACTGTCTCCGTTTCTGTCCGTGCTGCTATCAACTGCAGTGGCCTGGGTTGTGGGCCCCTCCACAGTGCTCCCAGTCCTGCCTCCAGGTCCGGGCATGTCTCTACCCTTTGTGCTTCTAAAACCACCAGCCACTCCCAGTTTGTGGGCGTGCCTCCCCGCGCTGGGTTTCTACCTCGGGGGCTGCCCTAAAGTCCTTTCCCTGCCGCTACCAGTCTGCGAGTCTGTGCCCCGTCCCCAGTGCAGGAGGCTGTCCCTCACTGGCGGTGTAGGATCCCCATGGCCAGGCACCCTCCTGCTGCCGTTTATCCTCTGATATCTGCCCATGGAATCACAGCTCTCCACTTCGTACCTCAAAACCAACCGCCTGCGATATTCTGCTTGTAGAGATCCAGATCTTCTTACATCTCAGGCTGGTTTCGTGGGTGCTCAGAGTGGTCTGGTAGATATCCAGCACAATTCCTGGGACCAGTTGAAATAGGGTCCCCTACACCTCCGTCATCTTACCCCCCTCCAAAATACTCAATTTTAGAAGAGCTCTCATGTCTCTAAGCCCATTAGAATAGAACATGACAAAGTGATTTTTTGAATAATTTGGTAATACATACACAAACATGTAGACATATGCAAACCAGATCTTATAGCTTTCATTCCAAAATTTTAGCCATAAATCAGTATTACATAGTCATAAAATCTCACTGGTTTATCTTCACTTTCTATTTTCATTTCTATTGTGATTATGGCAAATGGAACAATTTAATGTTACCTTGTTACCAATATTTTTGGAGAAAACTTTAAAACATTTTTTTCTCTGATACGTAATCTGATGGAAGCTGTAGACTCCATTTTAGGCCTGTGACTGAGGAGACCTCTAGCAACTGTATGGATGTCTCAACCTATTTCAGTGGACAAAACATCCAGATTTTTACAAATAGACTTTCATTTACCTATTAGCCTTATTTATTGCTCTTGGGGGTTCATTAGTCCTTCAGATTCCTCCATAAAGGGAAAGGGGACTGGGGCGCCTGGGTGGCTCAGTTGGTTGAGCATCTGGCTCTTGATTTTGGCTGGGGTCATGGTCTCAAGGTCCTGGGATTGAGCCTCCCAACAGGCTCCATGCTCAGCATGGAGTCTGCTTGTCCATCTCCCTCCCCCACCTTGTGTACTCTCTCTGTATCTCAAATAAATAAATAAAATTTTAAAAAGGAAAGAGGTCCTAAATTTCATGTTACTATAAGGTGCTGTGAGGCTAAAGTGAGAAGGGAAATGTCTGGCATGATGAACAATGGATGAAGGAGGTAGGGGTTTGAATGGAGACATATAAAAGTATTCAAGAAAACTGGTGGAAAGATCCAAAGCAGTAAATGGAGGAAGAAGGAGAAACTATGATGGGAAGGGAGAAGCTTTAGAGGAGCCAGTTTGGGAAAATCAAAGTTTCCCAAAGAGGCCAGTGAAATTCAAAATTATCCTTAGGAAAATCATGACAACAAGAAAGGAAGCTGACAGAGTTGCTAGGGCAACTATATAGTCAGAAAGGCTTAAGAAGGGTATTTTTAGTCCACTGAGAAACTCCCATGTTTTTATTAATGGTAATGTTATACACTTATGAATAGAGAAACTTGGGCCTCTAAATCTGCCTATGTTTGAGTGAGACTTTAACCCACCATTTAGAATATACTCAAAATTTTAAGAATCAAACTCCGTTTTTACCAGCTTTGAATTATATTCATCTGGGTCAATGGTTTGGAGTCCAACTGGTCATAGATCAATCTGTCAGCAGCAAAGAGAAAGACTTCAAGGCTACATATTAGTGCCTTGTATAAGAGTATGGTGGGAGTCAGTGGCTAGAAAAAATACGAGGAAAAATCAAGAGAAAGGGAGGAAATGGTTAAAATGACCTAATACGATTCTTGTTGAAGACAAATCAGGCTGATCAGACACTATCTGGTATATGATGAAAGATGAGAAACCTGATTGGATATTAAGGGCTATCAGACGTGGAAGATAAGACATTCTTGTTACACTGTGTTAGCAGGGTTTTAGCTGAGGATTTTACAAGGAAGTATATGGATGGTATTTGGAGAAATTTCAAGAGCCTGAATAATGTTTGGTGAAGCAAGATTCTTTGTCACTACCAAAGGGATATCAGAAAACTATTCTACAATAGAGGCCCACACTCCTCAGGATTAAAGGTTTGGGTCTCACAACCAGATAAAGAACCACAACCAGACGATTTTATTGCTGAGGCATAAGAAATACAGAACAGGTGATAGAAAATTGTAGGTATAAATCCCAGCTTCAACCTAATGATGAGTTACAGAAAGGACTGTAATTGTTATAAGTATTTCCTTATTATTTGCTATGAATATGTTTGTGTGTATACATACATATCTTAAGCAATTATTTTTCTATACCCTCGTTTCTTTATCATGCCATATGGATGTATTGACTTTATATCATATATATATTATTAATTTACATCATAATATTTGTTACAGGATATAAAAAAAATCAGTTAAGGACTTTCCCTTCTCTTCTGGTGAAGAAGTTAATGTGTTTTCTTTTATATGTAGCATAAATATATCATGTAAGGCAGAATCATAACCTCACTATTGTCTTTATTTGAAGACTTTGTTTGAAGGTGATGCATAGGTGTCAAGTTGACAAGGGTTTGACTTAATTTTATATGTCAACTTGACTGGACTAAGAGAATTACATTATTTGGTAAACATTATTTCTGAGTGTAACTGTGAGGATGTCTGAAAGGGATTACCATCTGGGCCAGTAGACTTTGTAAAGGGAACATCCCTCCCCAATGTGTGAAGGCATTATCCACTTTTAAAAAAGTTTTTATTTAAATTCCAGTTAGTTAACATACATTGTAATATTAATTTACAGTGTATGATATAGTGATTAAACAATTCCATATAACACCCAATGCTCATCACAGGTGCACTCCTTAATCCCCATGACCTATTTAACCCATCTACCATCCACCTTCCCTCTGGTATTATCTACTTTGGTTTTTGTTTTTAATATTTTATTTTATTTTTATTTTAAGTAGGCTCCATGCCCAACATGGGGCTTGAACTCACAACCCTGAGATTAAGAGATGCATGCTCTACCAAATAGGCCAGCCAGGCACCTCTGGTATTATCTACTTTGAATACAAGGCCCAGATAGAACAAAAAATGAGAAGAAAGTAAATTTCTATCTTTCTTCCTTAGCTAGATGTTTATCTCTTCCTGCCATAAAACATCAGTGCTCCTGGTTCTGAAGCTTTGAAGCCTGGAACTTACACCAGTGGCCTGTTTCTTTTCAGGCCTTTCATCTGGGACTACAATTACACCATCATCTCTCTTGGTGTTCAGGCCTCAGAGTCAGACTCAATTATACCTCAGGTTTTCCTGGTTCTCCAGCCTACAGATGGTAGATAGTGGGATTCCTGGGTCTCCCTAACCTCCTCATCCCATTTCTATAAAAATCTTCTTTTTTTTTTTTTTGTATGAGTGTATGTGTGTATGTATGTATGTATGTATGTATGTATGTATATCCTATTGGCTTTGTTATTTAGGTGAACCTTGACTTATATCACTCTTATTACCAAAAGTATTCCTATAGGAACAGAATTTTAAGAATGAAGTTTCTGTAGTGGTTCTGAGGTTTCTGGAATTGTCTCTCTAATCCCATTAGATTTAAGGACACTAATGACCATATTTCAGGGAGTAAACAGAGCACTGATAGTCCAGGTTATAGACTGTTTATAGAGATAAGCAAAATATCTACATTAGATACTCTCAATCAGACACTTATAAGAAGCAACTAAATGACTCTGTATATGATACTTTCTTTTTTTTTTAAGTTTTTTTTTTTTTTTTTTTTGAGAGAGAGAGAGAGAGAAACAGCATGACAGGGGAGAGGGTCAGAGGGAGAAGCAGGCTCCCCGCTGAGCCGGGAGCCCGATGTGGGACTCGATCCCAGGACTCTGGGACCATGACCTGAGCCGAAGGCAGTCGCTTAACCAACTGAGCCACACAGGTGCCCTGTATATGATACTTTCTTACATTTTTGGAAAACTAAGGGATATAATGATGTTGGTTGGTCTTTCCTAATGTCCCTGGACAAAGTGCTAAAGGAAAGGAAGTGCTCAGGAATTGAATTATTGACTTGAGCTTGCATCAATGACCTAAGACCTTCCAGGTGTGTCTGAGGGAGAGCCTTATCTCCTGGCTGGGGTGAAATTGCAGAAAATCAAACTGTAATTGGCTGAACTTCAAGACAAATTAAACTCCCGTGCTCTTGAGTATCTTCTGTTAAAGTGAGGTCATTGAAAAGAATGGGTTCCTGTGATCTGGAATAAATATGTATGGGAAGACCCCGATTAAACTGGTGACACTGAGTCCATAAATTCTGTCTTTTTTGCCAATGAAAATGGTCTCCCCCACCCCAAGAGAAGTGGCTTCCCCATGCCCAGCAAAAAATGGCTTCCACAACTTCTTGTGGTAGCAGCCTCTGAATCCACAATGGTATCTGCCTTTCTACCTGCATCTGAGGGCATTAACCCTGCATTGCCTTATTAAATGGCAGTGGCCTACCTTGAGACCTATGACTAAACTCAAGTCCCAGCAGGCTCCTAAAGATGAGGTTTGAAGTATAACCCATGAGGAGATATGCTATACTCCAAAAGACTAATTGGGTTCCAACTTATATAAGCAGAAATCTGGGGAATATGTATGGGAATGCATATTAAGGTTATGGGATGATGGTAGAAGGAATATAAAGTTAGATTAGCTGAAGTTAATGGAATGGACCCACTAAGCAGATATTCTGCATTTAATGTTTCAGCTCAGAGAGATAGAAAGGGCTCTAACGGTTTGTTGGGCTGGTTGGCTGAAACATACATGAAAACATGGCCACCCTCAGTGAAATAGGAATGCCTGATCTCTTTCATTTAATATAGAGGAGGTTAGAGCTTAGGGAGATTGGAATGTTAGAACATATATTTAATTTAATACCTATTCACCTAAACTGGAAGGTTCCAGAAGACACACCTTTATCCATTACTTTGAGAAATAAATCAGGGAATGGAACCCACATATTCTTGAAGAGCTCTGTGATTGCTCTTCTCTGTAGCCCAGATCTTATGGTAAAATTGCAGCCACTCAATTGGATAAAAGGAAGTGGATCCCAGAGTGGCAGGGGCTAAGTAGTTTCCTTATCCCCCAAAGCACAGTAGGTATAATCACTGTAACAGACAGCAGAGGCAAAATATCTTTCAGAATAGTTTGACTAGTGTAAACCTATGGCTTAAGCTAATCAAGATGTTCCTATAAGGGAAAGAGGCTGCCTACTGATGCATCTGTGTAAGTAATAAAGTTCTGGGACAAGTGAACAAAAGCTTAACTGGAATCATAAAAATAGTCACAGCCCCTCGATTAATTTCTGGACTTCACAGATCCAGAACATCTTGAAGAGAGAAGTGACTTGGTCCCCTTGAAGAAGGACCTGGCACATGACCAAAAAGTTGTACTGTAAATCTTTCTCCCAGCTTTCAAAAAAAAAAAAAAGCCTATGGCCTTTTAACAGGGTAGCTGTGCATAAAAGTAAAGGAAATAATCAGACCTTTCAGAAACTACTGGAATTGGCTCTGCACTGACACTGTTTCTAGGAGACCCCAAAAGGCCTCCAGGTGAATAAGAAATTTTGAGAATCAGGTGACTGATGATATTTAGCTCAGGCCCATCTTGCAGTGGGTCCAGTTTTTTATTCAGTTCTAGAATGTGTAAATCAAATAAAGATAATCAGTTTGTAGTATCACCTCATTAGTCCCTAGATGTGTAGACTGAGGGTTATTATGGTAGGAAATATTATACGGAAGCCATTAGAACTGCCTGTTCCTATGAAAATAGTAATTCAAATAATACCACATTCCTGGAGGGACTGCAGATATCTGTGTCATCATGAAGGACAGAAGATGCAGGAATGTTGATTCCCACCCATTGCCATTCAACTCTCCTATTTAGTCTATGAAGAAGACAGATCTTGGAAAATGACAGAGAATTATGTCAAGCTTAACCTAGTGACTCTAACTGCACCTGCTGTACTAGATGTGGCTTCACTGCACTGCTTAAACAAAATCACAAATCCCTTGGATCATAGCATGCAGCTATTGAATTAGCAAATACCTTTTTTTCCATACCTGTCCACAGTGCCCTCCAGAAGTGTTTTCTCTCAGGTGGCAAGGCCAACAAACATCTTTACTCCCCTATCTCAGGGGAATGTCAACTTTTCAACCCTATGTCATAACTTAGTTTTCAGGTATATTGATAGCCTTTCACTTCCACAAAATATTACGTGAATTCATTACATTGATGGCATTATGCTGATCGGACCTACAGAACTGGAAAATAAATGACCCTAGACTTAAGACATTGGCATGACAGAAGGTGAGAATAAATCAGCTAAAATTTAGGGGTCTTCTACCTCAGTAAAATTTCTGGGGGCCAGAGCTAGGTGCCTTGGCCAGATATTCTTTTTTTGTTGTTGCATCTGACCCTTAATAAAACCAGGAACAATGCCTGGTGGGACTATTTAGATATTGGAGTCAAAATATTCCTCATTTGAGGGTGTTATCTGGCTCATTTATCAAATAACCCATGGAGCTGCTAGTTTTGAGTGGGACTCAGATAAAGAGAAGGCTCCACAAGAATTCCAAGATGAGGGGGGCCTGGGTGGCTCAGTTGGTTAAGCATCTGCCTTCAGCTCAGGTTATGATCCCAAGGTCCTGGAATTGGCCCTGAGTTGGGCTCCCTGCTAAGTGGGGAGCCTGCTTTTCCCTCTCCCTCTGCCTGCCACTCCCCCTGCTTGTGCTCTCTCTCTCACTAACTCTCACTTTCTGACAAATAAACAAATCAAATCTATAAAAAATTAAAAAGTAATTAAAAAAAGAATTCCAAGATGCTGTGCAAATTGCTATGCCACTTAATCCACTTATTACAGCAGACTCAATGGTCCCTGAAGTTTTGTTGTCAAATAGGGATGCCGTTCGGAGTCTTTGACTGCCCCTATATGTGAATGACAACACAAACAATACATTTAGGATTTTGGTGCTAGGACTTGCTATCATCCAAAGATAACCAAATCTTTTGAGAAATAGTTCTAGACCTGCTACTCCATTTATAGGGACTGAATGCTTGACAATGGGTACAAAGTTACTATGTGACCTGTGTTGCCATCATGAGATGAGAGTTATCTGACCTACCAAGTCATAAAATGGAACTGAACAAAAAATCTCCATCACCAATAAATTTGGTGTATAAATAATTGGGCCTAGGCAGGCCATGAAGGTACAAGTAACTTACATGAAGCAGTGGCACAAATTCTCATGGTCCTTACTCCTGCTACACTACCTTGACTCTCCCAGCCCATACCTCTCATATAATGGAGAGTTTCCTAGCTATGATTATGTGGCCAATTACAGAAATACAGACTTTCTCATGAGTATTTCATCCTTACTTAGTTATGGTGCCTATATGTGTGTGTGTGTGCGTGTATATGCATAATAAGCAAATATCCATGTTTTCTATCCTCTCTTATTGGCTTATCAGGTAACTTGAGATATATTGATTATATATTAAGTATTTTCTTTATAAATTTTATTTTATTATGTTAGTCACCATACAGTACATCATTAATTTTTGATGTAGTGTTCCATGATTCATTGTTTTCGTATAACACCCAGTTCTCCATGTAATACCTGCCCTCCTTAATACCCATCACTGGGATAACCGATCCCCCCACCCCCATCCCCTCTAAAACCCTCAGTTTGTTTCTCAGAGTCCATAGTATCTCATGGTTCATCTCTCCCTCTGATTTCCCCCCTTCATTTTTCCTTCCTTCTCCTAATGTCCTCCATGCTATTCCTTATGTTGCACAAATAAGTGAAACCATATGATAATTGACTTTCTCTGCTTGACTTACCTCACTTAGCATAATCTCCTCCAGTCCCAACCATGTGGATGTAAAAGTTGGGTATTCATCCTTTCTGATGGCTGAGTAATATTCCATTCTATATATGGACCACATCTTCTTTATCCATTCATCTGTTGAAGAGCATCTCAGCTCTTTCCACAGTTTGGCTATTGCACACATTGCTGCTATGAACATTGGGGTGCATATAGCCCTTCATTTCACTACCTCTGTATCTGTGGGGTAAATACCAAGTAGTACAATTGGTGGGTCATAGGGAAGCTCTATTTTCAATTTTTTGAGAAACTTCCAGACTGTTTTCAAAAGTGACTGTACCAACTTGCATTCCCACCAACACTGAAAGAGGGTTCCCCTTTCTCCACACCCATTCCAACATTTGCTGTTTCTTGCCTTGTCAATTTTTGCCATTCTAACTGGTGTAAGGTGGTATCTCAATGTGGTTGTCATTTGAATTTCCCTGTTGGCTAATGATGATGGACATTTTTTCATGTGTCTGTTAGCCATTGGTATGTCTTCTTTGGAGAAGTGTCTGCTCATGTCTTCTGCCCATTTTTTGAATTGATTATTTGCTTTTTTTGGGGGGGGGTGTTGAGTTTGAGAAGTTCTTTATAGATCTTGGATACCAGCCCTTTATCTGTAGTGTCATTTGCAAATATCTTCTTCCATTCTGTGGGTTGCCCCTTTGTTTTGTTGACTGTTTCCTTTGCTGTGCAGAAGATATTTATCTTGATGAAGTCCCAAAAGTTCATTTTTGCTTTTGTTTTACTAGCCTTTGGAGATGTATCTTGGTAGGAGTTGCTGTGGCTGATGTCAAAGAGGTTACTGCCTATGTTCTCCTCTAGGATTTTGATGGATTCCTGTCTCACATTGAGGTCTTTCATCCATTTTGAGTTTATCTTTGTGTATGGTGTTAGAGAATGGTTGAGTTTCATTCTTCTGCATGTGGCTGTTCAAATTTCCCAGCACCATTTATTGAAGAGACTGTCTTTTTTCCATTGCATAGATTTTCCTGCTTTGTTGAAGATTATTTGACCATAGAGTTGAGGGTCCACATCTGGGCTCTCTATTCTGTTCCATTGGTCTATATGTCTGTTTTTGTGCCAATACCATGCTGTCTTGGTGATCACTGCTTTGTAATATAGCTTGAAATCAGGCAACGTATTGACCCCAGCATTGTTTTTCTTTTTCAATATTTCCTTGGCGATTCAGTGTCTTTTCTGATTCCATACAAATTTTAGGATTGTTTGTTCTAGCACTTTGGAAAATATCATCGGAATTTTGATTGAGATGACGTTGATGGTATAGATTGCTCTGGGCAGCATAGACATTTTAACAATGTTTATTCTTCCAATCCATGAGCATGGAATGTTTTTCCATCTTTTTGCGTCTTCTTCAATTTCTTTCATGAGTGTTCTGTAGTTCCTAGAGTACAGATCCTTTACCTCTTTGGTTAGGTTTATTCAGAGGTGTATTATGGGTTTTGGTGCTATTGTAAATGGAATCGATTCTCTAATTTCTCTTTCTACAATTGCATTGTTAGTGTATAAGAAAGCAACTGATTTCTGTGCATTGATTTTGTATCCGGCCACATTACTGAATTGCTGTATGAGTTCTCGTAATTTCGGGTGGAGTCTTTTCGGTTTTCCACATAAAGTATTATGTCATCTGTGAAGAGAGAGTGTTTGACTTCTTCTTTGCCAATTTGAATACATTTTATTTCTTTTTGTTGTCTGATTGCTGTTCCTAGGACTTCCAGGACTATGTTGAACAATAGTGGTAAGAGTGGGCATCCTTGTTGTGCTCCTGATCTTAAAGGAAAGGCTCTCAGCTTTTCCCCATTAAGGATGATATTCATTGTGGGATTTTCATAGATGGACTTTATGACCTTGAGGAACATTCCCTCTATCCCTATACTCTGAAGAGTTTTAATCAGGAAAGGATGTTGTATTTTGTCAAATGCTTTTTCTGCATCAATTGAGAGGACCATATGGTTCTTTTCTCTCCTCTTATTAATGTGTTCTATCACATTGATTGATTTGCGAATGTTGAACCACCCTTGCATCCCAGGGATAAATCCCACTTGGTCGTGGTGGATGATCCTTTTAATGTACTGTTGATCCTATTAGCTAGGATTTTGATGAGAATTTTGGAATCCATATTCATCAAGGATATCAGTCTGAAATTCTCCTTTTTAATGGGGTCTTTGCCTGGTTTGGGGATTAAGGTAATCCTGGCCTCGTAGAATGAGTCTGGAAACAAACTTTTCCTCTGTTTCTATTTTTGAAACAGCTTCAGGAGAATAGGTATTATTTCTTCTTTGAATGTTTGGTAGAATTCTCAGGGAATTCATCAGGCCCTGGACTCTTGTTCACCTATCTCCTTACTGGTTATTGGCCTATTCAGGTGTTCAACTTCTTCCTATTTCATTCTTGGTAGTCTATAGTTTCCATCCATTTCTTCCAGGTTGCCTAATTTATTGGCATATAGTTGTTGATAATAATTTTTAATAATTGTTTCTATCTCATTGGTGTTAGTCCTGATCTCTCCCATTTCATTCATAATTTTATTAACTTGGGTCATTTCTCTTTTCTTTTGGATAAGTCTGGCCAGTGGCTTATGGACCTTATTAATTCTTTCAAAGAGCCAGCTTCTAGTTCTGCTGATCTGATCTACTGTGTTCTGGTTCCTAATTCATTAATCTCTGCTCTAATCTTAATTATATCTCTTCTAATGTATGACTTAGGCATCGTTTGTTGCTTTTTCTCCAGTTCTTTAAGGTGTAAAGTTAGTTGGTGAATTTGGGATTTTTCCTTTTTTTTTTTTTGAGAGAGGCTTGGATGGCTATGTATTTCCCCCTTAGGACCACCTTTGCAGTATCCCATAGGTTTTGGACCAATGTTTTCATTCTCATTGCTTTCCATGAATTGTTTGAGTTCTTCTTTGATTTCCTGGTTAACCCAAACATTCTAGAGCAGAGTGGTCTTTTTCTATTTTTAAAGGATTTTATTTATTTGAGAGAGAGAGAGAGAGGAACAGCATGAGAGGGGAGATGGTCTGAGGGAGAAGCAGGCTCCCCACTGAGCTGGGAGTCCAATGTGGGAATTGATCCTGGGACTCTGGGACTGTGACCTGAGCCAAAGGAAGTCGCTTAACCAACTGAGCCACCCAGGCGCCTGAGCAGAGTGGTCTTTAACTTCCAAGTGTTTGAATTTCTTCCAATTTTTTTCTTGTGATTGAGTTCTAGTTTTAAAGCATTATGGTCTGAGAATATGCAGGGAATAATCTCAATCTTTTGGTATCAGTTGAGACCTGATCTGTGACCCAGTATGTGGTCTATTCTGGAGAAAGTTCCATGTGCGCTTGAGAAGAATGAATATTCTGTTGTTTTAGGGTGGAATGTTCTGTATATATCTATGAGGTCCATCTGGTCCAGTGTATCATTCAAAGCTCTTGTTTCTTTGTTGATTTTCTGCTTAGATGATCTGTCTATTGCTGAGAGTGGAACACTGAGGTCTCCTACAAATGACATATTATTATCAATATGACTCTTTATTTTGGTTAACAGTTGGCTTATGTAGTTGGTTGCTCCCATGTTGGGGGCATAGATATTTACAATTGTTAGATCTTCTTGTTGGATTCCCTTAAGAATGATATAGTGTCCTTTTGTGTCTCTAACTACAGTCTTTAGCTTAAAATCTAATTTTTCTGATATAAGAATTGTTACCCCAGCTTTCTTTTGAGGTCCGTCGGCATGGAAGATGGATCTCCATCCTTTCACTTTCAGTCTGGATGTATCTTTAGGTTCAAAATGAGTCTCTTGTAGACAGCATATGGATGGGTCCTGTCTTTTTATCCAATCTGCAACCCTGTGTTGTTTTATGGGAGCATTTAGACTGTTCACATTGAGAGTGATTATTGAAAGATATGAATTTATTGTCATCATGTTCCCTGTGAAGACCTTGTTTCAATAGATAGTCTCTGTAAATCTCTGTTCTATATCACTCTTGGGGTCTTTCTCCTTTTATAGAACCCCCCTTAATATTTCTTGCAGGGCCAGCTTAGGGATCACATATTCTTTCAGTTTCTGCCAGTCTTGGAAGCTCTGCATCTCTCCATCCATTCTAAATGACAGCCTTGACAAATAAAATGTACTTGGCTCCATGTTCTTATTTAGTACCCTGAATATGTCTTGCCAGCTCTTTCTGGCTTGCAAGGTCTCTGTAGACAGGTCTGACTTTATTCTGATGTTCCTCCCTCTATCTGTAAGGAATCTCTTCCCCCTAACTGCCCTTAAGATGGTTTCCTTGGTTCTAAGATTTGCGAGTTTTATTCTTACATGCCGGGGCATTGGTCTGTTCTCCTTGATCTTGGGAGTGGTCCTCTCTGCCTCTAGGACACAAATATTTGTTTCATTCCCCAGATTCGGGAAGTTTTCAGCTATGATTTGCTCAAATATATCTTTTTGTCCTCTCCCTCTCTCCACCCCTTCAGGGATCCCAATAATTCTGACATTGGAATGTTTCATGGCGTCACTTATTTCTCTAACTCTGTTTTCATGGATTTTAAGCTGTTTGTCCCAGGCCTCCTTGTTTTCCTTCTTTTCTATCAATTTGTCTTCTAGATTACTAATTCGTTCTTCTGCCTTATTTACCTTAGCTGTTAGAGTATCTAGATTAGATTGGATTTCATTGATAGCATTTTTCAGTTCTGCCAGTTCAGTTTTCATTTCTGCCCTTAGAGACTCTATGTTGCCATTAATCGATTTCTCCATTCTAACTATCGTCTTCATAACTGTTACCCTCAAGTCCATTTCCAGCATCTTGGTTATATCTGTATCCATTTGTAAATCTGTGGCAGAAATCACAGTCTCTGAGACTTTCCTATTTTGGGGGTTCCTCCTCCTAGTCATTCTGTTGAGCGGTGGTTGATGGCATGTATGGATCCAAATGATTAACCACAACCTAAGGAAGATACACCTGTTTTATAGGGATCTTAGGGTTGTCAGCCTCTTGTTCTCCCATCCTGTCTACTGGGGGAGGGACCTGCCCCACTATTACTCAGACATCCCTGTTTGGGCAGAGTTGCCCTGCCCCCTGTGGGGCGGTGATGAGCTCAGTGAAAACCGGTTTTGGGGGGCTTTTGCTCTCTGGCAGCTTTCCCTGGTGGCTTTCCATATCTTTTCTGAGAGTCAGATCAGAAGATACCGTTTCCAACCCTCTGCCTCAGAACAGAGAGGTCACAGTCTCTTCTTCAGTGAGTTCTCCAGGCCACACTATCTCCATTTCTGTCTGTGCTGCTAAAAACTGCAGCGTCCTGGGTTGTGAGCCCCTCAGCAGCACTCCCAGTCCTCGCCTCCAGGTCGGGGCACGTCTCTGCCCTTTGTGATTCCAAAACCGCCAGCCACCCCCAGTTCGCATGTGCAGCCCTGCCACTCCAGGTTTCAGTCCGTGGGAGGGGCTGCCCTAAAGTCCTTTCCCCATGGCTACCGGTCTGTGAGTCTGTGCCCCGTCCCCAGCATGGGAGGCTTTTGACCACTGGCAGTGCAGGATCCCAAAGTCTCCTTCCCCCTTCTGTTTCTCTTCTGATATCTGTCCATGGAATCATGGCTCCCTGCTTTATACTTCAAAACCAATCGCATGGGATATTCTGTTTGTAGAGATCCAGATATATCTTCTTACATCTCAGGCTGATTTCGTGGTTGTTCAGAGTGGTCTAGTAGATATCCAGCTCAATTCAGGGGACTGATTGGAATAAGGTCTCCTACTCCTCCCCCATCTTTTCCCTGGCCTGATTATATATTAAGTATTATTAATTTTTTTATTTTTTAAAAAAGATTTTATTTATTTGAGAGAGAGAAGACATGCGTGTGCATGCACACACAAGTTGGGGAGGGGCAGAGGGAGAAGGACAAGCAGATTCTTCACTGAACTGAAGGCAGATGCTTAACTGACTGAGCTACCCAGGTGCCCCAAGTATTATTAATTTCAAATCATATTATTTCTTCAGAGAAGAGTAAGTATCATTCAAAGATGTTAAGTCCTTCTCTAGGGAAGGAGTTAGGGTGTTTTTTATTGTATGCAGCATAGTTTTATCATGTTAGACAGAATTATAATCTTATTTTTGACTTCATTTGGAGATTAATAGGGTTTAATGTGGTGGGTATAGGTGCCAATTTGTCAAGCAGTGGACATGGCTAATTCTATGTCAAGTTGACTGTTTTTAGGAAATCCAGATAGCTGGTAAAGCATTATTTCTGGGTGTGTCTGTGAGGATTTTTCTGGAGAGGATTAGAATTTTAGGCAGTAGACTGAGTAGAGAGGTCCTCCCTTATAATGTGGTCAGGTAACATCCACTCTAAATAGAGGGCCTAAATAGAACCAAAAAAGCAAAGGAAGGACAGATCACCATATCCCTTCCTGAGCTAACTGTCCATCTTTTCCAACCCTAGGGCATCACTGCTTCTTTCTCTTGGGGCTTTGAACTCTGGGCCTTACACCAGTAGTCTTCTGTTCTTAGGCTTTCAGAGTGGGGCTGAATTATTCTACTGAATTTCTTGGTTTTCTAGTTTGTGGATGGCAGATTGTGGGACTCTTCACCTCCATAATGCCTGAGCTAATTAACATATTAAATGTCCTCTTATATCTGTGCATGTATGTATGTTTGTGTGTATGCATTCTCTCTTTTTTTTTTTTTAAAGATTTATTTATTTATTTATTTGAGAGAGAGAGAATGAGAGAGCAAGCACATGAGAGGGAGGAGGGCCAGAGGGAGAAGCAGACTCCCCGCCGAGCAGGGAGCCCGATGCGGGACTCGATCCAGGGACTCCAGGATCATGACCTGAGCCGAAGGCAGTCGCCCAACCAACTGAGCCACCCAGGCGCCCTCTCTCTCTCTTTTTTTGTCATCTATCATCTATCTATCACCTATTCAATTTGTTTTTTGGGAGAACACTTATAGATTTTGGTAAGGAGAGTTCTGAAGAAACAATGACAAAAATAAAGCAACAAAATTTTAAATATGAGTTTTTAGAATTACTTCCTTGGTTCCTGAAATAGGTTATCTAATTTGATTTGACTTAAAAATGGTATGGACTTTATTTTCAGTACTAAAAAAAAACATTGGTAGTCCAGGGTGTGAACCATTTATAGACATATAGAAAATATATACATTAGATAACCCTAATAAACCATTCATAAGAAACAGGAATCATAACTATGTATGATACTTTCTAACTTTTTTGAAACTAAGGAATATAATGATGTTGGCTTATTCCTTCTAATGATGCTTGACCAAGTGTTGAACAAAAAGGATGAGCTCAGGGATTCAAATCATCAGCTTGGACATTGCATAAATATTCTAAGAAATTCTACATGCTCCTAAGTGAGAGTCCTCATCCTGGCAGGGCTGAAATTGCTTAAAATCAAATTGTAATTGGCGGGCGCCTGGGTGGCTCAGTTGGTTAGGTGACTGCCTTCAGCTCAGGTCATGATCCTGGAGTCCCGGGATCGAGTCCTGCATCGGGCTCCCTGCTTGGCTGGGGGTCTGCTTCTCCCTCTGATCCTCTTCCCTCTCGTGCTCTCTGTCTCTCAATCTCTCTCTCTCAAATAAATAAATAAAATCTTTTAAAAAAATTGTAATTGGCTAAGTTTCAAGGCAAACTGAAATCCCAGGATCATAGGGGATCTATTGTTAAAGTGAGGACATTGAATGGAAACAATAGGATCCTGTATATAGGATGAGGATTTGTGGGGAAACCCTGATGAAGCCAGGGATGTCAAGCCCCGAAATTTAGATGAATGCTTTTTGCCCATGGAAGTGATCTTCCCACCCTCAGTGGAAGGGGTCTCCACAACCTTAGCTATAGCTGCATAACCACCCAGATGTTAACAGGCTCCTGATACACATGGGTATCAGCATTTCCACCTCAGTCTGAAGGTATTAATTCTGCATTGCCTGAGAAAATGGTAATGGCCTCTTCTGAGGCAATTGACACCTATGCCTTCACTTAAGTCCTAGCAGGCCACTAAAAGTAAGGTACAAATATGACCCATTAAGAGTTGTGTTATACAAGAAAAAATAAGTAAGTTTTTAAAATTTATACACTCAAAAGTATGAAGAATATGTGTGGGAAATTTGTAGAAAATTAGTAGGAGAGGATATGCTGCATAGTGGTAGGTGTCAGGCATTTAGTGAGAGGGAATTTCTATAAAAATAAAAGATAAACCAGGAATAAAAAGTAAAAATACTTTTTCTGATTCCAGGAGGCATGGAGTGGAGAATTATAGATATTGGCCTCAAAGTATTATTAAATTGTGCATCAAGGATGGGAGAAGCAATACGTGGTATTATTGGTATGCAGTTTGAATGTCTATGGTGATGGCATAGGTGTTTTGATGAACTCTCTGTTTCCCATAGAATAACCTGAATAAAGGTTGCTGATTTGTGATCTGTTGTGAAGATTTCTATGAAGTTTATATCAAGTTGCACAGCTTTAGATTGTAGAGCTTAGGAAACTGGCAATTTTAGTTCTCATTAATTGCAAGTCGGAAGGGAGAAAAATTAGAAACATTAATTTGAAGGGTTGTTACCATATATGGATGTTCCTCAAATAATTTAGGATTTATTTTTTTAAGGCTTATTTATTATATATATATAGAGAGAGAGGGCATAAGCAAGGGGCAGAGGGAGAGGGGAAGCAGACTCCCTGCTGAGTGGAGAGCTGAACATGGGGCTCTATCTCATGACACTGAGATCATGACCTGAACTGAAAGCAAGAGTCTGACGCTTAACTGGCTGAGCCACCCAGGTGCCCCATCAAATAATTTAGGATTTATAAAAGTCTGGCAAATGTGTAAGACTGAACCCAAAAGAGTACATTAGAATTTTAGTGAAACAGTTTTTCTCTCTACAGTCACCACCTTTTTTTAAAATCAGAGATTCAAAGTTAGACTAATTTGTTTGCACAAGTTTAATCTGATTAAATTTTGCTAATTATTTACATAACTTATCAAGTGGTCAAAGTTGGATTTATAACTACCTTCTGGTACTACTCATTCTAATTTCCCTTTCCATTAGCAGCTACCTCAGATAGTCATGGCCCTTTACTGGTGGGTTGACTCAAATATTAATACCTTTTTTTTAATGTTTCAAAATTTTATTTAAATTCTAGGTAGTTAACATACACTGTAATATTTGTTTCAGATTAGTTGACCATGGAGTTTAGGGTCACTTTCTCAGTTCTCTATTCTGTCCCATTGATCTGTGTGTCTGTTTTTGTGCCAGTACCATACTGTCTTGATGATTACAGCTTTGTAATATAGCTTGAAGTCTGGAACTGTGATGCCTTCAGCTTTGCTTCTATTTTTTCAGGATTGCTTTGGCTATTTGGGGTCTTTTGTGGTTCTATACAAGTATTAAGATTGTTCTAGCACTGTGAAAAATGCTGGTGGTATTTTGATAGGGATTGCTTGAAATATGTAGATTGCTTTGGGTAATATAGATATCTTCAATTTCTTTCATTAGTGTTTTATAGTTTTCAGAGTACAGATTGTTTACCTTTTTGGTTAGGTTTATTCCTAGGTATCTTATGGTTTTGGTTGCAATTGTATATGGGATCAATTCCTTTATTTTTCTTTCTGCTGCTTCATTATTGGTATAAAGAAATGCAATATTTTCTGTACATTGATTGTGTATCCTGCAACTTTACCGAATTCATGTATCAGTTCTAGTGATTTTTTTGGTAGACTCAGGTTTTCTATATAGAATATCATATCATTTATAAATAGTGACATTTTGACTTTTTCCATGCCAATTTGGGTAACTTTTATTTCTTTTTCATGTCTGATTGCTGTGGGTGGGACTTCCAGTACTATATTAAATAAAAGCGATGGGACTGGACAACCCTGTCTTATTCTTGACCATAGAGGAGAAACTATCAGGTTTTAACCATTGAGGATTATATTAGTTGTGGGTTTTTCACGTATGGCCTTTATTATGTTGGAGGTATGTTCACTCTAACCCTACTTTGTCGAGGGTTTTTTATCATGAATGGATGTTGTATTTTGTCAGATGTTTTTTCTGCATGTATTGAAAGGATCATATGTTTCTTATCCTTTCTTTTATTAATAGGGTGTATCACATTGATTAATTTGTGAATACTGAATGACCTTTGTGACCCAGGAATAAATCCCACTTGACTGTGGTGAATGATTCTTTTAATGTATTGTTGGACCCAGTATGCTTGTATTTTATTAAGAATTTTGGTATCCATGTTCATCAGGGATGGGACCTACAGGGATATTGGCCTGTAGTTCTCTTTTTTAGAAGAGTACTTATCTGGTTTTGGTATCAGGGTAATGTTGATCTCATAGAATGGATTTAGAGGTTTTCCTTCCTTTTCTATTTTTTGGAATATTTTGAGAAGAATAGGCATTAACTCTTCTTTAAATGTTTGTTAGAATTCTCCTGTGAAGCCCCCTGGCTCTGGACTTTTGCTGGTTGGGAGAATATAGATTTAATTTCTTTGCTGGTTATTGGTCTGTTCAAGTTTTTTATTTCATCTTATTTTAGGTTTGGTAGTTTATATGTCTCTAGGAATTTATCCATTTCTTCCAGGTCGTCCAATTTGTTGGCATGTAGTTCTTCATAATATTCTCTTATAATAGTTTGTATTTCTGTGGTGTTGGTTGTTATTTCTCTTCTCTCATTTGTGATTTATTTATTTGAGTCCTTTCACTTTTCTTTTGAATTCAATTAGCCAACATATAGTAGATCATTAGGTTCAGAAGTAGAGTTCAGTTATACCTCAGTTGCATATAATACCAATTGCTCATCACATCACGTGCCCTACTTAATTCCCATCACCCAGTTACCCCATTCCCCCACCCACCTTTCCTCCAGCAAACCTCAGTTTGTTTCCTAGTTAAGTCTCTTATGGTTTGTCTCCCTCTCTGATTTCATCTTATTATATTTTCCCTCTCTTTCCCTATGATCTTCTGCACTGTTTCTTATATTCTACATATGAGAGCAATTATATAATAATTGTTTTTCTCTAGGGAGCCTGGGTGGCTCAGTCAGCTAAGCATCTGCCTTCGGCTCAGGTCATGATCCTGGAGTCCTGGGATTGAGGCCCACATCGGGCTCCCTGCTCGGAGGGGAGTCTGCTCCCTCTCTGCCCCTCACCCTGCTCATTCTCTCTCTCTCTCTCTTTCAAATAAATAAAACCTTTAAAAAATTGTCTTTCTCTGGCTGACTTATTTCACTTAACATAATTCCCTCTATCTAGTTTTGCCCACATCATTACAAATGGTAAGATTTCATTTTTTGATGTCTGGGTAATATTTCATTATCTATCTATCATCTATCTATCATTTATCTATCTATCATCTATCATCTATCTATCTATCTATCTATCTATCATCTATCTATCATCTATAATCATCTATCATCTATCATCTGTCTATCCATCTAATCTATCATCTATTTATCTATCTATCATCTATCATCTATCATCTCTATCATCTATCATTTATCTATCTCTATCTATCTCTATCTGTCTATCATCTATCATCTATCTATCATCTATCTATCATCTATCTATAATCTATCATCATCTATCATCTATCTATACATCTATCTATCATCTATTTATCTATCATCTATTTATCATCTATCATCTCTATCATCTATCAATCATCTATCTATCATTTATCTATCTCTATCTATCTATCATCTATCTATCTATATCTGCCTATCATCTGTCTATCATCTGTCTATCATCTATCATCTATCTATCATCTATCTATCTATCTATCTATCTATCTATCTATCTATCTATCATCTATCATCTGTCTATAGGTATCTATATTTATATCTCCACATCTTCTTTATCCATTCAACTATAAATGGACATCTGGGCTTTTTCCATAGTTTGGCTATTGTGGACATTTTTGCCGTAAACATTGGCATGCAGGTGGCCGTTTGGATCATTATGTTTGTATCCTTAGGATAAATAACTAGTAGGGCAATTTCTGGGTCATAGAGTAGCTCTATTTTTAAATGAAACTCCATACTCTTTTCTCTTTTTTTATTTAATTAAATTCAATTAACCAACATATAGTACATCATTAGTTTTTGATGTAATGTTCAGTGATTCATTAGTTGCATATAACACCCAATGCTCCTCACATCATGTGCCCTCCTTAATGCCCATCACCCAGTTACCCCATCCTGCCATGTACCTCCCTTCCGCAACTCTCAGGTTTTTTTTTCCAGAGTTAAGAGTCTATCATGATTTCTTTCCCTCTCTGATTTCTCCCCATTCAGTTTTCTCTCCCTTCCCCTTATGAACCTCTGTGCTATCTTATGTTCCACATATGAGTGAAACCATACGATAATTGCTTTTTCCATTTGGCTTATTTCACTTAGTATAATACCCTACAACACCATCCATGTTGATGTAAATGGTAAGTACTCATCCTTTCTGATGGCTGAGTAATATTCCATTGTATATATGCATCACATCTTCTTTATCCATTCATCTGTCGATGGACATCTTGGCTCTTTCCACAGTTTGGCTATTGTGGACATTGCTGCTATGAACATTGGGGCACAGTTGCCCCTTCTTTTCACTACATCTGTATCTTTGGGGTAAATACCCAGTATTACAATTGCTGGGTCATAGGGTAGCTTTTATCTATCTCTATCTTTAATGCCTTTTAAATAGGGTAGCTTTTATCTATCTCTATCTTTAATGCCTTGAGGAACTTCCATACCATTTTCCAGAGTGGCTGTACCAGCTTGCATTCTCACCGACAGCATAAGAGGATTCTTCTTTCTCTGCATCCTTGCCAACATGCCAACATTTGTTGTTTCCTGTCTTATTAACATTAGTTATTCTAACTGGTATAGGTGCTATCTCATTGTGGATCTGATTTGTATTTCCCTGATGCCAAGTGATGTGGAGCATTTTTTCATGTGTCTCTTGGATATTTGGATGTCTTCTTTGGAGAAGTGCCTGTTTATGTCTTCTTCCCCTTTTGTGACTGCATTTTTTGTTCTTTGGGTGTTGAGTTTGATAAGTTCCTTATAGATATTGGATACCAGCCCTTTATCTGATATGTCATGGCAAATATCTTCTTCCATTCCGTAGGTAGCCTTTTAGTTTTGTTGATTGTTCCCTTTGCCATGCAGAACCTTTTATCTTGATGAAGTCCCAATGGTTCATTTTTGCTTTGCTTCTCTTGCCTTTAGAGATGTGTCTTGCAAGAATTTGCTGTGGCTGAGGTCGAAGATGTTCCTGCCTGTGTTCTCTAGGATTTTGATGGATTCCTGTCTCACATTGAGGTTTTTCACCCATTTTGAATTTATCTTTGTGTATGGTGTAACAGAATGGTCCAGTTTCATTCTTCTGCCTGTGGCTTTCCAATTTTCCCAGCACCATTTATTGAAGAGACTGTCTTTTTTTCCATTGCATATTTTTTCCTGCTTCGTTGAAGATTACTTGACCATAGAGTTGAAGGTCCATTTCTGGGCTCTCTATTCTGTTCCATCAATCAAGGTGTCTGTTTTTGTGCCATACCATGCTGTCTTGATGATCATAGCTTGAAGGCAGGCCTTGTGATGCCCCCAGCTTTGGTTTTCTTTTTCAACATTCCCCTGGGGACTAGGGGTCTTTTCTGAATCCATAAAATTTATTGGATATTGGATATTGGTCTATAATTCTCCTGTTTGATGGGGTCTTTGTCTGGTTTTGGGATCAAGCTAATGGTGGCCTCATAAAACGAGTTTGGAAGTTTTCCTTCCATTTCTATTTTTTGGAACAGTTTCAGAAGAATGGGTATTAATTCTTCTTTAAATGTTTGGTAGAGTTCCCCCAGGAAGCCATCTGGCCCCAGGCTTTTGTTTGTTGGGATATTTTTGATGACTGCTTCAATTTCCTTGGTGGTTATAGGTCTGTTCAGGTTTTCTATTTCTTCCTGGTTCAGTTTTGGTAGTTGATACATCTCTAGGAATGCATCTATTTCTTCCATATTATCTAATTTGCTGGCATAGAGTTGCTCATAATATGTTCTTATAATTGTTTGTATTTCTTTGGTGTTGGTTGTGATCTCTCCTCTTTCATTCGTGATTTTATTTATTTGGGTCATTTCTCTTTTCTTTTTGATAAGTCTGGCCAGGGCTTTATCATTCTTGTTAATTCTTTCAAAGAACCAGCTCCTAGTTTTGTTGATCTGTTCTACTGTTCTTTTGTTTCCATTTCATTGATTTCTGCTCTGATCTTTATTATTTCTCTTCTCCTGCTGGGTTTAGGCTTTATTTGCTTTTCTTTCTCTAGCTCCTTTAGGTGTAGGGTTAGGTTGTGTATTTGAGACCTTTCTTGTTTCTTGAGAAAGACTTGTATTGCTATATGCTTTCCTCTTAGGACTGCCTTTGCTGCATCCCAAAGATTTTGAACAGTTATGTTTAAATTTTCATTGGTTTCCATGAATTTTTTAAATTCTTCTTTAATTTCCTGGCTGACCCATTCATTCTTTATTAGGATGCTCTTTAGCGTCCATGTATTTGAGTTCTTTCCGACTTTCCTCTTGGGATTGAGTTCTAGGTTCAAAGCATTGTGGTCTGAAAATATGCAGGGAATGATCCCAATCTTTTGGGACTGGTTGAGACCTGATTTATGACCTAGGATGTGATCAATTCTGGAGAATGTTCCATGGGCACTAGAGAAGAATGTGTATTCTGTTGCTTTGGGATGGAATGTTCTGAATATGTCTGTGAAGTCCATTTGGTCCAGTGTGTCATTTAAAGTCTTTATTTCCTTGTTGATCTTTTGCTTAGATGATCTGACCATTTCAGTGTGTGGGGGGGTGTTAAAGTCCCCCACTATTATTGTATTGTTGTCAATGTGTTTCTTTGCTTTTGTTATTAATTGCCTTATATATTGGCCGCTCCCATGTTAGGGGCATAGATATTTACAACTGTTAGATCTTCTTGTTGGATAGACCCTTTAAGTAGGATATAGTGTCCTTCCTCATCTCTTACTATAGTCTTTGGTTTAAAATCTAATTTGTCTGATATAAGGATTGCCACCCCAGCTTTATTTTGGTGTCCCTTAACATGGTAAATGGTTTTCCACCCCCTCACTTTCAATCTGGGGTGTCTTTGGGTCTAAAATGAGTCTCTTGCAGACAGCATATCGATGGGTCTTGTTTTTTAATCCAATCTGATAGCCTGTGTCTTTTGATTGGGGCATTTAGCCCATTTACATTCAGGGTAACTATTGAAAGATAGGAATTTAGTGCCATTGTATTGCCTGTAAGGTGACTGTTACTGTATATTGTCTGTGTCCTTTCTGGTCTATGTTGCTTTTAGGCTCTCTCTTTGCTTAGAGGACCCCTTTGAATATTTCTTGTAGGGCTGGTTTCGTGTTTGCAAATTCTTTTAGTTTTTGTTTGTCCTGGAAGCTTTTTATCTCTCCTTCTATTTTCAATGACAGCCTAGCTGGATATAGTATTCTTGGCTGCATATTTTTCTCATGTAGTGCTCTGAATATATTACGCCAGTCCTTTCTGGCCTGCCAGGTCTCCGTGGATAGGTCTGTTGCCAATCTAATGTTTCTACCATTGTAGGTTACAGATCTCTTCTCCCGAGCTGCTTTCAGGGTTTTCTCTTTGTCTCTGAGACTCGTAGGTTTTACTATTAGATGTCGGGGTGTTAACCTATTTTTATTGATTTTGAGAGGGGTTCTCTGTGCTTCCTGGATTTTGATCCCTGTTTCTTTCCCCAAATTAGGGAAGTTCTCTGCTATAATTTGCTCCAGTATACCTTCTGCCCCTCTCTCTCTTTCTTCTTCTTCTGGGATCCCAATTATTCTAATGTTGTTTTGTCTTATGGTATCGTTTATCTCTCGAATTCTGCCCTCGTGATCCAGTAGTTGTTTATCTCTCTTTTTCTCAGCTTCTTTATTTTCCATCATTTGGTCTTCTATATCACTGATTCCCTCTTCTGCCTCATTTATCCTAGCAGTTAGCGCCCCCATATTTGATTGCACCTCATTAATAGCCTTTTTGATTTCGACTTGGTTAGATTTTAGTTCTTTTACTTCTCCAGAAAGGGTTTCTCTAATAACTTCCATGCTTTTTTCAAGCCCAGCTAGTGTCTTTAAAGTGATGATTCTGAACTCTAGTTCTGACATCGTACTAATGTCCGTATTGAGTAAGTCCTTGGCAGTCGGTACTACCTCTTGTTCTCTTTGTTGAGGTGATTTTTTCCGCCTTGTCATTTTGTCCAGAGGAGAATAGATGAATGAGAGAACAAAATGCTAACAGGGTAACAATGTCCCCAGAAAATATACTCTAAACAAATCAGAAAAGACCTTCCAGAAAGTGGTCGCTTTTCTGTTCAGAGAGTTGTTGCTATTCTTTTCTTCGATCTCCTATTGAGTTTGTAGGTGTTCAGAATGGTTTGATCCCTATCCAGGTGAATTCCTGAGACCAGACGAAATCCATGTCTCCTACTCCTCTGCCATCTTGCTCCGCCCCTTTGTCAATGGTATTTTGATAGGGATTGCATTGAATGTGTAGATTGCTCTGGGCAGCATAGACATTTTCACAATGTTTATTCTTCCAATCCATGACCATGAAATGTTTTTTCATCTCTTTGTGTATTCCTCAATTCCTTTCATAAATGTTCTGTACTTTTTAGAGTAGAGATCCTTTACCTCTTGGGATAGGTTTATTCCTAGGTATCTTATAGTTTTTGGTGCAATTTTAAATGGGATCAACTCCTTAATTTCTCTTTCTTTAGTCAAATTGTTAGTGTATAGACATGCAACTGATTTCTGTGTATTAATTTTGTGTACTGCCACGTTGCTGAATTCCTGTATGAGTTCTAACACTTTTGGGGTGGAGTCTTTGGGTTTTCCATATAAAATATCATGTCATCTGCGAAGAGTGAGAGTTTGACGCCTTCTTTGCCAATTTGAATGCCTTTTATTTATTTGTGTTGTCTGATTGCTGAGGCTAGGATTCTAGTACAGTGTTGACCAACAGTGGTGAGAGTGGGCAACTGTGTCGTGTTTCTGACCTTAAGGGAAAAGCTCTCACTTTTTCCCCATTACAAATTATATTCACTGTGGTCTTTTCATAGATAGCTTTTATGATATTGAGGTATGTTCCCTCTATCCCAACACTTTGAAGAATTTTTCAAGAAATGATATTATATTTTGTCAAATGCTTTTTCTGCATCAACTGAGAGGACCATATGATTCTTGTTTTTTCTTTTGTTAGTATGATTTATCACATTGATTGATTTGCAAATGTTGAATCACCTTGCATCCCAGGAATAAATCCCACTTGGTGGTGATTAATAATCCTTTTAAAGTACAGTTGGATCATATTGGCTGGTATCTTGGTGAGAATTTTGGCATCCACGTTCATCAGGGCTATTGACCTGTAATTCCCCTTTTGGGTGGGGTCTTGTCTGGTTTTGGCATCAAGGTAATGCTGGCCTCTTAGAACAGGTTTACAAGTTTTCTTTTCATTTAAATTTTTTGAAACAGCTTCAGAAGAATAGGCATTATTTCTTCTTTAAATATTTGTAGCATTCCCCTGGGAGCCATCTGTTCCTGTCACTTTTTTTTTTTTTTTTTTGGAGGTTATTGATTAGTGCTTCAATATCCTTGCTGCTTATTGGTCTGTACAGATTTTCTATATTGCCCTGTTTCAATTTTGGTGGTTTATACGTTTCCAGGAATGCATCCATTTCTTCCAGATTGCTAATATTTTGGCATATAGTTGCTCATAATATGTTCTTAAAATTGTCTGCATTTCCTTGGTGTTGGACATGATCTCTCCCCTTTCATTCATAATTTTATTAATTTGGGTACTTTCTCTTTTCTTTTGAATAAGTCTGGCCAGAGGTTTATTGATCTTATTAATTCTTTAAAAGAACCAGCTTCTAGTTTCTTTGATCTGTACTACTGTTCTGGTTTCTATTTTGTTGATTTCTGCTATAATCTTTATTATTGTTCTTCTCCTGCTTGATTTAGGCTTTATTTGCTATTCTTTCTCCAGGTCCTTGAGGTATAAGGTTAGTTGGTGTATTTGGAATTTTTCTAATTTTTTGAGAGAAGCATATATTACATTCCCTCTTAGTACCACATTTGCTGAATCTCAGAGGTTTTGAGCCAATGTGTTTTCATTCTCATTAATTTCCATGAATTTTTAAAATCCTTCTTTAATTTCCTAGTTGACCCATTCAGTCTTTACCAGGATATTCTTTAAACTCCAAGTGCTTGAGTTCCTTCCAAATTTCCTGTTGTGATTGAGTTTGAGTTTCAAAGCTTTGTGATCTGAAAATATGCAGGGAATAATTCCAATCTTTTGGTATCAGTTGAGACCTGATTTGTGACCAAGAAAGTTCCCTGTGCACTTGAGAAGAATGAGTATTCTGTTGTTTTAGGATGGAATATTCTGTGTATATCTGTGAAGTCCATTTGATCCAGTGGGTCATTCAAAGCCCTGTTTCCTTGTTGATCATCTCCTTAGATGATTTGTCCATTGCTCTGAGTAGGGTTTTGAAGTCCCCTACCATTAATGTATTATTATCAATTTTGAGGTCCCCTGCTATTAAAGTATTAATAACTTTGGTCATCAATTGGTTTATATAGTTGGCTGCTCCCATGTTGGAGGTATAAATATTTATAATTGTTAGATCTTCTTGTTGGATAGACTGAATAAGTATGATATAGAGTCCTTCTTCATCACTTACTACAGTCTTTGGTTTAAAATTTAGTTTGTCTGACATGAGGAGTGCCACTCCAGTTGATTTTTAGGTCCACTAGCATGGTAAATGGTTCTTCACTTCATCAGTTTCAGTCTGGAGGTGTATTTAGGTCTAAAATAAGTCTCTTGTAGACAGCCTATGGATGGGTCTTGCTTTTTATCCAATCTGATATCTTGTGGGTTTTTTTTTATTATGTTATGCTAATCACCATACATTACATCATTAGTTTTTGATGTAGTGCTCCATGATTCATTGTTTGCGTATAACACCCAGTGCTCCATTCAATACATGCCCTCTTTAATACCCATCACCAGGTTAAAACATCCTCCCAACCCCCTCCCCTCTAGAACCCTCAGGTTGTTTCTCAGAGTCCATAGTCTCTCATGGTTGTTCTCCCCCTCTGATTCCCCCCTTCATTTTCCCTTCCTACTATCTTCTTCTTCTTTTTTTTTTTTTTTAACATAAAATGTATTATTTCTTTTGGGTACAGGTCTGTGATTCAACAGTCTTAACACCATTCACAGCACTCACCATAGCACATATCCACCCCAATGTCTATCACCCAGCCACTCCATCCTTCCCACCCCTGAAACACCAGCAACCTTCAGTTTGATCCCTGATTTAAAAATTCCTCATATCAGTGGGATCAAATAATACATACATTTCACTGATTGACTTATTTCGCTCAGCATAACACCCTCCAGTTCCATCCACGTCATTGCAAATGGCAAGATTTCATTGCTTTTGATGGCTGCATAATATTCCATTATATATATATATATATATATATATATATATATATATATATATATACACCACTTCTTCTTTATCCATTCATCTGCCGATGGACATCTTGGCTCTTTCCACAGTTTGGCTATTGTGGACATTGCTGCTATAAACATTGGGGTGCACGTACCCTTTTGAATCACTACATTTGTATCTTTGGGGTAAATACCCAGTAATGCAATTGCTGGGTCATATGGTAGCTCTATTTACAACTTTTTGAGGAACTTCCATACTGTTTTCCAGAGTGGCTGCACCAGCTTGCATTCCCACCAACAGTGGAGGAGGGTTCCCCTTTTTCCACAAACCCACCAATATCTGTCATTTCATGACTTGTTAATTTTAGCCATTCTGACTGGTGTGAGGTGTTATCTCATTGAGGTTTTGATTTGGATTTCCCTGATGCTGAGCAATGTGAGCACTTTTTCATGTGTCTGTTGGCCATTTGGATGTCTTCTTTGGAAAAATGTCTGTTCATGTCTTCTGTCCATTTCTTGATTGGATCATTTGTTACTTGGGGTGTTGAGTTTGATAAGTTCTTTCTAGATTTTGGATACTAGCCCTTTATCTGATATTTCATTTGCAAATATCTTCTCCCATTCTGTTGGTTGACTTTTGGTTTTGTTGACTGCTTTGCTGTACAAAAGCTTTTTATCTTGATGAAGACCCAATAGTTCATTTTTGCACTTCCTTCCCTTGCCTTTGGCGATGTTTCTAGGAAGAAGTCGCTGCGGCTGAGGTCGAAGAGGTTACTGTCTGTGTTCTCCTTTAGGATTTGGATGGACTCCTGTCTCACATTTAGGTCTTCCAACCATTTTGAGTCCATTTTTGTGTGTGGTGTAAGGAAATGGTCCAGTTACATTTTTCTGCATGTGGCTGTTCAATTTTCCCAACACCATTTGTTGAAGAGACTTTTTTTCCATTGAATATTCTTTCCTGCTTTGTCAAAGATGAGACAACCATAGATATGAGCGTCAATTTCTGGGCTCTCTATTCTGTTCCATTGATCTATGTGCCTGTTTTTGTGCCAGTACTATACTGTCTTGATGATGACAGCTGTGTAATAGAACTTGATGTCCGGAATTGGATGCCACAAGCTTTGCTTTTCTTTTTCAACATTCCTTTGGCTATTTGGGGTCTTCTCTGGTTCCATACAAGTTTTAGGATTATTTGCTCCATTTCTATGAAAAAAGTGGATGGTATTTTGATAGGGATTGCATTCAATGTGTAGATTGATCTAGGCAGCATTGACATCTTCACAATATTTGCTCTTCCAATCCATAAGCATGGAACGTTTTTCCATTTCTTTGTGTCTTCCTCAATTTCTTTCATGAGTATTTTATAGTTTTCTGAGTACAGATTCTTTGCCTCTTTGGTTAGATTTATTCTTAGGTATCTTATGGTTTGGGGTGCAATTGTAAATGGGATCGACTCCTTAATTTCTCTTTCTTCTGTCTTGTTCTTGGTGTATAGGAATGCCACTGATTTCTGTGCATTGATTTTATATCCTGCCACTTGACTGAATTCCTGTATGAGTTCTAGCAGTTTTGGGGTGGAGTCTTTGGGATTTTCCACATAAAGTATCATATCATCTGCAAAGAGGGAGAGTTTGACTTCTTCTTTGCCGATTTGGATGCTTTTGATTTCTTTTTGTTGTCTGATTGCTGTGGCTAGGGCTTCTAATACTATGTTGAATAGCAGTGCTGATAGTGGACATCCCTGCCGCGTTCCTGACCTTAGGGGAAAGCTCTCAGTTTTTCCCTATTGAGAATGATATTTGTTGTGGGTTTTTCATAGATGGCTTTTATGATATTGAGGTATGTACCCTCTATCCCTATACTCTGAAGAGCTTTGATCGAGAAAGGATGCTGTACTTTGTCAAATGCTTTTTCTGCATCTATTGAGAGGATCATATGATTCTTGTTCTTTCTTTTCTTAATGTATTGTACCACGTTGATTGATTTGTGGATGATGAACCAACCTTGCAGCCCAGGGATAAATCCCACTTGGTCGTGGTGAATAATCCTTTTAATGTACTGTTGGATCCTATTGCCTAGGATTTTGGTGAGAATTTTTGCATCCATGTTCATCAAGGATATTGGTGTGTAATTCTCCTTTTTGATGGGGTCTTTGTCTGGTTTGGGGATCAAGGTAATGGTGGCTTCATAAAACGAGTTTGGAAGTTTTCCTTCCATTTCTATTTTTTGGAACAGTTTCAGAAGAATGGGTTATAATTCTTGAAATGTTTGGTAGAATTCCCCTGGGAAGCCATCTGGCCCTGGGCTCTTGTTTGTTGGGAGATTTTTGATGACTGCTTCAATTTCCTTAGTGGTTATAGGTCTGTTCAGGTTTTCTATTTCTTCCTGGTTCCGTTTTGGTAGTTGATACATCTCTAGGAATGCATCCATTTCTTCCAGGTTATCTAATTTGCTGGCATATAGTTGCTCCTATGTTCTTATAATTGTTTATATTTCTTTGGTGTTGGTTGTGATCTCCTCTTTCATTCGTGATTTTATTTATTTGGGTCCTTTCTCTTTTCTTTTTGATAAGTCTGGCCAGCGGTTTATCAATCTTGTTAATTCTTTTGAAGAATCAGCTCCTAGTTTTCTTGATCTGTTCTACTGTTCTTTTGGTTTCTATTTCAATGATTTCTGCTCTGATCTTTATTATTTCTCTTCTCCTGCTGGGTTTAGGCTCTATTTGTTGTTCTTTCTCCATCTCCTTTCGGTGTAGGGTTAGGTTGTGTATTTGAGACCTTTCTTGTTTTTTTAGAAAGGCTTGTATTGCTATATACTTCTCTTTTAGGACTGCCTTTGCTGCATCCCAAAGATTTTGAACAGTTGTGTTTTCATTTTCATTGGCTTCCATGAATTTTTTTTTAATTCTTCTTTAATTTCCTGGTTGACCCATTCATTCGTTAGTAGGATGCTCTTTAGCCTCCATGTATTTGAGTTTTTTCCGACTTTCCTCTTGTATTTGAGTTCTAGTTTCAAAGCATTGTGGTCAGAAAAGATGCACTGAATGATCCCAATCTTTGGTACCAGTTGAGATCTGATTTGTGACCTAGGATGTGATCTATTCTGGCGAATGTTCCATGGGCACTAGAGAAGAATGTGTATTCCGTTGCTTTGGGATGGAATGTTCTGAATATGTCTGTGAAGTCCATTTGGTCCAGTGTGTCATTTAAAGTCTTTATTTCCTTGTTGTTCTTTTCCTTAGATGATCTGTCCATTTCAGTGAGGGGGGTGTTAAGGTCCCCCACTATTATTTTATTGTTGTCAATGTGTTTCTTTGCTTTTGCTATTAATTGGCTTATATAATTGGCTGCTCCCATGTTAGGGGCATAGATATTTACAATTGTTAGATCTTCTTGTTGGATAGACCCTTTAAGTAGGATATAGTGTCCTTCCTTATCTCTTACTATAGTCTTTGGTTTAAACTCTGATTTGTCTGATATAAGGATTGCCACCCAGCTTTCTTTTGGTGTCCATTAGCATGGTAAATGGTTTTCCACCCCCTTACTTTCAATCTGGGGGTGTCTTTGGGTCTAAAATGAGTCTCTTACAGTCTTGTTTTTTTATCCAATCTGATAGCCCGTGTCTTTTGATTGTGGCATTTAGCCCATTTACATTCAGGGTAACTATTGAAAGATATGAATTTAGTGCCATTGTATTGCCTGTAAGTTGACTGTTACTGTATATTGTCTGTGTTCCTTTCTGGTCTATGTTTCTTTTAGGCTCTCTTTGCTCTGAGGATCCCTTTTAATATTTCTTGTAGGGCTGGTTTCATGTTTGCAAATTCCTTTAGTTTTTGTTTGTCCTGCAAGTTTTTTATTTCTCCTTCTATTTTCAATGACAGCCTCGCTGGATATAGCATTCTTGGCTGCATATTTTTCTCATTTAGTGCTCTGACTATATCATGACAGTCCTTTCTAGCCTGTCAGGTCTCTGTGGATAGGTCTGTTGCTAATCTAAATTTTCTACCATTTGAGGTTACAGATCTCTTGTCCCGAGCTGCTTTCAGGATTTTCTCTTTGTCTCTGAGACTCGTAAGTTTTAGTCTTAGATGTTGGGGTATTGACCTGTTTCTATTGATTTTGAGGGGGGTTCTCTGTGTCTCCTGGATTTTGATGCCTGTTTCTTTCCCCAAATTAGGGAAGTTCTCTGCTATAATTTGCTCCAGTATACTTTCTGCCCCTCTCTCTCTTTCTTCTTCTTCTAGGATCCCAATTATTTTAATATTGTTTCATCTTATGGTATCACTTATCTCTCTTATTCTGCCCTCGTGGTCTAGTAGTTGTTCATCTCTCTTTCTCAGCTTCTTTATTCTCCATCATTTGGTGTCCTATGTCACTAATTCTCTCTTCTCCCTCATTTATCCTAGCAGTTATAGTCTCCATTTTTTTATTGCACCTCATTTATAGCGTTTTTGTTTTCGACTTGGCTAGATTTTAGTTCTTTTATTTCTCCAGAAAGGGTTTCTCTAATATCTTCAGTGCTTTTTTCAAGGCCAGCTAGTATCTTTATAGTCGTCATTCTGAACTCTAGTTCCAACATCTTACTAATGTCCGTATTGATTAGGTCCCTGGCAGTCGGTACTGCCTCTTGTTCTTTTTTGTGAGGTGATTTTTTCTGTCTTGTCATTTTGTCAGAGGAGAATAGATGAATGAGAGAACAAAATGCTAACAGGGTAACAACAACCCCAGAAAAATATACACTAAACAAATCAGAAGAGACCTGAAACCAGGGGGAAATAAAGGGAAAGAAAGAAAAAAGAAAGGGAAAGAAAGAAAAAAGAAAAAAAAGAGATAAATAAATATGATCAAATACGAACAGGCTGGTGCATAGATCAGTGTCACACACTAGATTTTGGGGTGTATTTTGGTCTGTTAGAAGAACGTGCCTTCCAAAATTTTAAAGAAAGAGAAACTTATATATGTACAAAAATAAGGGTAAATACGATGAAAGGATGGAATATGAATGTAAAGATGAAAATTATAAAAGATTTTTTAAAAGGAATTGATAGATAAGAAGTTGGTTGAAAAAAGAAAGAAGAGGAATTAAAAAAAAAAAGGAGAGATATCAAGCAGGAGACTAGAAAATAGCCATACACTAGAGATTTAGGGTATATTTTGGTCTTTTAGAAGAAACTGTATCCCAAAATTTTAAAGAGAGAACAACTTATATATATACACCAAAAATAAGGTTAACTAATATGAAGGTCTAGAATATGAGTCTAAAAATGAAAAATAAAAAAGATTTTTAAAAAAGGTATTTATAAGATATTGGTGAAAAAAGGAAAAAGAAAAATTTAAAAAAAGAAAAAGAAAAAAAAGAAAATTAAATAAATTAACTTTAAAGACTAAAGAATCAGGGGGAAAAAAGCCATGAATTCTATGTGCTGTATTCCCCTAGTGCTAGCATTCTGCTGTTCTCATTGATAGTAAACTTGGTCTTGGCTGGCTGTTCTTGCTGATCTTCTGGGGGAGGGCCTGTTGCCATGGTTCTCAAATGTCTTAGCCGGAAGGCGGAATCGCCCCGCCCTTGCCAGGCCGGGCTAAATAATCTGCTTGGGTTTGCTCTCAGTAGCTTTTGTTCCTTGCAAGCTTTCCATACAACTTTGGAGGACTAGAGTGAAAATGGTGGCCTCCCAACCTCTGCCCCGGAGGAGCCGAGAACTTGGGGCCCCGCTCCTCAGTGAGCCCCCAGAGAAAAGCAATCAATCACTCCCGTCTCCCCGGTCTCTGGCCGCACTCCGTGCTCATCCGGCCTGTGACCAAGCACTTCTATCTCTGGCACATGACCCCGTGTGGAGTCTCCAAACCCAGCAGATTCCTGCAGTGCGCTCCTGCACCATTCCTCCCCGGGGAAAGAAGGGGAGTCTCCCCAGATCTGCCACTTGTTTGGTCTTTGCTGGAGGAGCAGTGGCCTGAGTGTGCCCCAGATCACAGTTTATGGCAACCCTGAGCTGAGAGCTCACTCCTCGGCTCCGTCTTTGCAGCCGGCTTCCCCACTCCAATACCTGGGAACTCTGCTGCATTTAGGCACCCCCGGTCTTTCTGTGACCCTGAGGGTCCTGAGGCCACACTCTTCCCAGCGGGATTCCACCCCCCGCTTAGCACTGGAGTGATGTGCCTCAGAGGAGCAGACTTCTAAAAGTTCTGATTTTGTGCTCTGCTGCTCTATCACTTGCCGGTAGTGGCTGACGGAGGCCCCCTCCCCCGCTGTCTACCTTCCTGAATATCACCTTGGATTCATTTCTCCGCATGTCCTACCTTCCAGAAAGTGGTCGCTTTTCTGTTCATAGATTTGCTGCTATTCTTTTTCAATCTCCTGTTGAGTTCGTAGGTGCTCAGAATGGTTTGATCCCTATCAAGCTGAAGTCCTGGGACCAGATGAAATTTAGGTGTCCTACTCTGCTGCCATCTTGCTCTTCCTCAATTTATCCCTTTAAATAGAATGCATCTCACTCTTGTTAAGGAGGGATAGGACAGATTCAGTAAGACGAGTTAGGATGTTCCTTTTTCTTTGTTTTCTTCTGGTCTAAGCATCTGACACCCTCAGGAGTCTGGAAATTGAAAATGTCCTGATATCTTGTGTTTTTTGATTGGAGCATTTAGCCCATTTACATTCAGAGTAACTATTGAAAGATATGAATTTAGTGTCATTGTATTGTCTGTAAAGTCCCTGTTTCCGTAGATTTTCTCTGTTTCTTTCTGGTCTGTGTTACTTTTGGGGTCTCTCTTTGCTTACAGGATCCCCCCTAATATTTCTTGCAGGGCTGGCTTGGTGGTCACATAGTCTTTCAGTTTCTGTCTGTCCTGGAAGCTTTATCTCTCTCCTTCCATTTTGAATGACAGCCTTGTTGGATAAAGAATTCTTGGCTGCATGATCTTGTCATTTAGTACCCTGAATATATCATGCTAGCCCTTTCTGGCCTGCTAGGTTTCTGTGGATAGGTCTGATGTTAGTCTGATGCTTCTCCCTCTGTGCGTAAGGAATCTCCTGTCTTGAGCTTCTCTCAGTATGGCCTATTTTTCTCTTAAATTAGCAAGCTTCACTATTATATTTTGGGATGTTGATCTATTTTTATTGATTTTTGAAGGAGTCCACTCTGCCTCTTGGACATGAATACTTGTTTCTTTCCCCAGATTAGCAATGTTCTCAGCTATGATTTGCTCAAATATACCTTCTGACCCCCCCTCTCTCTCTTCCCCCTCAGGCACAACAATAATTCTGACATTTGTTCATTTCAAAGCATCATTAAATTCTTGAAGCCTTTCTTCATGGGCTCTGAGTTTTCTTTCTCTCTTTTCCTCAGTTTCCTTCCTTTCTATCAGCCTGTCTTCTATATCACTTACTTTGTCTTCTGCCTCGTTCACCCTAGCTGTTAGAGCATCCAACTTAGACTGCATCTCAGTTATAGCATTTTTAAGTTCGGCCTGATTAGATCTCATTTCTACACTTAGAGAGTATCTACTGTCTTTTATGCTTTTTTCAAGCCCAGCTATTAACTTTATAACTACTATCCTGAATTCCATCTCTGACATCTTATTTATATCCATATTGATTTGCTCTGTGGCAGAGAATATCACCTCTGGTTCTTTATTTTGTGGTGAATTCCTCCTTCTAGTCATTTTGCCCAAAGAGGAATGGGTGAACAAGTGAGCAGATTCCAAAATATCAACCCCGACCCAAGCAAAATACACTCTAGACAACTCCAAAATGATCGGAGACCAAAACAGAAAAGCAAACAAAAAGCAAAACAGAACAAACAAACAAAAAAAAGTGGTGGGGTTGGAGAGAGACTATCATCTCACAGGGTGGACAAAGCAGGGTGATCCCCTTTTCCTGAGTGAATTTTTTGGTGTGTGTTAGAAGACAATACCTCCCAGATTGCCAAGAATGCAAAACTTATCTATATACAAAAATAAAATTAAATAAAGTGAGAAAAGGAATAAATGCAACACATATCTATTAAATGTAGATGGAAAAATAAAAGGTAAAGAGCAACTTAAAAACATAAGTTGGTAAAGTAAGAAACTAATTGAAATGAGAAAAAGGTAAAACAAAGAAATGGAAAATTTTAGACTGAAAGATAACAAAATCCTGAGAAAATACCTCAATATCAGTGTAGTATTTTCCCCTGGTGCTGGAGTTTTCCAATCTTGTGGGATCCATAACCTGGTTTGCTCGTATTCTTCCAGATTGTCTTCTGGGGGCCTCTTGTGCTGCTCCTTAGGTGTCTTTGCCTGGGTGGAGTTGTACCACCCCTTGCCAGGGGGCTGGGCTCAGTCTAAGCTGGCCCTCTATGTGGATTTTTTTCTCTGGAGGCTTTCAGCACCTCTTTAGAGGATCAGAACAAATATGGCTGTGCCCTGGTCTTTGGCCCAGAGCCAACAGATTGTGGTTCCTCCTCTTCAATAAACCCTCTGGGACAAACAGTCTTCACCTTTGTGTGTGCCAAACTCTGCAGACCCTTGTGGTGCATGCCCACTGTAATCTTCCTGGGGGGAGTCTGAGGGACATGCGTCCATCAATGCCCTTTTTGTGGCTTGGGACTGAGAGCGGTTGCAGGCTCGTGTGAGTGCCCCGCTCTGCTGCTTCTGGCCAATGGCTGGGTGTCCCTCTATTGTCCTTTCTGGGGCCATGGCAGCCCTGAGAGCTATTGCCTGGTCATGGGTTCATCCATTTGGCCCCTCCTGGGGGATGGTAAATGGCCTATACACTTCAGTCCTTTTCAGGGTGCTCAGGCAGAGAGTGGTCACCTGACCAGCCTAGCTCACAGTTTATGGTGACCTGAGCTGAGAGTTCCCTCCTGGGTTCACTGACCATAACCAGTTTCCCCACTCCACTGCTTAGGCAGTCTACCAGTGCAGGCACCCCTGTTTGTTCTGTGTCTCCTGGGATCCTGAGACCACAATGGCCCACCTAGAATTCTGCCCTTTTCATATCCTGAGCCCCTTTCAGAAAGAGATGTTTTCACTGGAGCAGATTTCTAAAGGTTCCAATTATGTACTCCAGGGTTATATCACTTTCCAGTAGCTAGCTTATGGAGGGTCCCTCCCCCCTCCGTTTATCTGCTAACGTCTCCCAGCAGATTCACAACTCTGCACCTCCTACCTTGCAAAAAGCATTCGCTCTTCTACTTGTAGAGCTCCAAATATATTTTCTTACATCTCAGGCTGAATTCATGGGTATTCAGAATATTTTGGTAGATACCCAGCTAAATTCAAGGGACCAGAGGTCCCCTACTCTTCCACCATCTTGCCTCTCTCCATACTGTTTTCCAGAGTGGCTGTGCCAGCTTGCATTCACACCAACAATGTAAGAGCATTCCCCTTTCTCTTCATCCTCCCCAACATTTGTTGCTCAAGCAAAGCAAGTATCCCTATGATTGTTGCTTTAAATTCTCCATAGGGCAGTTACTTATATCTGTTTCATTTAGATCTGTGGCTGTGACCTTATGTTGTTCTTTCATTTGGGATGAATTCATCTGTCCTCACATTTTGTCTAAGTCTCTGTCTTCTTCTCTGTGTTAGAAAAGCCCCTATGTATCCTACTCTTGAGGATGGCTTTATGAAGAAGAGATCATATATTGTAAAGAGCCTGAAGCTTCAGTGAGTGTCTCTTGTGTGTTCTGCATGCACTCTGCTGCTGTGTTTTGGCTGCTCTATCTTTCAGGCAAGTCACCTGCAAAGGATCTCCTTCCCTGCTGTGTGCAGTGTTTGGTCCTTGGCCAGAGTGTGGTGAGTTTTAAATAGGTGTGCTCTGGTCTGCTTGTTAAGTGAGACCTGATACTATTTCCACTAGAAATGAAGCTTTACAGAACTCTCTGGTCTGTTGACATGATGTGGACAGGGACTTCTGCTGGTCTTCTGGGGAAGGGGTCCACCACATTGGGACTGAGCCATACTTACTGAGAAAGGCAGTACTGGCAGAGTGCAGAGTTGTGGGACCCAGTGTATGCAGGTTAGGCAGTCAGTGTCAGTGCTGTGTTGTTATTGCAGGTGGGAGTCTCTGTGTTTATGCTGAGCAGGGCAGGGAAAGGGCACCAGCTAGCTTCTTTTCCCCCAGAGATCAGTCTCTGTGCTTGTTGCTCCCAGGGAATCACTCTGAGAACAGTTAACCATCTCTCCCCTGTAAGTCCCCTGTGTGGCATTTTTCAGATTGCAGTTTCCATGCTGTGTGCCTCCAGGTTGTCTGTCCTTAATCTCTCCAGGAGCAGCACAGTGCCCTCCAGACTCTCTTTTAAACCCCAGGCTTTAAGGGTGTGGTATGGGCAGGGGCCTGGACTGGTCTTCTTAAGGAGGGTCTTGCATGCTGGCACTGAGGGAGGTTTGGCCAAGAGGGGCAGCCATGCAAGAGTGCGGGGGCTTGGGACCTGGAGCAAGCAGGCTAGGCAGCCTGTGTCTGGGCTGAATTGCCCTGTGCAGGTGAATCTGCACTTATGCTGAGGGGTGGAGGACATGAAAGGCATCTATGTGAATGTTGCATCTCACTGATGAGCTCCAGCAGGAACAGCTGGTTTCCCCTGTGTTTGCCTCAGGCATCCCTCAGATCTCTGCCTCCACCTGCCCTGGAGTTGTTTGCCTACGTTCTCTCCAGGATTTGGGCACTGCCCTCAGGGCTCTATCCCAACCAAGCCCACTGAACCTCTAAAACCCCAGTCTTCAAGCCCCACTGGTTGCAAGAATTCATGAAAATGAGCCCCTCCTGTTTTCCCAGACAAAGGCTTTGTGGAAGTGTTCCCATTGTGTGTTCTCCTGTGAGCTCTCTCTCTCTCTCTCTCTCTCGCCTTTCTCCAAGACCATGGCTTCCTCCCCTCTGCAGCACCCACTGTGTGTTTCTTCTCCAAACCATATCTCTGCACTTCTACCTTCTTTGATGTGGCTTCTTCTTTCCCTTTAGTTGTGGAGTTTGTTCTGTCATGCTTCAGGTTGATTTCTTGTGTATTTAGAATGATTTGATAGTTATCAAGTTGTGTTTGAGAGGAGATGAGCCTAGGGTTCTCCTACTGCACTGCTATCTTTGCTCTCCCTGCTCTAAACTCATTCTTTTATGGTCAATTAAACTATAACAAAGTAAGCAAGTATATGCAATTAAAAACCACAGTCTTTTCAGCAAGTGATGTTGGGAAAACGGGCTTGTTACACACAAATGAAACTAAGCTACTTTCTTATACCGTACACAAAAATAAACTGAAAATGGATTAGAGACCTAAATGTGAGACCTGAAATTCTAAAATTTCTAGAAGAAAACATAGGCAATAATTTCTTTGACATTGGCCATAGAAATGTTTTTCTAGATATGTCTCCTCTGGCAAGGGAAACAAAACCAAAATTAAACTATTGGAACTACACCAAAATAAAAACTTCTGCACAGTGAAAAAACAAACAACAAAGTAAAAAGGTAACCTACTGAATGGGAAAAGATATTTGCAAATGATATATCTGATAAGAGGTTAATATCCAAAATATATAAAGAATTTATAAAATGACATAGAAAAACAAATAGTCTGATTAAAAATGGGCAGAGGACCTCGAAAAAGTATTTTTTTCCAAAGAAAACACACAGATGGCCAAAAGACTAATGAAAAAAAATGCTCTACCTCATTAATCATCAGGGAAATGCAAATTAAAACCACAGTGAAATATCGCTTTACACCTGTCATAGCTAAGATAAAAAACACAAGAAAGTGTTGGCAAGGATGTGGAGAAAAGAGAACCCTCAGGCACTGTTGTTGGTAATGAAATTGGTACAGCGAATGTGGAAAGAGTATGGGGGTTCCTCAAACAATCAGAAATAGAATTACCATATGATCCAATAATTCCACTATTGGCTATTTACCTGAATAAATGAAAATACTAATTTAAAAAGATATATGCACCTCTATGTTTATTGCAGCATTATTTACAATAAGCAAGATATAGACTCAACCCAAGCATCCATCAATACATGAATGGATAAAGAAGATGTGAAAAGAATGAGATCTTGTAATTTACAAGAACATGGATAGACCTAGAGGGTCTAATGCTAAGTGAAATGGCAGTCAGAGAAAGTCAAATACTGTATGATTTCATTCATATGTGGAATTAAAAAAAAAAAAACACACTATAAGCAAAGAAAGAAGAAAAAGAGACTAACAAAAAGACTCAAATACAGAGAACATAGTGCTATTTCCCAGAGGAGATGTGGGTAGGTGGTGGGTGAAGTAGATAAAGGGCATTAAGATTACACTTACCTTGATGATCATTGAGAAATGTATAGAATTGTTGAAACATTACATTGTGCAGTTGAAACTTATAAAATGTTTTGTTTTGTATTTTTATTTTTATTGTATTATGTTATGTTAGTCACCATTCAAACATCATTAGTTTTTGATGTGGTGATCAACAATTCATTGTTTTCGTATAACACCCAGTGCTCCATGCAGTACGTGCCCTCCTTAATAACCATCACTGGGCTAGCCCATCTCCTACCCACTTCCCCTCTAAAACCCTCAGTTAATTTCTCAAAGTCCATAGTCCCTCATGGTTTGTCTCTCCCTCCGATTTCCCCCCCTTCATTTTTCCATTCTCTTAATGTTCTCCATGCTATTCCTTATGTTCCACAAATAAGTGAAACCATATGATAATTGACTTTCTCGGCTTGACTTATTTCACTTAGCATAATCTCCTCCAGTCCCACCCATGTTGATGTAAAAGTTGGGTGTTCATCCTTTCTGATGGCTGAGTAATGTCTCATTGTAAAAATGGAACAATCTTCTTTATCCATTCATCTGTTGAAGGGCATCTCAGCTCTTCCCACAGTTTGGCAATTGCGGACATTGCTGCTATGAACATTGGGGTGCATATGGCCCTCCATTTCACTAAATCTGTGTCTTTGCAGTAAATACCCAGGAGTGCAAATGCTGGGTCATAGGGTAGCTCTATTTTTAAATTTTGAGGAACCTCTACACAGTTTTCCAAAGAGGCTGTACCAACTAGCATTCCCACCAACACTGTGAGAGGGTTCCAATTCTCCACAACCTCTCCAACATTTGTTGTTTCTTGTCCTGTCAATTTTTGCCATTCTAACTGGTGTAAGGTGGTATCTCAATGTGGTTTTAATTTGAATTTTTCTGATGCCTAATGATGATGAACATTTATTCATGTGTCTGTTAGCCATTCATGTGTCTCTTTTTTTTTATTTTTTAATTGTTATGTTAATCAGCATATATTACATCATTAGTTTTTGATATAGTGTTCCATGATTCATTGTTTGTGCTTAACACCCAGTGCCCAATGCAGAACGTGCCCTCTTTAATACCCATCACCAGGCTAACCCATCCTCCCAACCCCTCTCCTCTAGAACCCTGTTTGTTTTTCAGAGTCCATTGTCTCTCATGGTTCGTCTTCCCCTCCGATTCCCCCCTTCATTCTTCCCCTCCTGCTATCTTCTTCTTTTTTTTTTTCTCTTAACATATATTGCATTATTTGTTTCAGAGGTACAGATCTGTGATTCAACAGTCTTGCACAATGCACAGCGCTCACCATAGCATATGCCCTCCCCAGTGTCTATCACCCAGCCACCCCATCCCGCCCACACAACCCCTCACTCCAGCAACCCTCAGTTTGTTTCCTGAGATTAAGAATTCCTCATATCAGTGAGGTCATATGATCCATGTCTTTCTCAGATTGACTTATTTTGCTCAGCATAACACCCTCCAGTTCCATCCACGTCATTGCAATTGGCAAGATCTCATTCCTTTTGATGGCTGCATAATATTCCACTGTATATATATACCACATCTTCTTTATCCATTCATCTGTCGATGGACATCTTGGCTCTTTCCACAGTTTGGCTATTGTGGACATTGCTGCTATAAACATTGCAGTGCACATACCCCTTCGGATACCTACATTTGTATCTTTGGGGTAAATACCCAGTAGTGCAATTGCTGGATCATATGGTAGCTCTATTTTCAACTTTTTGAGGACCTCCATACAGTTTTCCAGAGTGGTTGCCCCAGTTTCCATTCCCACCAACAGTGTAGGAGGGTTCCTCTTTCTCCGCATCCCCGCCAACATCTGTTGTTTCCTGACTTGTTGATTTTAGCCATTCTGACTGGTGTGAGGTGGTATCTCAGAGGTTTGGATTTGGATTTCCCTGATGCCGAGCAATGTTGAGCACTTTTTCATGTGTCTGTTGGCCATTTGGATGTCTTCTTTGGAAAAATGTCTGTTCATGTCTTCTGCCCATTTCTTCATTGGATTCTTTCTTCTTTCGGTGTTGAGTTTGATAAGTTCTTTCTAGATTTTGGATACTAGCCCTTTATCTGATATGTCATTTGCAAATATCTTCTCCCATTCTGTCGGTTGTCTTTTGGTTTTGTTGACTGTTTCTTTCACTGTGCAAAAGCTTTTTATCTTGATGAAGTCCCAATAGCTCATTTTTGCCCTTGCTTCCCTTGCCTTTCTCCATGTTTCTAGGAAGAAGTTGCTGCGGCTGAGGTCAAAGAGGTTGCTGCCTGTGTTGTCCTTTAGGATTTTGATAGACTACTGTCTCACAGTGAGGTCTTTCAACCATTTTCAGTTTATTTTTGTGTGTGATGTAAGGAAATGGTCCAGTTTCATTCTTCTGCATGTGGCTGTCCAATTTTCCCAACACCATTTGTTGAAGAGACTGTCTTTTATCCAGTGGACATTCTTTCCTGCTTTGTCAAAGATGAGTTGACCACAGAGTTGAGGGTCTTTTCTGGGCTCTCTATTCTGTTCCATTGATCTATGTGCCTGTTTTTGTGCCAGTACCATACTGTCTTGATGATGACAGCTTTGTAATAGAGCTGGAAGTCCGGAATTGTGATGCCGCCAGCTTTGCTTTTCTTTTTCAACATTTCTCTGGCTATTCGGGGTCTTTTCTGGTTCCATACAAATTTTAGGATTATTTGTTCCATTTCTTTGAAAAAAGTGGATGGTATTTTGATGGGGATTGCATTGAATGTGTAGATTGCTCTAGGTAGCATTGGCATCTTCACAATATTTGTTCTTCCAATCCATGAACATGGAAAGTTTTCCATTTCTTTGTGTTTTCCTCAATTTCTTTCATGAGTATTTTATAGTTTTCTGAGTAGAGATCCTTTGCCTCTTTGGTTACATTTATTCCTAGGTATCTTATGGTTTTGGGTGCAATTGTAAAAGGGATCAACTCCTTAATATCTCTTTCTTCGGTCTTGTTGTTGGTGTATAGGAATGCCACTGATTTCTGTGCATTGATTTTATATCCTGCCACTTGACTAAATTCCTGTATGAGTTCTAGCAGTTTTCGGGTGGAGTCTTTGGGGTTTTCCAAATAAAGTATCATATCATCTGCAAAGAGGGAGAGTTTGACTTCTTCTTTGCCGATTCGGATGCTTTTGATTTCCTTTTGTTGTCTGATTGCTGTGGCTAGGACTTCTAATACTATGTTGAATAGCAGTGCTGATAGTGGACATCCCTGCCGTGTTCCTACCTTAGGGGGAAAGCTCTCAGTTTTTCCCTATTGAGAATGATATTCGCTGTAGGTTTTTCATAGATGGCTTTTATGATTATGAGGTATGTACCCTCTATCCCTATACTCTGAAGAGTTTTGATCAAGAAAGGATGCTGTACTTTGTCAAATGCTTTTTCTGCATCTCTTGAGAAGATCATATGATTCTTGTTCTTTCTTTTGTTAATGTATTGTACCACATTGATTGATTTGTGAATGTTGAACCAACCTTGCAGCCCAGGTATAAATCCCACTTGACAGGCAGGGATACTAACCACTATACTAACGAGGAGCTGCTAGGATAAATCCCACTTGGTCGTGGTGAATAATCCTTTTAATGTACTGTTGGATCCTATTGGCTAGGATTTTGGTGAGAATTTTTGCATCCATGTTCATCAAGGATATTGGTGTGTAATTCTCCTTTTTGATGGGGTCTTTGTCTGGTTTGGGGATCAAGCTACTGGTGGCCTCATAAAACGACTTTGGAAGTTTTCCTTCCATTTCTATTTTTTGGAACAGTTTCAGAAGAATAGGTGTTAATTCTTCTTGAAATGTTTGGTAGAATTCCCCTGGGAAGCCATCTGGCCCTGGGCTTTCGTTTGTTCAGAGATTTTTGATGACTGCTTCAATTTCTTTAGTGGTTATACATCTGTTCAGGTTTTCTATTTCTTCCTGGTTCAGTTTTGGTACTTGATACATCTCTAGGAATGCATCCATTTCTTCCAGGTTATCTAATTTGCTGGCATAAAGTTGCTCATAATATGTTCTTATAATTGTTTGTATTTCTTTGGTGTTGGTTGTGATCTCTCCTCTTTCATTCATGATTTTGTTGATTTGGGTCATTTCTCTTTTCTTTTTGATAAGTCTGGCCAGGGGTTTATCAATCTTGTTAATTCTTTCAAGGAACCAGCTCCTAGTTTTGTTGATCTGTTCTACTGTTCTTTTGGTTCCTATTTCATTGATTTCTGCTCTGATCTTTATGATTTCTCTTCTCCTGCTGGGTTTAGGCTTCATTTGCTGTTCTTTCTCCAGCTCCTTTAGGTGTAGGGTTAGGTTGTGTATTTGAGATCTTTCTTGTTTCTTGAGAAAGGCTTGTATTGCTATATACTTTCCTCTTAGGACTGCCTTTGCTGCATCCCAAAGACTTTGAACAGTTATGTTTAAATTTTCATTGGTTTCCATGAATATTTTTAATTCTTCTTTAATTTCCTGGTTGACCCATTCGTTCTTTAGTAGGATGCTCTTTAGCGTCCATGTATTTGAGTTCTTTCCGACTTTCCTCTTGTGATTGAGTTCTAGTTTCAAAGCATTGTGGTCTGAAAATTGGCAGGGAATGATCCCAATCTTTTGGGACTGGTTGAGACCTGATTTATGACCTAGGATGTGATCGATTCTGGAGAATGTTCCATGGGCACTAGAGAAGAATGTGTATTCCGTTGCTTTGGGATGGAATGTTCTGAATATGTCTGTGAAGTCCATTTGGTCCAGTGTGTCATTTAAAGTCTTTATTTCCTTGTTGAAATTTTGCTTAGATGACCTGTCCATTTCAGTGAGGGGGGGTGTTAAAGTCCCCCACTATTATTATATTGTTGTCAATGTGTTTTTTTTGCTTTGTTATTAATTGGCTTATATAACTGGCCGCTCCCATGTTAGGGGCATAGATATTTACAATTGTTAGATCTTCTTGTTGGATAGACACTTTAAGAAGGGTATGGTGTCCTTCCTCATCTCTTATTACAATCTTTTGTTTAAGATCCAATTTGTCTGATATAAGGATTGCCACCCCAGCTTTCTTTTGGTGTCCATTAGCATGGTAAATGGTTTTCCACCCCCTCACTTTCAATCTGGGGATGTCTTTGGGTCTAAAATGAGTCTCTTGCAGATAGCATATCGATGGGTCTTGTTTTTTAATCCAATCTGATATCCTGTATGTTTTGATTGGGGCATTAAGCCCATTTACATCCAGGGTAACTATGGAAAGATATGAATTTAGTGCCATTATATTGCCTGTAAGGTGACTGTTACTGTATATTTTCTGTGTTCCTTTCTGGTCTATGTTGCTTTTAGGCTCTCTCTTTGCTTAGAGGACCCCTTTCAATATTTCTTGTAGGGCTGGTTTTGTGTTTGCAAATTCCTTTAGTTTTTGTTTGTCCTGGAAGCTTTTTATCTCTCCTTCTATTTTCAATGACAGCCTAGCTGGATATAGTATTCTTGGCTGCATATTTTTCTCATTTAGTGCTCTGAATATATCATGCCAGGACTTTCTGGCCTGCTAGGTCTCTATGGATAGGTCTGTTGCCATTCTGTTTCTACCACTGTAGGTTACATATCTCTTCTCCCAAGCTGCTTTCAGAATTTTCTCTTTGTCTCTGAGACTCGTAAGTTTTACTATTAGATGTCGGGGTGTTGACCTATTTTTATTGATTTTGAAAGGGGATCTCTGTGCCTCCTGGATTTGTTGCCTCTTTCCTTCCCCAAATTAGGGAAGTTCTCTGCTATAATTTGGACCAATATACCTTCTGCCCCTCTCTCTCTTTCTTCTTCTGCTGGGATCCCAATTATTCTAATGTTGTTTTGTCTCATGGTATTACTTATCTCTCGAATTCTGGCCCCGTGATCCAGTAGTTGTTTATCTCTCTTTTACTCAGCTTTTTATTTTCCAACATTTGGTCTTCTATATCACTGATTCCCTCTTCTGCCTCATTTATCCTAGCAGTTAGCACCCCCATTTTTGATTGCACCTCATTAATAGCCTTTTTGATTTTGACTTGGTTAGATTTTAGTTCTTTTATTTCTCCAGAGAAGGTTTCTCTAATAACTTCCACGCTTTTTTCAAGCCCAGCTAGTATCTTTAAAGTGATGATTCTGAACTCTAGATCTGACATCGTACTAACGTCCGTATTGAGTAGGTCCCTGGCAGTCGGTATTACCTCTTGTTCTTTTTGTTGAGGTGATTTTTTCTGCTTTGTCATTTTGTCCAGAGAAGAATAGATGAATGAGAGAACAAAATGCTAACAGGGTAACAACGTCCCCAGAAAATATACTCTAAACAAATCAGAAAATATCTGAAGCTGGGGGAAAAATAGGGAAAGAAAGAAAATAGAAAAAGAAAAAGGAAAAGATAAAAACAAACAAAAACAGAAGAAAACAAACAAAAAAACAGAATATGATCAAATATGATCAGGCTGGTGCATAGATCAGTGCCACACACTAGATTTGGGTGTATTTTGGTCTGTTAGAAGAAAGTGACTCCCAAAATTTTAAAGAAAGAATAACTTATATATGTACAAAAATAAGGGTTGAAAGGATGAAGGGGTGGAATATGACTGTAAAGTTGAAAATTATAAAAAAATTTATAAAAGGAATTGATAAGAAGTTGCTTGAAAAAAGAAAGAAGAGGATTTTAAAAAAAAGAAAAAAAAGGGAGAGAATGTGGTCAGGCAGGAGAGTAGAACAAAACCATACATTAGAGATTTAGGGTATATTTTGATCTGGTAGAAGAAAGCTCAAAATTTTAAAGAGAGAACAACTTATATATATATGCCAAAATTAAGGGTAACTACTATGAAGGGACAGAATATGACTCTTCCAGAAAGTGGTCACTTTTCTGTTCAGAGAGTTGTTGCTATTCTTTTCTTCAATCTCCTGTTGAGTTTATAGGTGTTCAGAATGGTTTGATCCCTATCTAGCCGAATTCCTGAGCCCAGACGAAATCCAGGTCTCCTACTCCTCTGCCATCTTGCTCCGCCCCCATTCATATATCTTCTTAAGAGAAGTGTCTGTTCATGTCTTCTGCCCATATTTGACTTGATTATTTTTTTTTTGGGTGTTGAGTTTGAGAAGTTCTTTATAGATCTTGGATACCAGCCCTTTATCTATAGTATCATTTTCAAATATCTTTTCCCATTCTGTGGGTTGCCTCCTTGTTTTGTTGACTGTTTCCTTTGCTGTGCAGAAGCTTTTTATCTTGATCAAGTCCCAAAAGTTTATTTTTGCTTTTGTTTCACTAGCTTTTGGAGATGTATCTTGAAAGAAGTTACTGTGGCTGATATCGAAGATGCTACTGCCTATGTTCTCCTCAAGGATTTTGAAGGATTTCTATCTCACATTGAGGTCTTCCATCCATTTTGAGTTTATCTTTGTGTATGGTATTAGAGAATGGTCGAGTTTCATTCTTCTGCATGTGGCTGTCCAAATTTGCCAGCACCATTTATTGAAGAGACTGTCTTTTTCCATCGCATAGATTTTCCTGCTTTGTCGAAGATTATTTGACTATACAGTTGAGGGTCTGTATCTGGACTTTCTATTCTGTTCCATTGGTTTATATGTCTGTTTTTGTGCCAGTACCATGCTGTTTTGGTGATCACTGCTTTGTAATATAGGTTGATATCAGGCAACGTGATGCCCCCAGCTTGGTTTTTTTTATTTTAATTTTTAAAAATTTTATTATGTTATGTTAGTCACCATACAATACATCATTAGTTTTTGATGTAGTGATCCACGATCCATTGTTTTCGAATAACACCCAGTGATCCATGCAATACGTGCCCCCCTTAATACCCATCACCGGGCTAACCCATCCCCCCACCCCCTCCGCTCTAAAACCCTGTTTGTTTCTCAGAGTCCATAGTCTCTCATGGTTCATCTCTCCCTCTGATTTCCCTCCCTTCATTTTTCCCTTCCTTCTCCTAATGTCCTCCATGCTATTCCTTATGTTCCACAAATGAATGAAACCATATGATAATTGACTTTCTCTGCTTGACTTATTTCACTTAGCATAATCTCCTCCAGTCCCATCCATGTGGATGCAAAAGTTGGGTATTCATCCTTTCTGATGGCTGAGTAATATTCCATTGTATATATGGACCACATCTTCTTTATCCATTCATCTGTTGAAGGGCATCTTGGATCTTTCCACAGTTTGGCTATTGCAGACATTAATTCTATGAACATTGGGATGTATATGGCCTTTCTTTTCACTACAGCTGTGTGTTTGGAGTAAATACCCAGAAGTGCAATTGCTGGGTCATAGGGTGGCTCTATTTTTAATTTTTTGAGGAACGTCTACAGTGTTTTCCAAAGTGGCTGTACCAACTTGCATTCCCACCAAAAGTGTAAGAGTGTTTCCCTTTCTCCACAACCTCTGCAACATTTGTTGTTTCTTTCCCTGTCCATTTTTGCTATTCTAACTGGTGTAAAGTGGTATCTCAGCGTGGTTTTGATTTGAATTTCCCTGATGGTTAATGATGATGAACATTTTTTCATGTGTCTGTTAGCTATTTGTATGTCTTCTTCAGAGAAGTGTCTTTTTATAACTTCTGCCCACTTTTTGACTTGATTATTTGTTTTTTGGGTGTTGAGTTTGAGAAGTTCTTTCTAGATCTTGGATACCAGGCCTTTATCTGTAGTGTCATTTGGAAATATCTTCTCGCATTCTGTGGGTTGCCTCTTTGTTTTCTTGACTGTTTCCTTTCCTGTGCAGAAGCTTTTTATCTTGATGAAGTCCCAAAAGTTCATTTTTGCTTTTGTTTCACTAGCTTTTGGAGATGTATCTTGAAAAAAGTTGCTGTGGCCGATGTCAAAGAGGTTACTGCCTATGTTCTCCTCTAGGATTTTGATGCATTCCTGTCTCACATTGAGGTCTTTCATCCATTTTGAGTTTATCTTTGTGTATGGTGCTATAGAATGATCGAGTTTCATTCTTCTGCGTGTTGTTGTCCAATTTTCCCAGCACCATTTATTGAAGAGACTGTCTTTTTTCCATTGCATGTTTTTTCCTGCTTTGTCAAAGATTATTTGACCATAGAGTTGAGGGTCCATATCTGGGCTCTCTCTTCTGTTCCATTGGTCTATATGTCTGTTTTTGTGCCAGTACCATGCTGTCTTGGTGATCACAGCTTTGTAATATAGCTTGAAATCAGGCAACGTGATGCCCCCAGCCTTGTTTTTCTTTTTCAACATTTCCTTGGTGATTCAGGGCCTTTTCTGGTTTCATACAAATTTTATGATTGTTTATTCCAGCACTTTGAAAAATGTCATTGGAATTTTGATCAGGATGGCATTGAAGGTATAGATTGCTAGGGGTAACATAGACGTTTTAACACTGTTTATTCTTCAGATTCATGAGCATGAAATATTTTTCCATCTTTTTGTGTCTTCTTCAATTTCTTCCATGAGTGTTCTGTAGTTCCTAGAGTATAGAGTCTTTACCTCTTTGGTTAGATTTATTCCGAGGTATCTTGTGGTTTTTGGTGCTATTGTAAATGGAATCGTTTCTCTAATTTCTCTTTCTACAGTTGCGTTGTTAGTGTATAAGAAAGCCACTGATTTCTCTGCATTGATTTTGCATCCTGCCACATTACTGAATTGCTGTATGAGTTCTAGTAATTTGAGGGTGGAGTCTTTTGAGTTTTCCACATAAAGTATCCTGTCGTCTGCGAAAAGAGAGTTTGACTTCTTCTTTGACAGTTTGAATACCTTTTATTTCTTTTTGTTGTCTGACTGATGTTTCTAGGACTTCTAGTACTTTGTTGAGCAATAGTGACGAGAATGGTTATCCTTGACGTGTTCCTGATCTTACGGGAAAGGCTCTCAGCTTATCTCCATTAAGGATGATATTCACTGTGGGTTTTTCATACATGGATTTTATGATCTTGAGGAATGTTCCCTCTATCCCTATACTCTGAAGAGTTTTAATCAGGAAAGGATGTTGTATTTTGTCAAATGCTTTTTCTGCATCAATTGAGAGGACCATATGGTTCTTCTCCCTCCTCTTATTAATGTGTTCTATCACACTGATTGATTTGCAAATTATGAACCACCCTTGCATCCCAGGGATAAATCCCACTTCGTTGTGGTGGATGATCCTTTTAATGTATTGTTGGATCCTATTTGCTAGGATTTTGTTGAGGATTTTGGAATCCATATTCATCAGGGATATTGGTCTGAAATTCTCCTTTTTGATGGGGTCTTTCCCTGGTTTGGGGTTAAGGTAATGCTGGCCTCATAGAATGAGTCTGGAACTTTCCTTCTGTTTCTATTTTTTCAAACAGCTTTCAAGAGAAGAGGTATTATTTCTTCTTTGAATGTTTGGTGGAATTCCCAGGGAATCCATCAGGCCCTGGACTCTTGTTTTTTGGGAAGTTTTTGATCACTGCTTCAGTCTCGTTACTGGTTATTGGCCTATTCAGGTTGTCAATTTCTTGCTGTTTCAGTCTTGGCAGCTTATAGGTTTACAGGAAGGCATCCATTTCATCCCAATTGCTCAGGTTATTGGCATATAGCTGTTGATAATAATTTCTAATAATTTTTTCTATTTCCTTGGTGTTAGTCGTGATCTCTCCCTTTTCATTCATAATTTTATTAATTTGGGTCCTTTCTCTTTTCTTTTGTATAAGTTCTGGCCAGTGGTTTATCGATGTTATTAATTCTTTTAAAGAACCAACTTCTAGTTTTGTTGATCTGATCTACTGTATTTCTGGTTTCTAATTCATTGATCTCTGCTCTAATCTTAATTATTTTTCTTCTAATGCATGGGTTAGGCATCGTTTGTTGCTTTTTTCTCTAGTTCTTAAAGCTGTACAGTTAGTTGGTGAATTCGGGATTTTTCTAATTTTTTGAGTGAGGCTTGGATGGCTATGTATTTCCCCCATAGGACCAGCTTTGCAGTATCCTATAGATTTTAGACCAATATGCTTTCGTTTTCATTGGTTTCCATGAATTGTTTAACTTCTTCTTTGATTTCTTCATTTACCCAAACATTTTTAAGCAGAGTGGTCTTTAGCTTCCAAGCGTTTGAATTTCTGCCAATTTTTTTCTTGGGATTGAGTTCCAGTTTTAAAGCATTGTGGTCTGAGAATATGCAGGGAATAATCTCAATCTTTTGGTATCAGTTGAAACCTTATTTGTGACTCAGTATGTGGTCTATTCTGTACAAAGTTCTATGTGAGCTCGAGAAGAATGAGTATTTTGTTGTTTTAGGGTGGAAAGTTTTGTATATATCTATGAGGTCCACCTGGTCCAGTGTCTCATTCAAAGCTCTTGTTTCTTTGTTGATTTTCTGCTTAGATGATCTGTCCATTGCTGAAAGTGGAGTATTGAGGTCTCCTATAATTAACATATTGTTATCAATATGACTCTTTGTTTTGGTTAACAGTTTGCTTATTTGGTGGCTGCTCCCATGTTGGAGGCATAGATATTTACAATTGTTAAATCTTCTTGTTGGATAGACCCTTTAAGAATGATATAGTGTCCTTCTGTGTCTCTAACTTCAGGCTTTAGTTTAAAATCTAATTTGTCTGATATAAGAATCACTACCCCAGCTTTCTTTTGAGGTCTGCTGGCTTGGAAGATGGATCTCCATCCCTTCACTTTCAGTCTGGATGTATCTTTAGGTTCAAAATGAGTCTCTTGTAGACAGCCTATGGATGGGTCCTGTCTTTTTATCCAATCCGCAACCCTGTGCCATTTTATGGGAGCTTTTAGGCCATTCATGTTGAGAGTGATTATTGAAAGATATGAATTTAATATCATGTTGCCTATGAAGATCTTGTTTTTATAGATTGTCCCTGTACATTTCTGTTGTATATCACTCTTGGGGTCTTTCTCCTTTTATAGAACCCCCCTTAATATTTCTTGCAAGGCCAGCTCACTGGTCACATATTCTTTCAGTTTTTGCCGGTCGTGGAAGCTCTGCATCTCTCCATGCATTCTAAATGAAAGCCTTGCCAGGTAAAGTATTCTTGGCTGCATGTTCTTCTCATTTAATACCCTGAATATGTCTTGCCAGGCCTTTCTGCCCTGCCAGTTCTCTGTGGATAGGTCTGACGTTATTTTGATGTTCCTTCCTCTGTACATAAAGAATCTCTTCCCCCTAACTGCCCTTAAGATGGCTTCCCCGGTTCTAATATTTGTGAGTTTTACTATTAACATGTCGGGGTGTTGGCCTGTTTTCTTTGATCTCGGGGGGGGTCCTCTCTGTGTCTAGGACACGCATATTTGTTTCATTTCCCAGATTAGGGAAGTTCTCAGTGATGATTTGCTCAAATATATCTTCTAGTCCTCTCTCTCTCTCCACCCCCTCTGGGTTGCCAATAATTCTGACATTGGAACTTTTCATGGTGTCACTTATTTCTCTGATTTTATTTTTGTAGATTCTGAGTTGTTTTTCCCTGGCCTCTTCTTTTCCCTTTTTATCTATTAAATGGTCTTTCAAATCACTAATTAGTTCTTCTGCTTTACTTACCCTAGCTGATAGATTATCTAGATCAGATTGGGTCTCATTGATAGCATTTTTAAATTCTGCCAATTCAGCTTCTATTTCTGCCCTTAGAGACTCTATGTTGCCATTAATTGATTTCTCCATTCTAACTATCATCTTCGCAATTGCTAGTCTGAATTGCATCTATGACATCTTTGTTATATCTATTTGTAAATCTGTGGCATAAGTCATAATCTCTGAGTCTTTCCTATTTTGGAGGTTCCTCCTCCTAGTCATTCTGTTGAGCGGTGGTTGAGGGAATGTATAGAGTCCAAATTATTGACCAGAACCCAAGCAAGATGCACCTATTTTCTAGGGACCTTAGGGTTGCTGGCCTCTTGTTCTCCCTGCCTGTCTTCTGGGGGAGGGTTCTGCTCTGCTGTTACTCAGGCAACCCTATTTAGGCAGTGTTGCCCTGCCCCCGTGGCGGGGGATGGTCTCAGTGGGAACTAGTTTTTTGGGGCTTTTGTTCTCTGGTGGTTTTCCCTGGCAGCTTTCTCTGTCTCTTCCAAGAGTCAGAGCAGAAGAGACCATTTCCAACCCTCTGCCTCAGATTAGAGAGATCGCAGTCTGTTCTTCAGTGAGCTCTCCAGGCCACAGTATCTCCGTTTCTGTCTGTGCTGCTATAAACTGCAGCGTCTTACGTTGTTTGCCCCTCCACAGCGCTTCCAGTCCTCTCCTCCAGGTGGGGTACATCTCTGCCCTTTGTGCTTCTAAAATCACCAGCCGCCCCCAGTTCGCACTCATGGCCCCGCCACTCCAGTTTCCATCTAAATTCCTTTCCCCAGGGCTACCAGTCTGCAAGTCTGTGCCCGGTTCCTAGAGCGGAGGCTATCGCTTACTGGCGGTATAGGATCCCCACAGCCAGGCTCCCTCCTGCTGCCATTTATACTCCCATATCTGCCCGTGGAATCACAGTTCTCCGCTTTGTACCTTGAAACCAACCACCTGTGATGTTCTGTTTATAGAGATCCAGATCTTCTTACATCTCAGGCTGATTTCATGGGTGTTCAGAATGGTTTGGTAGATATCCATCTCAATTCCAGGGACCAGTTGGAATAGTGTCCCCTATTCCTCTGCCATCTTTTCCTCTCCTATAACATGCCATGTTAATTATACTTGAATTAAAGAAAGCATTAAGATGAAGAAGGGACAGCAGAGGTGATAAAAAGTGAGAGGAGTCACAGAAAAATTATAAGTTTTCCAATGAGGTCATTAAAGTTCCAAATTATATTTAGTAAAATCATTCCAAGTAAAACACAGAGTTGGTAGAGCATATAATCACCAGGGATTCTACAAAGGGGTTTTCAGTCTTCTGAGATGCTCCTATTTGTAAACTAGTTGTATTATATATTTATCACCGGAGAAATTTGGTACTTCAATACAGCTTCTGCTTTCCTGGGATCCAAAAGTGCTATTTAGAGGAAAACCTAAGACTCTCACCTTTCTCTGTTTGTCAGGGACTATAACTAAGCTGTAGAGGTCACAAAAAATATTATGAATTGAAATTTGTCCTGAGGGCCTCAAAGGACAGTTGTTTGGGTAATGGTTTAGGAGTTGGATTCACCAAAGTATCCTCAATCAGTCAGAATTAAAGGCAAATCTTCCAATGGTCTTCTTGTGGTCCTGGGTGAGCTGTCTGGATCTCCAATATTGATTTTATTTTATCCAGTTGTGACATCATAACTATTAAGGAAAGTCAGATTTTTAAAGGGGTAAAATAGATTTTATTCAGGACTGTTGAAATAGACAAAAAGAAATTTTAGTATATACACAGGCTTAATCCCTCAGGTTGGGCAGATTATAACTTATAGCCATGGAGACTGGTGGGTTTCAGTGCAGAGAACATATTAAAAGGAAACATCAAGGTTAAGGGGGATTCTGGATAATGTGACCTAACATGGTTCATTTCTGAATAGAGGCCAGATGACAGACATCTTGTATGGATGGTGGAAAATGATAATCTTGATTAGATACTGAAGGTGATCAAACTTCGAGGATGAGAAATCCTTGCTAAGCCAACTTAAAAAGGTTGATGCTGTCAATTTTATGAGGAATTTCACAGATGATCCTAGGAAAAGTTTCAGGAGTTTGACTAAAGCTTGTTGAAGCGAAGAATCTATGACAGAGCTAAAGAAGAGTACGTCTGGAATACAGACTATCCCTTAGGGTGTCTCTTAGTATTACCATGCCCTATAATTATGGTCAATGAAAAATTAGAACAACCAAATCCCAGCAGGACTAGTACAGCCCAGAACTTCTCCAGGAAAAAAAAAAAAAAAAAAAAAAGATTTGAGTCAACTCAGCAGGAAAAGAACCACAGCAGCTGAGGTGCTTGCTGATGCAAAGGGAATTCATTAGAATAATAGAAGGTCGTTATAAATACCACCTACTATCACATGATCAATTACAAATAGGACTGTAAGTGTTATGAGTATTTGCTCCTTATTTTTATTTTTATTCATTTTTTATTAGAATTTTTTAAAGGTTTTTATTTATTTGAGAGAGAGAGAGATAGATAGAGAGAGAAAGAGAGAGAACAGAGTGGGGGGTGGGGAGAGGGAGAAGCAGACGCCCTGATGAGCAGAGAGCCCAATGCGGGGCTCGATCCCAGGACCCTGGGATCATGACCTGAGCCGAAGGCAGACACTTAACCCACTGAGCCACGCAGATGTCCCTGCTCCTTATTTTTAATGAATATATTTGTGTGTATACATGTGTTGATACTCAGCAAATGTCTTTGTTTTCTATCCTATTTTATTCTCCATTATGTAACATGAGATGTATTAACTTCATATAATAATATTTGAGTATTGTTACTTTTACATCACCCTATTTTTAAATAGAATATCTATGAGAAGAGTAAACAACTTTTAAGAACTTTAATTGCTGTGTGGGGAAGAAGTTAGTCTGCTTTTGGTAGTATGCAGCGTACTTTTATCCTTACAGACAGTATGATAACCTTGTCATTGTCTTTACTTGAAGATGAGCATGGTCTTATGGCAATGTTTATAGGTGTCAAAGTGAAAAGGGGTGGACTTGTGATGGTTAATTTCATTAATTGTCAGCTTGATTGGTCCTAGGGAATTACAGATAGGTGGTTAAGCATTCCAGAGATTTTTGTCTATGAGGGTGTTTCAGGAGGAATTAGCATTAAATTCAGTAGACTAAGTAAAGAGATCTGCTTTCACTGGGCCTTTCACATGGACTAGCAGTTTATATCTGGGCTGGCCTGGTTCTCAGGCCTTTGGTTTTCCTGGCTCTCCAGCTAGCAGATGGCATATTGTGGGACTTCTGTCTTCCATAACCACCTGAACAAATTCCTATGATAAATTCCCACATACATATCTGCATATCTATCTATTTATATTCCATGAGCTGTTTTCCTGGTGAACCTTGACTAATATAGATTTTGGAAGAGATAGTAGTTTTAGAAAAAATAATTTTAAAGATGAGTTTTTGAATTAGTTCTGGAGTTTCTGGAATTCTCTCTCTAATTATATTATATTTTAGCTTTTAAGATTTATTTTATTTTAAAGAGAATGAGAGAGGGAAAGTAGAGGCAGGGATAGAGGGAGAGAATCTTCAAGCAGATTCCCTGCTGAGCACAGAGCCTGATGCAGGGCTCGATCTCATGACCCATGAGATCATGACCTGAGCCTAAACCAAGAGTCAGATGCTCAACCAACTGAGCCACTCAGGCATCCCTAATTATATTTTAAATTGCTAATGAATCATTAGTAATCAGAGCCCTAGTTGTCCATGGTGTGAACTGTTTATAGAGGTACACAAAAGACCTGCATTAGGTATTCCTAATCAACCACTTACAAGAAGCAATGATCTTGTACTCCTTAATCCCCTTCACATATTTCACTCATCTTTCCTCCTCCATCCCCTTTGGCAACCATCAGTTTGTTCTCTGTATTAATGAGTCTGTTTCTATTTGTTTGTTCATTCACTTGTTTTGTTTCTTAGATTCTACCTATAAGTACAACCATATAGTATTTGTCTTTCTCTGACTTATTTCACTTAGCATAATATCCTCTAGGTCCATCTGTGTTGTTGCAAATGGCAAGATCTCACTCTTTTTTTTTTAATTGAGTTATATTCCATTGTGTGTGTGTGTGTGTGTACACACACACACAATGGGATATATATATATATATATATACACACACACACACAATGGGATCGATCTATCTATATCTATATCTATATCTATATCTATATCTATATCTATATCTATATCTATATCTATCTATGTATCTGCCACAACTTCTTTATCCATTCATCTATCAATGGACAACACAAATGTTGGAGAGGTTGTGGAGAAAGGGGAACCCTCTTACACTGTTGGTGGGAATGCAAGTTGGTACAGCCACTTTGGAAAACAGTGTGGAGGTTCCTCAAAAAATTAAAAATAGAACTACCCTATGACCCAGCAATTGCACTACCGGGTATTTACCCACAGACACAGAATTAGTGAAAAGAAGGGCCATATGCACCCCAATGTTCATATCAGCAATGTCCACAATAGCCAAACTGTGGAAAGAGCTGAGATGCCCTTCAACAGATGAATGGATAAAGAAGATGTGGTCCATATATACAATGGAATATTACTCAGCCATCAGAAAGGATGAATACCCAACTTTTACATCCACATGGATGGGACTGGAGGAGATTATGCTAAGTGAAATAAGTCAAGCAGAGAAAGTCAATTATCCTATGGTTTCGCTCATTTGTGGAACATAAGGAATAGCATGGAGGACATTAGGAGAAGGAAGGGAAAAATGAAAGGGGGGGAATCAGAGGGAGAGATGAACCATGAGAGACTATGGACTCTGAGAAACAAATTGAGGGTGTTAGAGAGGAGGGGGGTGGGGGGATGGGCTAGCCTGGTGATGGTTATTAAGGAGGGCATGTACTGCATGGGGCACTGGGTGTTATACGAAAACAATGAAGCGTGGATCACTACATAAAAAACTAATGATGTAATGTATGGTGATTAACATAACAATAAAAAATGAAAAAAAACTAATGATGTATTATATGGTGACTAACTTAACATAATAAAATAGAAGTTTAAAAAAAGATGTACTATACTGGCTCTTTTACTGAGTAACCTGAAAAGCTGTCAGTTTCAAGTGAGGCCTAGAAAGAAAGCTCTAAAACAGCTCTAGGTTGTTGTTCAAGCTGTTCTGACATTTGAATCATATACTCCATCAAAGCCAATGGTTTCTGAGTTTCATTGGTAGATAAATATGCTGTTTGAAGCCTTGGTAGATTCTATAGATGAATCAAAGGACAGATATTTAGGATATTGGAGAAGATGTTAATATTTTTCACAGTTAAGTACTGTCCTTTTGAAAGCAATTTTTGGTGTTCTACTGGGCCTTAGCAGAGACTGAATGCTGTCTCTGGGTACCAAGATACCATATGACCCAAGCTTCCCATAATTAACTGGATGTTATCTGACAAATTGAGGCATAAATATGTGATTGCACAGTGGTATTCCATCATAAAATCAAAGTGGTACATATGATTAGGCTTGTGTAGTAAGGAAGTTACATAAAGAAGTGGACCAAATATCTATGGTCCTTACTCCTGCTGCTTTTTCCCAGTCCAAAACCAGGCCTTTTGGGGAACTACCCATTTGACAGAAGAAAAAAAAAAAGCCAAAATGTGGCCCTGATTTACAGATGTTTCGGCATGATATGCAGGTACTAATGAAAGTGGACAGGTACAGCACTACACCCTTTCCCTGGGACTTCCCTGAAAGATAGTGGCAGAGGGAAATCCTTCCATGGAATATAAATCTGTACCATGTATCTAGTTGTTTACATTGCTTATAAGGAGAAATGGCCAGACATAGAATTATACAGTGATTCCTGGGTTCTGGCCATGGTCAGTTTTGATGGACAGAGACTTGAAAGGAACATGATTAGAAAATTGTTGATAATTAAATCTGAGGAGGAAGCCTATGGCTATACCTCTATCATTGTGCAAAAAATGTAGATATTTGTGTCTCATTTGAATTTTCACCAAATGGTGACTTCAGCAGGAAAATATTTTTAAAATCATGTGGATAGGATGAAATGTTCTATGGATACCAGTCAGCCTCTGCCCAACAACCCTTGTCATTGCCCAATGGACTCATGAACAGTTTGGCCTGCTGGCAAGATTAGGGTTTGCATGGTCTTAGAAATATGGCATTTCACTCACCCAAGCTGAGTGCCCCAAATGCCAGCAACAGATAGCAACACTGTTTTCTCTATATGATACCATTCCTAAAGGTCTTCACCCAGCTACCTGGTGGCAGGTTGATTATATTGGACCACCTCTATCATGGAAAGGACAACATTTTGTTCTTACTTGAATACACACATACTCTGAATACACATTTTCCTTATCTGCATGCAATTCTTCTGACATAACTACATCCATTGAGTTACAGAATTCATTATCTAGTGGCATGATATTCCACACAGCATTGTTTGAAATTAAGGACCTCACTTCACAGCAAAAGCAAAAGTGTGGCAAGGGCCCATTCTCATGGCTTTCCCTGATTTTAGCATGTTCCCTACCATCTTGAAGCAGCTGGCTTGATAAAATGATGGAAAGGCCTTTTGAAAACTTGGTAACATGCCAACTAGGTGCCAATATGTTGTAGGGTAGTGGCAGGATTCTCCAGGAGGCTGTATATGCTCTAAATCAGCACCCAATATATGATGTTGTTTCTCCAAGTGCCTTTATTCATAGGTCCAGGAAATAAGGGGTGGAAATGAGAGAGGCACCACTCAATGTAATCCTGTGACCTGCTATCAAAATTTTTTCTTCCTGTTTTTTTGACTTTATGCTCTGCAGACATTGAGGTCTTAGTTCCAGATGAAGGAATTACTCTAGTAGGAGATTTTTTTTAAATCCCAAAATGGAAGTTAAAACTGCCATCTGCCCACTTTGGGTTCCTCATGCCTCTGAATCAAGAGGGGGAAAGGGGTGTTATTGTCCTAGCTTCAGTGAATTTTTCTAAATACTCTCAAATAAAAAACATAGTTACAAAGTAATTATTGTTCTTTTGTGTGTGTTTTTTTAAAAAGATTTTATTTATTTATTTGACAGAGAGAGACACACAGAGAGAGGGAACACAAGCAGGGGGAGTGGGAGAGGAAGAAGCAGGCTTCCCGTGGAGCAATGCAGGGCTCAATCCCAGGACCCTGGGACCATGACCTGAGCCGAAGACAGACGCTTAATGACTGAGCCACCCAGGTGCCCCTGTTTTGTTTTTTTTTTTTTAATGTTATGTTAGTCACCATACAGTATGTCATTAGTCTGTCATGTAGTGTTCCATGATTCACTGTTTTTGTATAACACCCAGTGCTCCATGCAATACATGCCCTCCTTAATACCCATCACCGGGCTAGCCTATCCCCCCACCCCCTTCCCTCTAAAACCCTCAGTTTGTTTCTTGGAGTCCATAGTCTCTCATGTTTTGTCTCCCCTCCGATTTCCCTCCCTTCATTTTTCCCTTCCTTCTCCTAATGTCCTCCATGCTATTCCTTATGTTCCACAAATAAGTGAAACCATATGATAATTGACTTTCTCTGCTTGACTTGTTACGGAATCTGGACTGGATCACCGACGGAAGAACCAAGTGGCACCCGGAGATCTTGGAGGATAGGAGGTTTATTTAATGCTGGTGGGCTCAGAGGAGAGTGATCTCCAAAAGTTTGAGCCCCGAGCACAAAGGGGCAATTTATACACTTCTACTTCCACATACTTGGCACGTGTGCAAAGTGGGGCAGGGAGAAGAACACGGACTGGTGTGAGCAGGAAGCAGAGCAGGGAGAAGAACCCAGAAGAGCCCCGGGGCAAGGACTGGGATTCTCTTGCTGGCTCGGTCGGCCATCTTAGGACACAGATTTTCCTTATCATTCCCCCCTTTGATGCCCCTTTAAACACCTAGTTTAGAGGGCATCATCTTCATCTTCTAAGGGGCGATGGTGAGTAAGGAGTAACTGGAGTCTGATTTTAGCAATTTGAGTAGTGATAAACCTAGTAAGGGCATTAAGAATACAAGGACCAAATGCTACTATGAGAAGAAGCAATAGGAGGGGGCCAACGATGAGTGTGAACCAAGGGAACCAGTGTGAGAGGGTATCCTACCAAGTTGTCCACTGGAATGTTTCCCACTGGTGATGTACTCGTTCCTGTAATTGGGTCAGAGTTTCTTGGACCACCCCCGACTCATTAGCATAGAAACAACCTTCCTCCTGTAAGAAGAGGCAGAGCCCCCCTTGTGAGGCCTTGAGCAAGTCAAACCCGTGTCTGTTTTGAAGGACCACTGAGGCCACTGAATTGAGTTGGTGCTGCAGGGCCAGAGCCGACTGAGTGAGGGCAGAAAAATCTGCTGTGAGTTGTTGAGTTAACCCCTGGTACTGAACCTGAGACATCCCGACGCCAGTGGTGCTGAGGGCAACACCTGATGCGGCCAGCAGGCTCATGATAAGAGGGATGGCCATGGGGGGAGCATTGAGGGTGGCTAGGAGGTCTCCATATGAGTGGGGCATTGCTCCTGGGGAAGACTGAAAGATCGGCTGAGAGACTGACAAGCGTGCATGACTGATCACGCAGGGTGATGCAGATGTATACACCTTGATCACAAGCCAGAAAAGTGTTGTTAGGCACACAGACCTGACTGTGGCCCATGATGGGAGAGGAAGAGTTGCCATACAGTGGTATCGGAGCCAGAAAGGGATAATCTGAGGTCCCTGGTGCTGAGATAGGAGGTGACACAGTAGATTGGTTGAGGATGACACCTAGGTATTGGATGGGACTGGGCTTTATACAGATACAGCAGTCAGAAGCTAGGGGTGGATTTGAGTGATTAAGCGCTTGGTGGGCGGCTTTAATCATACCTAACAGTTGCACTATAGATGCTTGCTGCATGTGGATGGGGGACCCAAGGATGCGCCAGGGCGAGTTATTTTTTGTCTGACTCTGGGGGTTGACTGTAAGGCTTGGAGTGAACATGGACTTAATCATAAATTTAGCTGTGGGATCGGTTCCCATAGGGTGATATTGGCCCAACAGGAGAATGATTCCTGTAGCCCATGATGTGGCACTGGTTTCTAAGACTGAGAGGGTGAACAGAATACAGTGATTGTTAGAGCAAGAGGATGGGGTGGCATTGCATGACAAGGAAACCTGGATGTCACTGCGCTGTTTGAGCAGTGGTGGACCATCGTTCCATTCCTGGCCAAGTCGCCACCCATGACTCACATCCCCAGGCTTGTGAGCAGAACTGGGAGCAGGTGTTTGGCTGTTGAGGCATAGGGCCCCCACAGATATAGATATCTACTAGCCAGTAACCTGAGTGAGGGCCATGGTAAGAACACCATCTATGAGGTTCCCAGGAGGTATCAAGAAGCTGGCATCCACCAAAATGGAGGTTAAACTTTGGTTTGTGCCCATCCCAGGTGGAAGAACTCAGTGGGGGTGTTAGTGCGGGATTGAGGGGGATAAGCTGGAAAGTCCATTTGCCAGTAACCGTGATACAAGAATTTGCTCCCCTTCCCTGGCCGGGCAAACTAGAGGCAGTGAGGAGGAAGAGCACACCAGGTAGCAGAAGACTGGGACTGACTGGGGCCAGGAAATCCATGGTGAAATGTGCTCAGGAGTAGACAGCAGAGAACCAGTAAAAGTGGGATCTATGACCTTAGGTAGAGGGAGCCATTGTGGCTAAACCATCAGCAGATGAAACCCGTGGACAAGTAAGTGCAGTAATACACCCTAGGATACCCAATAAACAATGACAATAGTAAGCCTCTGGGGGAAAGTCCTGTCAGGAGGGGCAACAGTGTAGAATCTGACTCCCAAGATGAGGGAAATCATGCTGATGAGAGCCAGGGACCACAGTGAGCAGGTGTCCCTCAGTCGGTGGGGTCTTGTCGAGGGTGAAGCCAGAGCGGGTTCGTGAAGTCTGGCTGGACTCTCCACTGGCGAGGCTCCTTGCCTGAATGATGAGCTTTCTTCACTCTGGAGTGGTGGACCCACGGGTGACACCTGAGAACTGGAGGGCAGTAGGAGCGGTTAGAACAATAGGGTGGGGCCCTGTCCACTGTGGTTTGAGGGGGTCTTTCTTCCAATCTTTGACCCAAACTGAGTCCCCTGTCTGGAAGGAGTGTACTTGAGACCCTAAGGAGATTGGGGCCCTCTCAATGGTGTACTTTTGTAATTTATTTAGGGTGGCCCCCAGGGCCTGAAGCTGCTCCTTTATCCCTTTATCTCCAACCTGATGCAAGTTTCCTGGAAGACTTCCCAAGCACGGTGGGGAGGGAGGGGGCGGCGTCCATATAGTAATTTGAATGGGGAATAACCTGATGTCCCGGGCATGCAGTAAGCACGCAGGAGAGCTAGGGGTAGCAGATCTGGCCATGGGAGCTTAGTCTCCTGACAAAACTTTGCTAAGGTTCCCTTGAAGGTACGATTCATTTGCTCTACTTTCCCTGAACTTTGGGGCCGGTAAGTGGTGTGGAGTCTCCAGGTGATGTTGAGAGATTTGGTCAAGACCTGTACAATGTCTGCCACAAATGCGGGTCCACTGTCACTATGGATTATTAATGGCAGGTCGAACTGGGGCATGATCTCCCGGAAGAGGACTTTAACTACTTCCCTGTTTATCCTAGTTGGGAAGGCTTCGACCCACCCAGAGTATGTGCATACTATTACTAGGAGATATCTGAACCCCTTGCTCAGATGCACATCTGTGAAATCTACCTCTAGATCTTTGAAGGGGGTTGCTCCCATCCTCTGGACACCTGGCGGGGGCCATGGTGCAGACCGAGCATTATCTTTAGCACATGTTATTCATCGTTCACTCATTGCTCAGCATAGTGCTGGCAGCTGACTGATATAGTAGTGCTTCTTGAGAAGGGACTCTAATGCAGTTTTTCCAAGATGAGTGAGTTGGTGGTATTCCTTGACTAGATGCCCTCCAGTTGTTGTTGGAACAAAGATGCGCCCATTTGGCATCATCCACTGTCCCTTTTCAGTCAGGGTGGCTCCCTCAGCCATGGCCCATTCCTTTTCCTTTTTAGTATAACTGGGTGGAGGGACTTCTTCTGGGGGTGTTAGGGCCATGGTGAAGGAAGGGGTTCTGTCCATGCCCTCACTGGCTGTGGTCTTGGCTGCCTCATCTGCCAGACAATTTCCCCATGCTATGGTGTCTCTTACAGTGCAGAATTGCTACTTCCTTTGGAAGCCAGACGCTTAGAGGAGTCTCAGTATCTCCTCTTTGTTCTTGATAGCTTTTCCTGCTGCAGTTAGGAGGCCCCTTTCCTTGTAGATGGCTCCATGTATATGTACAGTAGCAAAGGTGTACCGAGAGTCAGTATAGATGTTGACTCGCTTGCCTTCACCGAGGGTGAGGGCTCAGACTAAGGTATATAATTCAACCCGCTGAGCTGACCATCCGCTGGTAATGCCTTAGCTTCTAGGACTTCAGTGGTTGTGGTTACAGCATAACCCACTTTCTGGGCACCCTCTTGTAGGTAACTGCTGCCATCACTGAACAGAGTGAGCCCTGATTCTTTATGGCTTGATCCCGCAGATCTGGATGGCTCACACAGACTTCATCTGTCATGGTCTGGTTCTCCCTCTTCCATGGGGAGAAAGGATGCTGGATTTAATGTCCTTACTGTTTCAAGGGTGACCCCCCAGGTTTTCGCAGAAGAGCCCTTGGTATTGTACTAGCCAAGAGTTGGAAAGGAAGCAGTGTCCCTGTGCATTCATGAGGGACAAAACTGCATGAGGGACCTTGACGTTAAGTTCTTGCCCCAGGGTAAGTTTGTCCACCTCCTTGATGAGTAGCACTGTGGCTGCCAGCGCCCTGAGGGATGGTGGCCATCCTGCTGCCACAGGGTCCAGCTTCTTTGACAGGTAAGCAATTGGCTGTTGCCAGGGTCCAACAGTCTGGGTGAGTACCCCAAGCGCTATTTTTTTCCTTTTCATGAACAAAGAGATTGAAGGGGTTTTCTACATCTGGTAGGCCCAGGGCTGGAGCCTGCCTGAGGGTGGTCTTTATCTTTGTGAAAGCGGTTTCTGCTTCCTCAGTCCAGGCAGGGGTTCTCGATCTGGTGCCCTTAAGAGATCATAAAGGGGTCTTGTTATTGCCAAGAACCCAGGGATCCAGATGCGGCAGACTCCTGCAGCCCCCGGGAATTCTCGTAGGCCCCTTTTTGTCTGGGGTTGTGGCAGGGAGATGATGACCCTTTTCCTCTCCAGCCCTAGTTCTCTTTTCCTGTGGGTGAGGAGGAAACCAAGGTATTGGACCTGTTGTTGGCAGATTTGTGCCTTATTCCATGAGGCTCGCTATCCCAAGTCTGACAGGAGCTGTAGGAGGGCCTTTGTGCCTTTTGTGCAGTCTTCTTGTGTGTCACTGGTGAAGAAGAGGTCATCCACATACTGGAGGAGGATACATCGTGTGGCCTCTCTTGGGAAGCTGGAGAGGTCCGAGGCCAGCTCTTCCCCAAAGAGGGTTTGTGAGTTTTTAAACCCCTGTGGGAGGCAGGTACTAGTCAGTTGCATCTGGCGCCCTCTATCAGGTTCAGACCATTCAAAGGCAAATAGTGGCTGGCTCTGGGGAGCTAAGTGGAGGCAGAAGAAGGCATCCTTCAAACCTAGGCAAGTGAACCATCTGGCCAACCCTGGGATGTGGCCAAGGAGGGTGTATGGATTTGGGACCACTGGGTGCAGAGAGATGGTCACCTTGTTGATGGTCTGCAGGGCTTGAACTGGTCGGTAACCTACCCCCCTCCCGGCTTCTTGACTGGCAGGAGTGGGGTATTCCAGGCCGACTAGCACTCGACTAGAATACCTGCTTCTTTGAGTTTGGGCAAATGTTCTTGGGTGCCGATCTTAGCTTCTTGTGGAAGGGGGTATTGCATTTGCCTATGAGGTTGGGCTCCTGGGATCAGTTCAATAATGATAGGTGCCTGATTCTGGGCTAGTCCAGGGGGGTTATTTTCAGCCCATACTGAAGGGAAGGCGAGTCTGAACTCTGGCGGGCTGCTTGGTTGGGCCTGGGCACAGAATAGCCTCCATTCTTCTTCCCTTGGCGTGCTAATTGCTAGTATTAGAGACCCTGTCTCCTCTTGCCTTGGGTTTAATTGGAGGCCAGTGTGTCCAGTGGGCTCAAAAGTTATCTGAGCCCTAAGTTTGGAGACTATGTCTCACCCCAGGAGAGGGATGGGGCAATCAGGCAGATAAAGGAATTTGTGTCGGACCTTGTGGCCCCCGAATTTGCTCTGGTGAGCCTGGCAAAAGGGCTGCTGTATCGCCTGTGTCCGGTGGCCCTGAGGATGGTCACAGTCCTTTTGCTGAAAGGTGCCACTGGGGAGGTGACAACAGAGTGCTTGGCCACAGTATCAACCATAAAAGTCACTGGTTGGCCCCCCACCTTCATTCTGACCATGGGCTCATGGGGGCCAAGAAGGAAAGAGCCCAAGCCTCCCTCAGTCTGAATCCATTCCCACAAGGCCTATGAGGTCCTCCTCTTGGGGTTCTTCCTTGTAGGGACTGGGCTTTTGAGCCTTTCCCCACTTGGGACATTCATTTTTCCAATGTCCTTTCTCTTTAGAGTAGGCACATTGATCCCTTGCCAAGGGGATTTTGGGCTTCCCACCCTTTCAGTGGTTGAGGTCTCCCCATCTTTGTGTTGTACTTTTCTTTCAGGGCGGGGGCAAGGAGATTGACTTTCTTTTTCATCTTTTTGTTGGCTTCCCATTCGGCTGTGACCTCCCTGTTCATGTAGACTATTTATTGGCAATCTCTATTATTTGGGTGATGTTCATCCCGGCAAAACCCTCTAGTTTCTTTTTCTTTTTTTTTTTTTTTAAGATTTTATTTATTTATTTGACAGAGAGAGAGAGAGCGAGAGCAGGAACACAAGCAGGGGGAGTGGGAGAGGGAGAAGCAGGCTTCCCACCGAGCAGGGAGCCCGATGTGGGACTCGATCCCAGGACTCTGGGATCATGACCTGAGCCGAAGGCAGACCCTTAATGACTGAGCCACCCAGGCGCCCAAACCCTCTAGTTTCTGAAGTTTTTTCTTTTCTTTTCTTTTTTCTTTTTTTAAAATTTGTTTTAATTTTATTATGTTATGTTAGTCACCATACAATACATCATTAGTTTTTGATGTAGTGATCGACGATCCATTGTTTTCGTATAACACCCAGTGCTCCATGCAGTACATGCCCTCCCTAATACCCATCACTGGGCTAACCGATCCCCCCTCCCCCCTCCCCTCTAAAACCCTGTTTGTTTCTCAGGTGCATAGTCTCTCATGGTTCATCTCTCCCTCCAATCCCCCCCCCCCATTTTTGCCTTCCTTCTCCTAATGACCTCCATGCTATTCCTTATGTTCCACAAATAAGTGAAACCATATGATAGTTGACTTTCTCTGCTTGACTTATTTCACTTAGCATAATCTCCAGTCCCATCCATGTTGATGTAAAAGTTGGGTATTCATCTTTTCTGATGGCTGAGTAATATTCCATTGTATATATGGACCACATCTTCTTTATCCATTCATCTGTTGAAGAGCATCTCAGCTCTTTCCACAGTTTGGCAATTGCGGACATTGCTGCTATGAACATTGGGGTGCATACGGCCCTTCTTTTCACTACATCTGTGTCTTTGGGGTAAATACCCAGCAGTGCAATTGCTGGGTCATAGGGTAGCTCTATTTTTAAATTTTTGAGGAACCTCCACACTGTTTTCCAAAGTGGCTGTACCAACTTGCATTCCCACCAAACAGTGGAAGAGGGTTCCCCTTTCTCCACAACCTCTCCAACATTTGTTGTTTCTTTCCCTGTCCATTTTGGCCATTCTAACTGGTGTAAGGTGGTATCTCAGTGTGGTTTTGATTTGGATTTCCCTGATGGCTAATGATGATGAACATTTATTCATGTGTCTGTTAGCCATTTGTATGTCTTCTTCAGAGAAGTGTCTTTTCATATCTTCTGCCCACTTTTTGACTTGATTATTTGTTTTTTGGGTGTTGAGTTTGAGAAGTCCTTTATAGATTTTGGATACCAGCCCTTTATCTGTAGTGTCATTTGCAAATATCTTCTCCCATTCTGTGGGTTGCCTCTTTGTTTTGTTGATTGTTTCCTTTGTTGTGCAGAAGCTTTTTATCTTGATGAAGTCCCAAAAGTTCATTTTTGCTTTTGTTTCACTAACTTTTGGAGATGTATCTTGAAAGAAGTTGCCGTGCTGATGTCAAAGAGGTTACTGCCTATGTTCTCCTCTAGGATTTTGATGGATTCCTGTCTCACATTGAGGTCTTTCATCCACTTTGAGTTTATCTTTGTGAATGGTGTTAGAGAATGGTCGAGTTTCATTCTTCTGCATGTGGCTGTCCAAACTTCCCAGCACCATTTATTGAAGAGACTGTCTTTTTTCCATTGCATGTTTTTTCCTGCTTTGTCAAATATTATTTGACCATAGAGTTGAGGGTCCATATCTGGGTTCTCTATTCTGTTCCATTGGTCTACATGTCTGTTTTTCTGCCAGTACCATGCTGTCTTGGTGATCACAGCTTTGTAATATAGCTTGAAATTGGGCAACGTGATGCCCCCAGCTTTGTTTTTCTTTTTCAACATTTCCTTGGCTATTCGGGGTCTTTTCTGATTCCATACAAATTTTAGGATTGTTTGTTCTAGCACTTTGAAAAATGTCATTGGAATTTTGATCAGGATGGCATTGAAGGTATAGATTGCTCTGGGTAGCATAGACATTTTAACAATGTTTATTCTTCTGATCCATGAGCATGGAATATTTTTCCATCTTTTTGTGTCTTCTTCAATTTCTCTCATGAGTGTTCTTTAGTTCCTAGAGTATAGATCCTTTACCTCTTTGATTAGGTTTATTCCGAGGTATCTTATGGTTTTTGGTGCTATTGTAAATGGAATCGTTTCTCTAATTTCTCTTTCTACAGTTGCGTTGTTAGTGTATAAGAAAGCAACTGATTTCTGTGCATTGATTTTGTATCCTGCCACATTACTGAATTGCTAGATGAGTTCTAGTAATTTGGGGATGGAGTCTTTTGGGTTTTCCACATAAAGTATCATGTCATCTGTGAAAAGAGAGAGTTTGACTTCTTCTTTGCCAATTTGAATACGTTTTATTTCTTTTTGTTGTCTGATATCTGTTGCTAGGACTTCTAGTACTATGTTGAACAACAGTGGTAGAGTGGGCACCCTTGACGTGTTCCTGATCTTAAGGGAAAGGCTCTCAGCTTTTCCCCATTGAGGATGATATTCGCTGTGGGTTTTTCATAGATGGATTTTATGAACTTGAGGAATGTTCCCTCTATCCCTATACTCTGGAGAGTTTTAATCAGGAAAGAATGTTGTATTTTGTCAAATGCTTTTTCCGCATCAATTGAGAGGGCCATATGGTTCTTCTCTCTCCTCTTATTAATGTGTTCTATCACATTGATTGATTTGCGAATGTTGAACCACCCTTGCATTCTGGAGATAAATCCCACTTGGTCATGGTGGAGGATCCTTTTAATGTATTGTTGGATCCTATTAGCTAGGATTTTGTTGAGGATTTTGGAATCCATATTCATCAGGGATATCGGTCTGAAATTCTCCGTTTTGATGGGGTCTTTGCCTGGTTTGGCGATTAAGGTAATGCTGGCTGCATAGAATGAGTTTGGAAGTTTTCCTTCTGTTTCTATTTTTTGAAAGAGCTTCAGTAGAATAGGTATTATTTCTTCTTTGAATGTTTGGTAGAATTCCCCAGGGAATCCTTCAGGCCCTGGACTCTTGTTTTTTGGGAGGTTTTTGATCATTGTTTCAATCTCGTTACTGGTTATTGCCTATTCAGGTTGTCAATTTCTTCCTGTTTCAGTCTTGGAAGCTTATAGGTTTCCTGGAAGGCCTCCATTTCATCCAGATTGCTCAGTTTATTGGCATATAGTTGTTGATAATAATTTCTAATAATTGTTTCTATTTCCTTGGTGTTAGTCGTGATCTCTCCCCTTTCATTCATAATTTTATTAATTTGGGTCCTTTCTCCTTTCTTTTGTATAAGTCTGGCCAGTGGTTTATCAATCTTATTAATTCTTTCAAAGAACCAACTTCTAGTTTCATTGATCTGATCTACTGTGTTTCTGGTTTCTAATTCATTGATTTCTGCTCTAATTTTAATTATTTCTCTTCTAATGCGTGGCCTAGGCGTCGTTTGTTGCTTTTTCTCTAGTTCTTTAAGGTGTAGAGTTAGTTGGTGAATTCGGGATTTTTCTATTTTTTTGAGTGAGGCTTGGATGGCTATGTATTTCCCCCTTAGGACCACCTTTGCAGTATCCCATAGGTTTTGGACCGACGTGTTTTCGTTCTCATTGATTTCCATGAATTGTTTAAGTTCTTTGATTTCTTGGTTGACCCAAACATTCTTGAGCAGAGTGGTCTTTAGCTTCCAAATGTTTGAATTTATGCCAATTTTTTTTCTTGTGATTGAGTTCCAGTTTTAGAGCATTGTGGTCTGAGAATATGCAGGGAATAATCTCAATCTTTTGGTATCGGTTGAGACCTGATTTGTGACCCAGTATATGGTCTATTCTGGAGAAAGTTCCATGTGTGCTCGAGAAGAATGAGTATTCTGTTGTTTTAGGGTGGAATGTTCTGTAAATATCTATGAGGTCCATCTGGTCCAACGTATCACTCAAAGCTCTTGTTTCCTTGTTGATTTTCTGCTTAGATGATCTGTCCATTGCTGAGAGTGGAGTATTGAAGTCTCCTACAATTAACATATCGTTATCAATATGACTCTTTATTTTGGTTAACAGTTGGCTTATGTAGATGGCTGCTCCCATGTTGGGGGCATAGATATTTACAACTGTTAGATCTTCTTGTTGGATAGACCCTTTAAGAATGATAGAGACTCTTATTACAGACTTTAGTTTAAAATCTAATTTGTCTGATATAAGAATTGCTACCCCAGCTTTCTTTTGAGGTCCGCTGGCATGGAAGATGGATCTCCATCCCTTTACTTTCAGTCTGGATGTATCTTTAGGTTCAAAATGAGTCTCTTGTAGACAGCATATGGATGGGTCCTGTCTTTTTATCCAATCTGCAACCCTGTGCCGTTTTATGGGAGCATTTAGGCCATTCACGTTGAGAGTGATTATTGAAAGATATGAATTAATTGTCATCATGTTGCCTGTGAAGACGTTGCTTTTATAGATTGTCCCTGTAAATATCTGTTGTAGATCACTCTTGGGGTCTTTCTCTTTTTATAGAACCCCCCTCAATATTTCTTGTAGGGCCGGCTTAGTGGTCACATATTCTTTCAACTTCTGCCGGTCGTGGAAGCTCTGCATCTCTCCATCCATTCTAAATGACAGCCTTGCCGAATAAAGTATTCTTGTCTGCATGTTCTTCTCATTTAGTACCCTGAATATGCCTTGCCATGCCTTTCTGGCTTGCCAGGTCTCTGTGGATAGGTCTGATGTTATTGTGATGTTCCTCCCTCTGTACGTAAGGAATCTCTTCCCCCTAACTGCCCTTAAGATGGTTTCCTTGGTTCTAAGATTTGCAAGTTTTACTATTAGATGCTGGGGTGTTGGCCTGTTTTCCTTGATCTTAGGAGGGGTTCTCTCTGCCTCTAGGACTCGAATGTGTCTTTCATTCCCCAGATTAGGGACGTTCTCAGCTATGATTTGCTCAAATACATCTTCTAGTCCTCTCTCTCTCTCTCCACACCCTCTGGGATTCCAATTATTCTGACATTGGAACGCCTCATGGTGTCACTTATTTCTCTGATTCTATTTTCATGGATTCTGAGTTGTTTTGCCCTGGCCTCCTCTTTCCCCTTTTTATCTATTATATTGTCTTCCAGGTCGCTTATTCGCTCTTCTGCCTCACTCACCCTAGCTGTTAGATTATCTAGATTGGATTGGATCTCATTGATAGCATTTTAAAGTTCTGCCAATTCACCTTTCATTTCTGCCCTTAGAGACTCTATGTTGCCATTAATTAATTTCTCCATTCTAGACATTGTCTTCACAATTGCTAGCCTGAATTCCATCTCTGACATCTTGGTTATATCTGCATCCATTTGTAAATCTGCAGCATAAGTCATAATCTCTGAATCTTTTCTGTTTGGGGGGCTCCTCCTCCTAGTCATTCTGTTGATGGGTGTTTGAGGGAATGTATAGAGTCCAAATTATTGGCCAGAACCCAAGTAAGATGCACCTGTTTTCTTGGGACCTTAGGGTTGTTGGCCTCTCATTTTCCCAGCCTGTCTTCTGTGGGAGGGGCCTGCCACGCTGTTACTCAGGCAACCCTGTTTGGGTGGAGTTGCCCTGCGCCCCTGTGGTGGGGAATGGGCTCAGCGGGAATCAGTTTTTGGGGCTTTTGTTCTCTGGCGCCTTTCCCTCGTGGCTTTCCACATCTCTTCCACGAGTCAGAGCAGAAGAGACCATTTCCAACCCTCTGCCTTAGAGCAGAGAGATCGCAGTCTGTTCTTCAGTGAGCTCTCCAGGCCTCACTGTCTCCGTTTTTGTCTGTGTTGCTATAAATTGCAGCGTCCTGGGTTGTGCGCCCTTCTGCAGTGCTCCCAGTCCTGCCTCCAGGTCGGGGCTCGTCTCTGCCCTTTGTGCTTCTAAAACCGCCAGCGGCTCCCAGTTTGCGCGCGCCTGACTCTGCCGCTCCGGGTTTCCTTCCCGGGGGCTGCAGTTCGCAGTCACGACCCCAGCACTCTGGATTTCCGGCCTGGGGGCTGCAGTTTGACCGCTCGACCCCTCTGCTCAGGGTTTCCATCCAGGGGACTGCAGTTCGCAGGCGCAACCCCACCGCTCTGGGTTTCCGTCAGGGGGCTGCAGTTCGCGCGCGCAGCACCCTGCCACTCCGGGTTTCCAACCCAGGGGCTGCCCTAGAGTCGTTTCCCCCTCCGCTACCAGTCTGCAAGTCTGTGCCCGTCTGCAGCACACAAGGCTGTCACTCACCGGCGTGTAGGATCACCACGGCCAGGCACCCTCCTGCTGCTGTTTATCCTCCGATATCTGCCCGCAGAATCACGGCTCTCCACTTCGTACCTCAAAACCACCGCCTGCGATATTCTGTTGTAGAGATCCAGATCTTCTTACATCTCAGACTGGTTTCGTGGGTGCTCAGAGTGGTCTGGTAGATATCCAGCTCAATTCCGGGGACCAGTTGAAATAGGGTCCCCTACTCCACCATCTTTCCCCCTCTCTCTCTTTTTTTTAAAGATTATTTATTTATTTATTTGACAGAGAGAGAGAGGACAAGTAGGCAGAGTAGTGAGCAGAGGGAGAGGGAGAAACAGGCCTCCCGCTGAGCAGCGAGCCCTATGCAGGGCTCGATCCCAGGACCCTCGGATCATGACCTGAGCTGAAGGCAGATGCTCAACCGACTGAGCCACCCAGGCGCCCCCTGAAGTTTTTTCTGATGTCGGGTGGCCTGAGCCATGAAAGAACTATTTACCATCTGTTGGCTTTCCTGTGCCTTGGGGTCAAATGGAGTATTTATCCTGTAGGCTTCATAGTCTTTCATAGTAGTCCCCAGGGGACTCCTCTGGTTGCTGAGTGACCGAGGATACCTTATTCATGTTCATGAGTGTCTTAGCTCCTGCCCAGATTCCCCAGAGGAGGGTCTCCTGGTACTTGCGGATGTGTGCCTCTCCCTTGGTTGTGGTGAAGTCCATGCTGGGCGCTCTTCAGGTGCAGCCATATTAGTTCAGGCAGCAGGGTCGATGACTCCCGCTGTTGCATGCCCTTTCAGGTGCTGTTGTGCACCTTTCGTTATTCTCCTCCTTTCCTCTGTGTTAAACAGGGTGCGGGGTAACTGTTGGCAGTCTTCCCAGGTTGGCCGATGAGTCTGGAAGAGGGATTCTATGAGGCCTACCATAGCCTGTGGATTCTCAGTGTTGGATGGGGTGTTATCTTTCCAGTTGAGGAGGCCAGTGGTGGAGAAGGGCTGATAATACATCATGGAATGGCCGGGTTGGACTGTCCCATCTTCATCGTGCCTCTCAGGTTCCCACGTCTCTTGTACCGGCATTTGGAGGGTGCTTGCACCCAGCCTGGGGCACAGGCTGGCTCCTGGTCTTGGAGAAAGTGGATATTTGGGGCCTAGGGGCACTGGTGGATACTCTGGGCCTGGGGACTGCTGGTGAAACCAATGGCGGTGGAGTGTCTGGAGCTGAGGGGCCAAGTGTAGATGGTCTTTGGGGTACAGACGGTGGGGACAGGGTCGGTTTGTCCTCGGGATCTCTGGCTAGGATTTGTGGAGACTGGGGCTTTTGCTGATTTTCTTTAGGTCACTTGGATGAGGTGATTAAGACCCTGATCTCTCCATGCCTATTGTAAGTGAATCGCACCCAGGGGGGAAGGGTCTGAGTAATTCCTAGCCAGGAGTCAATGTACGGAAACTGGTCAGGGTGTCCTGTTCTCCTGTTATGACTCATCATACTCGATGAATCATTGGGACATCCCATGTCCCTTCTGAAGGCCATCTGACATCAAAGGTAGGCCATTCCAATTCACATAGGGTTCTCAACTTGCCAGGGTTCATCCTAACTCCATAGTCTCCCAAAAACCCCTTCTTGAAATTTTTGATCATGGTCTCTGGAACCATCAGTTTACTCTGCCCTGATGCCATGGTGATGTCTGCCTATGTGTGGTGGCACAGAGACAGACAAAGGGGGGGTGCCTCCTGAGATGAGGAGACCAATCAGATGCCCATCTGACCGTGTCCTGAAGGAGCTTAGGTGATGCTTAGCCATAGGAGTCTCAGTGTTGTGACTTACAATCAGAAACTATTCCGATGCCGCCATGGACTCTATGCCACTCACCACGGAATCACAGATGGGCCCACTCAGACTCTGTAGGCTTCTGGGAACCTTAAGGGTCCCCACCCGTGGAGTCACAGAATCAGTCCGCTTGAGCAAGCCAGGTCGGACTGCACGTTCACTCACACATTCATACTCCAGAAGTTATTACATTCCCTCCCTGGGAATCCCTACCTGTGAGACCTCTAAGAGGTATGTGGGAGTTGATCAGGCCCCCCTTCCACTCCAATGGGGATGGACTTGTCTGGGTCCTGGCGCCCTAGGCCTTACCAGAATCCGACATCGAGAACAGGTCCTCACCTGTCAAGTCTCCTTGAGTCTTGCGGGAACAGCAGAGCAGGGCTGGCCTGAGGCGACCGGGGTGGGAGACTGCCAAAAATTAGGCAGGGAGCGCCTTCTCTGTTATGATCCCTCATTCCATCAGCACCCTGCCATTGCCCCAAACTGGTGGCAACAATGGGCCAGCATGGTTTGGTTTCCCAGTCAGGCAACCAAATGTTACGGAACCTGGGCTGGATCTCCCAATGGAAGAACCAAGGGGCACCCGGAGACCTTGGAGGTTTATTTAATGCCGGTGGGCTCAGAGGAGAGTGATCTCCAAAAGTCTGAGTCCCGAGCACAAAGGGGGCAATTTATGCACTTCTACTTCCGCATACTTGGCACTTTTGGCACGTGCGTGAAGCAGGGCAGGGAGAAGAACCCAGACTGGTGCACATGGGAAGCAGAGCAGGGAGAAGAACCTGGAAGAGCCCTGGGGCAAGGACTGGGACTCTCTCGCTGGCTCAGTTGGCCATCTTAGGACACAGATTTTCCTTATCAGACATTTCATGTAGCAAGCAAAAAAAAAAAAAAAAAAAAAGAATTTGTTCAGAAATATTGTAATAGGGGAAAATATCTCAGCATAAATCCCTATTCAATTCTGAATACAGTATAGGCAAGTGAGAGTTTATAATCAAGGATCTTGGTGGAGATCAGTGGATGTAATAATACTAAACTGAAATATTACAGGTAGGGTGTTTTCTTGATGAAAGGGGCCAGGCTCTCAGACACCACCTAGTGAATAGCAGAGAAAGAGAAACTTATTAGATATCAAGAGTTATCAGATGTGAACAGCAAGAGAAACTTACTAAATGGGTTTAGCAGCATTCTTGGGAAGGACTTTACAAAGAAGTGCACAGATTGACCTGATAGAACTTTTGGAGCTTGACTAAACTTTTGCAAATGATTTTGTTAGTCCCTCTGCTTTTTCAAAAAAGAAGAGATTTATCTTTCTTTTGATTAGTATAAATGCATTTTCGGTCAACTATCTTTTGTTCATTAAGAACTGGCTGAATCATCTGTTGAGATCACGTAGTAAGGGGTATTTGCTGGATGGTGCTGGCTGTCAGGAATTTAATGAGGGGAAGTTTCCATCAAAGTAAAAGAAAAACAATGTTAAAACAGTACATGCAGGCCAGAGAGGTGGTCCTAGATGGTGGAGGAGTAGGAGACCTTAATTTTTTCCGGTCCCAGGAATTCAGCTAGATAGCTATCTAATCGTTCTGAATACCTGCGAACTTAACTGGAGATTGAAGAAAAAAATAGCTGCAACACTATGAATAGAAAAGTGACCACTTTCTGCAAGGTAGGAGGTGCGGAGAAGTGAGTCTGAGGCAATATATGGGAAGATAGACCATGGGGGTAGGGAGCCTCCATCAGCCAGCTACCAGCAAATGATATAACAGTGGAGCACAAAATCAGAACTTTTAGAAGTCTGCTCCAGTGAGAGATGTCACTCAGGCAGCTGAGTAGGGGGTAGAACTCTCACTGGGAGAGTGTGGTCTCAGGATCCTTCAGGTCACAGGAAGACTAGGGGTACCTGAGTGCTGCAGAGCTCCCAGGCTTTGGAGCAGGAAAGCCAGCTGCAAAGAGTGAGCCCAGGAGTGGGCTCTCAGCTGGGGGTTGCCATAAACCTCTGATTTGCAGCAACAAACAGTGGAACCTGCAAGACCCACCCCCTTACTCCATGTGGAGGAGTGCCACAGGAGCATGCTACAGGGGTCTGCAGTGTTTGAAGACTCAAAACGAGGTCATGTGCCTGAGATAGGAATGCTCAGTCACAGGCCAGATGAACATGGAGTGCAGCCAGAGACCAGGGAGACAGGAGTGATTGACTGCTTTTCTCTGAGTGCTCACTGAGGAATGGGGCCCCAAGCTTTCAGCTCCAGGGCTGGAGATTGGGAGACCGCCATTTTCATTCTCATCCTCTAAAGCTGGCTGGAAAGCCTTCAGGGAACAAAAGTCACATAGAGCAAACCTGAGCAGATTACTTAGCCTGACACCTGGCAAGGGTGGTACAATTCCCCCTGGGGCAAAGACATTTGAGAAGCAATGCAACAGGCCCCTCCCCCAGAAGATCAGCAAGAATATCCAGTCAGGACTAAGTTTACTGATCAATGAGAACAGAAAAACTCCAGTGCTGGGGGAATATAGCACATAGAATTCATGGCTTTTTTCCCCCATGATTCTTTAGTCTTTCAACTTTCAACTTTAAAAACATTTTTTCTTTACTTTTTCAACCGATTTCTTATCAACTTTTTTTAAAAATCATTGTAATTTTTTTTTATACTTGAACCCTATCCCTTCATTGTATTTAATCTTATTTTTGTATATATATATGTGTGTGTGTGTGTGTGTGTGTGTGTGTGTGTGTGTGTGTGTTTTCCTTTTTTTACAATCTTGGGATACAATTTCTTCTAACAGACCAAAATACACCCAAAATCTGGTGTATGGCCTTGTTCTATTCACCTGTCTGATCATATTCTCTCTCTCTCTCTCTTTTTTTTTTCTGTTTCTTCCTTTTTTTTTTCTTGAATTTTTTGTTGTTGTTGCTAAAGTCTTTTTTAATTTTAATCTTTACAGTTACATTCTATCCTTTCAATATATTTATTTTTATTTTTGTATATATAAGGTGTTTTTTTTTTTTATTTACAATTTTGAGATGTAGTTTTGATGTGGGAGAGCTAGGTTCTTGTCTCACAGAGTTGAAGAATGAATCTCAAAGACAAAGGAGAGTGAGTAAAGCCATAGAAGTTTATTAAGTGAAGATACAGAAAAAGTTCTCAAGAGTGAGAGGTCCTGACAGAGTTGCTAATGAGGACCTTTAGGATTGGTCTTTTATAGAAAGCTAACCAGGAAACTTAAATCCTTTTAACATTTCTACCGACATCACCATTGAGCAAGGACTAAAGATAACACCTCCAGTGGCTTACTTCCTTTTTAGGGTCTGGTTATTCCTTGTTGGTCACAGGTGATTATCATAAAGACACCCACCCCACACACCCAGGGCAGGGTGGTCCCCCACCCCACACGCCTAGGGTAAGGTGGTCCAATTTGTCCTCTTATCTCTGGTTTCCCCACACCTCCACATCTTTGGGATTTCTGTGAGCCTGATCACATAGCCCCATATCTCTCCCTACCTAACCCTGCCGGTCCTTTTACTCAGTTTCTTCTAACAAACTGACCAAAATACACTCAGGAGAAAGTGTATTGTTCTGTTCATCTGTTTGTTTATATACCTTCCTTTTTATTGTAGTTGGTTTTTATTTTTTTTATTTTTTCTTTTATTTTGTTCTGATCTTTTAATTTCCATTTTTACAGTTACATTCTATCTTTTCACTGTATTTAATTTTATTTTTGTACATATATACTTTTTTCTTTAAAATTTGGGGATATCGTTTTCTAAAGAACAGACCAAAATACACACAGAATCCAGTGTGTTGCTGTACTCTGTTCACCTGTCTGATTATATTCTCTCACTCTTTTTTTTTTTTTTCCCCTGGTTTCGGGTCTCTTCTGATTTGTTTAGTGTATATTTCTCTAGAGTCATTGTTGCCATTTTAGTATTTCATTCTCCCGTTCATCTATTCTTCTGTGGACAGAATGGTAAGACGGAAAAACTCACCTCAAAAAAGAGAACAAGAAGCAGTACTGACTGCCAGGGACCTAATCAGTATGGACATAAGTAGGATTTCAGAACTAGGGTTCAGAATAACAATTATAAAGATACTAGTTGGTCTTGAAAAAAACAAAGAAGACACTAGAGAATCCCTTTCTGGAGAAATAAAAGAATGAAAATCTAAGTCGAAATCAAAAAGGCTATTAATGAGATGTAATAAAAAATGGACGCTCTAACTGCTAGGATAAATGAGGCAGAAGAGAGAATTAGTGATATAGAAGACCAAACAATGGAGAATAAAGAAGCTGAGAAAAAGAGAGAGAAACAACAACTGGATCATGAGGGAAAATTCGAGACATAAGTGATACCATAAAGTGAAACAATATTAGAATAATTGGGATCCCAGAAAAAGAGGAAAGACAGATAGGGGCAGAAGGTATATTGGAGCAAATTATAGGAGAGAACCTCCCTAATCTGAGGAACCTCCCTAATATCAAAACCCAGGAGGCACAGAGACCCCCCCCCTAAAAATCAATAAAAATAGGTCAACACCCCATTATAGAATAGTGAAATTTGTAAATCTCAGAGACAAAGTGAAAATCCTGAAAGCAGCTCGGGACAAGAGGTCTATAACTTATAAGGGTAGAAACATTCAATTGGCACAGAGACCTGGAAGGCCAGAAAGGACTGGCATGATATATTCAGGGTGTTAAATGAGAAAAAAATGCAGCCAAGAATACTTTATCCAGCTAAGATGTCATTCAAAATAGAAGGAGTGATAACAAGCATCCAGAACAAACAGAAACTTAAAGAATTTGTGATCATCAATTCGGACCTATAGGAAATATTAAAATGGATCATCTAAGCAAAGAAAGAGCCAAAGGTAACTAGACCAGAAAGGAATGGAGACAATATACAGAAACAGTGACTTTACAGGTAATACAATGGCACTAAATTCATATCCTTCAATAGTTACTCTGAATGTAAGTGGGCTAAACGCCCCAATCAAAAGACACAGGGAATCAGATTGGATAAAAAAGCCAGACCCATTGATATGCTGTCTGAAAGAGACTCATTTTAGACACAAAAACACCTCCAGATTGAAAGTGAGGGGGTGAAAAACCATTTATCATGCAAATGGATATCAAAAGAAAGTTGGGGTGGCAATCTTTACATACAGACAAATTAGATTTTAAAACAACACTGTAATAAGAGATGAGAAAAGACACTATATCACACTTCAAGGTCTATCCAACAAGATCTAACAATTGTAAATATTTATGGCCCTAACATCGGAGCAGCCAAATATATATCCAATTAATTAACAAAATCAGAGAAACACATCTATAATAAGACAATAATAGTAGGGGACTTTAACACCCCCATCACTGAAATGGACAGATCATCTAAGCAGAAGATCAACAAGGAAATAAGGGCTTTGAATGACACACTGGACAAAATGGACTTCACAGATATACTCAGAACATCCCATCCTACAGCAGAGAATGTACATTCTTCTCTAGTGCACATGGAACATTTTCCAGAATAGATAACATACTGGGTCACAAATCAGGTGTCCACCAGTACCAAAATATTGGGATCATCCCCCGCATATTTTTAGACCATAATGCTTTGAAAGTGGAACTCAATCAGAAGAAATTTGGATAGAACTCAAATACATGGAAGCTAAAGAGCATCCTACTAAAGAATGAATGGGTCAACCAGGAAATTAAAAAATAATTTAAAAAACTCATGGAAACAAATGAAAATGAAAACACAACTGTTCAAAATATTTGGGATGAAGTAAAGCTGGTCTTAAGAGGGAAATATGTAGCACTACAGGCCTTTCTCGGGAAACAAAAAAGGTCTCAAATACACAACAAAACCCTACACCTAAAGGAAATGGAGAAAGAACAGCAAATAAGCCTAAACCCAGCAGGAGAAGAGAAATAATAAAGATTAGAGTCGAAATCAATGAGATAGAAACCAAAAGAACAGTAGAACAGATCAACGAAACTAGGAGCGGGTTGTTTGAAAGAATAAGATCGATAAACCCCTGGCCAGACTTATCAAAAAGAAAAGATAAAAGACCTAGATAAAACCATGAATTTAAGAGGAGAGATAACAACCAACAGTGTAGAAATATAACAATTATAAGAACATATTATGAGCAATTATATGCCAACAAATTAGGCATCTGGAAGAAATGGATGAGGGGAGCCTGGGTGGCTCAGTCATTAACTGTCTGCCTTTGGCTCAGGTCGTGATCCCAGAGTCCTGGGATTAAGCCCCACATTGGGCTCCCTGCTCAGCGGGAAGCCTGCTTCTCCCTCTCCCCCTCCCCCTGCTTGTGTTCCTCCTCTCACGATCTCTGTTTCTGTCAAATAAATAAATAAAATCTTAAAAAAAAAAAAAAAAGAAATGGATGCATTCCTACAGATGTATAAACTACCAAAACTGAAACAGGAAGAAGTATAAAACCTGAACAGACCCATAACCAGCAAGGAAATTGAAGCAGTAATCAAAAATCTCCCAACAAACAAGAGCCCAGGGCCAAATGGCTTCCCAGGGGAATTGTACCAAACATTTATAGAAGAAATGATACATATTTTCCTGAAGCTATTTCAAAAAATAGAAATGGAAGAAGAACTTCCAAGCTCTTTCTATGAGGCCAGCATTGCCTTGATCCCCAAACCAGATAAGACCCCACCAAAAAGGAGAATTACAAACCAATATCCCTCATGAACATGGGTGCAAAAATAATCACCAAAATAGTAGTCAATAGGATCCAACAGTACATTAAAATGATTATTCACCACAACCAAGTGGGATTTATTTCTGGGCTGCAAGTGTGGTTCAACATCTGCAAATCAATCAATATGATACACTACATAAATCAAAGAAAGGATAAGAACCATATGATCCTCTCAAGAGATGCAGAAAAAAACATTTGACAAGGTATAGCATCTTTTTTTTTCTTTTTTTTTTTTAAAGATTTTATTTATTTATTTAACAGAGAGACAGCAAGAGAAGGAACACAAGCAGGCGGAGAGGGAGAGGGAGAAGCAGGTTTTCCGCGGAGCAGGGAGCCCGTTATAGCATCCTTTCTTCATTAAAACTCTTCACAGTGTAGGGATTGAGGGGACATAACTCAATGTTATAAAAGCCATATATGAAAGATCCACAGTGAATATAATTATCAATGGGGAAAAACTGAGAACTTTTCCTCTAAAGTCAGGAACAAAACAGGGATGTCACCTCTCTCTGCTGTTGTTCAACATAGTACTAGAAGTCCTAGCCTCAGCAATCAGACAACACAAAGAAATAAAAGTCATCCGAATCAGCAAAGAAGAAGTCAAACTCACTCTTCACAGATGACATGATACTCTTATGTGGAAAACCCAAAACACTCCACCCCAATATTGCTAGAACTCATAGGAATTCAGCAATGTGGGAGGATATAAAATCAATGCACAGAAATCAGTGGCATTCCTATACATTAACAATGAGACAGAAGAAAGAAAAATTAAGGAGTCAATCCCATTTACAATTGCACCAAAAACTCTAAGATACCTAGGGATAAGCCTAACCAAAGAGGCAAATGATCTATACTCAGAAAACTATAGAACACTCATGAAAGAAATTGAGGAAGACACAAAAAGATGGAAAAATATTCCATGCTCATGGATTGCAAGAACAAATATTGTGAAAATATCTATGCTACCTAGAGCAATCTTCATACTCAGTGCAATCCCTATCAAAATACCATCAAGTTTTTTCACAGAACTGGAAGAAATAATCCCAAAGTTTGTATGGAACCAGAAAAGATCCCGAATATCCAAAGGAATGTTTAAAAAGGAAACCAAAGCTGAAAACATCACAATTCCAGACTTCAAGCTATATTACAAAGCTGTAATCATCAAGACAGCATGGTACTGGCACAAAAACAGACACATAGATCAATGGAACAGAATAGAGAGCCCAGAAATGGACCCTCAACTCTATGGTCAACTAATCTTTGACAAAGCAGAAAAGAACATCCAATGGAAAAAAGACAGTCTTGTCAACAAATGGTGTAGGGAAAATTGAACAGCCACATGCAGAAGAATGAAAGTGGATCATTTCCTTACACCACACACAAAAATAGACTCAAAATGGATGAAATACCTCAATGTGAGACAGGAATTCATCAAAATCCTTGAGGAGAACACAGGCAGCAACCTCTTAGACCTCAGCTGCAGCAACTTCTTTGTAGATATATCTCCAAAGGCAAAAATGAACTATTTCAACTTCATTGAGATAAAAATCTTTTTCATAGCACAGGAAACAGTTGACAAATTCAAAAGATAATGGACAGAAAGGGAGAAGATACTTGCAAATGACATCAGATAATGGGCTAGTATCCAAGATCTATAAAGAACTTACCAAAATCAACACCCAATGAACAAGTAATCCAATCAAGGAATGGACAGAAGACATAAAAAGACATTTCTCCACAGAAGACATCCAAATAGCCAACAGACACATGAAAAAGTGTTCCATATCACCTGGCATCAGGGAAATATAAATCAAAACTACAATGAGACACCACCTCAAGCCAGTCAGAATGGCTAAAATTAAGATGTTGGTGAGGATGTAGAGAAAGGGGAACCCTCTTACACTGTTGATGGGAATGCAAGCTGTTGCAACCACTCTGGAAAACAGTATAGAGGTTCCTCAAAAAGTTAAAAATAGAGCTACCCTATGACTCAGCAATTGCACTACTGGGTATTTACCTTAAAGATACAAATGTAGTGATCCAAAGGGGCACCTGCACCCCAATGTTTATAGCAGCAATGTCCACAATAGTCAAGTTATGGAAAGAGCCCAGATGTCCATTGACAGATGAATGGATAAAGCAGAAGTGGTACATATATAATGGAATATTACACAGCCATCAAAAAATGAAATCTTGCCATTTGCAATGACTTGGATGGAACTAGAGGGTATTATGCCAAGCGAAATAAGTCAGTCAGAGAAAGACAGTTATCATATGATCTCACTGATGTTGAATTTAAGAAACAAACCAGAGGATCATAGGGGAACAGAGGAAAAATAAAACAAGATGAAACCAGAGAGGGAGACAAACCATAAGAGACCATCATAGGAATAAACCAAGGGTTGCTGGAAGGGAGGGGTGTGTCAGGATGGGGTAACTGCGTGATGGACATTAAGGAGGGCCTGTGATGTAATGAGCACAGGGTATTATATAAGTCTTATGAATCACAGGCCTGTACCTCTAAAAACCAATAAAACATTATATGTTAAGTAATTGAATTTAAATAAAAAAATATAAAAAAGTACATGCATGCATGAATACATGCATATTTAACAAAAATATACAAATGCAAAAAATATTCTAAAATTTTAGCCATGGGTCAGTAAAACATTGTAATGTAATTTCACTGGTTTATTAACACTTCATATTTTTATCCAATTGTGTCTCTGGACAAAGGCAAATTAAGTTACTCTTTTACTAATATTTCTGAAAGAGAATATCAAGGTTTTATTTATTTTGTTTTAAAGATTTTACTTATTTATTTGAGAGAGAGAGAGCATATGCAAGGGGGCAGGGCAGAGGAAGAGGGGGAAGGAGAATAAGACTCCCCACAGAGTGCAGAGCCCAAAGTGGGGCTTGACAAGGGGCTGGATCCCAGGACCCTGAGACAATGAGCTGAGCCAAAGTCAGATGCTTAACCAAATGGACTATCTAGGCACCCTGTGAGATAAATATTTTATTATGAACTGAGAAGTAATTTGATGGAGGCTGTGGGGTAAATTGAGTGACTGAGGAAACAATTAGCAGCTATCTGGCTGTCTTCAAAACCTGAGTGAATGGACAAAACATCCAGTTCTGTTTCCAGATAGTTTTTTATTCTTTATTCAGAGTCAGGTGATGAATTTTGGTGGTCCTTTAGTCTCTTGAGAGCCTCTAATGGATGGTAAGGGACTTACAGTTCAAGTGACCATAGGGAGCAGAGGGACTGAATTGGGAATGGAAAAAAATTGGCAGTGTGGATAGAAGGATGAATGATGTATGGTCATGAAGGGGGTTGTAACAAAAGATTCAGAGGAAGATCCAAACCAGTGAAAGGAGGAAGCAAGAACAGCTATGATGAGAAGGGAACTATTTAAGAAACCAGTTTGGGAAGATTTTAATTTCCTCAAAGAGGACCTTGATATTTTTTTAGTAAAATCATGACCACAATAAAAGAAGTAATCAGAGTTTGTGGAGCACAACTTCAACAGATGTTCAAAAGGGGATTTTCTATCCACTGAGAAGCTCCCATCTTCTTTTTTTTTCCTAGCAAATTTTCCAAATTTATTCATTGTAATACTTCTTTTTAAAAAAAATTAAATTCAATCAGAGAATGTATAGTACATCATTAGTTTTTGGTATAATGTTCAATGATACATTAGTTGCACTCCCATCTTCTTAACTAATGTTACTTTTATATTTATAATCAGAAAGGATGACTACCCACCATTTGCATCGACATGGATGGAACTAGAGGGGATTATGCTAAGTGAAATAAGTCAATCAGAGAAAGACAATTATCATACGGTTTCACTCATATGTGGAACATAAGGAATAGAGCAGGACCATAGGGGAAGGGAGGGAAAACTGAATGGGAAGAAATCAGAGAGGGACTCTCTCATGGGAAATCAAACCATGAGAGGCTCTAGAAACAAACTGAGGGTTACAGAAGGGAGGGGGTTGGGGGATGGGTAACTGGGTGATGAGTATTAAGGAGGGCATGTGTTGTGATGAGCACTGGGTATTATACGCAACTGATGAGTCTTTGAACACTACATCAAAAACTAATGATGTACTGTATGCTGTCTAACTGAACATAATAATAATAAAAAAAAAGTTGGGCTCTTAACTCAGCTTCTGGTTGCCAAGGACTCTAACCCAGCTTTTTATACACTGGTACTTTCTTTCATCTCTAACTCAACCTGTGCTTGCCTGATACTATAATCCAGCTTCTTATAAACAGAAACCTATCCCTCTAACTAATTCAGCCTCTCTTTTACTAGGACTCTAACCTACTTTTGGAGTATAATAAAAATCTAAAGAAGGTTCTCCTCTCAGCTCAAGAGACTTTTGTCTGTGGCAGTGGTTTAGGAATCAGACTTACTAATGAATCCCTGATCAATCTGTCGGGAGTGGAGACAAAAATTTCAAAGAGGCACAGTTAGGATTCTGGTTGAGGAGTCTGTGCCCAGTGATAAATCCAATCTTATTTGAGTTGACACCATAATAAAGAAAAAGCAGAACTGTGCATTAGTTAAAGCAGTAAAAAATATATTTTATTAAGGACTATTGCAATAAGGGGAACATGTCATTATAGAACTGTGCTGAGAGAAATTGGTGGGGGATGGACTAAATAGGTGATGGGTATTAAGGAGGGCACTTGTTATGATGAGCACGGGGTGTTATATGTAAGTGATGAATCACCAAATTCTACTCCTGAAACCAATATTACAGTATATGTTAACTAACTAGAATTTAAATAAAAATTTGGAAGAAAAAAGTGCTGATTTTTTTTTAGATTTATTCATTTATTTGAGAGAGAAAAAGAGAGAGAGTGGAGGGAAGGGCAGAGGGAGAGAATCTTCCAAGCAGAGTCCCCACTGATGCAGGGCTCAGTCCCATGACCCATGAGATCATGACCTGAGCCAAACCAAGAGTCAGACACTCAACTGACTGAGCCATTCAGGTGCTCTCAACTGTGACTAATTCTAAATACAGCATGGGCAGTTAGGTATTTATATCCCAGTGTCCTGTTGGTCTTAAGATGGGATACTATTAAGAAGAATTGTGGAGGGCGCCTGGGTGGTTCAGTTGTTAAGCATCTGCCTTCGGCTCAGGTCATGATCCCAGGGTCCTGGGGTCAAGTCCCACATTGGGCTCCTTGTTCGGCAGGAAGCCTGCTTCTCCCTCTCCCACTCCCCCTGCTTGTGTTCCCTCTCTTGCTGTCTCTCTCTCTGTCAAATAAATAAATAAAATCTTAAAAAAAAAAGAAGAATCACGGATCACTGCATCGAAAACTGGTGATGTATTGTATGGTGACTAACATAATGCAATAAAATAAAATTAAAAAAATACATTAGTCAGAAAAAAAAAGAAGAATCTGCAAGTATAAGGGAGATTCTGGTCAAATTGTTCTAACAGGATTGTTGCTGAAGACTGATCAGGCTGATCAGACATTACCTGTGGCAAATGGAAGATGAGAAAACTGATTAGATATTGTTGATAATCAAATATGGAAGATGAAAGACCCTTGCTAAATTGACTTAGCGTTGTTGCTAAAGATCTTACAAGGGAGTACACAGATGGGCCTAGGAGAAGATATAGGAAACTATTTCTTTTTTAATTATTTGAATGTAGTTGACACACAATGTTATGTTAGTTTCAATATTACTTAGCCATCAGAAAGAATGAAAACCCAACTTTCACATCCACATGGATGGGACTGGAGGAGATTATGCTAATTGAAATAAGTCAAGCAGAGAAAGTCAATTATCATATGGTTTCACTTATTTGTGGAACATAAGGAACAGAATGGAGGACATTAGGAGAAGGAAGGGAAAAATGAAGGGGGGGAAATCGGAGGAGGAGACGAACCATGTAAGACTATGGATTCTAGGAAACAAACTGAGGGTTTTAGAGAGGAGTGTGGTGGGGAGATGGATTAGCCTGGTGATGGGTATTAAGGAGGGCACTTATGGCATGGAACACTGGGTGTTATACGAAAACAATGAATCATGGAACACTACATCAAAAACTAATGATGTACTACTGTATGGTGACTAACATAACATAATAAAATAAAATAAAATTTTAAAAAGTGTGCAACATAGTGATTTGATAAGTTTATACATTTTGTTTTGCTCACCACAAGTATAGTTACTGTCTGTCACTGTACAACACTATTATGGTATCATTGACTATATTCCTTATGCTGTTCCTTTTATTCCCATGATTTATTCATTTGATAACTGGAAGACTGTATCTTCCACTACTGATTAATGTTTGGTGAAGAAAAGAATCTCCATCACTATCAAATTGAAATTGGGAAACTACTCTACAAGGGGGTAATGAAGAATATGTCTGAAATACAAAACATCCCTTAGGGTTTCTCTTAGGATTTTCATGACCTAAGTAAGATTAAGATCAAAAGAAAAGTAAAACAACCCAATCTAAACATGACTAGTAAAGATCCAGACCAAGGAGTAAAAGTTTGAGTCACCCCCTCAGGTAAAGAACCAGGAAGTTGGGTTGCTGCTGAGGTGAGAAAATACAAAATAGGTAGTAAAAGAAAGTGGATATAAATCCAGGTAAGATATGTGACCAGCTACGGAAATGAGAGCTGTAATTGTCATGAGTATTTCCTCCTAAGATTGTTATGAACATGTCTGCATGTATATATAATATATTAATCCAATTTCTATCCTCTTATTCCCTTGCCATGTAAAATAATACATACTGAATTTATATCATAGTATTTAAATATTGTTAATTTTACATCATACTATTTGCTATACTACATCAATGAGAAAAGTAAACATCATCTAAGGACTTTACCACCTTTTCTGGGGAAAAGGTTAGTGTGGTTTTGACTGTATGCATTGTATGTATCATGTTAGGCAGAATTATGACCTTATTATTGTTTTTATTTAAAATTAAGTATGGTTTAAGGTGATGTGCATAGAAGTGAAGTTGACAAAGGGTAGACTTGTGGTGGTTAATATTATTTGTTAACTTGATTAGGCTAAGTGAAGCTCGATTAACTGGTGAAACATTATTTCTGGATGTCTTTAAGGGTGTGTTTGGAAGGTATTAGAATTTGATTCAGTAGACTCAGTGAAGAGATTTACCCTTATGATTGTGGATAGACATCTATCTCCTATTTGTTCTGTTTTTTAATGTTAATATAGATTTTGGTACAAAGAGTGGGGTTTTTTTTTGTTCTTCCGTTTTGCTTTTACTTTTTAATTTTATTTGTTTTTAGAGAGAGAGTGCATGCACACAAGTGGGGGGAGGGGCAGAAGGTGAAAGAGAAAGAATCTTAAGCAGGCTCCATGCTCAGTGAGGAGCCCAGTGCAGGGCTAGATCTCACAGCCCTGAGATCATGTCCTGAGCAAAAATCAAGAGTTGAACTCTTAACCAACTGAGCCACCCAGGCACCCCCCCAGAATTGTTCTTGAGGAAGAATTTTAAGGATCAGTTTTCTAAATTGGTTTTGGAGTTTCTGGAGTTTGCTATCTTATGTAATTAGATTTAAAGATGATAATGGCTCTATTTCTATTGCATAATCTAGTGGTTCTCTTTGGATTTGGGTTGCAACATATCCCCCCTTTGGGTATGTTACTCTAGTCCATTTATCCAGTGACCAAAAAAACTTCTAGGTTTGACTGATACCCAGAACAAGAGAAGCCTCTGCAAACAGGTCCAGCCTGCTGTGCAAGCTCTTCCAACGTTGTCATACATTTCAGCAGACACAATCATTTTGGAAGTATTGTTGGCAAATATAGAGATTTTGTAGTTTGTCAGCCCCTATAGGTGTATCACAAAGAAAACTTTTGGATTTTGGAGCAAAGCCTGCCTTCATCCAGAGATATTTACTCTACTTATGAGAAACAACTCTTGGCCTGTTAGTGGACATAGCAGAAAGTGGATGTTTGACCATGGGTCACATAGCTACCATATGACCAGGGTTGTCCATCATAAACTGGATGTTATATTACTCACCAAATCATAAATTAGGGAAGCTCATGAAATACAGCATTATGAAATAAAAGTCACATATATGCCCTGAAGGCACAGGCAATTACGTGGCCCAAATGCCCATAGCCCTCAATCCTGGTGCACTGCCTTCTTTCTCTCAACTAACATCTAAGGAATTATGGAGAAATTTCTTTAATCAGTTAAAAAAGGATTAAAAGATGCAGGGCTGGATCATATGTATATATGTAGATACCACCCACATGTGGAGAGCTGCATTACTATATCCCATATCTCAGATATCTCTGTTGAAGAGTAGTGAGTGAAAATTATTCCAATGGCAGAACCTTAAGCAGTGTACTTGAACATTCTCTTTGTAAGGACAAATGTCCAGTGTGATTATATAACACATGGAGTTGTAGCTAATGGAATGGCTCGGTGATCAAGGACTTGATAGAAACATGAGTGGAAAATTGGTGCAAAATTTGGAGGTGTATGTGGATAAACCACTCTCAAAAAGCCAATATCATGAATGCATTTCTGTCCTATGTAAATCCACACCAAAATGTGGACACATTAGAGGCAGATTTCAATAATCAAATGGATTGAATCTGCAGATACCAGTTAGGCCCTTTCCCCATCTACTCTGGTTATTAAAAATGGGCTCATGAACAAAGTGGCCATAGTGGCAGAGATGGAGAATATTACTGTAGTCAAAAGCACTGACTTCCACTCACCAAGGATAAGTGCCCAATTTTCCAGCAACAGATAACAACACTAAGTACCTTATATGACACCTTTCCCTGAGGAAAACTAGCTGGTGGCAGATTGCATTGGACAGCTTCTATCATGGAAAGCATAGAATTTTTCCTTACCAGAATACACACTTTCTCTGGGTGTGGATTTGCTTTCCCTGCATGCAAAGCTTCAACCAATGCTACCACCTGTGTTCTTACAGAATGCACTATCTTGTTTCAGATCAAGAAACTTCCTTCTCAGAAGAAAAGTGTTGCAGTGGGCCATGCTCATGGAATTCATTTACCATGATCCAAGCCATTCTGAAGTAGCTGGATTGATAGAATAATAGAAAATCCTTTTGAAGACTCTTAGAGAGCCAGTAAAGTGGCAATACATTGTGGAGCTGTGACAAGGTTCTCTAGGTGTGTATTCTCTGTGTCAACTTGATTTGCTGCTTTTTCTTTTATATCAAGAATTCAGTGCCATAATATTTTGATTACTACAGCTTTGAAATATAACTTGAAGTCTGGAATTGTGATGCTTCCAGGTATGCTTTTCTTTTTCAAGATTGCTTTGGTTTTTCATGGTCTTTTGTGATTCCATACAAATTTTAGAATTCTTTGCTCTAGTTCTGTGGAAAATATTGTTGATATATTGATAAAGATTGCATTAAATGTATAGATTTCTTTGGGTATTATAGATATTTAAACGATATAGTTCTTCTAATCCATGAGTGTGGAATGTCTTTCCATATCTTTGTGCCCTCTTCAATTTCTTCATTAGTGTTTTATACTTTCCAGGGTACACCTCTTCAGAGTTTCACCTAGATTTATTCTTGGTATCTTATTGGTTTTGGTGCAATTGAAAATGGGATTGATTCCTTAATTTCTCTTTCTGCTGCTTCACTATTGGTGTATATGGATTGTGTATCCTGTGACTTGACTGAATTCATTGGTCAGTTCTAGCAGTTTTTTCATGGAGTCTTTCAGGTTTTCTACACATAGTATTATGTCATCTGCAAATAGTGAAACTTTTACTTCCTTATTGATCTGGGTTCCTTTTATTTCTTTTTGTTTTCTGATTGCTGTGGCTAGGAGTTTCAGTACTATATTGAATAAAAGTAGTGAGAATAGACATATTTGTCTTGTTCCTGACCTTAGGGGAAAAAGTCTCAGTTTTTCCCTTCTAAGGATGATGTTAGCTGTGGGTTTTTAATATATGGCCTTTATTATGTTGATGTATGATCCCTCTAAACCTACTTTGTTGAGGGTTTTTAACATGAATGGATGTTGTACTTTGTCACATGTTTTTTTTCTTCATCTATTGAACTGATCATATGGTTCTTATCCTTTCTCTTATCGATGTTATATATCACATTGATTGATTTGGGAATATTGAACCACACTTGGAACCCAGGAATAAATCCCACTTGGTAGCAGTGAATGATTTTTTAAAATGTACTGTTGGATTTGGTTTGGTAGTATTTTGTTGAGGATTTTTGCATCTATGTTCATCAGAGATATTGGCCTCTTTTAGTGGTGTCTTTTTTAATTTTATTTTATTATGTTATGTTAGTCACCATACAATACATCATTAGTTTTTGATGTAGTGATCCACGCTTCATTGTTGTCATATAACACCCAGTGCTCCATGCAGTATGTGCCCTCCTTAATACCCATCACCAGGCTAACCCATTCCCCCACCACCTCCCCTCTAAAACCCTCAGTTTGTTTCTCAGAGTCCATAGTCTCTCATGGTTCATCTCTCACTCCGATTTCCCCCCTTTCATTTTTCCCTTCCTTCTCCTAATGTCCTCCATGCTATTCCTTATGTTCCACAAATAAGTGAAACCATATAATTGACTTTCTCTGCTTGAAGTATTTCACTTAGCATAATCTCCTCCAGTCCCATCCATGTGGATGTAAAAGTTGGGTATTCATCCTTTCTGATGGCTGAGTAATATTCCATTGTATATATGGACCACATCTTCTTTATCCATTCATCTGTGGAAAGGCATCTTGGCTCTTTCCACAGTTTGGCTATTGCAGACATTGTTGCTATGAACACTGGGGTGAATATGGCCCTTCTTTTCACTACATCTGTGTCTGTGGCATAAATACTAAGGAGTGCAATTGCTGGGTCATAGGGTAGCTCTATTTTTAATTTTTTGAGGAACCTCCACACTGTTTTCCAAAGTGGCTGTACCAACTAGCATTCCCACCAACACTGTCAGAGGGTTCCCCTTTCTCCACAACCTTTCCAACATTTGTTGTTTCTTTCCCTGTCAATTTTTGCCATTCTAACTGGTGTAAGGTGGTATCTCAATGTGGTTTTGATTTGAATTTGGGTTCTCAATTGATGCAGAAAAAGCATTTGACTAAATACAGCATCCTTTCCTGATTAAAACTCTTCAGAGTATAGGGATAGAGGGAACATTCCTCAAGTTCATAAAATCCATGTATGAAAAACCCACAACGAATATCATCCTCAATGGGGAAAAGCTAAGAGCCTTTCCCTGAAGATCAGGAACATGTCAAGGATGCCCACTCTCGCCACTATTTTTCAACATAGTACTAGAAGTCCTGGCAACAGCACTCAGACAACAAAAAGAAACAAAAGGTATTCAAATTGGCAAAGAAGAAGTCAAACTCTCTCTTCACAGATGACATGATACTTTATGTAGAAAACCCAAAAGACTCCACCCCCAAAATTACTAGAACTCACACAGCAATTTAGTAATGTGGCAGGATACAAAATCAATGCACAGAAATCACTTGCTTTCCTATATACTAATAATTCAACTGTAGAAAGAGAAATTAGGGAAATAATTCTATTTACAATAGCACCAAAGACCATAAGATACCTCAGAATAAACCTAACCAAAGAGGTAAGGGATCTATACTCTAGGAACTACAGAACACTCATGAAAGAAATTGAAGAAGACACAAAAAGATGGAAAAACTTCCCCTGCTCAAGGATCAGAAGAATAAACATTGTTAAAATGTCTATGCTACCCAGGGCAATCTATACCTTCAATGCCATCCCGATCAAAATTCCAATGACATTTTTCAAAGTGCTAGAACAAACAATCCTAAAATTTGTATGGAATCAGAAAAAACCCTGAATTGCCAAAGAAATGTTGAAAAAGAAAAACAAAGCTGGGGGCATCATGTTGCCCAAATTCAAGCTATATTACAAAGCTGTGATCACCAAGACAGCATGGTACTGGCAGAAAAACAGACATGTAGACCAATGGAACAGAATAGAGAACCCAGATATGGACCCTCAACTCTATGGTCAAATAATCTTTGACAAAGCAGGAAAAAACATGCAATGGAAAAAAGACAGTCTCTTCAATAATTGGTGCTGGGAAGTTTGGACAGCCACATGCAGAAGAATGAAACTCGACCATTCTCTAACACCCTAACAAAGGTAGACTCAAAATGGATGAAAGACCTCAATATGAGACAGGAATCCATCAAAATCCTAGAGGAGAACATAGGCAATAACCTCTTTGACATCCGCCACAGCAACTTCTTTCAAGATACATCTGCGAAGCCTAGTAAAACAAAAGGAAAAGTGAACTTTTGGGACTTCATCAAGATAAAAAGCTTCTGCACAACAAAAGAAACAGTCAACAAAACAAGGAGGCAACCCACAGAATGGGATATTTCCAAATGACACTACAGATAAAGGGCTGCTATCCAAGATCTGTAAAGAACTTCTCAAACTCAACACCCAAAAAACAAATAATCAAGTCAAAAAATGAGCAGAAGATATGAACAGACATTTCTCTGAAGAAGACATACAAATGGCTAACAGACACATGAAAAAATGTTGATCATCATCCATCACGGAAATTCTTTTAGTGGTGTCTTTATCTGGTTTTGCTATCTGGTAATTCTGGCCTCATAGAATGAATTTGGACGTTTTCCTTCCTTTCCTATTTTTTTAATAGTTTGAGAAGAATAGGCATTAACTCTTTAAATGTTTGGTAGAAATCATCTGGAAGCCATCTAGTCCTGGACTTTTGTTTGCTAGGAGTGTTTTGATTACTGATTCAATTTCTTTGCTGGTTATCGGTCTGTTCAAATCTTCTATTCCTTCCTGTTTCAAGTTTCAACCATTTCTTCTAGGCTGTCCAATATGTTGGCAAATAGTTTCTCATTCTCTTGAAATCATTTGTGCTCTGTGCTGTTGATTGTTATTTCTCCTCTTTCATTTGTAATTTTATTTATTTGGTCTTTTCTCTTCTTGATAAGTCTGGGTAGAGGTTTATAAATGTTATTGATTTTTATCGAAGAACCAGCTCCTGGTCTCATTGATCTGCTGTATTTTTTTTTTTAATTTTCTATATCATTTATTTCTGCTCTGATCTTTTTTTAAATAATTTTTTTATTATGTTATGTTAGTCACCATACAGTACATCATTAGTTTTTGATGTAGTGTTCCATGATTCATTGTTTGTGTATAACACCCAGTGCTCCATGCAATACGTGCCCTACTTAATACCCATCACTGGGGCTCTAATTTTTATTATTTCCCTCCTTCTGCTGGTTTTAGGTTTTGCTTATTGTTCTTTTTCTCACTCTTTTAGGTGTAAAGTTTGTTTATTTAAGATTTTTTTTTTTTGCTAGGTGTGCTCTGGTCTGCTTGTGAGATGAGACCTGTCACCACTGCTACCTGAACCAAGATCCTGCAAAACTGCAGAGTCAGGAGACAAGGTCTTGGCAGGGGTTTGGGCTGGTCTCCTGGGGGAGGAGGCCTGCTGTGCTGGGACAGAGGCAAGCATGACTGGTTCCACTGGAGTGGACGGAGCGGGCCTTGATGTAAGGAAATTAGGTAGTGAGTGTGGGGGCTATGCTGCTTCCCAGAGGTGGCCCTGTACTTATGCCAAGGGGCATGGGTGGGAAATGGTACTGGCCAGTTCCTTTGTTTACAGATATATCTCTTTGTGAATTCTGCCTCTTTGAGACATGCTCCTAAATGAGCAAATAACCTCCCCACTGTGTGTTCCAGGGGCTCTTCAGATCACTGTCTTCATGCTGTATGTCTCTGGGCTTTTTGCCCTGCCTTCTCTCTAAAAGCAGTGCCATACATTCTGGGTTGTACCCAAAAGCCTGCAGACCTTTAAAACTCAAGGCTTTAAGCCCCACTGGTTGCAGGAACTCACAAAATTTAGCCCCTCTCACTTTCTAAGCCAATTACCACAGGGAATCATCTTCCCCATGTGCTCCTTTATCTCTAGTCTGTTTCTTACCCTTCTCTGTGACCACAGCTCCCTCCCCACAACAGTGGACATGATCTATTTTACTCTGTCACTACACTGCCTATTACTTTGACTGCCTTGTTCTGACAGTCTTCGGGTCATTTTCTGGGGGGAAGATATGAAGGATGATTCAATAGTTATCTAGTTGTATTTGTGGGACAAGGTGAGCCTAGGGTCCTCTTACTTTACTCCTATCTTCCTCCTAAAAGTGGAGCTGTCTTTTCAATCTGATTAAGTTTAATGACACTAATTACTCAATTTAAGGTAGTAAACAGAGCACTGATAGTTCAGTATGTAAAGTGTTTTTAAAGATAAGCAAAATATAATATGCATTAGATACTAATATGCTTTAGATACTCCTAATCAACCATTTATAAGAAGCAAGGACAGATTCCAGTTTAAGATGGCAAAGTAGGAAGATCCTGAACTCACTCCCATGGACATACCAAATCTATAGGTACATATTGAACAATTTCCTTGAAAAAAAACCATAAAGGCTGTTTAAGCAACAGCTATACATCAGGCAAACAAGAAGAAAGCCACATTGAATTGGGTTGGAGAGGCTGAGACACAATCTCATCATAAGCCCACAGTTTATGTGGTGACTTATAATCAGAAGGGAGCTTCTCTCTGAGGAGTAAAGTGTTTGAATCTCACATTTGGCACCCCAACATTTAAGACCTGCACCTGAGTGACAAGCCCTAAGACTGCAGCAATCTGAAAAAAAAAAAAAAAAAAAAGGGCTCTTAGAGTGTCCGTGCACTCAGGATCATTCAGGGGCCTAGCTCAGAGACAGCTAATCGTGTTCAGACTCTGGGTGAAAGAAGCTAATTTTTCTGTATTAAAGCATTGGTCTGACACATAAGAATCTAATTTAAAACACCAAACTAAGCCTGCTGGAACATTCTCTGGGGATAGATAATGGTGGGCACTATCTTCATTCTCTCCCTCTATCTTGATCTAGCTGGTGGGCACCATCTTTTTTCCCCCCATGTGTGACATCTTTACACACCTCTCTGCCTCATCCTAGCTTGTGGGTACTATCTTTACTCTCTCCCTATTTTGCACTAGAATAAGCACATTCTTTTTTTTGGTGGGATGCTATCTTTACACTTTTCCTCTGCCTCACTAGAGTCAGCTGGGACCATATTCATGTTCTCCCTCTGCTGTGCTCAAGTAGCTCATGACATGGAGCCCTTATATACTTCTGGTGCCCTGATTTTTTCAGCTACCACTCAGGGAACACCCTTTGATTACCTGACTTTAGAGGCCAGAGAGAATGAATTCCTTGGTTGTATGGGACTATAAAAATCAAAGAGATGGTTCTTGGCAACCTCCCACCCCCCAGTGCACTGTGCAGACAGTATATTGGACCCCCCCACCCAGTCTTTCCACAAAAGAGGCCTATTTGCTTATCCAGAAACTTGTGCCTGAGGGGCAGACTTGCAGTTTGGCACACATCTAGTGGCCTATGAAGTGATTTTAGGGCACAGAGGACAGTGGACACAATTTTTGTGCTTTTATCTCTCCTTCAGTTCAACTCATGGTATTTCTCAGAAGGAAGCTTATTTTTCTGTCTGGCAGGCTGATATTTGCCACTGTTGCCAGGGGACATCTCTATCTGGCCTGGCTCTGGTGGCCAAGAAGTCTTATTATCATGGGTCCCACAAGGATGTAACCAAAATAAAAAGAAAATAGTTCTTAAACAGTTACTATCCCTAGAGCACAGCAAGAGGCAACAGACCCAGGAACTTAGCCCCTCTGTAAAGGAAGCCTATTAGCTAGTCATCAAAGATGTAGCCTGAAGTACAGGCTTCTACTTAAACACATATATAAGGGCTGACTTATCCTTTCCATAGACCCCAGAAGCCAGGTACTATCTTCTTGTTTCCCTCTGCTGTACTCCAGAGCACCAGTAAGAAGAGCTCTTACAAATGTCTGGTGCCCCAGATTATACATCTGGCACCCTGGTTTTTGTGGCTGCCATCCAGGGAATGGCCCTAGACTGCTTGTTCTAGTGAATAAGGGAGCTACTATTCCTGAGTCCCACAGGACAGTAACAATTGAAGGAACATAGGGCACTGCACAGGTAACAAACCAAAATATGCATGCAGTCTCTGGGGAAAAAAGGCCAATTTGCTTGCCCTGGAGCTTCAGGCTGAGGGACAGTCTCAAGATATGACTCACACTTAGGGGCTTATCGAAATGCTTTCAGGGAATATATGGTGGAAGTTATCTTTGCCCTGTCACTCTGCCTCACTACAGCTCACCAGTATCTCCCAGAAAATAGCATATACATTTGTCTGGAGCTCCACTTTCTGTGACTGATACCCAGGGGACACATTCATATTACTTGGCTCTGGTGGCCAGTGGGACTTACACTTGCAATCCGTAAGACTGTATATATTTGCATACTTTAAATGCTGCTGCCTGAGTTCTGGTTTCGAATCAGCCTGGATATACCTGCTGACATGCTCACTTTGGAACACTCACAGGTATTGACACACACTCAAATGTTGGGAACCATTAAAGTTTTTACAACCTGCTTAGACAATCACAAAGGGCTGAGAGACAACCAAGAGCTAGTGTAGGGTTGAATGAGAAGTTTTATCTTTTTATGAGGCTGTTACTTCAGGACTGAGAGAGGTGGTAGTTTCATCTTATGCATAGAAACCAACACAGAGTGGGGAGGAGCAAGATGGTGGAGGAGTAGGAGACCTAAATTTCATCTGGTCCCAGGAATTCAGCTAGATAGGGATAAAACCATTCTGAACACCTACTAACTCAACAGGAGATTGAAGAAAAGAATAGCAAGAACTCTCTGAACAGAAAAGCGACCAGTTTCTGGAAGGTAGGACGTGTGGGAAGTGAATCCGAGGTGATATTCAGGAAGATAGACGGTGGGGGAGGGGGCCTCCATCAGCCGCTACTGGCAAGTGATAGAGCAGTAGAGCACAAAATCAGAAATTTTAGAAATCGTGTGCCAGAGATAGAAATGCTTGGTCACAGGCCAGGTGAGCACAGAGTGCGGCCAGAGACGAGGGAGACGGGAGTGATTGACTGCTTTTCTCTGGGGGCTCACTGAGGAGTGGGGCCCTGAGTCCTCTGCTCCTCTGGGGCGGAGATTGGGAGGCCGCCATTTTCACTCTCACAAAATCTACTGAGAACAAACCTGAGCAGACTACTTAGCCCTGCCCAGCAAGGGCATGGCAATTCCGCCTCCAGCAAAGACATTTGAGAACCACGGCAACATGCCCCTCCCCCCAGAAGATCAGCAAGAACTGCCAGCCAAGACCAAGTTTACCAATCAATGAGAATGGCAGAACTCCAGCACTAGGGGAATACAGCACATAGAACTCATGGCTTTTTTCCCATGATTCTTTAGTCTTCAAAGTTAATTTTTTTAATTTCCTTTTTTTCTTTTTGTTTTTGATTTTTCTTTTTCCCTTTTTCAACCAACATCTTATCAATCCCTTTTTTAAAAAATGTTTTTTATTTTTCATTTTTAGAGTCATATTCTATCCCTTCATAGTAGTTAACCTTATTTTTGGTATATATATATATATATATATATATATATATATATAGTTCTCACTTTAAAATTTTGGGATACAGTTTCTTCTAACAGACCAAAATATACCCTAAATCTCTAGTGTATGGCTTTGTTCTAGTCTCCTGCCTGATCACATTCTCTCCACCCCCCTTTTTTTTTTAAATCCTCTTCTTTCTTTTTTTCAACCAACTTCTTATCTTATCAATTCCTTTTATAAAATCTTTTATAACTTTCATCTTTACAGTCATATTCCATCCCTTCATCGTATTTACCCTTATTTTTGTACATATATAAGTTTTTCTTTCTTTAAAATTTTGGGAGGCAATTTCTTCTAAATGACCAAAATATGCCCCAAATCTAGTGTGTGGCACTGATCTATGCATCAGACTGATCATATTTGATCATATTTTTAAAATCTTTTTTTTTCTTTTTTCTTTCTTTCCCTTTGTTTCCCCATTTCAGGGCTCTTCTGATTTGTTTAGTGTATATATTTCTGGGGTCATTGTTACCTGTTAGCATTTTGTTCTCTCATTCATCTATTCTCCTCTGGACAAAATGACAAGACGGAAAAAATCACCTCAAAACAAAGAACAAGAAACAGTACCAACTGCCAGGGACCTACTCAATATGGACATTAGTAGGATGTCGGAACTAGAGTTCAGAATGATGATTTGAAAGATACTAGCTGGGCTTGAAAAAAACATGGAAGATATTAGAGAAACCCTTTCTGGAGAAATAAAAGAACTAAAATCTAACCAAGTTGAAATTAAAAAGGCTATTAATGAGGTGCAATAAAAAATGGATGCTCTAACTGCTAGGATAAATGAGGCAGAAGAAAGAATCAGTGATATAGAAGACCAAATGATGGAAAATAAAGCTGAGAAAAAGAGAGATCAACAACTACTGGATCACGAGGGCAGAATTCGAGAGATAAGTTATACCATAAGACGAAACAACATTAGAATAATTGGGATCCCAGAAGAAGAAGAAAGAGAGAGAGGGGCAGAAGGTATATTGGAGCAAATTATAGCAGGAAACTTCCCTAATTTGGGGAAGGAAACAGGCATCAAAATCCAGGAAGCACAGAGAACCCCTCTCAAAATCAATAAAAATAGGTCAACACCCCGACATCTAATAGTAAAACTTATGAATCTCAGAGACAAAAAGAAAATCCTGAAAGCAGCTCGGGAGAAGAGATCTGTAACCTACAATGGTAGAAACATTAGATTGGCAACAGACCTATCCACAGAGACCTGGCAGGCCAGAAAGGACTGGCAAGATATATTCAGAGACTAAATGAGAATATGCAGCCAAGAATACTATATCCAGCTAGGCTGTCATTGAAAATAGAAAGAGAGATAAAAATCATCCAGGACAAACAAAACTAAAGGAATTTAATGGGGCGCCTGGGTGGCTCAGGCAGTTATGCGGCTGCCTTCAGCTCAGGTCATGATCCCAGGGTCCATCTTCAGATGAATGGATAAAAAAACGTGGTATATATATATATATATATATATATATATATATATATATATATATACAATGGAATATTATGCAGCTATCCAATGGAATGAAATCTTGCCATTTGCAATGAAGTGGATGGATCTGGAAGGTATAATGCTGAGCGAAATAAGGTCAATCAGAGAAAGACATGTATCATATGATCTCACTGATATGAGGAATTCTTAATCTCAGGAAACAAACTGAGGGTTGCTGGAGTGGTGGGGGTGGGAGGGATGGGGTAGATGGGTGATAGACATTGGGGAGGGTATGTGCTATGGTGAACACTGTGAATTGTATAAGATTGTTGAATCACAGACCTGTACCTCTGAAACAAATAATACATTATATGTTAAAAAAAGAAGAAGAAGAAGAAGAAGAAGAAGAAGAAGAAGAAGAAGAAGAAGAAGAAGAAGATAGCAGGAAGGGAAAAATGAAGGGGGGGGAATCGGAGGGGGATACGAATCATGAGAGTCTATGGACTCTGAGAAACAAACTGAGGGTTCTAGAGGGGAGGGGGTTGGGGGATGGTTTAGCCTGGTGATGGGTATTAAAGAGGGCAGGTACTAAATGGAGCACTGGGTGTTATACGCAAGCAATGAATCATGGAACACTACATCAAAAACTAATGATGTAATGTATGGTAATTAACATAACATAATAAAAAAAAAAAGAAACCAACACAGAGGGTCAAGCAAAATGAAGGAACAAATGAATATATTTCAAACACAAAGAATAGGCAACATTTCAGGAAAACATACCTTAATGAAATGTAGATAAGTAATTTACCTGATTAACAATTCAAAGTATAGGAAATAAAGATGCTCACTGAACTCAGGAGAGGAATAGATGATCACAGTGAGAACTTCAATAAAGAGAAAATACTAAATAGAAGTCATAAAACTGAATATTACATAATTGAATTGAAAAATGCAATACAGGGCTTCAACAACAGATTAGATTAAGTAGAAGAAAGGGTCAGTAAGGTTAAAAACAAGGCAGTAGAACTCACCCAATCAGAGAGGGAAGGAAGGAAGGACTGAAAGGAAGAGAGAGAGAGAGAAAGAAAGAAAGAAAAAAGGAAAGAAAGAAAGGAAGGAAGGAAGGAAGGAAGGAAGGAAGAAAAAAGAAAGAAAGAAAGAAGAAGAAAGAAAGAAAGAAAGAAAGAAAGAAAGAAAGAAAGAAAGAAAGAAAGAAAGAAAGAAAGAAAGAGAAAGAAAGAAAGAAAGAAAGAAAGAAAGAAAGAAAGAAAGAAAGAAAGAAAGAAAGAAAGAAAGAAAAAGAAAATATAGCTTAAGGAATTTATGGAACAGTAAGGGGATTAACATTTGCATTATAGAGGTCCCAGAAAAAGAATAGATAGAAAGCACCAGAAAACTTACTTGAAGAAATAAATGGCTAAAAATTTCCCCAGCCTGAGGAAGAAAACAACATCCAGATCTAGGAAGCTCTGATTGTTCCAATGAGAAGAACTCGAAGAGATCCACATCAATGCACATTATAATTAAAATTTGAAAAGTGAGACAAGATAAAAACTTGTTATGTACACTATCAGCAGATTTCTTTCACATAAATTTTACAGGTCACAAGGGAGTGGCATGATATATTCAAAGTGCTGACAGAAAACAAAAACAAAAACAAAAACCTTCCAGCTAAAAATATTCTACCTAGCAAAATTATTATTCAGAATTTAAGGAGAGATAAAAAGCTTTCCAGAGAAGCAAAAGCTAAAGGAATTTATCATCATTAGACTGGCCTTACAAGAAATGTTAAAGGGGCTTCTTTAAGCTGAAAATAAAGTGTACTACTCAGTAACAAGAAAACATAAGAATGAGTAAACTTCATTGGAGAGGTAAATATATAGTAAATGCAGTGAATATAAAGGTCAACAGGTATAGGTAGTAAAAAGAACAATAACTATAATGTAACTATAATAATTAAGAGACACAGAAGATTAAAACATGTAAAATGTGACATCAAAACAATAAAAGATGTGGAGTCAAAAATGTAGAGCTTTAGGGGCGCCTGGGTGGCTCAGTTGGTTAAGTTGCTGCCTTCAGCTCAGGTCATGATCCTGGGGTCTTGGGATCGAGCCCCACATCTGGCTCCCTGCTCAGTGGGAAGCCTGCTTCTCCTTCTCCATCTGCCTGCCACTCTGACTACTTGTGCTCTCTCTCTCTGCCAAATAAATAAATAAAATCTTAAAAAAAAAAAATGTAGAGCTTTAGAATCCAATCGAACTTAAGTTGTTATCAAATTAAAAGAGACTATTTTAGATAGAAGTTGTTGTATGTAAGTCTTATGGTAACCACAAAGTAAAATCTTATAGTATATACCACAAAATATAAAAAGTAAAATATTTAAATATACCATCAAAGAAAGTCATCAAACCAGAAAATGAGAGTACAAGAGGAAAAAGGAACTGAGAGTAACTGCAAAATGACTAGAAAACAATTTTAAAAAATAGCAGTAAGGACATACCTATCAATAATTACTTTAAATATAAAGTGACTAAATTTAATAAAAAAAACATACGGCCAAATGGATTTTTTTGTTTTTAAATTTAAATTCCAGTTAGATAACCTACAGTCTGATATTGTGTTCAGATGTACAATACAGTGATTCAACATTTCCATATAACACCTGGTGCCCATCACAAGTGCCCTCCTTAATCCCAATCACCTACTTCAACCATCTCCCCATCCACCTTCCTTCTGGTAACCACAGTTTGTTCTTCATAGTTAAGAGCATTTCTTGGTTTGCCTCTCTTTTTCTTTTTCCCCCTTTGCTCATTTGTTTTGTTTCTTAAATTCCACATATGGTGAAATAATATAGATTTTTATTTCTCTGACTGACTGACTTTGTTTAACATAATACTCTCTAGCTCCTTTCATGACATTGCAAATTGAAAGATTTCATTCTTTTTTATTGCTGAGCAATATTCCTGTGTGTGTGTGTGTGTGGGTGTGGGTGTGTATATTCTTCTTTATGCATTCATCATTAGATGGACACGAGCTGTTTCCATAATTTGGCTATTGTAGATAATGCTGCTACAAACACTGGGTGTATGTATCCCCTTGAATTAGTATTCTTGTACTCTTTGGGCAGATATCTTGTAGTTCAATTGCTGGATCATGGAGTAGTTGTATTTTTAACTATTTGAGGAACCTCCATCCTGTTTTCCACAGTGACTGCACCAGTTTGTATTTCCACCAACAGTTCAAGAAGGTTTCCCTTTCTCCACATCCTTGCCAACACCTGTTGTTTCTTGTGTTGTTGATTTTAGCCATCTGACTGGTGTGAGGTGATATCTCATTGTAGTTTTGATTTGTATTTCGCTGATGACCAGTGATATTGAGCATTTTTTCATGTGTCAGTTGGCCTTCTGTATGTCTTTTTTGCAAAAATGTCTATTCATAAGGCACCTGAGTGGCTTAGCCAGTTAAACGTCTGACTCTTGATTTCAGCTCAGGTCATGGTATCAAGATCGTGAGATGGAGTCCTATATTGGGTTTTGCACTGGGCATGGAGCCTGCTTAAAATTCTCTCTCTCCCTCTCCCTCTGCCCCTCCCCCTTCTCTCCCTCTTTAAAAAAAAAGTCTATTCATGTGTCCTGCCTATTTTTAATTAGATTATTCATTTTTAGGGTGTTGAGTTTTAGAAGTTCTTTATATATTTTGATACTAACCCTTTATCAGATATGTCACTTGCAAATATTATTTGTCATTTGCAAACGTCATATGTCATTTGCAATACGTTGCCTTTCATTTTATTGATTGTTTCCTTCATTGTGCAGAAACTCTTTATTTTAATGAGATCCCAATAGTTTATTTTTATTTTAATTTCCCTTGGCTCAGGAGACATATCTAGAAAGAAGTTGCTATAGCTGATGTCAGAGAAGTTGCTGCCTGTGCTCTCTTCTAGGGTTTATATGGTTTCTGGTCTCGCATTTAGGTATTTAATCCATTTTGAATCTGTTTTTCTGTATGGCATAAGAAAATGGTTCAGTTTAATTCTTTTGCATGTTGCTGTCCAGCTTTCCTAACAGCATTTGTTGAAAAGACTTTTTCCCATTGGATATTTTCTCTTGCTTTGTCAAAAACTACTTGATCATATTAATTGTCAGTTCATTTCTGAACTTTTTTTTAAAATTAGTTTCAGAGGTATAATTTAGTGATTCATCGGTTGCATATAACACCCAGTGCTCATTACATCAAGTGCCCTCCTTAATGCTCATCACCCAATTATACCATCCCCCACCCACCTCCCCACAGCACCCTCAGTTTGTTTTCTAGAGTTCAGCATTTCTGAATTTTCTATTCTGTTCCATTGATCTGTCTATTTTTGTGCCAGTACCATACTGTTTTGATTACTACATTTTCATAATATAACTTGAATTCCAGAACTGTGATGTCTCCAGCTTTGCTTTTTCCTTCACAAAAAGCATTTAAACAAAAATTTAACATCCATTTTTGATAAAACCTTTTTTTAAAATTTTTTATCATTCCGTTAATCACCATACATTACATCATTAGTTTTTGATGTAGTGTTCCATGATTCATTGTTTGCGTATAACACCCAGTGCTCCATGCAGAGCGTGCCCTCTTTAATACCCATCAGCAGGCTAACCCATCCCCCCACCCCCTCCCCTCTAGAACCCTCAGTTTGTTTTTCAGAGTCCATCGTCTCTCATGGTTCGTCTCCCCCTCCGATTTCCCCTCTTCATTCTTCCCCTCCTGCTATGTTCTTCTTTTTCTTTCTTTTGTTATTATATATTGTATTATTTGTTTCAGAGGTACAGATCGGTGATTCAACAATCTTGCACAATTCACAGCGCTCACCATAACACATATTCTCCCCAATGTCTATCACCCAGCCACCCCATCCACCCACCCCCCACCACTCCAGCAACCCTCAGTTTGTTTCCTGAGATTAAGAATTCCTCATATCAGTGAGGTCATATGATACATGTCTTTCTCTGATTGACTTATTTCGCTCAGCATAACACCCTCCAGTTCCATCCATGTTGTTGCAAATGGCAAGATCTCATTCCTTTTGATGGCTGCATAATATTCCATTGTATATATATACCACTTCTTCTTTATCCATTCATCTGTTGATGGACATCTTGGCTCTTTCCACAGTTTGGCTATTGTGGACATTGCTGCTATAAACATCGGGGTGCACGTACCCTTTCGGATCCCTACTTTTGTATCTTTGGGGTAAATACCCAGTAGTGCAATTGCTGGATTGTATGGTAGCTCTATTTTCAACTTTTTGAGGAACCTCCATACTGTTTTCCAGAGTGGCTGCACCAGCTTGCATTCCCACCAACAGTGGAGGAGGGTTCCCCTTTTTCCGCATCCCCGCCAACATCTGTCATTTCCTGACTTGTTAATTTTAGCCATTCTGACTGGTGTGAGGTGGTATCTCAATTGAGGTTTTGATTTGGATTTCCCCGATGCTGAGCGATGTGGAGCATTTTTTCATGTGTCTGTTGTCCATTTGGATGTCTTCTTTGGAAAAATGTCTGTTCATGTCTTCTGCTCATTTCTTGATTGGATCATTTGTTACTTGGGTGTTGAGTTTGATAAGTTCTTTCTAGATTTTGGATACTAGCCCTTTATCTGATATGCCATTTGCAAATATATTCTCCCATTCTGTCTTTTGGTTTTGTCAACTATTTCTTTTGCTGTGCAAAAGCTTTTTATCTTGATGAAGTCCCAATAGTTCATTTTTGCCCTTGCTTCCCTTGCCTTTGGTGATGTTTTTAGGAAGAAGTTGCTGTGGCTGAGGTCGAAGAGGTTGCTGCCTGTGTTCTCCTTTAGGATTTTGATGGATTCCTGATATTGTTTCATTTTATGGCATCGCTGATTTCTCGAACCCTCTCCTCATGGTCTATTAGTTCTTTTTCTCTCTTTTCCTCAGTTTCCTTCCTTGCCATCAATTTGTCTTCTATGTCACTTACACTCTCTTCTGCCTCATTTACCCTAGCTGTTAAAGCATCCAACTTCGACTGCATCTCATTTAGAGCACTTTTAATATCGGCCTGATTAGATCTCATTTCTGCACTGAGAGATTCTTTAGTGTCTTTATTGCTTTTTCCAAGCTCAGCTATTAACTTTATTATTGTTATCCTGAATTCCATCTCTGATATTTTACTTATATCCATATTGATTAGATCTGTGGCAGAGAGTATTACCTCTGGCTCTTTCTTTTGTTGTGAATTACTCCTTCTAGTCATTTTGCCCAGAAAAGGTTGGATGAACGAGTGAACAGAATAAAAAATATCAACCATGACCCAAGCAAATTTGAAGAGTTCAGAAACCAAAAAAGAAATGAAAAAAAAAAAAAAAAGAGAAAGAAAAAGAAAAAAAGGAAGGGAAAGAGAGAATATAATTTCACAGGGTGGACAAAACAGGGTTATCCATTTGGTCCTGAGTGTATTTTGGTCTGTGTGTTAGAACACACTAAATTGTAAAGGAATTGTAAAGAAGAAAGAAATTGTAAAGACCCAACATTGTAAAGAAAGCAAAACATATATATATAAAAACATAAAGTTGATTAGAGTGAAAGAAAGCCAAAAATGAAGAATATATCTATAAATTGTAAATGTAAAAAATGAAAGTTAAAAAAAGACTTAAAAAGAAAGAGTTGATAATATAAAAAAAAAACTAGTTGAAAAGGAAAAAATAAATGGAAAATTTTAAACTGAAAGATAAATGAATCATGAGAAAAAGAACCTTGAATTCTATCTACCATTTTCCTCTAGTGCTGGAGTTTACAGTCCTATGTGGTCCATAAACTTGCTGTGCACCTGTTCTTCCAGTTGGTCTTCTGGGGGAGGGGTGTGCTGTGTTGCTTCTCAGGTGTCTTTGCCTGGGCAGAGTGTACCTCCCCTTGCCATGGGGCTGGGCTCAGTGTAAGCTGGTTGCTCTGTGTGGCTTTTGTTCCCTGAAGGCTTTCCACGCTTCTTTAGAAGATCAAAATAAAAATGGTCATGCCCCTATCTCCAGGCCCAGAGTTGAAAGATCGAGGTCCCCTCTCTTTAGTAAACCATTAGGGATAAATTGTCTTCACTTTTGTGTGTGTCAAACTCTGCAGACTCCTGGGGTGTGCACCCACAGTGATCCTTCTGGTGAAAGACAAACGGTCTGGAGCTACTGCACTTTGTAGGGCCTTGGCATGGATAGCAGTGACTAGATCATGGGCACACCCAGTCTCACCCCCCTCCCCAGAAGGCAGAGGGCTCTCTGGTTCCTGTTTTTTGCAGGGGCTCCAGCACTGAGAGCTGTCCCCCAGTCGTGTATGCCTGGTGGGGGGGGGGAAGGCAGAGGGTTCCATGCTGTCCCCACATGGATAGCAGTCACCCAATTGGGCCCCAGATCGAGGTATATGGCAATCTGAGCTGAAAGCCCCCTCCCAGACTCACTGACTGTACCCAGTTTCCCCACTCCAATGCTTGGGAACTCTACTGGCTCATGTGCCCCCATTCTTTCTGTGACTCTGGGGATCCTGAGACCACACTGTCACACCTAGAGTACCTTTCACCACTGCTTCACCACTGGAGTACCTTTCAGGTAGAAATGTCTCTCACTGGAGAAGATTTCTAAGGGTTCCGATTTTCCCCTCTAGGGCTATATGACTTTCTGGTAGCTGGCTTCCTCCCTCTGCCATTTATCTTCCAATATCTCCCCTCAGATTCACTTCTCCCCATCTCCTACCTTACAAAAAGTGGTCATTTTTCTACTTTTAGAGTTCCAGATTTTTTTTCTTACCTCTCAGTTTGAACTCATTGGTGTTCAGAATGATTTAATAGTTATCTAGCTAAATTCAAGGGACCAGATGAAACGAGATCCCCTACTCTTCTGTCATCTTGCCTCCTCCAGGTTATATATAGTTCTTAACTGGTTTCTTTTAATAGTTCAGACTGAACTGGGTTCAATCATGCCTACCATCCAGATGTTCTCAGAAAAACCTTGTTCTCTTAAGGCTATGTCCTTGAATAGCTCTCACTGTGGGAATGGTAGACAGAGCATACTTCCTAAGTACAAGGGTGGATGAGGAGCCTCTGATTTTCTGGGTCCAACTCAAAGGCCAACCAGCAGTATGCCCTCTTGATTATCTCCTTCAATGTTTATATGTATAAAAACTTATGACTAAAACTAGATTCTACTGGTCTCTCATTCTAACTTAGTCAGTACTTGCCTAGGACAATTAACCCATACTTTACAAACACTCAAACCCAGTCTCTCATTGTTTGGGACTCCAAACCTCCCTTTTACATTATACCCCAAATTTTCATATTCAAAGTATTTTTCTACCAGTACAATGGACGTCTATCTGGACCAATAGTGTAGAAGACCAGTTCACCATTGGATACTCAATCAATCTGTTAGGAATGAAGACAAAGTATTCAAAATTCATACTTAGGGTTCTGGCATGGGGTCCAGAGTTCCAATGATGAGTCTAATTGTCTCCAATTCATGGCATAACTCTCAAAGATAAATAAGAGATGGACATAGTTGAAGAAGAAGAGGAAAAAGAAGAAGAAGGAAAAGGAGGAGGAGAAAGAGGGGGAGGAGGAGGAAAAACACATATTTTATTCAGAAATTTTGCAATGTGGGAAGAAAGACCTCAGTGTGGAACCAGGCTCAATTTTGAATATGGCCTAGGTAATTAGGGATTTACAGTCAAGGAGCCTTGTTGTAGAGTTGATAGATATTAACTAAGAAGAAGCATCAATGATAAGGGAAATTCTAGCTAAACTGAGTTAACTGGATTCTTGCTGAAGATGAGCCTGTCTGATCAAACATCATCTGGTGGATGGTAAAGAATGGGAAACCTAATTAGATACCAAAGGTGGTTAGATTTAGAGAATGAGAGACTCTTGCTATACCATCTTAGCAGAGTTCTCGCTAAGAATTTTACTAGACAGTGCACATGTGGTTTTTGGGGAAGGCTCAGGGGTTTGATTAATGTTGGTGAAGGAAGGAATCTTTGTCAGAAAAAAAGGGAAACGGGACAACTACTACAATGGATATAAGAAAGAGTATGTTTGGTATACAGAATGTCCCACAGTGTGTCTTTTAGTATTACCATGCTTTTTGATTAAAATAAATTAAAAACTATAACAATCCATACAACCATCATTGATAATGTCTCAGGCCTTTCAGGAATAAAGGTTTGGGGCCCCTAACCAAATAAAGAACTTCACGGGCAAAGGAAATTTATGACCAGTTACACAAATGAGGATTGTAATTGTCACAAGTATTTCCTCCTTATTTTGTTAAGAATATGTTTGTGTGTACAAATAAATATATTAGGCAAATATCTTTCTTTTCTATTTACTCTTATTCCTTCATCATTTAACTTGGAATTTAATTATTTATTTAATATCATATATTCAAGTATCATTAATTTTACATCATATGATTTTTAGGGATATAAAGCAAAAAAGTAAACTTTATTAAGGACATTATTTCCTTATCTGGGGAAGGAGTTAATGTCTTTTTAAAAAATTATTATTATTATTATTTAATACCAGTATAATTAACATACAATGTTATATTTGTTGCAGGTGTACAATATAGTGACTCAACAATTCTATACATTACTCAGTGCTTATCATGATAAATGCACTTTTAATCCCTTTCACGTATTTCACCCATCCCCCCTCCCACCTCTCTCTGGTAACCACCACTTTGTTCTTTATATTTAAGAGTCTGTTTTTTTTCTTTCTCTCTTTTTTAATCATTTACTTTGTTTCTTAAGTTCCACCTATAAGTGTTTCCATATGGTATGTGTCTTTTTTTGACTAATTTATTTCATTTAGCATTATACCTTATAGCTCTATTCATGTTGTTGCAAATAGCAAGTTTTTATTTTTTATGGTCCAATAATATTCCATTGTGTGTATGTGTATATTATATCTATCTATCTATATCTATATCTATATCTATATCTATCTATCTATATCTATCTATATATACCACAAGTTCTTTATCCATTCATCAGTCAATGGGCATTTGGGCTTTTTCTATAATTTGTCTGTTGTCAAAAATGATGCCATAAACATTGGGATGCAACTATCCTTTCAAATCAGTATTTTTGTACCCTTTGGGTAAATATCCAGTAGTGTGATTACTGGGTTGTCAGTTCTATTTTTAACTATTTGAGGAACTTTTCCAGAGTGGCTGCACCAGTTTGCATTCCCACTGACAGTGCAAGAGGTTTCCCTTTCTCCACATCCTTCCCAACACCTGTTGTTTCTTGTGTTGTCAATTTTAGCCACATGTGTTCATCTATACATGAATAGATTAAAAAGATGGATATATATATATATATCACACACAAAAACAGTTGTAAATATCAGATGAAGTAAACTTAGGGTGCTCCTACTCTGCCATCTTGCATCCTCTCCCCAAATACATTACAGTTCTATATACTAGTAGTGAAGTAGGAGAAAGAGAAATTAAGAAAGCAATCCCATTTATAATTGTACCAAAAATAATAAAATACCTAGGAATAAAATTAGCCAAGCAAGTGAGAGACCTGTACTCCAAAACTGTAATATATTGATGAAATAGATTGAAGATGACACAAACAAATGGAGAGATATTCCATTCTCATCCATTGGAAAAACATTTTCAGAATATCCATACTACCTAGAACAATCTACAGATATAATGCAATCTCTATCAAAATACCAATGACTTTTTCACAGAAATAGAAAAAAATCCTAAAATTTGTGTGGAACCATAAAAGGCCTCAAATAGCCAAAGCAATCTTCAAACAGAAGAACACGACTGGAGGCATCACAATCTCAGATTTCAAGATATACTACAAAGCTGTAATAATCAAAACAGTATAGTATTGACCTAAAAATAGACACATATATCAATAGAACAGAATAGAAAGCCCAGAAATAAACCCATAATTATGTTGTCAATTTATCTTTAATAAAGGAGGCAAGAATGAGCAATGGGAGAAAGACAATCTCTGCAACAAATGGTGCTGGGAAAACTACCCAGCTATATGTGAAAGAATGAAACTGGACCACTTTCTTACAGCATACACATATAAACTCACCATGGATTAAAGACCTAAATGTGAAACCTTAAATCATAAAATCCCAGAAGAGATCACAGGCAGTAATTTCTTTGGTATATAAATACTTTTCTAGTTACTTTTTTTCTAGTTATTTTCCTCTTATTTTTCTAGATGTTTCTCCTGAACCAAGGGAAACAAAACCAAAAATAAAGTATTGGGAGTATATCAATAAACAAACAGATACACTTCTGCACAGCAAAGGAAATAATCAACAAAACTAAAAGAGAACTGCCTAATGGAATAAGACATTTACAGATGATGTATCCAATAAGGGATTAGTATTAGAAATTTATAAAGAACTTATACAACTCAACACACAAAAACCCAAATAATCCAATAAAAAATGAGCATCAGAGAGATCAAGTGCAGTCCACAACAGAGATAGAGTCAGTGTAGACGTCTGGGCTGAAAGGAAGAGTGACTCAGACTCAATAGCCAGATGCAAGGAACATACATAGAAGAATCCCTTGAAGTGACAAGTTTTAGTGAACAAGGGATACTGCATTTTAGGGTAATTCATGGACTCTTCTTCATAAGGCCACTACTTTCAAGAGCAGATGTAACACAGAGAAACAGACACAGAGAGGTAGACGAGAAAACAGAGAAATATGTCCCAAATGAAAGAACAGGACAAAATCACAGCAGGAAATTTTAGTGAAAGAGAAATAAGGAATATGCCTGATGAAGACCTTAAATAAATCATCATAAAGATGCTCATTGGACTTCAGAAAAGGGTGGAAGACATCAGTGAGACCCTTGACAAAGAGATAAAAAATAACATATCAAAGATGAAGAACTCAATAAATGATAATAAAATGATAAGATAATTAGTAGGGTACAGGAAGGAAAAGAATGTATCAGTAACCTGGAGGATAGAGGAATGGAAAGCAATCAAGCTGAACAGATGAGAGGCAAACAAATACTCCATATGAGAATAGACTTTGAGAAGTCAGTGACTCCATGAAAAGCAAAAACATTGACATTATAGAAATCCCAGAATGTGAAGAGAGAACAATAGGGGCAGAAAATGTATTAGATAAAATAATAGTTGAAATCTGGGGAGGGAAACAGAGATCCAGAGCCAGAAGCCACAGAGACTCCCCATCATATTCAACCCAAGGAAGTCCAAACCAAGACACAGTAGTTAAAATGGAAAAAAAAAATAATGATAAAGAAATTTTGAAGGTTGCAAAGGAAAACATAACAGTTATATAAAAGGAAACCCCAAAGACAATCAACTGATTTTTAAGCAGAAACCCTGCAGGCCTGAAGGGAGTGACAAGATGTATTCAAAGTGTTGAAAGAGAAAAATCTGTAACCAAGAATGCTTATCCAGCAAAGATATCATTCAGAATAGAAGGAGAGCTAAAGAGTTTCCCAGACAAAATTTAAAAGAATTTATAACCACTAAACCAGCCTGTGAGAAATGTTAAGGGGGACTCTGTGAGTGGAAAACAAAAGCTGTAAGTAAGAGTAAAAAAAAAAATTGAAAGCACACAAAAAATAAATAAATACATAATTAAGTGTATCTGTAAAATTCAATCAAGGGAAAGACAAAATAAAAGGATGTAAATGATGATACTAAATATCCAAAATGGGGAGGGAAAAGGAATAAAGAATAAGTTAAAAATTAAGTGACCAAATACACTGCTATATGCAAAACAAGTTATATACAAACTGAATGGTAACCACAAATCAAAAAAACAGTAATAGATGTGCAAAAAATAAAGAGTAAGGAACCCAAGAATATCATTAAACAAAACCATGGTGGGGGGGCTGAGTGGCTCAGTCGGTTAAGCATCTGCCTTTGGCTCAGGTCGTGATCCCAGGATCCTGGGATTGAACCCCTCATAGGCTCCCTGCTTGGTGGGGAGCCTGCTTCAGCTTCTCCCTCTGCCTGCTGCTCCGCTTGCTTGTGTTCTCTCTCTGTGTCAAATAAATAAATAAATAAATAAATAAATAAATAAATAAAATCTTAAAAAAAAAGAAAACCATGAAAGAGAGAAGAAAGGATTAGAGAAAAACTACAAAAACAACCACAAAACAAGTAAAAAAAAATGGCAATAAATATATATCTATGAATAACTACTTTGAATGTAAGTGGACTAAATGCTCCAATCAAAAGATATAGGGTGGCAGAGTGGATAAAAAACAAGATAAATCTATATGCTGTCTAAAAGAGATTTATATCAGACCTAAAGACATTTGCAGAATGGAAGTAAGAAAATGGAGAAACATTTATATGCAAATGGATGTCAAAGGAATGCCAGGGTAGCAATACTTGTATCGGACAAAATAGACATTAAACCAGAGACTGTGGGGCTCCTGGGTGGCTCAGTTGGTTAAGTGTCCAACACTTTTTTTTTTTAATTTTTTAAATGTTATTATGTTATGTTAGTCACCATAGAATACATCGTTAGTTTTTGATGTGGTGATCCATGATCCATTGTTTCATATTACACCCATTGCTCCATGCAGTTCGTGCCCTCCTTAATATCCATCACAGGGCTAACCCCTTCCCCTCCCCCTTCCCCTCTAAAACCCTGCTTGTTTCTCAGAGTCCATAGTCTCTCATGGTTCATCTCTCCCTCTGATTCCCCCCCCTTCATTTTTCCCTTCCGTCTCCTAATGTCCTCCATGCTATTCCTTATGTTCCACAAATAAGTGAAACCATGGTCTTAGGGTTGTGCAAGCTCACTGTTGGGCTCCACACAGAGCATGGAGCCTACTTAAAACAAAAACAAACAAACAAACAGAGATTGTAACAGGAAACAAAGAAGAACACTTTATAATAATAAAGGGGCAATCCAGCAAAAAGATATAAGAAGTGTAAATATTAATGAACCCAACATGGGACTGCTCAAATACATAAAACAGTTAATAAACATAAAGGAACTAATTGACCATAATACAATAATAGCATGGGACTTTCACATCCCACTTAAATCAATGGACAAATCTTCCAAACAGAAAATAAACTAGGGAATACTGATTTTGAATGACACACTGGAACAGATGCATTTACAGACATATTCAGAACATTCCATCCTAAAATAGCAGAATACACATTCATTTCAAGTGCAAATGGAACATTCTATAGAATAGATCACATATTAGGCCAAGAAACAAGTATCAACAAATTGAAAAAGTTCGAAATCATACCATGCAACTTTTCTGACCATAAAACTATGAAATTAGAAATCAACCACAAGACAAAATCTGGACACATCACAAGAATATAGAGGTTAAATAACATGTTACATCAGTGAATGTGTCAACCAAGAAGTCAGGGAAGAAATCAAAATTACAATTCCAAAATCAAAACATAATGGTGTAAAACTTTTGAGATGTAGCAAAAGCGGTTCTAAAAGCAAAATTTATAGCAATACAGGTCCATCTCAAGAAACAAGAAAAATATCAAATAACCTAACTTTATACCTAAAGGACCTAAGAAAAGAAGAACAACAAAACCCCAGAACAGTGGAAGAAAGAAAATACTAAAGACTAGAGAAGAAATAAATAATATTTTTTAAAAACTTACACTTAAAAAAACAAAACAGTACAACAGAGTGTTGAATCCAGGAGCTGGTTCTTTGAAAAGATAAAATTATTATCAACAACTACATGCCAATAACCTGAGCAATCTGGATGAAATGGATGCCTTCCTGGAAACCAAGACTGAAACAGGAAGAAATTGACAACCTGAATAGGCCAATAACCAGTAACGAGATTGAAGCAGTGATCAAAAACTTCCCAAAAAACAAGAGTCCAGGGCCTGATGGATTCCCTGGGAATTCCAGCAAACATTCAAAGAAGAAACAATACCTCTTCTCTTGAAGCTGTTTCAAAAATAGAAACAGATGGAAAGCTTCCAGACTCATTCTATGAGGCCAGCATTACCTCAATCCCCAAACCAAGCAAAAACCCCATCAAAAGGGAGAATTTCAGACCAATATCCCTGATGAATATGGATTCCAAAATCCTCAACAAAATCCTAGCTAATAGGATCCAACAATACATTAAAAGGATCATCCACCACGACCAAGTGGGATTTATCCCTGGGATGCAAGGGCGGTTCAACATTCGCAAATCAATCAATGTGATAGAACACATTAATAAGGGGAGAGAGAAGAACCATATGACCTCTCAATTGATGCAGAAAAAAACATTTGACTAAATACAGCATCCTTTTCTGTTTAAAACTCTTCAGAGTATAGGGATAGAGGGAACATTCCTCAAGTTCATAAAATCTATCTATGAAAAACCCACAGCAAATATCATTCTCAATGGGGAAAAGCTGAGAGCCTTTCCTGTAAGATGAGGAACACGTCAAGGATGCCCACTCTCGCCACTATTTTTCAACATAGTACTAGAAGTCCTAGCCACAGCGCTCAGACAACAAAAAGAAATAAAATGTATTCAAATTGGCAAAGAAGAAGTCAAACTCTCTCTTTTCGCAGATGACATGATACTTTATGTGGAAAACCCAAAAGACTCCACCCCCAAATTACTAGAACTCATACAGCAATTCAGTAATGTGGCAGGATACAAAATCAATGCACAGAAATCACTTGCTTTCTTATACACTAACAATTCAACTGTAGAAAGAGAAATTAGGGAAATGATTCCATTTACAATAGCACCCAAAACCATAAGATACCTCAGAATAAACCTAACCAAAGAGGTAAAGGATCTATATGCTAGGAACTACAGAACACTCATGAAAGAAATTGAAGAAGACATAAAAAGATGGAAAAACATTCCATGCTCATGGATCAGAAGAATAAACATTGTTAAAATGTCTATGCTACCCAGAGCAATCTATACCTTCAATGCCATCCCGATCAAAATTCCAATGACATTTTTCAAAGTGCTGGAACAAACAATTCTAAAATTTCTATGGAATCAGAAAAGACCCCGAATTGCCAAGGAAATGTTGAAAAAGAAAAACAAAGCTGGGGGCATCATGTTGCCCGATTTCAAGCTATATTACAAAGCAGTGATCACCAAGACAGCATGGTACTAGCACAAAAACAGACATATAGACCAATGGAACAGAATAGAGAACTCAGATATGGACCCTCAAATCTATGGTCAACTAATCTTCAACAAAGCAGGAAAAAACATGCAATGGAAAGAAGACAGTCTCTTCAATAAATGGTGCTGGGAAGTTTGGACAGCCACATGCAGAAGAATGAAACTCGACCATTCTCTAACACCATACACAAAGATAAACTCAAAATGTATACAAGACCTCAATGTGAGACAGGAATCCATCAAAATCCTAGAGAAGAACATAGGCAGTAACCTCTTTGACATCGGCCACAACAACTTCCTTCAAGATACATCTCCAAAAGCTAGTGAAGCAAAAGCAAAAATGAACATTTGGGAGTTCATCAAGATAAAAAGCTTCTGCACAGCAAAGGAAACTGTCAACCAAACAAAGAGGCAACCCACAGAATGGGAGAAGATATTTGTAAATGACACTAAAGATAAAGGGCTGGTATCTGATATCTATAAAGAACTTCTCAAACTCAACACCCAAAAAACAAATAATCAAGTTTAAAAATGGGTAGAAGATATGAAAAGACACTTCTCTGAAGAAAACATACAAATGGCTAACAGACACATGAAAAAATGTTCATCATTAGCCATCAGGGAAATCCAAATCAAAACCACATTGAGATACTACCTTACACCAGTTAGAATGGCAAAAATGGACAGAGAAAGAAACAACAAATGTTGGAGAGGTTGTGGAGAAAGGGGAACCATCTTCTGCTGTTGGTGGGAATGCAAGTTGGTACAGCCACTTTGGAAAACAGTGTGGAGGTTCCTCAAAAAAATTAAAAATAGAGCTACCCTATGACCCAGCAATTGCACTCCTGGGTCTTTACCCCAAAGACACAGATGTAGTGAAAAGAAGGGCCATATGCACCCCAATGTTAATAGCAGCAATATCTGCAATAGCCAAACTGTGGAAAGAGCCCAGATGTCCTTCAACAGATGAATGGATAAAGAAGATGTGGTCCATATATACAATGAAATATTACTCAGCCATCAGACAGGATGAATACCCAACTTTTGCATCAACATGGATGGGACTGGAGGAGATTATGCTAAGTGAAATAAGTCAAGCAGAGAAAGCAAATTATCATATGGTTTCACTTATTTGTGGAACATAAGGAATAGCATGGAAGACATTAGGAGAAGGAAGGGAAAAATGAAGGGGGGGGGGATGAGAGGGAGAAATGAACCATAAGAGACTATGGACTCTGAGAAACAAACAGGGTTTTAGAGGGGAGGTGGGAGGGGGGATTTTTTTAGCCTGGTGATGGTTATTTAGGAGGAAACGTACTGCATGGAGCACTGGGTGTTATACGAAAACAGTGGTTCATGGAGCACCACATCAAAAACTAATGATGTATTGTATGATGAGTAACATAACATAATAAAATTAAATAAATAAAAAACAAAAAAAATTTAAAAAAGATAAACAAAATTGATAAGCCTCTTGTCAGACTCGACAACAATAGCAACAACAACAACAATAACAGCAACAACAACGAAGAAAGGACTCAAACAAAATCACCAATGAAAGAGGAGAAATAGCAACAAAATCCACAGAAATACAAAAAAACTATATGAGAATATTATGAAAAACTATATACCAACAAATTTTACAACCAAGAAGAAATTAAGTTCACAGAAATGGGACACCTGGGTGGCTCAGTTGGTTAAGCATCTGCCTTTGGCTCAGGTCATGATCCTACGGTCCTGGGATCCAGTCCTGCATCAGGCTTGTTGCTCAGCAGGGAGCCTGCTACTTCCTCTGCCTGCTGCTCTCCCTACTTGTGCTCTCTCTCTATCTCTCTGACAAATAAATAAATAAAGTCTTCTAAAAAAAGTTCACAGAAGCATATAATCTAACAAAACTAAAGCAGCAAAATATAGAAAATTTGAACAGATCAATTACCAGCAAGGAGTTTGAATCAGTAATCAAAAAACGCCCAATGAGCAGTTCAGGACCGAAATGCTTCACAGATGAATTCTACCATACATTTAAAGAAAAGTTAATACCTATTCTTCTCAAGCTATTAAAAAAAATAAAGGAAAACTTCAAAATTAATTCTATGTGGCCAGCATTACCATGATAACAAAACCACAAAAGTCATCACAAAAAAAAGAAAGAAAAGAAAACAGGCCAATATCCTTCATAAACACAGATTCCAATATCCTCAGCAAAATACTAGAAAACAGAATCTAGCCATACATTTAAAAAAAATCGTTCATCACAATCAAGTGGGGTTTATTCCTGGGATGCAAGAGTGGTTCAATATTCACAAATCAATCAATGTGATACATCACATCAATAAGAGAAAAGATAAGAAACATATGATCATCTCTATAGATGAAGATAAAGCATTTGACAAGGTAAAACATCCATACATGATAAAAGCCCCAAAAAATTAGGTTTAGAGGGAACATACCTCTATATAATAAAGACCATATATGAACCCACAGTGAACATCATCTTCAATGGGGAAAATCTGAGCTTTTCACTGAAGGTCAGGACGAAGACAAAGTGTCCACTCTCACCACTTTTTAAAAGAATTTATTAATTTATGAGAGAGCGCATGACACGGCCAGGGCGGGGGTTGTTGCAGAGGGAGAAGCAGACTCCCCACTGAGCAGGGAGCCAGATGTGGGCCTTAATCTCAGGACCCCAGGATCATGATCTAAGCTGAAGGCAGATGCTTAACTGACTGAGCCACCCAGGTGCCCAACTCTCACCACTTTTATTCAACATAGTACTGGAAGTCCTAGCCACAATAATCAGACAAGAAAAATAAATAAAATGCATTCAAATTAACAAGCAAGATGTAAAACTCATTATTGCAGGTGACATGATACTCTATATAAAAAACCCTAGGGGCACTTGGGTGGCTCAGTCAGTTAAGCATCCAAGTCTTGATTTCAGCTCAGGTCATGATCTCAGGGTTGTGAGACTGAGCCCCATGTTGGGCTCCATACTGGGCATGGAACCTGATTAAAATTCTCTCTTACCCTCTCTTTCTTCCTCTCACCCCCTCCCTCCCTAACAAACAAACAAACAAACAAAAAACCCTAAAACTCCACCAAAAACCTCTGGAACTGATAAATAAATTCAGTAAAGTCACAGGATACAAAATCAGTGTGAAGAAATCTGTTGCATTTCTATACACTAATAATGAAGCAGCAGAAAGAGAAACCAAGAAAACAATCCCATTTACAATTGCACCAAAATAATAAGATACCTAGGAATAAACCTAACCAAAGAGGTGAAAGATCTGTACTCTGAAAACTATAAAACACTGATGAAAGTAATTGAAGATAATACAAAGAAATGGAAAGACATTCCATGTTCATGGATTGGAAGAACAAATATCGTTAAAATGTCTAAACTACCTAAAGCAATCTGCACATTACCAACAGCATTTTTCACAGAACTAGAACAAACTATCCTAAAATTTGTATGGACCAAGAGCCTTAATAGCCAAAGCAATTTTGAAAATGAAAGTATCAGAATTCCAGACTTCAGTTATATTACAAAGCTGTAGTCATCAAAACAGTACTGACCTAAAAATAGAACAGAATTAAAGACACAGAAATAAACCAACAGTTATATGGTCAATTGCTCTTTGACAAAGCAGGAAAGAATATCCAATGGGAAAAAGGCTGCCTCTTCAACAAATTGTATTGGGAAAACTGGTCAGCTACATGCAAAAGAATAAAACCAGACCACTTTCTTCCACCATACTCAGAAAGAAACTCAACATGAATAAAGACCTAAATGTGAGACCTGAAACCATAAAAATCCTTGAAAAGAGTATTGGCAGTAATGTCTCTGAAATTGGCCATAAGAAAATTTTACTACATATGTCTCCTGAGGCAAGGGAAATAAAACAAAAATAAACTTTTGGGACTATATCAAAATATAGAGATTCTGCACATTGAAGGCAAGAATCGTCAAAATTAAAAGGCAACCTATGGGATGGGAGAAGGCATTTGCAAATGACACATCCAACAAAGGGTTACTATCCAAACTATGTAAAGAATGTATACAACTCAGCACCCCCCCCAAAAAAATGCAATTTAAAAAAATGGACAGAAGACATCAACAGAAATTTCTCCAAAGAAGATATACAGATGGCCAACAGACACATGAAAAAAAATGCATTGTCACTTCCTAGCAGGGAAATGCAAATCAATTATACAATGAGATATCACCTCAGACCTATCAGAATGGCTAAAATAAAAAAAACAAAAGACACAGCAAGTGTTGGTGTGGCTGTAGTAAAAAAGGATCTCTTGTGCACCGTTTGTAGGAATTCTTTAAATGTTCAGTAGAATTTCGCTGGGAGGCCATCTGATTCTCAACTCTTGTTTGTTGGGAAATTTTTTATTACTGCTTCGATTTCTTTGTTGGTTGTGAGCTGTTCAGGTTTTCTCTTTCTTCCTGTTTTAGTTTCAGTAGTTTATACCTTTCTAGGAATGCATCCATTTCTTCCAGATTGCCTAATCTGTTGGCATATATTTGCTCATATGTTCTTATAATTGTTTGTATTTCTGTGGTGTTGATTTTGATCTTTCCTCTTTCATTCATTCTTTTGTTTATCTTGGTCCTTTCTCTTTTCTATTAGTCTGGCTAAGGGGTTATCCATCTTATTAATTCTTTCAAAGAAGACAGTTCTTAGTTTTGCTGTGGATCTGTTCTACTGTTCTTTTGGTTTCTATTTCATTGATTTCTGTTCTAATCTTTATTAATTCTCTTCTGCTCGGTTTTGGTTTTATTTGCTTCTTTCACAGCTCCTTTAGGTGTAAAGTTAGGGTGTGTACTTGAGACCTTTCTTGTTCCTTGAGAAAGGCTTGTATTGCTATATACTTCCCTCTTAGGACTGCCTTCACTGCATCCCAATGATTTTGAACAGTTGTGTTTTCATTTTTATTTGTTTCCATGAATTTTTAAAACTCTTCTTTAATTTTCTGGTTGATCCATTCATTTGTTGGTAGGATGCTCTTTAACCTCCATGTATTTGCGTTCTTTCCAAATTTGGTCTTTTGATTGAATTCAAGTTTGAAACAATCGTGCTCTGAAAATATGCAGGGGATAATCCCAATCTTTTGGTATTGGTTGAAACGTGATTTGTGACCCAGTATGTGATCTATTCTGGAGAAAGTTCCATGAGTGCTTGAGAAGAATGTGTATTCTGTTGCTTTAGGATGGAATGCTCTGAATATATCCGTGAAGTCCATCTGGTCTAGTGTGTCATTCAAAGCGTTTGTTTCCTTTTTGATCTGCTTAGATGATTTGTCCATTGCAGTGAGTGGGGTGTTAAAGTCCCCTACTAGTATTATATTATTATCAATGTGTTTCTTTAATTTTGTTATTAATTGGTTTCTATAATTGGCTGCCCCATTTTGTGGGCATAAATATTTACATTTGTTAGATCTTCTTGTTGGATAGATCCTTTAAATAAGCTATAGTGTCCTTCCTCGTCTCTTATTACAGTTTTTGGTTTAAAATCTAATTTGTCTGATATAAGGATTGCTACCCAGATTTCTTTTGGTGTCCATTAGCATGATAAATGAATTAGAAAGTTTTCCTTCCTCTTTTTTTTTAAGATTTATTTATTTATTTATTTATTTTAGAGTGAGAGAGCATGAGCAAGGTGGGGGAGGGGCAGAGGGAGAGAGAATCCTGAAGCAGACACCCTGCTCTTTGCAGAGCCTGATGCAGGACTTGATCCCAGGACCCTGATTTTGGCCTGAGCCAAAATCAAAAGTCAGCCACTTAACTGACTGAACCACCCTGGTGCCCCCTTCCTCTTCTATTTTTGGAATAATTGGAATAGAATAGGCATTAACTCTTCTTTAAATGTTTGGTAGAAAACATCAGTGAAGCCATCAGTTCCTGGACTTTTTGCTCATTGGGACTTTTTTGAATACTGATGCAATCCACTTCCTGGTAATCTGTCCATTCAAATTTTCTATTTCTTTCTGGTTCAGTTTTAGTAGGTTATATATTTCTGGGAATGTATTGATTTCTTCTAGGTTGTACAATTTGTTGGCATATATCTTTTTTTCATAATATTCTCTTACAATTGTTTGATTTCAGTGGTGTTGGTTGTTATTTTTTTTCTTTCATTTGTAATTTTATTTATTTGAGTCCTTTATCTTTTCTTTTTTCCTTTTGATGAGATTGGCTAGAGGTTTATGAATTTTGTTTATCATTTCAATGAACCAGCTCCTGGTTTTATGTATATGTTCCATTGTTTTTTGTTTGTTTGTTTGTTTTGTTTGTTTGTTGTTTTGTTCTAGTTTCTATCATTTATTTCTGCTCTAATCGTCATTATTTCCTTCCTTTCATTGGTGTTGGGTTTTGCTGTTCTTTCTATAGCTCTTTCTTTGAGATTCATCTTGCTTCTTGAGGTAGGACCATATTGCTCTAAACTTCCCACTTAGAACCACTTTTGCTTCATACCAAAGACTTTTGACCATTGTGTTTTCATTTTCATTTGTTTCCATGTACTTTGGGTTTCTTCTTTGATTTCTTGCTTAATCCATTCTTTAGTAGCATGTTAATTAACATTCATATATTTGTGTTCTTTCCAGATATTTTCTTGTGGTTGTTTTCTAGTTTCACAGCATTGTGGTCAGAAAAGATGCATGGTATGACTTTGATTCTTTTTTTTTTTTTAATTTGTTGAGACTTGTTTTGTGGCTTAATGTGTGATCTATTCTTGAGAATGTTCCAGGTGCATCTGAAAATGACATGCATTCTGCTGTTCTAGAATTAAATTTCCTAAATATATGTGTTAAATCTATGTGATCTAATGTGTCATTCAAAGCCATTGTTTGTGTTTGCAGAGATAAACTCTAAATGGATGAAAGACCTCAATGAGATAGGAATCCATCAAAATCCTAGAAGAGAACATAGGCAGTAACCTCTTCAACATTGGCCACAGAAACTTCTTTCAAGACACGTCTCCAAAGACAAATCAAACAAAAGTAAAAATGAACTTTTGGGACTTCATCAAGATAAAAAGCTTCTGCACTGCAAAGGAAACAGTCAACCAAACAAAAAGGCAACCCACAGATTGGGAGAAGGTATTTGCAAATGACATTACAGATAAAGGGCTGGTATCCAAGATCTATAAAGAACTTCTCAAACTCAACATCCAAAAAACCAAATAATCCAGTCAAAAAATGGGCAGAAGACATGAACAGACACTTATCCAAAGAGGACATACAAATGGCTAACAAACACATGAAAAAAATGTTCAACATCATTAGCCATCAGGGAAATTAAAATCAAAACCACATTCAGATACCACCTTATACCAGTTAGAATGGCAAAAATTGACAAGGCAAGAAACAACAAATGTTGGAGAGATAGTGGAGAAAGGGGAACCCTCTTCCACTGTTGGTGGGAATGCAAGTTGGTACAGCCACTTTGGAAAACAGTGTGGAGGTTCCTCGAAAAGTTAAAAATAGAGCTACCCTATAACCCAGCAATTGCACTACTGGGTATTTGCCCCAAAGGTACAGAAGTAGTTTAAAGAAGGGACACATGCATGCCAAGTTCATGGCAGCAAGGTCCACAATAGCCAATCTGTGGAAAGAGCCCAGATGCCCTTCAACAGATGAATGGATAAAGAAGATGTGGTCCATATATACAATGGAATATTACTTAGCCATCAGACAGGATGAATACCCAACATTTGCATCAACATGGATGGGACTAGAGGAGATTATGCTAAGTGAAATAAGTCAAGCAGAGAAAGCCAATTATCATATGGTTTCACTTATTTGTGGAACATAAGGAATAACACGAAAGATGTTAGGAGAAGGAAGGGAAAAATGAAGGGGGGAATCAGAGGGGAACCATGAGAGACTATGGACTCTGGGAAACAAACTGAGGGTTTTAGAGGGAAGGAAGTGAGGGGATGGGTTAGCCTGGTGATGGGTCTTAAGCAGGGCACATATTGCATGGAGTACTGGGTGTTATATGCAAACAATGAATCATGGAACACTAATCAAAAACTAACGATGTACTGTATGGTGACTATCCATAATATTTTCCTACAATTCTTTGTACTTCTGTAGGATTGTTTTTTTCCTCTTTGCTTTCTGATTTTGCTCAGGTAAGTCCTCTCTCCTTTTTTTTTTTTTTTTTTTTTTTTTTTTTGAGTCTGGCTAAATGTTTAGCAATTTTGTTGACCTTTTCAGAGAACTAGATCCTGTTTGAATATCTCTTCCATTTTTCTGTTATTTTTTAAGGTTTCTATTTCATTTATTTCTATTATAACTTTTCTTATTTCCTTCCACTCTTTTTGTGTTTAGTTCTCTTTTAATTTTAAATCTTCTTTGGGTGAAAGTTTAGCTTATTTGTTTGGGATTTTTCTTGGCACTTGAGGCAGGACTGTATTGCTTTAACTTTTCCCTTAGAACAGATTTTGCTGCATCCCAAGGATTTTGGACAGTTTTGTTTTTAGTTTCATTTGTCTCCATGTAATTTTTGATTTTCTGGTTTTTTTTGATTGACCCATCTGTAGTTTATCAGCATGTCATTTAACCTCCATTTATTTATGTTCTCTCCAGATTTTTTTCTGTGGTTGGTTTCTTTTTTTTTTAATTTTATTTTATTATGTTATGTTAATCGCCATATATTACATCATTAGTTTTTGATGTAGTGTTCCATGAGTCATTGTTTTCATATAACACCTACTTCTCCATTCAATACGTGCCCTCTTTAATACCCATCACAAGGCTAACCCATCACCCCACCCTCCTCCACTCAAGAACCCTAGTTTGTTTCTCAGAGTCCATAGTCACTCATGGTTCATCTCCCCCTCCGATTTCCCCCCTTAATTTCTCCATTGCTACTATCTTCTTTTTTTTTTTTTTTTTTTTAACATATACTGTATTATTTGATTCAGAGGTACAGGTCTATGATTCAACAGTCTTACACAAATCACAGTGCTCACCATGGCACATACCCTCTCCAATGTCTATCACCCAGACACCCCATCCCTCCCAACCACACCACTCACGCAACCCTCAGTTTGTTACCTGAGATTAAGAATTCCTCATACCAGTGAGATCATATGATACATGTCTTTCTCTGATTGACTTATTTTGCTTAGCATAATACCCTCTAGTTCCATCCAAGTCATTGCAAAAGGCAAGATTTCGTTTTTTTGATGGCTGCATAATATTCCATTGTATATACATACCACATCTTCTTTATCCATTCATCTGTTGATGGACAGCTGGGCTATTTCCATAGTTTGGCTATTGTGGACATTGTTGCTATAAATATTGGGGAGCAGGTGCCTCTTCAGATCACTACATTTGTATCTTTGGGGTAAATACCCAGTATGCAACTGCTGGGTTGTAGGGTAGCTCTATTTTCAAATTTTGAGGAACCTCCATAGTGTTTTCCAGAGTGGCTGCACCAGCTTGCCTTCCCACCAACAGTGTACGAGGGTTCCCCTTTCTCTGCATCCTCACCAACATCTATCGTTTCCTGACTTCTTAATTTTAGCCATTCTGACTGGTTTGAGGTGGTATCTCATTGAGGTTTTGATTTGGAATTCCCTGATGCTGATCGAAGTTGAGCACTTTTTCATGTGTCTGTTGGGCATTTGGATGTCTTCCTTGCAGAAATGTCTGTTCATGTCTTCTGCCCATTTCTTGATGGGATTATTTGTTATTTGGGTGTTGAGTTTGATAAGTTCTTTATAGATTTTGGATACTAGCCCATTGTCTGATATGTCACTTGTAAAAATCTTCTCCCATTCTTTTTCTTTTTTTTTTTAAGATTTTATTTATTTGACAGAGAGAGACAGTGAGAGAGAAAACACAAGCAGGGGGAGTGGGAGAGGGACAAGCAGGCTTCCTGCTGAGCAGAGAGCATGATGCGGGGCTTGATCCCAGGACCCATGGATCATGACCTGAGCCAAAGGCAGACGCTTAACGACTGAGTCACCGAGGTGTCCCAACTTCTCCTATTCTGTCAGTTGTCTTTTGGCTATGTTGACTGTTTCTTTTGCTATGTAAAAGTTTTTTTATCTTGAAGAATCCCCAAGAGTTCATTTTTGCCCTTGCTTCCCTTGCCTTTGGAGATGTTTCTAGGAAGAAGTTGCTGTGGCTGAGGTCGAAGAGGTTGCTGCCTGTGTTCTCCTTTAGGATTTTGATGGACTTCTGTCTCACATTTAGGTTTTTCATCTATTTTGAGTCTATTTTTGTGTGTGGTGTAAGGAAATGGTCCAGTTTCATTCTTCTGCATGTGGCTGTCCAATTTTCCCAACACCATTTGTTGAAAAGACTGTCTTTTTTCCACTGGACATTCCTTCCTGCTTTGTCAAAGATGAGTTGACCATAGAGTTGAAGGTCTATTTCTGGGCTCTCTATTCCGTTCCATTGATCTATGTGTCTGCTTTTGTGCCAGTACCATACTGTTTTGATGATTCCAGCTTTGTAATAGAGCTTGAAGTCCAGAGTTGGGATGCCACCAGCTTTGCTTTTCTATTTCAACATTCCTCTGGCTATTCAGGGTCTTTTCGGTCCACACAAATTTTAGGATTATTTGTTCCATTGCTTTGAATAAAGTGGATGGTATTTTGATAGGGATTGCATTGAATATGTAGATTGCTCTAGGTAGCATTGACATCTTCACAATATTTGTTCTTCCAATCCATGAGGATGGAATGTTTTTCCATTTCTTTGTGTCTTCCTCAATTTCTTTCATGAGTATTTTATAGTTTTCTGAGTACAGATTCTTTGCCTCTTTGGTTAGATTTATTCCTAGGTATCTTATGGTTTTGGGTTCAATTGTAAATGGGATCAACTCCTTCATTTCTCTTTCTTATGTCTTGTTGTTGGTTTATAGGAATGCCACTGATTTCTGTGCATTGATTTTATATCCTGCCACTGGACTGAATTCCTGTATGAGTTCTAGCAGTTTTGGGGTGGAGTCTTTTGGGTTTTCCACATAAAGTATCATATCATCTGCAAACAGTGAGAGCTTGACTTCTTCTTTGCCGATTCAGATGCCTTTGATTTTTTTGTTGTCTGATTGCTGTGGCTAGGACTTCTAGTACTATGTTGAATAGCAGTGGTGATAGTGGACATCCCTGCCCCATTCCTGACCTTAGGGGGAAAGCTCTCAGTTTTTCATCATTCAGAAGGATATTCGCTGGGGTTTTCCATAGATGTTGTTTATGATATTGAGGTATATACCCTCTATCCTTATACTCTGAAGAGTTTTGATCAAGAAAGGATGCTGTACTTGGTCAAATGCTTTTTCTGCATCTATTGAGAGGATCATATGGTTCTTGTTCTTTCTTTTATTAAAGTATTGTATCACATTGATTGATTTGCAGATATTGAACCAACCTTGCAGCCCAGGAATAAATCCCACTTGGTCGTGGTGAATAATCCTTTTAATGTACTGTTGGATCCTATTGGCTAGTATTTTGGTGAGAATTTTTGCATCCGTATTCATCAAGGATATTGGTCTGTAATTCTTTTTGATGGGGTCTTTGTGTGGTTTGGGGATTAGGGTAATGGTGGCCTCATAAAATGAGTTGGAAGTTTTCCTTCCATTTCTATTTTTTGGAACAGTTTCAGAAGAATGGGTATTAATTCTTCTTGAAATGCTTGGTAGAATTCCCCTGGGAAGCTGTCTGGCCGTTGGCTTTTGTTTGTTGGGAGATTTTTGATGACTGCTTCAATTTCCTTAGTGGTTATAGGTCTGTTCAGGTTTTCTATTTCTTCCTGGTTCAGTTTTGGTAGTTGGTACATCTCTAGGAATGCATCCATTTCTTCCACATTATCTAATTTGCTGGCATAGAGTTGCTCATAATATGTTCTTATAATTGTTTGTATTTCTTTGGTGTTGGTTGTGATCTCTCCTCATTCATTCATGATTTTATTTATTTGGGTCCTTTCTCTTTTCTTTTTGATATGTCTGGCCAGGGTCTTGTCAATCTTATTAATTCTTTCATGGAACCAGCTCCTGGTTTCATTGATCTGTTCTACTGTTCTTTTGGTTTCTACTTCATTGATTTTTGTTCTGATCTTTATTATTTCTCTTCTGCTAGCTTTAGGCTTTGTTTGCTGTTCTTTCTTCAGCTCCTTTAGTTGTAAGGTTAGGTTGTGTATTTGAGACCTTTCTTGTTTCTTGTATTGCTATATACTTTCCCCTTATGACCGCCTTTGCTGCATTCCAAAGATTTTGAACAGTTGTGTTTTCATTTTCATTGGTTTCCATGAATTTTTTCTAATTCTTCTTTAATTTCCTGGTTGACCCATTCATTCTTTAGTAGGATGCTCTTCAACCTCCATGTATTTGAGTTCTTTCTGACTTTCCTCTTGTGATTGAGTTCTAGTTTCAAAGCATTTGGTCCAAAAATATGCAGAGAATGATCCCAATCTTTTCGTACTGGTTGAGACCTGATTTGTGACCTAGGATGTAACCTATTCTGGAGAATGTTCCATGGGCACTAGAGAAGAATGTGTATTCCATTGCTTTGGGATGGAATGTTCTGAATATATCTGCAAAGTCCATTTGGTCCACTGTGTCATTAATGCCTTTATTTCCTTGTTGAAATTTTGCTTAGATGATCTGTCCATTTCAGTGAGGGGGGTGTTAAAGTCCCCTACTATTATTGTATTGTTGTCCATGTGTTTCTTTGCTTTTGTTATTAATTGCCTTATATAATTGGCTGCTCCCATGTTAGGGGCATAGATATTTAGAATTGTTAGATCTTTTTGGATAGAGCCATTAAGAAGTATATAGTGTCCTTCCTCATCTCTTATTATAGTCTTTGGTTTAAAATCTAATTTGTCTGATATAAGGATTGCCACCCCAGCTCTCTTTTGGTGTCCATTAACATGGTAAATGGTTTTCCACCCCCTCACTTTCAATCTGGAGGTGTCTTTGGGTCTAAAATGAGTCTCTTGCAGACAACATATAAATGGTTCTTGTTTTCTATCCAATCTGATACCTTGTCTTTTGATTGGAGCATTTAGCCCATTTTCATTCCGGGTAACTATTGAAAGATATGAATTTAGTGCCATTGTATTGCCTGTAAGGTGACTGTTACTGTGTATTATCTGTGTTCCTTTCTGGTCTATGTTACTTTTAGGCTCTCCCTTTGCTTAGAGGACCCCTTTCAATATTTCTTGTAGGGCTGGTTTCGTGTTTGCAAATTCGTTTAGTTTTTGTTTGTCCTAGAATATTGTTATCACTCCTTCTATTTTCAAAGATTGCCTAGCTGGATATAGTATTCTTGGCTTCGTATTTTTTCTCATTTAGTGCTCAGTATATATCATGCCAGTCCTTTCTGGTCTGCTGAGTCTCTCTGGATATGTCTGTTGCCAATCTAATGTTTCTACCATTGTAGGTTACAGATCTCTTGTCCTGAGCTGCTTTCAGGATTTTCTCTTTGTCTCTGAGACTTGTAAGTTTTATTATTAGATGTCCAGCTGTTGACCTATTTTTATTGATTTTGAGGGGCGGTGCTCTGTGCCTCCTGGATTTTGATGCCTCTTTCCTTCCCCAAATTAGGGACGTTCTCTGCTAATATTTGCTCAAATATACCTTCTTCACCGTTCTCTCTTTCTTCTTCTTCTGGGATCCCAATTATTCTTATGTTGTTTTGTCTTATGGTATCGCTTAGCTCTCGAATTCTGCCCTCGTGATCCAGTAGTTGTTTATCTCTCTTTTTCTCAGCTTCTTTATTTTCCATCATTTGGTCTTCTATCTCACTGATTCTCTCTTCTGCCTCATTTATCCTAGCAGTTAGCACCCCCATTTTTGATTGCACCTCATTAATAGCCTTTTTGATTTCGACTTGGTTAGATTTTAGTTCTTTTATTTCTCCAGAAAAGGTTTCTCTAATATCTTCCATGCTTTTTTCAAGCCCAGCTAGTATCTTTATAATCGTCATTTTGAACTCTAGTTCGGACATCCTACAAATGTCTGTATTGATAAGGTCCCTGGCAGTCGGTACTGCCTCTTCTTTTTTTTGAGGTGATTTTTTCCATCTTGTCATTTTGTCCAGAGGAGAATAGATGAATGAGAGAACAAAATGCTAACAGGGTTAAAACGACCCTAGAAAAATATACACTAAACAAATCAGAAGAGATCTGAAACCACAGAAAAGAAAGGGAAAGAAAGAAAAAAAAAAGAATATGATCAAATATGATCAGGCTGGGGAATAGATTAGTACCACACACTAGATTTTGGGCATATTTGGGTCTATTAGAAGAAACTGCCTCCTAAATCTTTAAAGAAAGGAAAACTTATATATGTGCAAAAATAAGGGTAACCATAATGAAGGGATGGAATATGATTGTAAGGAGTTAAATTATGAAAGATTTTATGAAACAAATTGATGAGATAAGAAGTTGGTTGAAATAAGAAAGAAGAGAAATTAAAAAAAATGAAGTGAGAGAATGTGATTAGGCAGGAGACTAGAACAAATCCATACACTAGAGATTTAGCATATATTTTGGTCTGTTAGAAGAAACTGTAACCCAAAATTTTAAAGAGAGAACAACTTATATATATTCCAAAAATAAGATTAACTACAATGAAGGGATAGAATATGACTCTAAAAATGAAAAATAAAAAAATATTTTTGAAAAAGTATTGATATGATTTTGGTTGAAAAAGGGAAAAAGTAGAATTCAAAAAAAATGGAAAAAGAAAAAAAAGAAAATTTAAAAAATTAACTTTGAAAGACTGAAGTATCATGGGGAAAAAAGCCATGAATTCTATGTGCTGTATTCCCCTAGTGCTGGAGTTCTGCCGTTCTCATTGATTGGTAAACTTGGTCTCGGCTGGCTGTTTTTGCTGATCTTCTGGAGGAGGGGCCTGTTGCAGTAGTTCTCAAAAGTCTTTGCCAGAGGCGGAATTTCCCCACCATTGCCAGGGGCCAGGCTAAGTAATCTGCTTGGGTTTGCTTTCAGTAGCTTTTTTTCCCTGCAAACTTTCTGTACATCTTTGGAGGATGAGAATGAAAATGGTGGCCTCAGAATCTCCACCCCAGAGGAGTCGAGAACTCGTGGCCCCACTCCTCAGTGAGCACCCAGAGAAAAGCAGTCAATCACTCCCGTCTCTCTATTCTCTGGCCACACTCCGTGCTCACCCAGCCTGTGACCGAGGGTTTCTCTCTCTGGCACACGACCCCAATTGCAGTCTCTAAACCCAGCAGATTTCCTGAAGTGCACTCCCATGCTGCTTCTTCTGGTGGAGGAAGGGGAGTCTCCCCAGATCTGCTGCTTGTTGGGTCTCTGCTGGAAGAGCAGTGGCCCAACTGTCGCACAGATCATAGATTATGGCATCCCCAATTGAAAGCCCACACCTTGGCTCCGTCTTTGCAGCCAGCTTCCCTGCTCCAATACTTGGGAGCTCTGCCACACTCAGGCACCCCCGGTCTTTCTGGGACCTCGAAGGTCCTGAGACCACACTGTCCCAGCGAGGGTTCCACCCCCCGCTTAGCCACTGGAGTGATGTCCCTCATCACAGCAGACTTCTAAAAGTTCTGATTTTGTGCTCTGGTGCTCTATCACTTCCTGGTAGCTGGCTGATGGAAGCACTCTCCCCCCATGGCCTATCTTCCCAAATATCACTCAGTTTCATTTCTCCACACATCCTACCTTCCAGAAAGTGGTCGCTTTTCTGTTCAGAGAGTTGCTGCTATTCTTTCCTCGATCTCTTGTTGAGTTTGTAGGTGTTCAAAATGGTTTGATAGATATCTTGCTGAATTCCTGGGACCAGATGAAATTCAGGTCTCCTATTCCTCTGATATCTTGCTCCTTCCCTTTCTGTGGTTCATTTCTACTTTCATAACTTTGTGGTTAGAAAAAATGTGTGGTATTCATTTAATCTTTTTTAATTTTTGAGACCTGTTTTGTGGCCTAGCATATAATCTATTCTGGATAATGTTCCATGTGAACTTAAAAAGAATGTGTATTCTACTTTTTGAGGATGGGATGTTCTTAATATATCTCTTAGATGCATCTGGTCCAATGTATCATTAAAAGCTACCATATCTTCATTGATTTTCTGATTGGATGATATTTCCATTGATGTAAATGGGATGTTTTTGTTACCTCCTATTTTTCTATTACTCTTGATTACTTCATTTATGTCTGTTAATACCTGCTGTATGTATTTTATTGCCTATATGTTGAGTACATAATATTTACAGTTGTTTTATCTTGTTGGATTGACTCCTTTATTATTTCAGAGTGTCCTTTGTGTCTTGTTAGTCTGTGTTTCAAAGTCCATTTTGTCGGATATATGTATTGGTACCGCAGCATTCATTTAACATTTTTTCAAGTTTTTATTTAAATTCTATTTGATTAACATACAGGGTAATATATTTTCAGGTGTAGAATTTAGTGATTCATCATGTATACAACACCCAGTGCTCATTACTGCTAGTGCCCTCCTTATCCCATCACCCATTTAATCCATCCTCCTTCTCACTTCCTCTCCAGTAACCCTCAGTGTGTTCTTTATAGTTAAGAGTATGTATGAAGAACTTATCAAATTCAACACACAAAAAACAAATAATCCAGTCAAGAAATGGGCAGAAGACATGAACAGACATTTCTCCAAAGAAGACATACAAATGGACAACAGACACATGAAAAAATGCTCAACATCACTTGGCATTAGGGAAATACAAATCAAAACCACAGTGAGATACCACCTCACATCAGTCAGAATGGATAAAATTCGAAAGTCAGGAAATGACGGATGTTGCAGGGGATGAGAGACAGGGGAACCCTCTTACACTGTTGGTAGAAATGCAAACTGGTACAGCCACTCTGGAAAACAGTATGGAGGTTCCTCAAAGTTACAAATGGATTTACCCTATAACCCAGCAATTGCATTACTAGGTATTTATCCAAAGGATACAAACATAGTAATTTTAAGGGGTATGTGCACTCAGATGTTTATAGCAGCAATGTCCACAATAGCTCAAATATGGAAAGAGACCAGACATTCATTGACAGATGAATGGATAAAGAACAAGTGGCATATATATGTATGTATGTGTGTGTGTGTGTGTGTACATATATATAATGGAATATTACTCAGCCATCAAAAAGAATGAACTCTTACCAATTGCAATGACATGGATTGAACTAGAGGGTATTATGCTAAGTGAAATAAGTCAGTCAGAGAAAGACAAATACAATGTGATTTCACTCATGTGGAATTTAAGAAAGAAAGTGTATGCACATAGGGGAAGGGAGAAAAAATAAAGGAAAACATAAGATGAAATGAAAGAGAGTTACATACACAAACTGTAAGAGACTCTTAAATATAGGAAACAAACTGAGGGTTGCTGAAGGGAGGTGGGGGTGGGTAGGTAACTGGGTGATGGGTATTAAGGAGGGCACTTGATGCAACAAACACTGGGTGTTATATGCAACTGATGAATCACTAAACTCTACCTCTGAAACTAATAACACACTATATGTTAGTTGATTTTAAATAAAAAAGATAAACAAAAAATTCTTATATTAATAAGAAAATAATCTGTTTCCTGGTTTGTCTCTCTCTTTCTTTTTTCATACGTTCATATATTTCTTTTCTTAAATTCCACATATGAGTAAAATCATATGATATTTCTCTTTCTCTTACATGATTTTATTCTTTTTGATGTCTGAGTAATATTCCATTACATATCCATTCATCTGTCAGAGGACATCTTGGCTCTTTCCATAGTTTGGCTATTGTGGACATTGTTGCTATGAACATTGGGGTGCAGGTGCCCCTTCTTTTCACTACATCTGTATCTTTGGGGTAAATACCCAGTAGTGCAATTGCTGCATCATAGGGTAGCTCTATATTTAATGTTCTGAGTATCCTCCATACTGTTTTCCAGAGTGGCTGTGCTAGCTTGCATTCCCACCAACAGTGTTGGAGGGTTCCCCTTTCTCCACATCCTCACTGACATTTGTTCCCTGTTTTATTAATTTTAGCCATTCTTCCTGGTGTAAGGTGGTATCTCATTTTGCTTTTTATTTGTATTTCCCTGATGGCAAGTGATGTGGAGCATTTTTTCACCTGTCTGTTAGTCATTTGTATGTCTTCTTTGGAGAAATGTCTGTTCATGTCTTCTACCCATTTCTTGACTGAATTATTTGTTTTTTTGGGTGTTGAGTTTGAGAAGTTCTTTATAGATCTTGGATACATGCCTTTATCTGAAATTTCACTTGCAAATATTTTCCCTCATTCTGTAGGTTGCCTCTTAGTCTTGTTGATTGTTTTCTTTGCTGTGCAGAAGCTTTTTATCTTGAGGAAGTCCCAAAAGTTCATTTTTTCTTTTGTTTCCCTTGCCTTTAGAGACGTATCTTGCAAAAAGTTGGTTTGTCCAAGGTCTAATAGGTCGTTGCCTGTGTTATCCTCTAGGATTTTAATGGTTTCCGTCCTCATATTTAGATCTTTCATACATTTTGAGTTTGCCTTTGTGTATAGGATAAAAGAATGGTCCAGTTTCATTGTTTTGCATGTGGCTGTCCAATTTTCCCAGCACCATTTACTGAAGAGACTTTTTTCCATTGGATATTTTTTCCTGCTTTGTTGAAGGAATGGCTAAAGATGTGGTTCATATATATGATGGAATATTACTCAGCCATCAGAAAGGATGAATAGCTACCATTTACACTGACATGGATGGAACTGGTGGGCATTATGTTAAGTGAAATAAGTCAATCAGAGAAACACAACTATCATATGGTTTTACTCATATGTGGAACATAAGAAGTAATGCAGAAGACAATATGGGTATTGAGAAAACTGAATGGGAAGAAATCAGATGGGACACAAACCATATGAGACTCTTGATTCTGAGAAACAAACTGAAGGATGAGGGAAGGGAGGTGGGTAGGGGGATGGGGTAACTGGGTGATAGGCATTAAAGAAGGCATGTGGTATGATGAGCTCTAGGTGTTATACTCAACTAATGAATCATTGAACATTATGTCAAAAACTGATGATGTACTATACCTTGGCTATTTGAATTTAAATAAAAAAAATAATGGAAATAAAGTCTTCAGCATTCTTTAATTTAACAAGATTAGAAAGCCAATTCCAGGAACCCCAGAAACATACAAACTACCAAAACTGAAACAGAAAGAAATAGAAAATTTGAATAGACCCATTACTAGCAAAGAGATTGAATCACTAATCAAAAATCTCCCAACAAACAAAAGTCCCGGGCCAGATGACTGCCCAGGGGACTTTTATCAGACGTTTAAAGAAGAGTTAATACCTATTCTTTTGAAACTCTTCCAAAAAATAGAAATGGAAGGAAAACTCCAAATTCCTTTTTGAGTCCAGCATTACCTTGATTCCAAAATAAGACAAAGACCACACTACAAAGGAGAAGTACAAGCCAGTATTCCTGATGAACAAGCATGGAAGAGTTCTCAACAAGATACTAGCAAATAGAATCTAACAGTACATCAAAAGTATTATTCACCACAACCAAGTTGGATTTATTCCTGGGTTTCAGGGTTGGTTCAGTACTTGCAAATCAATGTGATACACCATATTAATAAGAAAAAGGATAAGAACTATATGATCCTCTCTGGTAATGCGGGGGGGGGGCGTATTTGACAAAATACAGTATCCATTCTTGATAAAAACCCTTAACAAAGTAGGGATAAACATACTTCAACATCATAAAGGATATATATGAAAGATCCACAGCTAATATCATCCTCACTGGGGAAAAACTGAGAGCTTTTCATCTATGGTCAGGACAAAACAGTAATATCCATTCTCATCATTGCTATTTAACATAATACTGGAAGTCTTATGGGCGCCTGGATGGCTCAGTTCATTAAGCATCTGCCTTCAGGTCAGGTTGTAATCCCAGGATCCTGGGATCGAGCCCCACATCAGGCTCCCTGCTCAGCAGGGAGTCTGCTTCTCCCTCTCCCTCTGCCTCTCCCCTGTTTGTGATCTCTCTCTCTCTCTCAAATAAATAAATAAATAAAATATTTAAAAAATACTGGAAGTCTTAGCCTCAGCATTCAATAAAAAAACGAAATAAAAGTCATCCAAATTGGCAAGGAAGTCAAACCTTCACTATTTGCGGACATGGTACTCTATGTAGAACACCTGAAAGATCCAACCAAAAAGTTGCTAGAACTAACACATTCATCCAGCGAAGTCCCAGGATATAAAATCAATGTACAGAAATATGTTGCGTTTGTCCACAAATAATGAAGCAGCAGAAAAAGAAATAAAGGAATTGATCCCATTTACAATTGCACCAAAACCAATAAGATATCTAGGAATAAACTTAACCAAAGATGTAAACAATCTGTACTCTGAAAACTATAGAACATCTAAGTAAGAAATTGAAGAAGACACAAAGAAATGGAAAAATGGCCCATGTTCATGGATTGGAAGAACACACATTGTTTAAATGTCTATACTCCCCAAAACAATGTAAACATTCAACACACTCCTTATCAAAACATCACCATCATTTTTTCACAGAGTTAGAACAAACAGTCCTAAAATTTGCATGGAACTACTAAAGACCCTGAAGAGCTGAAGCATCCTCTAAAAGAAAAACAGAATTGGAGCCATCACAATTCTGGACTTCAATCTCTATTATAAAGCTATAGTCATCAAGAAAGTATGGTACTGGCACAAAAACAGACACAGATCAATGGAACAGGATAGAAAACCACCACTATATGGTAAACTACTCTTTGACAAAACAGGAAAGAGTATCTAATGGAAAAAAAAAAAGACAGCATGTTCAACAAATGGTGTTGGGAAAACTGGACAGAAACATGCAGAAGAATGAAACTGGACCACTTTCCTACACCATATGCAAAAATAATTTCAAAATGGATGGAGGACAATTTGAGGTAGGAAACCATCAAAATCCAGAGGAGAACACAGGAAGCAACATCTTTCACTTTGGTTATAGCAACTTATTACTAGACACATCACTCTAGGAAAGGGAAACAAAAGCAAAAATGAACATTGGGACTTCATCAAGATGAAAAACTTCTGCATAGTGAAGGAAACAATTAACAAAACTAAAGTCAGCCTATGGGATGGGAGAAGATATTTGCAAATTACATATCTGATAAAGTGCTGGTATCCAAAATATATAAAGAACCTATCAAACTCAACACCCCCGAAAAAAACAAATATTTCAGTGAAGAAATGGCAGAAGACATAAATAGACATTTTTCCAAGGAAGACATATAATTGGGTAACAGACATATGAAAAGATGTTCAACATCACTTACCATCAGGGAAATACAAGTCAAAACCACAATGAGATACCACTGTACACCTGTCAGAATGACTAAAATTAACAACACAGGAAACAACAGATGTTGGCAAGGCTGCAGAGAAAGAGGATTCATACCAACTTACACTGTTGGTATGAATGCAAAGTGGTGCAGCCACTCTGAAAAACAGTATTGAGGTTCCTCAGATAGGTAAAAATAAGCTACCCTGCGACCTAGCAGTTGCAGTACTAAATATTTACCCAAAGATACAAAAATACAGATTCAAAGGGGCACATGCACCACAATGTTTATAGTAGCATTATCAATGATAGCCAAAATATGGAAACAGCCCAAATGTCCATTGAGTGATGAATGGATAAAGAAGATGTGGTATATATATACAATGGAATATTACTCAGCTATCAAAAAGAAGGAAATGTTCCCATTTGCAGTGAAGTGGATGGAACTAGAGGGTATTATGTTAAGCGAAGTAAGTTAGAGAAAGACAAATATTCTTTGATTTCACTCATATGTGGAATTTAAGAAACAAAACAGATGAACATACGGTGAGGAAAAAAAAAACAGGAAAACAAACCCTGAGACTCTTAATGATAGAGAACAAAGTGAGGATTGATGGAGGGAGGTTGGTGGGTGATGGGCTAAATGGGTGATGGTTATTAAGAAGGACACTTGTTATGATGAGCTCTGGAGGTTATATTTAAGTAATGATTCACTAAGTTCTACTCCTGAATCTAATATTACACTATATGCTAATTAAGTAGAATTTAGGTAAAAAATTAATAAAAAGTAAAATTAAAATATAAAAATAACAGACATAAAAATATTTATGCACTCAACATTAATGTAGCTAAATATATAAAGCAAAAACAGAGCTAAAAGAAGAAATAAACAGTAATACAATAATTGTTGGAGACTTTAAAATCCCACTCTCAACAATGAATAGATTACCCAGACAAACAATGAGACAACAGATTTGAAAGCAGTGTAGAATAAATGGAGTGAACATACATGTACAGAACATTCTATCCAAGAACTGCAGCACATACATTTTTCTCAAGTGTACATGAAACATTTCCTAGAATAGAACTTATGTTAAGTAACAAAACAATTCTTAGACAATTCATGAAGATTCAAATCATGTGAAGTATTTTCTCTGATCACAATGGCATAAAACTAGAAATAAAGAAGGGAGAAAATGGAAAATAAAAACTAAAACACATGGAAATTAAACAATAGTCTTTTGAACAACCAATAGATCAAAGAAGAAATAAAGGGGAAATAAAAAAGTTTCAGACAAACAAACAAAAAAAACATATCATAGCAGAACTTAAGGGATATAACAAAACTAGTTCTAACAGAGAAGTTCATAGCAATAAATTTTCATAGTAAGAAGCTAGAAAAATCCCAAATAAACATCCTAAGTCTATGATTTAAGGAATTATAAAAAAAAATACAAAACAAAACCTGAGCCTAAAGTTAGCAAAAGAAAGAAAATAATAAAGATTAGAGGATAAATAAATAAAAGAACAGAAAAACAATAGAAAAGATTAACTAAATCAATGGTTGTTTCTTTAAAATGATAAAATTGACAAACCAATAACTAAGTTAACCAAATAAGAAAGAAAAAGGAACCAAAGCAATGAAATTATAAATGAAAAGGGAGACATTACAAATGATACCACAAAAATTCAGAGGATAAAGACTACTATGAACAAGTATACTAACAAACTGGACAACCTAGAATATTTTTTAAAGATCATAGAAACATACCACTTATCAAAATTGAATAAAAATAGACAATCTGAAGAGATCAATTGCCAGTAAAGACATTAAATCAGTAATTAAAAGTATCTCAATGAAAATAAAATGCAGGATCAAATGGCTTTACTGGTAAATTTTACCAAATACTTAAGGAAGAATTGACACCAACCTTTCTCAAACTCTTCCAAAAATTAGAAGAGGAGGGAAACCTTCCTAAATTCATTTTATAAGGCCAGAATTATCCTGATATCAAACCAGAAAATAATCTTACTAGAAAAGGGAAGAGGCCAATATCCCTGATGATTATAGATGCAAAACTTCTTTAAAAATATTAGCAAACCCACCTGGAAAACAGTGTGGAGGTTCCTCAAAAAATTAAAAATAGAGCTACCTTATGACCCAACAATTGCACTCCTGAGTATTTACCCCAAAGATACAAATGTAGTAAAAAGAAGGGCCATATGCACCCCAACATTCATAGCAGCAATGTCTGCAATAGCCAAACTGTGGAAAGAGCTGAGATGCCCTTCAACAGATGAATGGATAAAGAAGATGTGGTCTATATATACAATGGAATATTACTCAGCCATCAGAAAGGATGAATACCCAAATTTACATCCACATGGGTGGGACTGGAGGAGATTATGCTAAGTGAAATAAGTCAAACAGAGAAAGTCATTTATCATATGGTTTCACTTATTGTGGAACATATGGAATAGCATGGAGGACCTTAGGAGTAGGAAGGGAAAAATGAAGGGGGGGCGGGAATCGGAGGGAGAAAGGAACCATGAGAGACTATGGACTCTGAGAAACAAACTGAGGGTTTTAGAGGGGAGGGGGTGGGGGGATGGGTTAGCCCGGTGATGGGTATTAAGGAGGGCACATACTGCATGGAGCACTAGGTGTTATATGAAAACAATGGATCGTGGATCACCACATCAAAAACTAATGATGTATTGTATGGTGACTAACATAACATAATAAAATAAAAAAAATAAAAACATTAGCAAACCTAATTATTTTTTAAAAAAGATTTTATTTATTTATTTGTGAGATACAGAGAGAGAGATAGGCAGAGGCAGAGGGAGAAGCAGCAGGGAGCCTGATGTGGGACTCCATCCCAGGACCCCAGGATAAAGACCTGAGCTGAAGGCAGATGCTTAACTGACTGAGTCACCCAGGCATCCCTAGCAAACCTAATTCAGCAGCATATTTAAAAAATCATTTACTATGATCAAGTAGAATTTATCCCTGGGATGCAAGCCTGGTTCAACACATCCATATAAAATAATGCGATACATCACATTAACAGAATGGAAGGAAAAATAAGTATATTACTGCCTCAATAGACACAGAAAAAGAATTTGACAAAATTTAATATTCATTCATGATAAAAACTCTTCAGAAATTAGGCATAGAAAGAACACAGCTCCATGTAATAAAGGTCATATATGACAAGGCCTCAGCTAATATAATACTCAATGGTGAAAGGGTGAAACTTTTCCTCTGAGATCAGGAACAAGAAACTGTCACAACATCTATTCTATTATAGTACTAGAAATTTTAACCACAGAAGAAAGATAAGAAAAAAGAAATCCTACTCAATGTAGTATTTTAAGTTCTAGCCACAGAAGCCACAAAAGAAAAAAAAAAATATCAGAATCAGAGAGGAAGAAGTAAAATTGTCTTTATTTGCAGTGACATTGTTTTATATATAGAAAATCCTAAAGATGCAGCTTAAATTGTTAGACATAATTAATGAATTCAGTAATGTTACAGGATACAAAATTAAAATAAATCAGTAGGATTTTTAGACATTCACAACAAATTTTCTAGTAAAAAGAAATTAATACCATTTACAAAAGAATCAAAAAGAGTAAAATACTTAGAAATAAAGTCAACTAAGAAGTTGCAACATCTCTACAGTGAAAACTACGACATTGATAAAAGAAATTGAAAGAGAGGAATAAATGGAAAGGGATCCCATGTTCAAGAAACAAACCCAAGCATACACAGCCAACTAATATTTCAACAGAGAGCCAGGTATATTCAATGGAGAAAAGACCTCATCTTTAATAAATGGTGCTGAGATAATTGGATAGTCACACATAAAAGAATAAAATTGGATCCATCTTACACCACTCAAAATATTAACTTGAAATAGATGAAAACCTTAATCATAAGACCCAAAACCATGCAAATCCTATAAGAAAACATAGAAATAAAAACTCTTTAAGTTGGGTCTGAGTAATAATTTTTTGGATGACACCTAAAGCAGAAGCAAAAACAAAACAAAACACTAAACAAGTGGGACTAAATAAAGCTACAAAGCTTCTGCACAGCAAAAGAAACCATGAACAATGTGAAAAAAACAAAACAAAACTACAGAGTGGGAAAAAAAAATTGCACACCAAACACCTGACAAGAGGTTCACGCCTAAAATATATAAATGACTCATAGAATTCAGTAGTAAGAACAACAACAAATAACCCAATTTAAAAATGGGCAAAGATCTAAACAAATGTTTCTCCAAAGAAGATATATGAAAGCCCAAAAAAGTACACGAAAATACACTCAACATCAGTAGTCATTAAGGAAATGCAAATTAAAATCACACTGAGATAGGGGCGCCTGGGTGGCTCAGTCGTTAAGCGTCTGCCTTTGGCTCGGGTCATGATCTCAGGGTCCTGGGATCGAGCCCCACATCGGGCTCCCTGCTCGGCGGAAAGCCTGCTTCTCCCTCTCCCACTCCCCCTGCTTGTGTTGTCTCTCGCTATGTCTCTCTCTGTCAAATAAATAAAATATTTTTAAAAATCACACTGAGATATAAGCTCATACTTTTTAGAATGGCCATTATCCAAAAGACAAAAGATGACAAATGCTCACATTAATGTGGAGGTAAGAGAACCATTATGCAATGTTGGTTGGATTGTAAATTGGTACAGCCACTGTGGAAAACTGTACTGAGGATCCTCAAAAAACTACGTATGCCCCAGCAATTTCACACTGAGAATATATGCAAAGGAAACAAAAACACTAATATGAAAAGATATCTGCACCACCATGCTTATTAGCAGCATTATTTACAATAAACAAGATGTGTAAACAACCTAAGTGTTCATTGATGGATGAATTGATAAATAAATGTGATATATATATATATAATGGAATATTTTTCAGCCATAAAAATAACAAGGATATCCTGTCATTTGCAGCAACATGGATGAAACTTGAAGGCATTATGCTGAGTGAAACAAGTTAAGAGAGAGAAAAACAAATACTATATGGTCTCACTTATATGTGGAATTTAAAAAAAACAAATAAACCAAAACAGCAAATGAATTGTAAAAGAGATCAGACTTATGGTTATCAGAAGTGAGGAGCTGAGGGAGGGCAAATCGTAAGGAGGTGGTTAAGAGGTACAAACTGCCAGTTATAAGATGGTTAAAACACACACACACACACACACACACACACACAGAAGCCCAAAATGTTGTCACTTAGATCGAGTTGCAAATCTGAACCTTAATACATAATCGAATTGCAATTTCAACCTCCCCTAGAAATGTAATCTTAAACTGGTCAGCTGGGAATTTTTCAATCAGTGCTGATGAGTCTGCCACATAGGGAATCTCCATTCCTCCTCTCCAAAAATGAAGTAATCTGCATGACAAGACATCTTGTTTTTCCCTAAGGGAAAGCCATCATTCCTGAAACAATCCATTTTTTAAAATTTAAATTCAATTAGTACATCATTAGTTTTTTGTGTAGTGTTCAATGATTCATTATTTGCGTATAACACCCAGTGCAAATTACATCACATGCCATCCTTAATGCCCATAACCCACTTACCCCATCCCCCCACCCATCGCCCTTTCCAGAACCCTCAGTTTGTTTCCTGGAGTCAAGAGTCTCATGGTTTGGTTCCCTCTATGACTTCTTTCCATTCAGTTTTCCCTCCCTTCCCCTATGATCCTCTGTGCTATTTCTTATGTTCCACAGGTGAGTGAAACCATATGACAATTGTCTTTCTCTGATTGACTTCACTTAGCATAATACCCTCTAGTTCCATCCATGTCAATGTAAATTGTAGGTATTCATCCTTTCTGATGGCTGAGTAATATTCCATTGTATATGTGAACCACATCTTCTTTGTCCATTTATCTGTTGAAGGACATTTTGGCTCCTTCCACAGTTTGGCTATTGTGGACATTGCTGCTTTTTACATTGGGATACAGGTGGCCCTTCTTTTAACTACATCTGTACCTTTGGGGTAAATACCCAGTAGTGCAACTGTTATGTCATAGGGTAGCTGTATTTTTAACTTCCTTAGGAACCTCCATACTGTTTTCCAGAGTGACTGTACCAGCTTGCATTCCACACAACAGTGTCAGAGTGTTCTCCTTTCTTCACATCATCACCTCCATTTGTTGTTCCCTGTCTTGTTAATTTTAGCCATTCCAACTGGTGAAGGTGGTATCTCATTGTGGTTTTGATTTGTATTTCCCTGATGACAACCATGTGATCCTCTCAATTGATGCAGAAAAAGCATTTGACAAAATACAGCATCCTTTTTTTTAAAAAAATTATTTATTTATTTATTTGACAGAGGGAGACACAGTGAGAGAGGGAACACAAGCAGGGGGAGTGGGAGAGAGAGAAGCAAGCTTCCTCCCAAGCAGGGAGCCCAATGCGGGGCTCAATCCCAGGACCCTGGGATCATGACCTGAGCTGAAGGCAGACGCTTAATGACTGAGCCACCCAGGCGCCCCTACAGCATCCTTTCTTGATTAAAACTCTTCACAGTATAGGGATAGAGGGAACATACCTCAATATCATAAAGCCATCTATGAAAAGCCCACAGCAAATATCATTCTCAATGGGGAAAAAGTGAGATCTTTTCCCTTAAGGTCAGGAACATGACAGGGATTCCCACTCTCACCACTATTGTTCAGTATAGTACTAGAATGTAGTGAAAAGAAGGTGTCATCAGTTTGTTTCCTATAGTTAAGAGTCTCTTATGGTTTGCCTCCTTTCTGTTTTCATCTTATTTTAATTTTCCTTCCCTTCCCTTGTGTTCATCTGTTTTGTTTCTTAAATTCCATATATGAGTGAAATCACATGGTATTTCTCTTTCTCTGACTGACTAATTTCACTTAGTATAATACCCTCTAGTTCCATCCATGTCACTGGAAATGGCAAGATTTCATTCTTTGTGATGGCTGAGTAATATTCCATTGTGTATATATACCACATCTTCTTTATCCATTCAACTGTTGATGGACATCTGGACTCTTTCCATAGTTAGGCTATTCTGGACATTGCTGCTATAAACATTGGGGTGCATCTGGCCCTTTGATAAATATTTATCCAATTGGATAAATACCTAATAGTGCAGTTGCTGGCTCATAAGGTAGCTATATTTTTAACATTTGAGGAACCTCCATACTGTTTTCCAGAGTGCCTGCATCACTTTGCATTCTCACCAACACTGTGAGAGGTTTCCCCTTTCTCTGCAGTAGTGCAACTGTTATGTCATAGGGTAGCTGTAGTGCCAACATCTGTTGTTTCCTGAGTTGTGACTGGTGTGTGGTGGTATCTCATTGTGGTTTTGATTTGAATTTCCCTGATGCCAAGTGATGTTGAACATTTTTTCATGTGTTTGTTAGCCTATTACATGTCTTCTTTGGAGAAATATCTGTTCATGTCTTCTGCCCATTTCTTGACTGGATTTGTTTTTGGGTGTTGAGTTCGATAAGTTCTTTATAGGTTTTCAACACTAGCCCTTTACCTGATAAGATATTTGTAAATATTTTCTCCCATTCTATAGGTTGTCTTTTAGTTTTGTTGACTGTTTCCTTTGCTGTGTAAGCATGTTTCTAGAAATTTTAAAATGTATTAATAAATTTGCAAATAAAAATGCAGATACAACAGTTCACAATTGATTACTAAGTTTTCACTAGAAATTAGGGTTTCACAAGTTAAAAAAATTAACATATGCAATAATTGAAACTCCTATTACTAATAAGGGAAACATCTCTATATGCCAGGTAAGTATGAATGGTGGAGACTCCTTTTTTATTGTTGTTAAAAAAAAGGAATTCTATTTTTAAATGAAGCTGCTTTAAAGAGAAAATAAAACATAGGACCAGATTAGAATGTAAAAAAGAAAATTGTAGAAGTTTTATAGAAAATAAAACTTTGAAAATAAATTTTAATGTGTAGTCAAGCTGTCTAAAATTAAAATACATTTATCTAAAATATGAGTTTTAATATAAAAAATGAGCTGAAGCAAAATGAGAATTTGGTTGTTTCTCTGTTAAAAGGATTTTTTTTTTTTACTTTTGGTCTAATTTTGATAACAGATAGTGAAAGATTTTTTTTACCTTTTTTTTTTTTTTTTTTTACATTTCATGATTATCTGTGATCCTATTTAGGAAAATACTTTAAAACAATTTTATTTAAATTTTTTTAGTTTTGCTTAAATAATAACTATATGTATTTTTTTAATTAAAGATTTTATTTATTTAATTGACAGAGAGAGACACAGCGAAAGAGGGAACACAAGCAGGGGGAGTGGGAGAGGAAGAAGCAGGCTTCCCATGGAGCAGGGAGCCTGATGCAGGGCTCAATCCCAGGACCCTGGGATCATGACCTGAGCCGAAGGCAGATGCTTAACAACTGAGCTACCCAGGTGCCCCTGTTTTGTTTTGTTTTGTTATTTTATTTCACTATGTTATGTTAGTCACCATACAATATATCATTAATTTTTGATGTAGTGATCCATGATTCATTATTTTTGTATAAAACCTAGAGCTCCATGCAGTACGTGCCCTCCTTAATACCCATCACTGGGATAACGCATACCCCCCACCCTCCCCCTAAAACCCTCAGTTTGTTTCTTAGAGTCCAATCTCTCATGGTTCATCTTTCCCTCCGATTTCCCCCCCTTCATTTTTCCCTTCCTTCTCCTAATGTCCTCCATGCTATTCCTTATGTTCCACAAATAAGTGAAATGATATGATTATTGACTTTCTTTGCCTGACTTATTTCACTTAGCATAATCTCCTCAAGTCCCATCCATGTTGATGTAAATGTTGGGTATTTCTGATGGCTGAGTAATATTCCATTGTATATATGGACCAAATCTTCTTTATCCATTCATCTGTTGAAGGGCATCTTGGTTCTTTCCACAGTTTGGCTATTGTGGACATTGTCCTTATGAACATTGGGGTGCACATGGCCCTTCTTTTCACTACATCTGTGTCTTTGGGGTAAATACCCAGTAGTGCAATTGCTGGGTCACAGGGTAGCTCTATTTTTAATTCTTTGAGGGACCTCCACACTGTTTTCCAAAGTGGCTGTACCAACTTGCATTCCCACCAACAGTGGAAGAGGGTTCCCCTTTCTCCACAACCTCTCCAAAATTTGTTGTTTCTTGCCTTGTCAATTTTTGCCATTCTAACTGGTGTAAGCTGGTATCTCATTGTGGTTTTGATTTGAATTTCCCTGATGGCTAATGATGATGAACATTTTTTCATGTGTCTGTTAGCCATTTGTGTGTCTTCTTTGCAGAAGTGTCTGTTTATGTCTTCTGCCCATTTTTTGACTTGATTATTTGTTTTTTGGGTGTTGTGTTTGAGAAGTTCTTTATAGGTCTTGGATTCCAGCCCTTTATCTGTAGTGTCATTTGCAAACATCTTCTCCCATTCTGTGGGTTGCCTCTTTGTTTTGTTGACTGTTTCCTTTGCTGTGCAGAAGATTTTTTATCTTGATGAAGTCCCAAAAGTTCATTTTCGTTTTTGTTTTACTTGCCTTTGGAGATGTATCTTGGAAGAAGTTGCTGTGGCCGATGTCAAAGAGATTACTGCCTATGTTCTCCTCTAAGATTTAGATGGATTCCTGCCTCACATTGAGGTCTTTCATCCATTTTGAATTTATCTTTGTGTATGGTGTTAGAGAATGGTCGAGTTTCATTCTTCTGCATGTGGCTGTCCAATTTTCCCAGCACCATTTATTGAAGAGACTGTCTTTTTTCCATTGCATAGATTTTCCTGCTTTGTCGAAGATTATTTGACCATAGAGTTGAGGGTCCACATCTGGGTTCTCTATTCTGTTCCATTGGTCTGTATGTCTGTTTTTGTGCCAGTACCATGCTGTCTTGGTGATCACTGCTTTGTAATATAGCTTGAAATCAGGCAACGTGATGCCCCCAGCTTTGTTTTCTTTTTCAACATTTCCTTGGTGATTTGGGGTCTCTTCTGATTCCATACAAATATCAGGATTGTTTGTCCCAGCACTTTGAAAAAAATGTCATTATAATTTTGATCAGGTTGGCATATGTAGTTTTTATTTGAATTCCAGTTAGTTGACATACCATGAAATATCAGTTTCAGGTGTACAATTTAGTGATTCAACACTTATATACAATACATGGTGCTCATCACAATAAGTGTATGCCTTAAAAAATACAAAAAAAAACCCTCATCTTTTTTATTTGTTTTTAGACAGGGAGGGAGGGTGGAGGGCAGAGGGAGAGGGAGAGAGAATCTCAAGAAGGCTCCATGCCAGAAAGGGGAACCCTCCTACACTGTTGGTGGGAATGCAAGCTGGTGCAGCCACTCTGGAAAACAGTTTGGAGGTTCCTCAAAAAGTTGAAAATAGAGCTACCATACGATCCAGCAATTGCACTACTGGGTATTTACCTCAAAGATACAAAAGTAGGGATCCGAAAGGGTACGTGCACCCCGATGTTTATAGCAGCAATGTCCACAATAGCCAAATGGTGGAAAGAGCCAAGATGTCCATCGACAGATGAATAGATAAAGAAGATGTGGTATATATATACAATGGAATATTATGCAGCCATCAATCGGAATGAGATCTTGCCATTTGCAATGACGTGGATGGAACTGGAGGGTGTTATGCTAAGCGAAATAAGTCAATCAATCAGAGAAAGACATGTATCATATGATCTCACTGATATGAGGAATTCTTAATCTCAGGAAACAAACTGAGGGTTGCTGGAGTAGGGGGTGGGGTGGGAGGGATGGGGTGGGTGGGTGATAGACACTGGGGAGGGTATGTGCTATGGTGAGTGCTGTGAATTTTGCAAGACTGTTGAATCAAAGATCTGTACCTCTGAAACAAATAATGCAATATATGTTAAGAAAAAAAAAAAATAATAAGAAGAAGATAGCAGGAGGGGAAGAATGAAGGGGGGAAAATTGGAGGGGGAGATGAACCATGAGAGATGATGGACTCTGAAAAACAAACTGAGGGTTCTAGAGGGGATGGGGGTGGGAGGATGGGTTAGCCTGGTGATGGGTATTAAAGAGGGCACGTTCTGCATGGAGCACTGGGTGTTATACACAATGAATCATGGAACACTACATCAAAAACTAATGATGTATGGTGATTAACATAACAATAAAAAATTAAAAAAAAAAAGAAGGCTCCATGCCAAGCACCCAGCCCAATGTGGGGCTTGATCACACATACCTGAAATCATGACATGTGCCAAAATCAAGAAGTAGAACACTCCAACCCACTGAGCCACTCAGGCTCTCCAATCTTTTTGATATTTTTGACAAACTTCCCAAACTCAAATTCTAAATTTTTGTTTGTTTATTTTTTTTACCTTCAATATTCCAAATAATTTGTTGAACTAATTAACCTTATTTGACATGTAAAATACATGGAAAACATTGTTAAATAAATTATACTGTCTTCTCTATATTGTATTTGTAAGACTGTGACACACATGGATAAAGTCCATTGTCCTTATGCAAGAAATTCCTCCTCATTGTCAGACTTTTGCCATCTTGATGTCCTTGTAACATGACAACAGTCTGCTTTTGAATCAGAAATAAAGGTGGGCAAACAATGACGTAAACTAAGAAACACTTGGGACAATGGGAATCAAGACAGCCACAGGTTCTTCCTAGATCCCTGGAAAACCCCATATTTTTACGTTTTTTTTTTTTTTTTTTTACATTCCTTGATCTACAATAGTGCATTTAAGATGACTCAGATTATGAATAGACATTGGTGTAGAGACTTCTATGAAATTGCAGAAACAGTCAACCAGCAGTGTCTGACCTGTTTGATTCATAATCCTGGAAAAACTGTTTGTTTGTTCCTAGAGACTTCACACTTCCTTCTTGGCCCTTTAATTACCTGTAGCTGGACTTCATTTTACTGCCACTTTGTATGGGTTTTCAATATGTTCTTGTTGTTATATATTTTCCAGATGGGATAGACTTTCCTTCCTGGAAAGCAGATGGCCTCACAGTTAAAAAAAAAAAAAAAAATTAAAAATGTGTTTCCCACTTGAATTGTACTTTTCCCTATATCCAATGATTGAGGCACCCACTTGACTGGACAAATCACAGGAGCATTAACAAAAACCTTAGAAATTCTTGGAATTCTGCCAGTATTCAACATTCTGATTTCTTGCTGCCTTATGCAAGTATAATCTGCTTCTATAAGTCTCTAATATCTTATGATCAAGCCTGTCATCAACAGGTTAAAGAAGCCTTTCTTAATCCTATTCAAAGGAATCTGACAGTCATAGTCAAGAGCTTGGTGACTGGTATTCTCAAACATCATCAGAGGAAGATAGTCTTGTGACCCATTGAAAAGCACCTTACCAAGTAATCCAGTCCACAGACATTGCTGCAAATCTAAAAGATCCTTGAGATCTCTAAATTAAGTTAATGAGGATGAGAAGTAACTGATATCAGCATTGACTGCTGCCACTGAAGATGATGAATCAAGACTTCAAATTCAAATGAACATAAAACTCCTTTTCCTTCTTTTCCTTTCCTTTACTCAGGCATTGACTTGGAAAGATAATACCTTCATCTCTATCTCCAGGTCTTTGTTAAGGGGGAGGGGTAAATCCTTTTATTTTAGTCTAGGAGTAAATCTAACTCTGTCCCTAACCTTTAAAAAGCAAAATAAGACATTTCATTGGTTGGTTCAAGATTGGACATAATGGAACAAACGTATGGGGATATAGTCAATAATATTGTAATGGTGTTTTATGATGACAGATGATAGCTACACTACTGGTGAGCACAGCATAATTTATAAAATTGTTGAATCACTATGTTGTACACCTGAAAATAATGTAACATCATGTGTAAACTATACTCAAACAAAAAGTTTACTCAGTTAAATTTTGTTATTTTACAAGATAAATATGCCATGGGTGTGCAATGTACAACGTAATGACTGGAGCTAATACTGCTGTGGGATATATAGGAAATTTGTTAGAGTAAATCTTAAGAAATCTTATTACAAGGACAATTTTTCTTCTTTTTTCTTCAGTTTTTCCTTTTATTGTATCTATATGAGAAGATGGAATGTTAGCTGAACCTATTGTGGTTATCATTTCATGATATATGTAAATCAAACCATCATGCTCTACGCATTAAAATTATACAGTGATAGGGGCAACTGGCTGGCTCAGTCAGTAGACCATTCAACTATTGATCTCATGATTGTGAGTTCGAGCCCCATGTTGGGTGTAGAGATTACTTAAAAATAAAATCTTTAAAGAACATGCAGTGATATATATCCATTCATTCTCAATAAAACTAAAACAAATGGGTCTTTGTTAAATTTCTAATAAGAACTTATTTGTTAGGGGAGGAGCAAGATGGCGGAGGAGTAGGAGACCTAAATTTCGTTTGATCCCGGGAATTCACTAGATAAGGATCAAACCATTCTGAACACTTACGAACTCAACAGGAGATCGAAGAAAAGAATAGCAATAACTCTCTGAACAGAAAAGTGACCACTTTCTGGAAGGTAGGATGTGCAGAGAAGTGAATCAGAGGTGATATTTGGGAAGATAGACGGCGGGGGGAGGGAGCCTCCATCAGCCGCTACTGGCAAGTGATAGAGTGGTGGAGCACAAAACCGGAACTTTTAGAAGTCTGGTCCGCTAAGGGATGTCTCTCCAGTGGCTAAGCAGGGGATGGAACCCTTGCTGGGACAGTGTGGTCTCAGGACCCTTGCGGTCACAGAAAGATCGGGGGTGCCTAAGTGCATCAGAGCTCCCAGGTATTAGAGCAGGGAAGCCGGCTGCAAAGACGGAGCCACGGAGTGGGCTCTCAGCTTGGGGTTGCCATAAACCATGATCTGTGGCACAGTCAGCCACTGCTCTTCAAGCAGGGTCTGAACAAGTGGCAGATCTGGGGAGACTCCCCTTCCTCCCCCAGGAGGAGTGGCATGTGAGCACTCTGCAGGAATCTGCTGGGTTTGGAGACTCCAAACGGGGTCGTGTGCCAGAGATAGAAATGCTCAGTCACAGGCTGGGTGAGCACGGAGTGCGGCCCGAGACCGGGAAGAAAGGAGTGATTGACTGCTTTACTCTGGGGGCTCACTGAGGAGTGGGGCCCCGAGTTCCTGGCTCCTCCAGGGCAGAGATTGGGAGGCTGCCATTTTCACTCTTGTCCTCCAAATCTGTACGGAAAGCTTGCAGGGAACAAATGCTACCGAAAGCAAACCCAAGCAGATTACTTAGCCTGGCCCCTGGCAAGGACAGGGCAATTCCGCCTCAGGCAAAGACATTTGAGAACCACTGCAACAGACCCCTCACCCAGAAAATCAGCAAGAACAGCCAGCCAAGACTAAGTTTACTGATCAATGAGAACGGCAGAACGCCAGCACTAGGGAAATACAGCACATAGAATTCATGGCTTTTTCCCCCAAATTCTTTAGTCTTTCAAAGTTTTTTTTTTTTTTAATTTTCTTTTTCTTTTTTTTTAAATTTTTCTTTTTCCCTTTTTCAACCAACACATTACCAATCCCTTTTTTAAAAATCTTATTTATTTTTCATTTTTAGAGTCATATTCTATCCCTTCATAGTAGCTAACGTTATTTTTGGTATATATATTAATTGTTCTCTCTTTGAAATTTTGGGATACAGTTTCTTCTAATAGACAAAATATACCCTAAATCTCTAGTGTATAGCTTTGTTCTAGTCTCCTGCCTGATCACAATCACGCCCTTTTTCTTTAAATTTCTCCTTTCTTTTTTCAACCACCTTCTTATCTTATCAATTCCTTTTATAAAATCTTCTATAATTTTCATCTTTACAGTCATTTTTGTACATATATAAGCTTTTCTTTCTTTAAAATTTTGGGAGGCAGTTTCTTCTAACAGACCAAAATACGTGCAAAATCTAGTGTGTAGCACTGATCTATGTACCAGCCTGACAATATTTGATCATATTCTTTTTTTAATCTTCTTGTTCTTTTTTTTCTTTCTTTCTTTCTTTCCTTCCCTTTCTTTTTCTCTGGTCTCAGGTCTCTTCTGATTTGTTTAGTGTACATTTTTCTGGGGTTGTTGTTACCCTGTTAGCATTTTGTTCTCTCATTCATCTATTCTCCTCTGGACAAAATGACAAGACAGAAAAAATCACCTCAAAAAAAAGAACAAGAGGCAGTACCGACTGCCAGGGACCTAATCAATATGGACATTAGTAAGATGTCGGAACTAGAGTTCAGAATGACGAGTATAAAGATATTAGCTGGATTTGAAAAAAGCATGGAAGATATTAGAGAAACACTTTCTGGAGAAATAAAGGAACTAAAATCTAACAAAGTCGAAATCAAAAAGTGAGATGCAATAAAAAATGGAGGCTCTAACTGCTAGGATAAATGAGGCAGAAGAGGGAATCAGTGATATAGAAGACCAAATGATGGAAAATAAAGAAGCTGAGAAAAAGAGAGATAAACAACTACTGTATCACGAGGGCAGAATTTGAGAGATAAGTGATACCATAAGACTAAACTATATTAGAATATTTGGGATCCCAGAAGAAGAAGAAAGAGAGAGAGGGGCAGAAGGTATATTGGAACAAATTATATCAGAGAACTTCCATAATTTGGGGAAGGAAAGAGGCATCAAAATCCAGAAGGCACAGAAAACCCCCCTCATAATCAATAAAAAAATGTCAACACCCCAACATCTACTAGTAAAACTTACGAGTCTCAGAGACAAAGAGAAAATCCTGAAAGCAACTCGGGAGAAGAGATCTGTAACCTACAATGGAAGAAACATTAGATTGGCAACAGACCTATCCACAGAGACTCGGCAGACCAGAAAGGACTGCCATGATATATTCAGAGCACTAAACAGGAAAAATATGCAGCCAAGAATACTATATCTAGCTAGGCTGTCATTGCAAATAGAAGGAGAGATAAAAAGCTTCCAGGACAAACAAAAACTAAAGGATTTTGCAAGCACAAAACCAGCCCTACAAGAAATCTTAAAAGGGGTCCTCTAAGCAAAGACAGAGCCTAAAAGCAACATAGGCCAGAAAGGAACACAGATAATATATAGTAACAGTCACCTTACAGGCAATACAATGACACTAAATTCATATCTTTCAATAGTTACCCTGAATGTAAATGGGCTAAATGCCCCAATCAAAAAACACAGGCTATCAGATTGGATAAAAAAACAAGACCCATTGATATACTGCCTGAAAGAGACTCATTTTAGACCCAAAGACACCTCCAGATTGAAAGTGAGGGGGTGGAAGTGATTTACCATGCTAATGGACACCAAAAGAAAGCTGGGGTGGCAATCCTTATATCAGACAAATTAGATTTTAAACCAAAGACTATAATAAATTTTTTTTTAAGATTTTATTTATTTGCGAGAGAGGGAATGAGAGACAGAGAGCATGAGAGGGAGGAGGGTCAGAGGGAGAAGCAGACTCCCTGCTGAGCAGGGAGCCCGATGTGGGACTCGATCCCAGGACTCCAGGATCATGACCCGAGCTGAAGGCAGTCGCTTAACCAACTGAGCCACCCAGGCGCCCCACCAAAGACTATAATAAGAGATGAAGAAGAACACTATATCCTACTTAAAGGGTCTATCCAACAAGAAGATCTAACAATTGTAAATATCTATGCCCCTAACATGGGAGCAGCCAATTATGTAAGCCAATTAATAACAAAAGTAAAGAAACACATCAACAACAATACGATAATAGTAGGGGCCTTTAACTTATTAAACTCAACACCCAAAGAATAAATGATCCAATCAAGAAATGGGCAGAAGACATGAACAGACATTTTTCCAAAGAAGACATCCAAATGGCCAACAGACTCATGAAAAAGTGCTCAACATCGCTCAGCATCAGGGAAATCCAAATCAAAACCTCAATGACATACCACCTCACACCAGTCAGAATGGCTAAAATTAACAGGTCAGGAAATGACAGATGTTGGCGGGGATGAGGAGAAAGGGGAACCCTCCTACACTGTTGGTGGGAATGCAAACTGGTGCAGCCACTCTGGAAAACAATCTGGAGGTTCCTCAAAAAGTTGAAAATAGAGCTACCATACGACCTAGCAAGTATACTACTGTGTATTTACCCCAAAGATACAAATGTAGTGATCCCAAGGGGTACGTGCTCTCTGATGTTTATAGCAGCAATGTCCACAATAGCCGAACTCTGGAAAGAGCCACGATGTCCATCAACAGATGAATGGATAAAGAAGATCTGGTATATATATACGATGGAATATTATGCAGCCATCAAAAGGAATGAAATCTTGCCATTTGCAACAACGTAGATGGAACTTGAGGGTTTATGCTGAGCGAAATAAGTCAATCAGAGAAAGACATGTATCATATGATCTCACTGATATGAGGAATTCTTAATCTCAGGAAACAACCTGAGGGTTGCTGGATTGATGGGGGGTGGAGGGATGGGATGTCTGGGTGATAGACACTGGGGAGGGTATGTGCTATGGTGAGTGTTGTGAATTGTATAAGACTGTTGAATCACAGACCTGTGCCTCTGAAACAAATAATACATTATATGTTAAAAAAAAAAAAAAAAGAAGAAGATAGTAGGAAGGGAAAAATGAAGGGGGGGGAATTGGAGGGGGAGACGAACCAGGAGAGATTATGGACTCTGAGAAAGAAACTGAGGGTTTCTAGAGGGGATGGGGGTGTGGGGATGAGGTAGCCTGGTGATGGGTATTAAAGAGGGCATGTATTGAATGGAGCACTGGGTGTTATACGCAAACGATGAATCATGGAACACTACATCAAAAACTAATGATGTAATATATGGTGATTAACATAATATAAAAAAATAAAAAAAATATGCAACAAAAAAAAAGAACTTATTTGTTACATGTATTTTTCCCTGGCTGGGGATTTGGCAAGGAAGGCTGGGCAGGCAGCAGCTGTGAGACTTAGAGTGCAGTGGTACAGATTCTGAGAGAGGACTGGTTCCACGCTGCGTGTCCAGCCATGCTGGCACAGTGGCCTGCAAGCAGCAGTGGGTCTAGCCCCACATATGATTGAATAACTGCAGACTGCAGTGATTACCCAAGCCATGCTGGAGGAGGAAGAGCTTGAGGCTGCTAGGTTTGAGAGAGAACAAAGGATGATAGAAAAGACTCCCATGTCATGGGATAGAGAGCCTGTGGACATTCAGTACTGTAGACTTCAACATAAAAAGCAAGATCTACTCCAACTTTTTATTGACTAAATGGAACAGCAACAACTAGAGGAACAGAAGAAGAAAGATGAATTGGAGAGATAAAAATAATCTTTAAAAGTTACTAAGGGTAGGGGCGCCTGGGTGGCTCAGTTGGTTAAGCGACTGCCTTCGGCTCAGGTCATGATCCTGGAGTCCCGGGATCGAGTCCCGCATCGGGCTCGGCAGGGAGTCTGCTTCTCCCTCTCCCACTCCTCCCTCTTGTGCTCTCTCTCTCTCTCACTCTCTCTCTCAAATAAAAAAAAAAAAAAAAAAGAATATTTAAAAGTTACTAAGGGTAAAAATTCCATTGATGCAGGTGGATACAATCCAGTTATGAGAAAGTAGAGAGGAAGAGAAGATGAATCATACAATATTTCAGAGGTAATGGCAAAAGAGGAAATTTTGTCCATGGCTAAATAAATAAATAAATAAATAAATAAATAAAGAACGAGAACGAAAGGTTCTTTTTTAATCTCTATAAAAGGTCCTTTTCTGTATAAAAGACCTTCAGAAAAACGAAGATTCAAATAGTATAATTAAATATAGATTGCCTCAAATGGTTAGGCAGAATACTAAATTGTTTTTCATCCCAGTTTGGAATTGTCATGAACAGCGAGTACCATTTCAACAAGCAGAACACTTCCCAAAAAGAGTGATGCAATGGTACCAAGTGGAAGGCATGGAATGGCTTAGGATACTTTGGGAAAACGGAATTAATGGCATTTTAGCAGATGAAATGGGATTGGGAAAGACAGTTCAGTGTATTGCTACAATTGCATTAATGATTCAGAGAGGACTACAAGGACCTTTTCTTGTCTGTGGTCCTTTGTCTACACTTCCTAAATAGATGGCTGAATTGTAAAGATTTACACCAGACATTCCTACTAAATTATTTCATGGGACCCAGCAGGAACGTTGAAAATTGTGTAAAGAATATTCAAAAGTAAAAAGGGACACTGAATATTCATCCTGTGGTAATTACTTCATTTGAAATAGCCATGAGACACCAAAAGACTTTACAACAGTTATTGGAAATACTTAATAGTAGATGAAGGACACTGGATTAAGAATATGAAGTGCCATCTGATCAGGTAGTTAAAATGATTCAATGCAGATAACAAACTTCTTTTGCCTGGGACTCCCTTGTAAAACAATTTTTCAGAACTTTGGCCATCACTAAACTTTTTGTTGCCAGATGTATTCGGTGACTTGAAAAGCTTTGAATCTTGGTATGATATCACTAGTCTTTCTGAAACTGCAGAAGATATTATTGGTAAATAAAGAGAACAGAGTGTTTGCACATGCTGCACCAGATTCTAACATCTTTTTTACCTAAGTGACTAAAATCTGATGTTGCTTTTAAAATTCCTCCTAAATGAGAAATAGTCATTTATGCACCACTTTCAAAGAAACAACTCTTTTATACAGCCATTGTGAATGGTGCAATTGCAAACACACTTGAATCCAGTGAAAAAGGAACAGTTAACTAAGTACCATGGCATGACCAAGATGGCAAACTAGAAAGTCAATAAATTATAGCAAAATAGATGATTTCCCTAGTGAACTGGAAAAATTGACCAGTCAAATGTGGCCAGAAGTAGACTGAGAAAGGGCTGTTGTGGAAATGAACATCCCTGTACAATCTGAAGTTAATCTGAAGGTGCAGAATATAATGATGCTCCTTCATAAATGCTGTAATCATCCATATTTGACTGAGTATCCTATAGACCAGATCACACAAGAGTTTAAGATTGACGAAGATTTTGTAACAAATTCTGGGAAATTCTTATTTCCATCTTATTTCTGCATCCAATGCTGCCAGAACTAAAAGCCAGAGGTCAAGTTTCTGCCTTTTTTTTTTTTTAAATGACAAGAATGTTGGATATTTTAGTGGATTACTGTCATTTTAGAAATTTCAAGTTCGGGGCATCTGGGTGACTCAGTTGGTTAAGCCTCCAACTCTTGATTTTCGCTCAAGTAATGATGTCAGGATTGTGAGATTGAGCCCTGCCTTGGGTTCTGTGCTAGGTCTAGATCCTACTTAAGATTCTCTCTCTACCTCTTTCTCTGCTCTGCCCTCTGCTCATGCTCTCTTTCTCTCTCTCTCTCAAAAAAAAAAAAATCAAGTTTAGCAGGCTTGATTGATCCATGGATTATTCAGAGAGAGAAAAAAATATGCATAATCACAAAAGTAAAGTGGATAATCTGGATTTTAAAACCTAAATGTTGGAGAGGCTGTGGAGAAGGGGGAACCCTCTTACACTGCTGGTGGGATTACAAGTTGGTATAGCCACTTTGGAAAACAGTGTGGAGGTTCCCAAAAAATTAAAAATAGAGCCACCCCATGACCCAGCAATTGAACTGCTGGGTATTTACCCCAAAGACACAGATGTAGTGAAAAGAAGGGCCAATGCACCCCAGTGTTCATAGCAGCAATGTCCACAATAGCCAAACTGTGGAAAGAGCTGAGATGCCCTTCAAGAGATGAATGGATAAAGAAGATGTGGTCCAGGGGCGCCTGGTTGGCTCAGATGGTTAAGCGTCTGCCTTCGGCTCAGGTCATGATCCCAGGGTCCTGGGATCGAGTCCCGCATCGGGCTCCCTGCTAGGCGGGGAGCCTGCTTCTCCCTCTGCCTCTGCCTCTCTCTCTCTCTCTTTCTCTGACTCTCATGAATAAATAAATAAAACATTTAAAAAAAAAAAAGAAGATGTAGTCCATATGTACAATGGAATATTACTCAGCCATCAGAAAGGATGAATACCCAACTTTTACATCCACATGGATGGGACTGGAGGAGATTATGCTAAGTGAAATAAGTTAAGCAGAGAAAGTCACTTATCATATTGTTTCACTTATTTGTGGAACATAAGGAATAGCATGGAGGACATTAGGAGAAGGAAGGGAAAAAGGAAGGGGGTGAAATCGGAGGGGGAGACGAACCATGAGAGACTATGGACTCCGAGAAACAAACACAATTTTAGAGGAGTGGGGGGGGGGTTGGGTTAGCCTAGTGATGGTTATTAAGGAGGGCACGTACAGCATGGAGCACTGGGTGTTATACGAAAACAATGAATTGTGGGTCACCACATCAAAAACTAATGATGTATTGTATGGTTACTAACATAACATTATAAAATAAAATAAAATTTTAAAAAATAAATAAAACCTATACAGGTAAATTACTGGATGCAAACAAGAACTTTAAAAGACGGTTTTTAGCTCAAATTTAAAACAAACATTCAAGACTGGAATCCTCAGAATTTTCTAGTTATCTTGAAAATCTCCATTTTCTCTTTATCTTTTTTGATTGTACATGAACTGGTGATTTGGGCATTAATTTGACTGCAGCAAATACAGTTATCATTGATGATAGTGATTGGAACCCCCACTTTGATCTTCAAGCTCAGGATAGATCTCATAGAATTGGACAGTCAAAGCCAGTTGTTGTGTATCATCTCATCACAGCAAATACTATGGATCAGAAAAATGAGGAAAGAGCAGATGCTAAAAGAGAACTGGAAAAGTTGATCATCCACAAAAATCATTTCCAAGGTGGTCAGTCTCGATTAAATTAATCTAAGAAAATTTTAGACCTTAAGGAATTAATGGAATTATTAAAATCTAGGTTTATGAAAGGGAAGTAAAAGTATCAGGAGAGGTCATTAGTGATAAAGATCTTTTAGATCAAAGTGATCTTGTTGATCAAATGAATGCCTCAGGACAGATAAAGAGAAAATGGAGATTTTCAAGACACTAGAAAATTCTGAGGATTCCAGTCCTGTATGTTTGTTTTATTGTATTTAAGATTTTATTTGTTTATTTATTTGAGAGAGATAGAGAGAGAGCATGAGCAGAGAGTGGGAGAAGCAGACTCCCTGGCTGAGTAGGGAGCCTGATGTGGGGCTCAATACCAGGAACCTGAGATCATGACCTGAGCAGAAGACAGACACTTGCCAACTGAGCCATCCAGGTGCCCCAGGAATGTTTGTTTTAAATTTGAGCTAAAGACTCCTTTTAAAGTTCTTGTATATATCTAGTAATTTACCTGTATTTGCTTTAAAATCCAGTCCACTTTACGTTTTTTTTTTTTATGTTCCGTTAGCCACTGTACAGTACCTGATTAGTTTTTTTATGTAGTGTTCAGTGATTCATTAGTTAAGTATAACACCCAGTGCTCATCACAGTAAGTGCCCTCCTCAATACCCATCACCCTATTACCCCCTCTGCCCACACCCCTCCCCTCTGAAACTCCCAGATTGTTTCTTGGGGTCCATAGTCTCTCATGGTTCATGTCCCTCTCTGATTTCTCCCCCTTTGGATTTCCCTCCCTTCCCCTATCGTCCTCCATGCTATTGCTTATGTTCCACATATGAGTGAAACCATATGATAATTGTCTTTCTCTGCTTGACTTACTTCACTTAACATAATCCACTCCAGTTCCATCTACGATGCAGCAGGCCCGTCCCCCAGAAGAGAAGCTGGAAGAACAAGAGGACAAAAACCCGAGGGTTCCCATAAAACTGTAAAACCCCAACGCTAGGGGATAATAGTATATTGAGCTACTGGTGTTGCCTCATGACCTGTGTATTACTTAAATACAGCTTTCTTTTTTTATTCTTTCTCATGTTTCTTCTCTGTTTTTTTCTTTTTACCTACTTATTATTCCAACTAGATGTTTAATACAACATATTCCATAGTAACTTTTTAACTTGTACTTTTTCACACCTATACTTTTTTATTCTTTATAAATATAATCTTCAAAGTAGTCCTTTTTTCCCTATTCAATACTACCTTTATATATATATATAAATATATATATAATATATATATATATATATATATATATATATATATATATATATATATATATATATTAGTTTTAATCTCCCTGTAACTCTGGGAAGTAGTGCTCTCTAACAAAGAGAACAAAGTACACCCAGGAAGAACTGAAACACTTTACCTTGTCCACATTGAGAGATTATAGCTCCCCTTCCCCTCAGCCCCCTTTTTTTTGACCTTTATAAATCTTATTCTTGGGTTTCATTTTGGTTGTGTTTTTTTGGTGGTAGCTTCCAATTACTCCAAACTTTGCCAGGATGCACCTTGCCTGGATTGTGGTTGGTATTTTCAACTCTGTACATCCCCTCAACCACCTCTCACAGAATGACAAGGAGAAGGAACTCCTAACAAAGAAAAAAACCAGAGGCAATGGCCTCTCCCACAGACTTAATGGGTATGGATATAAGAAAGATGTCTGAAATAGACTTCAGGGTAACAATTATGATGAAATTAACTAGGCTTGAGAAAACCATTAATGGCAACATAGAATCTCTACGGGCAGAAATGAGAGCTAATCAGGCTAAACTTAAAAATCCTATGAATGAGATGCAGTCTAAACTAGATACTCTAACTGCTAGGGTAAATGAGGCAGAAGAACGAATTAGTGATCTAGAAGATAAACTGATAGAAAGGAAGGAACAGGAGGAGGCCTGGAACAAACAGCTTAAAATCCATGAGAACAGACTTAGAGAAATCAAGGATGCCATGAAACATCCAGTGTCAGAATTACCGGGATCCTTGAGGGGATGGAGAGCAAGAGAGAGGACTAGAAGATATATTTGACAAATCATAGCTGAGAAATTCCTAATCTGGGGAATGAAACAAGCATTCATATCCTAGAGGCAGAGAGGACCCCTCCCAAGATCAAGAACAGACCACTGCCCCAGCATATAATATTAAAACTTACAAATCTTAGCACTAAGGAAGCCATCCTAAGGGCAGTTAGGGGGAAGAGATTCCTTATGTACAGAGGGACGAACATCAGAATAACGTCAGACCTGTCCACAGAGACCTGGCAAGCCAGAAAGGGCTGGCAAGACATATTCAACGTACTAAATGAGAAGAACATGCAGCTAAGAATACTTTATCTGGCAAGACTATCATTCAGAATGGACCAAGAGATAAAGAGCTTCCAGGACCGGCAGAAACTGAAAGAATATGTGACCACAAAGCCAGCCCTGCAAGAAATACTAAGGGGGATCCTATAAAAGCTGAAAGACCCCAAGAGTAATATGGACCAGAAATTTACAGAGACAATCCATAGAAGCAGGGACTGTACAGACAATAGCATGGCAATAAACACATATCTTTCAGTACTAACCCTCAACGTGAATGGCCTAAATGCTCCCATGAAACTTCACAGGATTGCAGATTGGATACAAAGACAGGAACCATCCATATGCTGTCTATAAGAGACTCATTTTGGACCTAAAGATACCTCCAGATTGAAAGTGAGGGGATGGAGAACAATTTTTCATGCCAATGGAACTCAAAAGAAAGCTGGGGTAGCAATTCTCATATCAGACAAATTAAATTTTAAGCTAAAGACTGTAGTTAGAGACACAGAAGGACACTATATCATTCTTAAAGGGTCTATCCAACAAGAAGATCTAACAATTGTAAATATCTTTGCCCCCAACATGGGAGCAGCCAACTACATAAGCCAGCTGTTAACCAAAATAAAGAATCAGATCGACAATAATACAGTCCACTTTACTTTTTTGATTTTATCAGTTTACATTACATAACGTGTACCAACACAATTAAGAGATAGTAATTTCTGAAATTTATTAAGAACAAAGAATTGTTCATAGCAAGTTTAGATTTTCCATTAATCTTTCATGCTCAGTAATATTTTTGGGTACTGGCTGATGTGTGCTTAACCACTGTCAGATTTACATAGTTTTCCTGTGGAAATTTCATTTCTTTCCCCCCTCTTTTAGCAGTACAGTTCATGGGTTTAAGATACTTCAGTTATGGAGTAGCCTTTTGATGGGGGACAGATTGGATTATGCTTTCTGTTGTTTAAATAAGAAATTGTTTCACTTTAGGATATAGTTCTATAAAATAGTTTACCAAATAACTGTTTCTTACAAGAAATAAATCATTTGTTAAGAAAAAGTAGTTACTTTGTGTAATACAATATTTAAACATAATAACTAGACACCAATAATTGATAAATTTCTATGAACTTTCTAAACTTTCTGCAATACCTTTATTAGTAACATATCTCCACAGAGATATATCCTAATAAGTTTTATCATCATTTCTTGATAATGATTCCCAAATAATTTAACATATTGATTAAACCTAATTTAGCTTCTCCTTTTCACAAAGTGAGATAATTTTTTTCTTTATACATAATCCTTATTAAATGTTTCTTCCAAAGACAACATAAAAATTTGGTGATACAGTATAATTTAAAATAAAATTTTCATAAAATATTCCGTAAGGATAAGTAAATACTAGAATGTTTTTATTTTGAGTATATGATAACACAATTTTATACAGCAAAGTTTGCCTAGTTTAAATTTTTTATTCCCAAAGATTCATTTTTATTGTTTAATCTTTTTACTTTATTTATTTTCTTTCTCCAAACTTTCATTTTATCTTCCAGTATAGCAAACATAGAGTGTTATAATAGTGTTAGATGTTCACCTTATAGTGATTCAACAATTCCATACATCACCCAGTAGTCATAATGACCAGTGCACTCCTTAATCCCCATCACTTATTTCACCCAACCCCATGCTCCCCTCCACTCTGGTTACCATGAGCTTGTTCTCAATATGTATGAGTCTGTTCCTGGGGTTGTCTTTCTCTCTCTCTCTTTTTTCCTTAGCTCATTTGTATTTTTTCTTAAATTATACATATGAGTGAGATCATATGGTATTTGTCTTTCCCTGACTGACTTATTTCACATATTCTCTAGCTTCATTCATGCCATTGCAAATGTCAAGATTTCATTATTCATTATGGCTTAGTAATATTACATTATGTCTATATCTATATAGATATATTCCCATTAGACAGTTTCACAACATTGCACAAATTTCCTTTTTCTCCACATCCTTGCCAACAACTTGTTTCTTGTGTGTTTCATTTTAGACATTCTGACAGGTGTGAGCTGATATCTCATTGTAATTTTGATAACTATTTCCTTGATTATTAGTGATATTGAGCATCTTTACATGTGTCTGTTGGCCACCTGGATGTGGATGTCTTCTTTGAAAAAAAAAATATGTCTGTTTATTTCTTCTGCCCATTTTTAAAATGAATTATTTGGTTTTTGGATGTTGAATTGTATCAGTTCTTCAATATATTTTGGATACTAAGCCTTTATTGGATATGTCATTTGCAAATATCTCCCATTCTGTAGGTTACTTTTTAGCTTGTTGATTGTTTCCTTTGCTATGCAGAAGCTTTTTATTTTGATTTAGTCCTAATAGTTTATTTTTGCTTTATTTTTTCCTTACTTCTGGAGACATCTCTAGAAATATATTGCTATGGCTGATACCATAAACCTTACTGCCTGTGTTCTTTTCTAGGATTTTTATGGTTTCAGGTCTCACATTCAGGTCTTTAATCCATGTTGAATTTGAATATATGGTGAAAAAAGTGGTCCAGTTCCATTTCTTTGCATGTAGCTGACCAGTTTTCCCAATCTCATATGTTGAAGAGATTCTCCATACCCCATTGGACATTCTTTCCTGCTTTGTCAACAATTAATTGACCATATAATTGGGTTTTCTATTCTGTTCCATTGATATGTGTCTACTTCCGTGACAGTACCATACTGTTTTATTATACCTTTTTAATATAACTTGAAGTCTGGAATTGTGAAACCTCCAACTTTTTCTTTTTCAAAATTGCTTTGGCTATCTGGGGTCTTTCGTCGTTCCCTGTTTGTTCTAGTTCTGTGAAAAATGTTGTTTGTATTTTGATGAGGATTGCATTAAATGTATAGAATGTAGACATTTTAACAGTATTTGTTCTTCTAATCCATAAGGGAGGAAAGTCTGTCCATTTCTTTGTGATGTCTTCAACCTCTTTTGTCAATGTTTTATAGTTTTCAGAGTACAGGCCTTTCACTTCTTTGATTAGGTTTTTACCTAGGTATCTTATTAATTTGTGTGCAATTATAAATGGAATGGCTCTTTAATTTCTAATTCTACTACTTCATTGTTAGTGTATGGAAATGCAACAGATTTCTGCTCATTCTTTTTGTGCACTGCAACTTTCATGAACTCATTTATAAGTTCTAGGAATTTTTGCTTGAGTCTTTTTTTTATTTTTATTTTTTTAATTTTTAAAATTTTATTATGTTATGTTAGTCACCACACAATACATCATTAGTTTTTGATGTGGTGATCCACGATCCATTGTTTTCATATAACACCCAGTACTCCATGCAGTACATGCCCTCCTTAATACCCATCACTGGGCTAACCAATCTCCCCTTCCCCCTCCCCTCTAAAACCCTGTTTGTTTCTCAGAGTCCATAGTCTCTCATGGTTCATCTCTCCCTCCAATCCCCCCCCCCATTTTTCCCTTCCTTCTCCTAGTGTCCTCCATGCTATTCCTTATGTTCCACAAATAAGTGAAACCATATGATAATTGACTTTCTCTGCTTGACTTATTTCACTTAGCATAATCTCCTCCAGTCCCATCCATGTGGATGTAAAAGTTGGGTATTCATCCTTTCTGATGGCTGAGTAATATTCCATTGTATATACGGACCACATCTTCTTTATCCATTCATCTGTTGAAGGGCATCTCGGCTCTTTCCACAGTTTGGTTAAGTCTTTAAAGTTTTTGATGTATACTATCATGTCATCTGCAAATAATGAAAGTTTTAGTTCTTTCTTACCAATTTGGATGACTTTTATTTCTTTTGTTGTCTAATTGTCATGGCTAGGACTTCCAGTACTATGTTGAATAAAAGTGGCGAGAGTGGACATCCTTGTCTTGTTCCTGAGCTTAGAGGGAAAGCTCTTGGTTTTCTCCCATTGTGTACGATGATCTCTATGGGTGTTTCATATATGGCATTTATTATGTTGAGGTATGTTCCCTCTAAGCCTACTTTGGTTGGGGTTTTCTATCATAAATGGATGTTGTACTTTGTCAAATGCTTTTTCTGCATATATTGAAATGATAATATGGTTCTTATCCTCTCTCTTGTTGATGTGATGTATCACATTGATTGATTTGTGTATATTGAACCATACTTACATCCCAGGCATAAATCCCATTTGATAGTGGTGAATGATTTTTTGAATGTATTGTTGGATTCTGTTTACTTGTGTTTTGCTGAGGATATTTGCATCCATGTTCATCAGAGACATTGACCTGTATCTCTCTTTTTCAGTGGTATCTTTCTTTGGTTCTGGTGTCAGAGTAATGCTGGCCTCATAGAATTAATTTGGAAGTTTTCCTTCCTCCTTTATTTTTTGGAATAGTTTGAGAAGAATAGGTATTAACACTACATTAAATATTTGGTAGAATTAGTCTGTGAAGCCATCTAGTTCTGGACTTTCCTTTTTTGGGAGTTTTTTGATTAATGATTCAATATCATTGCTTATAATTAGTCTATTTAAATTTTGTATTTCTTCCATCTTCAGTTTTGGTAGTTTATATGTTTCTAGGAATTTATCCATTTTTCCAGCTTGTCCAATTTGTTGGCATATCATTTTAATAATATTCTCTTATAAGGTTTTCCATTTCTGTAATGTTGGTTGTTATTTCTCCTCTTTCATTTGTAATTTTATTTGAGTCCTTACTCTTCGTTTTTTGATGAATTTGGCTAGAGGTTAATGAATTGTTTTTATCTTTTCAAAGAATCAGCTCTGGTTTCATTTATCTTTTCTTTTGTTTTTAAATTTATTTAACTTCAGTTAATTAACATATAGTGTGTTAGTTTCGGAGGTAGAGTTTAGCGATTCATCAGTTGCATATAATACCCAGTGCTCATTACATCAAATGCCCTCCTTAATGCCCACCACCCAGTTACCCCATCCCTTTTTCCAGTTACCCCAACTCTCTACCTGCAACCCTCAGTTTGTTTCCTATAGTTAAGAGCTTATTATGGTTGGTCTCCCTCTCATCATATTTTCATCATGTTTTATTTTTCATCATATGTTCTTTTTCCCTCCCTTCCCCTATGACCATCTGCTTCATTTCTTAAATTCTACATATGAGTGAAATCAAATGATAATTTTCTTTCTCTGATTGAGTTTCTTCGGTTTGCAAAATACTCTCTAGTTCCATTCATATTGTTGTAAATGGTAAGATTTCATTTTTTTTTTGATGGGTGAGTAATATTCCATTGTATGTATATACCACTACTTTTTTGTCCATTCCTCTGTTGATGGACATCTAGGCTCTTTCCATATTTGGCAATTGTGGATATTGCTGCTATGAATATTGGGGTGCTGGTGCCCCTTCGGATTACTATGTTTGTATCCTTTGGGTAAATACCTAGTAGTGCAATTGCTGGGTTGTAGGGTAGCTCTATTTTTAACTTTTTGAGCGAACTCCATACTGTTTTCAAGAGTGGCTGCACCAGATTGCATTCCCACCAACAATGTAAGAGGGTTCCCTTTCTCCACATCCTTGCCAACATCTGTTGTAACATGAATTGTTAATTTTAGCCATTCTGACTAATGTGAGGTGGGATCTCATTGTGGTTTTGATTTGTATTTCCCTGATGTCAAGGGATGTTGAGCTTTTTTCACGTGTTTGATGGCCATTTGTATTCCTTCTTTGGAGAAATGTCTGTTCAGGTCTTCTGCCCATTTCTTGACTGGATTATTTGTTTGTGTGCTGTTATGTTTGATAAATTCTTTATAGAACTTAAAGAGCTTATTTTGGATACCAGCCCTTTAGTTGATATATCCTTTGCAAATATCTTTTCCCATTCTGTTGGTTGTCTTTTGGTTTTGTTGACTGTTTCCTTTGTTGTGCAAAAGCTTTTTACATTGATGAAGTCCCAAGAGTTCATTTTTTTTGCATTTGTTTCCCTTGCATTTGAAGACGTGTCTAGGAAGAACTTGCTTTGGCCAAGGCCAAAGAGGTTGCTGCAAGGGTTCTCCTCTACGATTTGGATGGATTCCTGTCTCACATTGTGCTCTTTCATCCATTTTGAGTTTATTTTTGTGTGTGGTGTAAGAAAGTGGTCCAGTTTAGCCCACTATCACCACTGCTATTCAACATAGTACCAGAAGTCCTAGCCTCAGCAACCAGACAACAACAACAACAAAAATAAAAGGCATCCAAATAGGCAAAGAAGAAGTCAAATTCTCACTCTTTGCAGATGATATGATACTTTATGTGGAAAACCCAAAAGACTCTACCCCAAGACTGCTAGAACTCATACAGGAATTCAGTAAAGTGGCAGGATATAAAATCAATGCACAGAAATCAGTGGCATTTCTATACACAAACAACAAGGCAGAAGAGAAATTAAGGAGCCGATCCCATTTACAATTGCATCCAAAACCATCAGATACCTAGGAATAAATCTAACCAAAGAGGCAAAGAATCACTACTCAGAAAACTGTAGAAGATTCATGAAAGAAATTGAGGAAGACAAAAGAAATGGAAAAATGTTCCATACTCATGGATTGGAAGAACAAATATTGTGAAAATATCCACGCTATCTAGAACAATCTACACATTTAATGCAATCCCCATCAAAATACCATTCACTTTCTTCAAAGAAATTGAACAAATAATCCTAAAATTTGTATGGAACCAGTAAAGACCATGAATAGCCAGAGGAATGTTGAAAAAGAAAAACAAAGCTAGTGGCATCACAATTCTGGACTTCAAGCTCTATTACAAAGCTATAATCATCAAGATAGTATGGTACTGGCACAAAAACAGACACATAGATCAATGGAACAGAATAGAGAGCCCAGAAATGGACCCTCATCTCTATGGTCAACTAATCTTTGACAAAGCAGGAAAAAATGTCCAATGGAAAAAAGACAGTCTCTTCAACAAATGGTGTTGGGAAAATTGGACAGTCACATGCAGAAGAATGAAATTGGACCATTTCCTTACACCACACACAAAAATAGACTCAAAGTGGATGAAAGACCTAAATCTGAGGGAGGAATCCATCAAAATCCTGAAGGAGAACACAGGCAGCAACCTCTTCAACCTCAGCCACAGCAACTTCTTCCTGGAAACTTCATCAAAGGCAAGGGAAGCAAGGGCAACATCTTGGGACTTCATCAAGATAAAAAGCTTTTGCCCAACAAAAAAAACAGTCAACAAAACCAAAAGACAACCGACAGAATGCGAGAAGATAGTTGTAAATGACATATCAGATGAAGGGCTAGTATCCAAAATCTATAAAGAACTTATCAAACTCAACACCCAAAGAACAAATGATCCAATCAAGAAATGGGCAGAAGACATGAACAGACATTTTTCCAAAGAAGACATCCAAATGGACAACAGACACATGAAAAAGTGTACAACATTGCTCGGCATCAGGGAAATCCAAATCAAAACCTCAATGAGATACCACCTCACACCAGTCAGAATGGCTAAAATTAACAAGTCAGGAAACGACAGATGTTGGTGGGGACGCGGAGAGAGGGGAACCCTCCTACGCTGTTGGTGGGAATGCAAGCTGGTGCAACCACTCTGGAAAACAGTATGGAGGTTCCTCAAAAAGTTGAAAATAAAGCTACCATACGACCCAGCAATTGCACTACTGGGTATTTACCCCAAGGTACAAATGTAGGGATCCGAAGGGGTACGTGCACTCTGATGTTTATAGCAGCAATGTCCATAATAGCCAAACTGTGGAAAGAGCCAAGATGTCCATCGACAGATGAATGAATAAAGAAGAAGTGGTATATATATATACAATGGAATATTATGCAGCCATCAAAAGGAAAGAGATCTTGCCATTTGCAATGACGTGGATGGAACTGGAGGGTATTATGCTAAGTGAAATAAGTCATTCTGAGAAAGACAACTATCATATGATCTCACTGATATGAGGAATTTAAGAAACAAGACAGAGGTTCATAGGGGAAGGGGGGGAAAACTGAAACAAGATGAAACCAGAGAGGGAGACAAACCATACGAGATTCTTAATCTCAGGAAACAAACTGAAGTTTGCTGGAGGAGAGGAAGATGGAAGGGAAAGGGTGGCTGGGTGATGGACTTTGCAGAGGGTATGTGCTATGGTGAGCATTGTGAATTGTGTAAGACTGATGAATCATTGACCTGTACCCCTGAAACAAATAATACATTATATGTTAATTAAAAAGTGGTCCAGTTTCATTCTTCTACATTCTGCTGTACAGTTTTCCCAACACCATTTGTTGAATAAATATTTTTTCCATTGGATATTCTTTCCTGTTTCTCGAAGATTAATCGACCATAAAGTTGAGGGTCCATTTTTCAGTTCTCTATTCTACTGCATTGATATATGTGTCTGTCTTTGTGACAGTACCATATTGTCTTGATGATTACAGTTTTGTAATATATCTTGAAATTTGGAATTGTGATGCTTCCAGCTTTGGTTTTCTTTTTCAACATTCCTTTGGATATTTGAGGACTTTTATGGTACCATGCAAATTTGAGGAATGTTCGTTCCAGGTCTGTGAAAAATGTTGAGGGTATTTTCAAAGGGATTGCATTGAATGTGTAGATTGCTATGGGTAGCACAGACATTTTTTTTCATTTACTTATTTTACTTATTTTTTAAAATTTTATTATGTTATGTTAGTCACCATACAATAGTATAGACATTTTAATAATATTTGTTCTTCCAATCCTTGAGTGTGCAATGTTTTCCCATTTCTTTGTGTCTTCCTCAATTTCTTCCATAAGTGTTCTATAGTTTTCAGAGTAAAGATCCTTTCCCTCTTTGGTTAGGTTCAATTCTAGGTATCTTATGCTTTTTGTTGCAATTGTAAATGGGATCGATTCCTCGATTCCTCTTTCTTCTGCCTCATTGTTAGTGTATAGAAATGCAACTGACTTTTGTGCATTGATTTTATACCCTGCCACTTTGCTGAATTCCTATATGACTCCTTACATTTCCAGGGTGGGGTCTTTTGGGTTTTCCACATAAAATATCATGTTATCTGTGGAAGAGTGAAAGTTAGACTTCTCCTTTGCTAATTTGGATGCCTTTTATTTCTTTGTGTTGTCTGATTGCTGACGGTATGACTTCTAGTACTATGTTGAACAGCAGTGCGAGAATGGGCATCCCTGTTGTGTTCTTGACCTTAGAGAATAAACTCTCAGTTCTTCCCCATTGAGGTTGATATTCACTGTCGGCTTTTCCTAGAGGGCTTTTATAATATTGAGGTATGTTCCCTCTATTCATACACAGAGGAGAGGTTTTATCAAGAAAGCATGTGTAGGGGCGCCTGGGTGGCCCAGTCGTTAAGCGTCTGCCTTCAGCTCAGGTCATGATCCCAGGGTCCTGGGATTGAGCCCCACATCGGGCTCCCTGCTCCGCGGGAAGCCTGCTTCTCCCTCTCCCACTCCTCCTGCTGTGTTCCCTCTCTCGCTGTGTCTCTCTCTGTCAAATAAATAAATAAAATCTTAAAAAAAAAAAGAAAAAAAGAAAGCATGTGTATTTTGTCAAATGTGTTTTCTGCATCTATTGAGAGGATCATATGGTTCTTGTCCTTTCTTATATTAATGTGGTGTATCATATTGATTGACTTGTGGATGTTGAACCACTCTTGCACCCCAGGAATAAATCCCACTTGATGGTGGTGAATAGTCCTTTTAATGTACTGTTGGATCCTATTAACTAGTATTTTGGTGAGAATTTTGGCATCCGTGTTCATCAGGGATTGTCTGTTTTATTTAATTAATTTATTTATTTATTTATTTATTTATTGGTGGTGTCTTTGGTTTTGGGATCAAGGTAATGCTGGCCTCATAAAATGAGTTTGGAAATTTTCTTTCTGTTTCAATTTTTTGAAACAACCTCAGAAGGCTAGGTATTAATTCTTTAAATGTTTGGTAGAATTTTGCTGGGAGGCCATCTGGCCCTGGACTCTTGTTTGTTGGGAGATTTGTGATTGCTGTCAATTTCTTTGCTTTTTATTGGTCTGTTCAGGTTTTCTATTTCTTTCTGTTTCAGTTTTGGTAGTGTATATGTCTCTAGGGATGCATCAATTTCCTCCAGATTGCCTAATTTATTGGCACATAGTTGATCATAATTGTTTTTTTTTTCCAGTTTTTATATCATTTATTTCTGCTGTACTTATTATTTCCTTCCTCTTGCTGTCTTTGGGTTTTGTTTGTTCTTTTTATAGCTCCTTTAGGTGTAATGTTAAGTTGTTTATTTGAGATTCTTCTTGTTTCTTTTGGTAGGCCTATATTGGTATAAACTTCCTTCTAAGAACCACATTTGCTGGACCCCAAAGATTTGGACCATTGAGTTTTCAGTTTCATTTATTTCCATATACTTTTGGATTTCTTTGATTTCTTGATTAACCTATTCATTGTTTTCTAGCATGCTATTTAACCTCCATGTATTTGTGGTCTTCCTGGCTTTTTTTTCTTGTGGTTTATTTCTAGCATCATAGCATTTGGGTCAGAAAAGATGCATGGTATGCCTTTGACCTATTTAAATTTGTTGAGACTTGCTTTGAGGCTTAATATATAATCTATTTTGGAGGATGTACCATGAGCACCTGAAAAGAATGTGTATTCTACCATTTTATGATGGAATTTTCTAAATATATCTGTTAAATCCACCTGATCCAATGTGTCATTCAAAGCATTTGTTTCCTTCTTGATTTTTTGGTTGGATGATCTATTGATGTAAGTAGGGTGTTAACATCCCCTACTATTATTGTATTACAATCAATTAGTTTCTTTCTGTTTGTTATTGTTTTATGTATTTGGATGCTCCCATGTTGGGTGCATAAATATTTACAATTGTTATATATCTTCTTGTTTTATTGTCCCCTTCATAATCATGTAGCATCCTTCTTTGTCTCTTATACAGTTTTTGTTTCAAAATCTATTTTGTTTGATATAAGTGTTGCTACTCTGGCTTTTTTTTAAAATTCCATTTGCATGATAAATGTTTCCCCATCCCCTCACGTTCAATCTGCAGGTGTGTCTTTATGTCCCAAAGGAGTCTTCTGTAAGAAGTATATAGATTTGCCCTTTTTTAAATCCATTATGTCACCCAAATCTATTTTTTATTATGTTATATTAGTCACCATACAATACATCATTAGTTTTTGATGTAGTGATCCACGATTCATTGTTTTCATATAACACCCAGTGCTCCATCCAGCATGTGCCCTCCTTAATACTAATCACCAGGCTAACACATCCCCCCACCCCCCTCCCTCTCAAACCCTCAGTTTCTTTCTCAGAGTCCATAGTCTCTCATGGTTCGTCTCTCCCTCTGATGCCCCCCTTCATTTCTCCCTTCCTTCTCCTAATGTCCTCCATGCTATCCCGTATGTTCCACAAATAAGTGAAATCATATGATAATTGACTTTCTCTGCCTTACTTATTTCACCTAGCATAATCTCCTCCAGTCCCATCTATGTGGATGTAAAAGTTGGGTATTCATCCTATCTGATGGCTGAGTAATATTCCATTGTATAAATGGACAACATCTTCTTTATCCATTCATCTGTTGAAGGGCATTTCAATTCTTTCCACAGTTTGGCTATTGCGGACATTGCTACTATGAACATTGGAGTGCATATAGCTCTTCTTTTCACTAATTCTGTGTCTTTGGGGTAAATACCCAGTAGTGCAATTGCTGGGTCATAGGGTAGCTCTATTTTTAATTCTTTGAGGTACCTCCACACTCTTTTCCAAAGTGGCTGTACCAACTTGCATTCCCACCAACAATGTAAGAGGGTTCCCCTTACTCCACAACCTCTCCAACATTTGTCGTTTCTTGCCTTGTCAATATTTGCCATTCTAACTGTGTAAGGTGGTATCTCATTGCGGTTTTGATTTGAATTTCCCTGATGGCTAATGATGATGAACATTTTTTCATGTGCCTGTTAGCCATTTGTATGTCTTCTTTCGATAAGTGTTTGTTCATGTCTTCTGCCCATTTTTTGACTTGATCATTTGTTTTTTGGGTGTTGAGTTTGAGAAGTTCTTTCTAGATCTTGGATACCAGCCCTTTATCTGTAGTGTCATTTGCAAACATCTTCTCCCAATCTGTGGGTTGCCTCTTAGTTTTGTTGACTGTTTCCTTTGCAGTGCAGAAGTTTTTTTATCTTGATGAAGTCTGAAAAGTTCATTTTTGCTTTTGTTTCACTTGACTTTGGAGATGTAACTTGAAAGAAGTTGCTGTGGCCAATGTCAAAGAGATTAATGCCTATGTTCTCCTCTAGGATTTTGATGGATTCCTGTCTCACATTTAGGTCTTTCGTCCATTTGAGTTTATCATTGTGTATGGTGTTAGAGAATGGTTGAGTTTCATTCTTCTGCATGTGGCTGTCCAATTTTCCCAGCACCATTTATTGAAGAGACTTTTTCCATTGCATGTTTTTTCCTGCTTTGTCAAAGATTATTTGGCCATAGTGTTGAGGGTCCATATCTGGGCTCTCTATTCTGTTCCATCAATCTATATGTCTGTTTTTGTGCCAGTACCATGCTGTCTTGGTGATCACAGCTTTGTAATATAGCTTGAAATCGGGCAATGTGATGCCCCTAGTTTTGTTTTTCTTTTTCAACATTTCCTTGGCAATTCGGGGTCTTTTCTGATTCCATACAAATTTTAGGATTGTTTGTTCCAGCACTTTGAAAACTGTCATTGGAATTTTGATCGGGATGACATTGAAGGTATAGATTGCTCTGGGTAGCATAGACTTTTAACAATGTCTATTCCTCTGATCCATGAGCATGGAATGTTTTTCTTTTTGTGTGTGTGTCTTCTTCAATTTCTTTCATGAGTGTTCTGTAGTTCCTAGAGTATAGATCCTTTACCTCTTTGGTTAGGTTTATTCCGAGGTATCTTATGCTTTTTGGTGTTATTGTAAATGGAATCGTTTCTCTCATTTCTCTTTCTACAGTTGCATTGTTAGTGTATAAGAAAGCAACTGATTTCTGTGCATTGATTTTGTATCCTGCCACATTACTGAATTGCTGTATGAGTTCTAGTAATTTGGGGATGGAGTCTTTCGGGTTTTCCACATAAAGTATTATGTCATCTGTGAAAAGAGAGAGTTTAACTTCTTCTTTGCCAATTTGAATACCTTTTATTTCTTTTTGTTGTCTGATTGTTGTTGCTAGGACTTCCAGGACTATGTCGAACAATAGTGGCGAGAGTGTGCATCCTTGATGTGTTCCTGATCTTAAGGGAAAGGCTCTTAGCTTTTCCCCATTGAGGATGATATTTGCTGTGGGTTTTTCACAGATGGATTTTATGAAATTGAGGAATATTCCCTCTATCCCTATACTCTGAAGACTGCAAGTGAAGGGATGGAGATCCATCTCCATGTCAATGGACCTCAGAAGAAAGCTGGGGTAGCAATTCTTATATCAGACAAATTAGATTTTAAACTAAAGACTGTAGTTAGAGACACAGACACTATATCATCTTAAAGTGTCTATCCAACAAGATCTAATAATTGTAAATATCTATGCCCCCAACATGGGAGCAGCTATCTACATAAGCCAACTGTTACCCAAAATAGTCATATTGATAACAATACATTAAATATAGGAGACCTCAATACTCCACTCTCAGCAATAGACAGATCATCTAAGCAGAAAATCAACAAAGAAACAAGAGCTTTGAATGACACACTGGACCAGATGGGCCTCATAGATATATACAGAGCATTCCATCCTAAAACAAGAGAATACTCATTCTTCTTGAGCACACATAGAACTCTCTCCAGAACAGACCACATACTAGGTCATAAATCTGGTCTCAACTGATACCAAATGATTGAGATTATTCCCTGCATATTCTCAGTCCAGAATGCTTTAAAACTGGAACTCAGTTACAAGAAAAATTTGGCAGAAATTCAAACACTTGGAAGCTAAAGACCACTCTGCTCAAGAATGTTTGGGTCAACCAGGAAATCAAAGAAGAACTTAAACAATTCATGGAAAACAATGAGAACGAAAACACATCGGTCCAAAACCTATGGGATACTGCAAAGTTGGTCCTAAGGGGGAAATACATAGCCATCCAAGCCTCACTCAATCCTGATGGATTCCCTGGGGAATTCTACCAAACATTCAAAGAAGAAATAATACTTATTTTCCTGAAGCTGTTTCAAAAATAGAAACAGAAGGAAAGCTTCCAGACTCATTCTATGAGGCCAGCATTACCTTAATCCCCAAACCAGGCAAAGACCCCATCAAAAAGGAGAATTTCAGTCCGTTATCCCTGATGAATACGGATTCCAAAATCCTCAACAAGATCCTAGCTAATAGGATCCAACAATACATTAAAGGATCATCCACCACGACTAAGTGGGATTTATCCCCGGGATGCAAGGGTGGTTCAACATTCGCAAATCAATCAATGTGATAGAACACATTAATGAGGAGAGAGAAGAACCATATGGTCCTCTCAATTGATGCAGAAAAAGCATTTGACAAAAGACAGCATCCTTTCCTGATTAAAACACCTTATATCTTTTGATTGGACTATTTAGTCTATTTACGTTCAAAATAATTATTTGTAATTATGTATTTATTGCCATTTTATTACTTTTTGGTGTTTTTTCCCCTTGTTTTCCTCTGATTCTTTCTCCTCTTTCTCTCTTTCATGATTTGTTGGTTTCCTTAGTGATATATTTAGATTTCCTTCTATTTTATTTTGTATATCAGTTAGTGGGATTAGTTTGTGGTTACCATTAGGTTTGTATATAACCTTTCTGCATATATCAGTCTGTATTAAGTTGGACATTTAAGACTGAATTCATTCTTTACTCTCTCCTCCCCAAGTTTTAGGGATATACCATATTTTACATTTTTTGAATTCTGTGAGCTCGTTGTCTGATTTTTTACAGAAATATTCATTTTACTGTTTTTTTTATTTTTCCTACTTACATGTTGTCATGTTTGATCTTTACTTTCCACTCAAGGAATTCCCTTTATTTTTTATTTTACTTTATTTTATTTTTTATTATGTTCAATTAGCCAACATATAGTGCATCATTAGATTTTTTTTTTCCTTTAATATTTTTTAAGGGCTGGCTTAGTGGTCATGAACTCTTTCACTTTTTTGTTTGCTTGGGAAACTCTATCTCTCCTATTCTGAATGATAGCCTTGCTGGATAGAGTAATCTTGGAGGAGATTTTTCCCATTCTGCATTTTGTATATATCATGCTACTTTCTTCTGAGTTGCAAAGTTTCTGCTGAAGAGTCCACTGATGACCTTATGGGGTTTCCCTTGTATGTAGCTGTCTTCTTTTGTTTTGCTGCATTTAAAATGTTTTCTTGGGACGTGTCTGTGGCACAATTGGTTAAGCATCTGATCCTTGGTTTTAGCTCAGGTTGTGATCTCAGGGTCTTGAAATTGAGCCCTGCATCAGGCTCTGTTCTCAGTTTGGAATTTGATATTCTCTCTCCCTCTCCATTTGCCCCTCCGACTTGTGCTCTCTAGGGTAAATAAATATTTAAAAATGTTTTCTTTTCTTTCTTGCTTTATTTATTATTATGTTATGTTAGTCACCATACAGTACATCATTAGTTTTTTTTTTTTTTTTTTTTTTTTTTTTTTTTTTAAAGATTTTATTTATTTATTTGACAGCGAGAGACACAGCGAGAGAGGGAACACAAGCAGGGGGAATGGGAGAGGGAGAAGCAGGCTTCCCGCCGAGCAGGGAGCCCAATGTGGGGCTCGATCCCAGGACCCTGGGATCATGACCTGAGCCGAAGGCAGACGCTTAACGACTGAGCCACCCAGGCGCCCCAGTACATCATTAGTTTTTGATATAGTGTTCAGTGATTCATTATTTGCATATAACACCCAGTGCTCATTACAACATGTGCCCTCCTTAATACCCCATCCCCCATCCCCTTATGAAAGCCTCAGATTGTTTCCTGGAGTCCATAGTCGCTCATGGTTCATCTCCCCCTTCTGATATCTTCCCCTTCAGTTTTCCCTTTCTTCCGCTAATGTCCTCCGTGCTATTCCTTATTTTCTATATATGAGTGAAACCATATGATGATTGTCTTTCTCTGCTTAACTTATTTTATTTAGCATAATCCCCTCAAGTTCCATCCATGTCAATGCAAATGGGGGTTATTCATCCTTTCTGATGCCTGAGTAATATTCCATTGTATATATGAACCACATATTCTTTATCCATTCATCTGTTGAAGGTCATTTGGGCTCCTTCTAGAGTTTGGCTATTGTGGACATTGCTGATATGAACATTGGGGTGCAGGTGTCCTTTCTTTTCACTAATCTGTATTTTTAGGGTAAATACCCAGGAGTGCAATTCCTGTGTCATAGGGTAGCTCTATTTTTAATTTTTTGAGGAACTTCCATGCTGTTTTCCAAAGTTGCTGTACCAACTTGCATTGCCACCAACAGTGTAAGAAGGTTCCCCTTTCTCCACATCCTAGCCAACATTTGCTGTTTCCTGCGCAGTCAATTTTTGCCATTCTAACTGGTGTAAGGTGGTATCTCATTGTGGTTTTGATTTGAATTGCCCTGATGGCTAATGATGATGAACATTTTTTCATGTGTCTGTTAGCCATTTGTAGGTCTTCTTTGGAGAAGTGTCTGTTCATGTCTTCTGCCCATTTTTTGACTGGATTATTTGTTTTTTCGATGTTAAGTTTTAGAAGTTCTTTATAGGTCTTAGATACCAGCCCTTTATCTGTAGTGTCTTTTGCAAACATCTTCTCCCATTCCGTGGGTTGCCTCTTAGTTTCGTTGACTGTTTCCTTTGCAGTGCAGAAGCTTTTTATTTTGATGAAGTCCCAAAAGTTCATTTTTGCTTTTGTTTCCCTTGCCTTTGGAGACCTATCATGAAAGAAGTTGCTGTGGCTGAGGTTGAAGAGGTAACTGCCTCTGATCTCCTCTAGGATTTTGATGGATTCCTGTCTCACATTGAGCTCTTTCATCCATTTTGAGTTTATCGTTGTGTATGGTGTAAGGGAATGGTCCAGTTTCATTCTTCTGCTTGTGGTTGTCCAGTTTTCACAGCACAATTTATTGAAGAGACTATCTCTTTTCCATTGGATGTTTTTTCCTGCTTTGTTGAAGATTAGTTGACCATAGAGTTGAGGGTCCATTTCTGGGGTCTGTATTTTTTTCACTGAGCTATGTGTCTGTTTTTGTGCCAATACCATGCTGTCTTGGTGATCACAGCATTGTAATATAGCTTGATGTTGGGCATTGTGATGCCCCCAGTGTTTTTTTTTTTTTTTTCTTTCAACATTCTCTTGGCGATTCATGGTCTTTTCTGGTTCCATACAAATTTTAGGATTGTTTCTTCCAGCTCTGTGAAAAAGATCAATGGTATTTTAATAGGGTTGGGGTTGAAATTGTAGATTGCTCTGGGCAGCATAGACATTTTCACAATGTTTATTCTTCCAATCCATAAGCATGGAATATTTTTCCATCTTTTTGTGTCTTCTTCAATTTCATTCATAAGTGTTCTGTCGTTTCTAGAATACTGATCCTTTACATCTTTGGTTAGTTTTATTCCTAGATATCTTATGGGTTTGGGGTTCTTGTAAATGGAATTGATTCTCTAATTTCTTTATAGTTACATCATTAGTGTATAGAAAAGCAACTGAATTCTGTGAATTGATTTTGTATCCTGCCGCATTACTGAATTGCTGTATGAGTTCTAGTAATTTGGGGTGGAGTCTTTTGCATTTTCCACATAAAGTATCATGTCATCTGTGAAGAGAGAGTTTGACTTCTTTTTTGCCAATTTGAATGCCTTTTATTTCTTTTTGTTGTCGAACTGATGATGCTAGGACTTGGAGTACCATGTTGAACAATAGTGGTGAGAGTGAGCATCCTTGTCATGTTCCTGATCTGAAAGGAAAAAGCTCTCAGCTTTTCCCCATTGACAATGATACTCGAAGTGGGCTTTTCATAGATGGTTTTTACGAAATTGAGGAATGTTCCCTCTATCCCCACACTTGGAAGAGTTTTAATTGGGAAAGGATGCTGTATTTTGTCAAATGCTTTTTCCGCATCAATTGAGAAGATCATATTGTTCTTGTCTTTTCTTTTATTAATGTGTTCTATCACATTGATTGATTTGCAAGTATTGAAGCACCCTTGCATCCCAGGTATAAATCGCACCTGGTTGTGATGGATAACACTTTTAATATACTCTTGGATCCTATTGGCTATTATCTTGGTGAGTATTTTTGCATCCATGTTCATCAGGGATATTGGTCTGTAATTCTCCTTTTTGATGGGGTCTCTATCTGGTTTTGGGATCAAGGTAATGTTGGCCTCATAGAACGAGTTTGGAAGTTTTCCTTCTGTTTCTATTTTTGCAAACAGCTTCAGAAGAATAGGTGTTATTTCTTCTTTAAATGTTTCGTAGAATTCCCTAGGAATGCATTTGGCCCTGAACTCTTGTTTTTGGGAGGTTTTTGATTACTGCTTCAATTTCGTTACAGGTTATTGGTCTATTCAGGTTGTCAATTTCTTCCTCTTTCAGTTTTGGTAGTTTATAAGTTTCCAAGAAGGTATCCATTTCTTCCAGGTTCCTTAATTTGTTGGCATTTAGTTGCTGGTAATAATTTCTAGTAATTGTTTCTATTGCCTTGGTGTTAGTGTTGATCTCTCTTCTTTCATTCATGTTTTTATTAATTTGGATTCTTTTTCTTTTCTTTTGGATAAATCTGGCCAGTGGTTTATTGATCTTATTAATTCTTTCAAAGAACCATCTTCTAGTTTCATTGATCTCTTCTACTGTTTTTTTTTTTTTTTTCTGGTTTCTATTTCATTGATCTCTGATCTAATCTTTATTATTTCTCTTCTCCTGCTTGGTTTAGGTTTTATTTGCTGTTGTTGTTCCAGCTCCTTCAGGTGGATGGTTAGCTTGTGCATTCAGGATTTTTCTACTTTTTTGGGTGAGGCTTGGATGGCTATGTATTTCCCCCTTAGGACTGCCTTTGCAGTATACCATAGGTTTTGGACTGATGTGTTTTTGTTCTCATTGGTTTCTGTGGTTTGTTTAAGTTCTTCAATTTCCTGGTTGACCCATTCAATCTTTAGCAGGATATTTGAATTTCTTCCAAATTTGCTCTAGTAATTGAGTTCAAGTTTCAAAGCATTGTGGTCTGAAAATATGCAGGGAATAATCTCAATCTTTTGGTATCAATGAGGCCTGATTTGTGGCCCAGTATATTGTCTGTTCTGTAGCAAGTTCCTGTGCACTCGATAAGAATAAGTATTTTGTTGTTTTAGGATGGAATGTTAAGTCTGTCTGGTCCAATGTGTCACTCAAAGCTCTTGGTTTGTTGTTGTTGTTGTTGATCTTCTGCTAGATGATCTGTCCATTTCTGAGAGAGGAGTCTTGAGGTCTCCTATTATTAAAGTATTATTATCAATATGATTCTTTATTTTGGTTAACAGTTGGCTTATGTAGTTAGCTGCTCCCATGTTGGGGGCATAGATATTTACAACTGTTGGATCTTTTTGTTGGATACACCTTTAAATATGATATAGTGTCCCTCTGCATCTCTCACTACAGTCTTTAGCTGACAATCTAGCTTGTATGATATGAGAATTTCTATCCCAGCTTTCTTTTGTGGTCTATTGGCATGATAAATTGTTCTCCATCCCCTTACTTTCAATCTGGAGGTATCTTTAGGTCTAAAATGAGTCTCTTGTAGACAGCATATGGATGGGTCATGTCTTTTAATCCAATCTGCAGCCCTGTGCCATTTCATGGGAGCATTTACACTGTTCACATTGAGAGTGACTATTGAAAGATATGATTTTAGTGCCACCATATTGCCTGTGAAGTCCCTGTTTGTATAGATTGTCTCTGTAAATATCTGGTCTATATTTCTCTTGGGGTCTTTCTTCTTTTATAGAATCCCCTTTAATATTTCTTGCAGGGATGGCTTGGTGGTCACATATTCTTTCAGTTTCTGCCAGTCCTGGAAGCTCCTTGTCTCTCCATCCATTCTGAATGGCACCTTGCTGGATAAAGTATCTTTGGCTGCATGTTCTTCTCATTTGGTATCTTGAATATGTCTTGCTAGCCCTTTCTGGCTTGCCAGGTCTCTGTGGACAGGTCTGACCTTATTCTGATGTTTCTCCCTCCATACATAAGAAATCTCTTACCCCTAGCTGTACTCAGGATAGCTTCCTTGCCTCTAAGATTTGCAACTTTTACTATTATATTCCAGGGCGTTGGTCTGTTCTCCTTGATCTTGGGAGGGGGTCCTCTCTGTCTCTTGGACATGAATGTTTGTTTCCTTTCCCATATTAGTTAGGTTCTCAGCTATGATTTGCTCAAATATACCTTCTAGTCCTCTCTCTCTCTCTCCACGCCCTCAGGGATCCCAATAATTCTGACATTGGAACATGTCATGGCGTCACTGTTCTTTCTAAGTTTGTTCTCATGGGCTTTTAGCAGTTTATCCCAGGCCTCCTCCTGTTCCTTCCTATCAGTTTATCTTCTAGATCATTAATTCATTCTTCTGCCTCATTTAACCCGGTTGTCAGTGTATCCAGTTTAGACTGTATCTCATTTAAAACATTTTTAAGTTCAGCCTGATTAGATCTTATTTCTGCCCTTAGAGATTCTATATTGTTGCTAATATTTTTCTCAAGCCTAGATATCGACTTCATAATTGTTACTCTGAAGTCTATTTCTGACGTCTTGTTTATATCCATATCCATTAGGTCTGTGCCAGAGGCCATAGTCTCTGGGTTTTTTTTCTTTGTTGGGTTTCCTCCTCTTCATTCTGTTGAGGGGTTGTTGAAAGAATATACAGAGTCCAAAGTATTAACCATGACCCAAGCAAGATGCACCCATTTTATGGGGACCCTAGGGTTGTCATCCTCTTGTTCTTCCAGCCTGTCTTCTGGGGGAGGGGACTGCCACACTGTTACTCAGGCAACGCTGTTTGGGCAGAGTTGCCTTGCCCCCTGTTGGGGGGTGGGGTGCTCAGTGGAAACCAGTTTTTTGAGCTTTTTTTTTTGGTGGCTTTCCTAATCTCTTCCAAGAGTCAGAAATCACCGCACCCAAACCTCTGTCCCAGAGTGGAGAAATCATAGTCTGCTCTTTACTGAGCCATCCAGGATACACAGTCTCCATTTCTGTATGTGCTGCTAAAAACTGCAGGCTCCCACGGTGGTGCTCGCCCACAGCAACTCTCCCAGAGGTCAACCCCAGGGACAGGATGTGTCTCTGCCCTTTGTGCTTCTAAAACCGTGAGCCACCCCAGGTTCATGTGCAGGGACGTGCAGCTCCTGGATCCTGTCTGGATAAAAAGCTTTTGTACAGCAAAAGAAACAGTCAACAAAACCAAAAGACAACCAACAGAATGGCAGAAGATATTTGCAAATGACAGATAAAGGGCTAATATCCAAAATCTATAAAGAACTTATCAAACTCAATACCCAAAGAACAAAGAATCCAATCAAGAAATGGGCAGAAGACATGAACAGACATTTTTCCAAAGAAGACATCCAAATGGCCAATAGCACATGAATAAGTGCTCAACATCGCTCAGCATCAGGGAAATCCAAATCAAAACCTCAATGAGATACCACCTCATACCAGTCAGAATGGCTAAAATTAACAAGTCAGGAAATGACAGATGTTGGCGGGGATGCGCAGAACGGGGAACCCTGCTATACTGTTGGTGGGAATTGAAGCTGGTGCAACCACTCTGGAAAACAGTATGGAGGTTCCTCAAAAAGTTGAAAATAAAACTACCATATGATCCAGCAATTGCACTACAGGCTATTTATAAATGTAGATACAAATGTAGGGATCTGAGGGGTACGTGCACCCCGATGTTTATAGCAGCAATGTCCACAATAGCCAAACTGTGGAAAGAGCCAAGATGTCCATCGACAGATGAATGGATAAAGAAGAGGTGGTATATATACACACAATGGAATATTATGCAGCCATCAAAAGGAATGAGATCTTGCCATTTGCAGTGCCGTGGATGGAAGTGGAGGGTGTTATGCTGAGTGAAATAAGTCAATCAGAGAAAGACATGTATCATATGACCTCACTGATATGAGGAATGCTTAATCTCAGGAAACAAACTGAGTTTTGTTGGATTGGTGGGGGGTGGGAGGGATGGCTTGGCTGGGTGATAGACATTGGGAGGTTATGTGCTATGGTGAGCGTTGTGGATTGTGTAAGTCTGTTGAATCACAGATCTGTACCTCTGAAACAAATAATACAGTATATGTTAAAATAAAAAAGAAGATAGCAGGAGGGGAAGAATGAAGGGGAGGAAATCAGAGCAGGAGACGAAGCATGAGAGATGATCGACTCTGTAAAACAAACTGAGGCTTCTAGAGGGAAGGGTGGTGGGAGGATGTGTTAGCCTGGTGATGGGTATTAAAGAGGGCATGTTCTGCATGGAGAACTGGGTGTTATACACAAACAATGAATCATGGAACACTACATCAAAAATTAATGATGTAATGTGTGGTGATTAACATAATAAAAATTTTTTTTAAAAAGGCAGAAGAAAGAGAAATTAAGGAGTCCGTTCCATTTACAATTACATACAAAACCATGAGATACCTAGGAATAAATGTAACCAAAGAGGCAAAGGATCTGTACTCAGAAAACTATAAAATACTCATGAAAGAAATTGAGGAAGACACAAAGAAATGGAAAAATGTTCCATGCTTATGGACTGGAAGAACAAATATTATGAAGATGTCAATGCTACCTAGAGCAATCTACACATTCAAAGCAATCCCCATCAAAATACTATCCACTTTTTTCAAAGAAATGGAACAAATAATCCTAAAATTTGTATGGAACCAGAAAAGACCCCAAATAGCCAGAGGAATGCTGAAAAAGAAAAGCAAAGCTGGTGGCATCACAATTCCTGCCTTCCAGCTCTATTACAAAGCTGTCATCATCAAGACAGTATGGTACTGGCACAAACACAGATTCATAGATCAATGGAACAAAATAGAGAACCCAGAAATGGACCCTTAACTCTATGGTCAACTAATCTTTGACAAAGCAGGAAAGAATGTCCAATGGCAAAAAGACAGTCTCTTCAACAAATGGTGTTGGGAAAATTGGACAGCCACATGCAGAAAAATCAAACTGGACCATTTCCTTACACCACACACAAAAATAGACTCCAAATGGTTGAAAGACCTAAATGTGAGACAGGTGTCCATCAAAATCCTAAAGGAGAACACAGGCAACAACCTCTTCAACCTTAGCCACTGCAACTTCTTCCTAGAAACATCGCCAAAGGCAATGGAAGCAAGGGCAGAAATGGACTATTGGGACTTCTGTGTCTCCCTCTATCAAATAAATAAATAAATAAATAAATAAATAAATAAATAAATAAAATGTCTATACTACTCAAAGATATCTACAGATTTAAAGCAATCCCTATTAAAACACCAATAGCATTTTTCACAGAACTAGAACAAATAATTTTAAAATTTGTGTGGAACCACAAAGGACCTCAAATAGCCAAAGCAATTTTGGAAAAGAACAAAACTGGAGGTATCACAATCCAGATTTCAAGATATACTAGAAATCTGTAATAATCAAAACAGTATGGTACTGGCACAAAACAGACACATAGATCAATAGAACAGAATACAGAGCAACAAAATTAACCCACGATTTTATGGTCAGTTAATCTATAACCAAGGAAGAAGAATGTACAATTGTAAAGAGAGACAGTCTCTTCAACAGATGATTCTGACAAAACTGGACAGTGACTTTTAAAAGAATGAAACTGAACCACTTTCTTACAGCATCCACAAAAATATTAAGCAGGGCACGTGATGTGATGAGCACTGGGTGTTACATGCAACTCTTGAATCATTGAACACTACATCAAAAACTAATGATGTACTGTATGTTGGCTTATTGAACTTATAAAAATAAATTAAAATAAATAAATAATCCCAAAATGAATTAAGGACCTAAATGTGAGACCTGAAAACTATAAAACTCCTAGTAGAGAGCAAAGACAATAATTTCTTCAACATTAGCTATAACAATATCTTTCTAGATATGTCTCTTGAAGCAAGCAAACCAAAAGCAATAAACTATTGGGACTACACCAAAATAAAAAGCTTCAGCACAGTGGAGGAAACAATTAAAACTAAAAGACAACCTACTGAATGGGAGAAGATATTTGCAAATGACATACCTCATAAAGTGTCAGCATCCAAAATACGTAAAGAACTGATACAACTCTACACTTAAAAAACATATAAAATCCAATTTAAAAATGGCAGAAGACATGACCAGACATTTCTCTTAAGAAGACATACAGCTGACCATATGATCCAGTAATTGCACTACTCGGTATTTACCCCAAAGATACAAAAGTAGGGACCCGAAAGGGTATGTGCACCCTGATGTTTATAGCAGCAATGTCCACAATAGCCAAACTGTGGAAAGAGCCAAGATTCCATCAACAGATGAATGGATAAAGAAGATGTGGTATATATATACAATGGAATATTATGCAGCCATCAAAAGGAATGAGATCTTGCCATTTGCAACGACGTGGATGGAACTGGAGGGTATTATGCTGAGCGAAATAAGTCAAACAGAGAAAGACATGTATCATATGACCTCACTGATATGAGGAATTCTTAATCTCAGGAAACAAACTGAGGGTTGCTGGAGTGGGGGGTGGGGTGGGAGGGATGGGGTGACTGGGTGATGGACACTGGGGAGGGTATGTGCTCTGGTAAGCGCTGTGAATTGTGCAAGACTGTTGAATCTCAGATCTGTACCTCTGAAACAAATAATGCAATATATGTTAAGAAAGAAAAAAAGAAGAAGAAGAATGTAGCAGGAGGGGAAGAATGAAGGGGGGGAAATTGGAGGGGGAAAAGAACCATGAGAGACGATGGACTCTGAAAAACAAACTGAGGGTTCTAGAGGGGAGGGGGGTGGGAGGATGGGTTAGCCTGGTGATGGGTATTGAGGAGGGCACGTTCTGCATGGAGCACTGGGTGTTATGCACAAACAATGAATCATGGAACACTATATCTAAAACTAATGATGTAATGTATGGGGATTAACATAACAATAAAAAAATTAAAAAAATATAATAAAAAAATAAAAGAGGTGAAAAGAAGACATACAGCTGGCCAACAGACACATGAGAAGATATTAAACATTACTCATCATCAAGGAAGTGGAAACCAAAACTACAATATGATATTACCTCATACCTGTTAGAATGGCTAAAATAAAAAACTCAAGAAATGACAAATGTTGGTGAGGATGTGGAGAAAAAGGAAACCTTGCGCACTGTTGGTAGGAATGCAAACGGGTACAACTTTGGAAGACAGTATAGTGGTTCCTTAAAAAATTAACAATAAAACTTTCCTATGATCTAAGAATTGCACTACTAGGTATTTCCCTAAAGAACAAAAAAACACTAATTTGGTGGGATATATTGCAGCGTTATTTACAATAGCCAGACTAGGGAAGCAGCCCAAATATCCATCAATATATGAGTGGATAAAGAAGATGGCTATAGATATACAACAGAATATTATTCAGCCATAAAAAAAAAAAATAATGAAATCTTGGTGTGCCTGGTGGCTCAGTTAGGTAAGGGTCCAACTCTTGATTTCAGCTCAGGTCATGATCTCAGGGTCATGAGATTGAGCCCCGCATCAGGCTCCATGCTAAGCATGGAGCCTGCTTGTGATTCTCTCTCTCCCTCTCACTCTGCCCCTTCACTCCTCTCTCTCCCTCTCTAAAAAGACAAAAAAAAAAAAAAAAAAAATGAAATCTTGCCATTTGCAACAACATGAATTGGTCCAGAATATAATGCTAAGTGATATGTCAGCCTGAGAAAGACAAATACCATATGATTTCACTCATATATGGAATTTAAAAAAGAAAGCAAAGAGCAAAAAAAGGGAGAGAATCTGAGAAACAGACTGTTAGCTTTAAAGAAGAAAGAGATGGTTAACAGAGGAGAGGTGGGTGGGGGGATGGGTGAAATAGGTGAAGCAGATTCAGAATACACTTGTCATGATGAGCACTGAGTAATGTATAGAATTTTTGAATGACTATATTGTCCATCTGATACTAATATAACACTGTATATTAACTACACTGGAATTAAAAATTTTAAAAAGGGAAAAAAACAGTGAGATGTGACCTCACATCTGTTAGAATGACTATTATCAAAAAGTAAAAGATAACAAATACTGGTGAGGATGTGGAATAAAAGAAAACCTGTGCACTGTTGGGGGGAATGTTAATTTGTGCTCTCACCATGGAAAACTGTATTGAGGTTCTTCAAAAAATTAAAAATAGAAATACCATATAACCCAGCAATTCCACTTCTGTGTATATACCAAGGAAACAAAACCCCATTTTTACTACAGCATTAGTTAAAATAACAAGACACAGAAACAACCTGTGTCCATCAACCATTAGTGAGTAAAGAAAAAAAAATATATAATTTTTATAAATTATATAATATAATGTAATTATATCATATATTACATTTTATATAATTATTATTTTATTTATTTTTATTATGTTTTGTTAGTCACCATTATAATTATTATTTTATAAATCATTTTATATAATATATAAAATGTACATATTTATATTACATAAATATATATAACATTTTTACATCATATAAATGAATATAATAAATAATATATTTAAATAAAAGTTATAACAAAATTAAATAAATATAACAAATAGAATATATAAATAAATAACAAAAATAGAATGTAAAAATAAAATAAAAATAAATATGTGACATTATATAATATTACATTATATGTTACATTACATATACAATACAAATATTACATTACATCATATGTAATATTTATATATCTAATATAGTATAATATATTATACTATTATATTATATTATAATCAGCCATTAAAAAGAAGAAAATCCTGCCATATCCTGCCATTTGTTACAGCATATATGGACCTTGAGGGCATTATGCTAAATGAAATAAGTCAGACAGAGAAAGAGTAAGAGTGTATGATTTTATTTATAAGTGGAATCTAAACAAATAAACCACTAATAGAAAAAATGATCAGATTTTTTTCTCTTTTAATTTTTTATTGTTATGTTAATCACCATACATTACATCATTAGTTTTTGATGTAGTGTTCCATGATTCATTGTTTGTGCATAACACCCAGTGCTCCATGCAGAATGTGCCATCTTTAATACCCATCACCAGGCTAACACATCCTCCCATCCCCCTCCCCTCTAGAACCCTCAGTTTGTTTTCCAGAGTCCGTCTCTCATGGTTCGTCTCCCCTCGGATTCCCCCCCTTCATTCTTCCCCTTCTGCTATTTTCTTCTTTTTTTTTTCTTAACATATATTGCATTATTTGTTTCAGAGGTACAGATCTGTGATTCAACAGTCTTGCAAAATTCACAGTGCTCACCATAGCACATAACCTCCCCAAAGTCTATCACCCAGCCACCCCATCCCTCCCACCCACCCCCCACTCCAGCAACCCTCAGTTTGTTTCCTGAGATTAACAATTCCTCATATCAGTGAGGTCATATGATACATGTCTTTCTCTGTTTGACTTATTTCGCTCAGCTTAACACCCTCCACTTCCATCCACGTCATTGCAAATGGCAAGATTTCATTCCTTTTGATGGCTGCATAATATCCCATTTTATATATATACCACTTCTTCTTTATCCATTCATCTATCGATGGACATCTTGGCTCTTTTCACAGTTTGGCTATTGTGGACATTGCTGCTATAAACATCGGGGTGCACGTACCCCTTCGGATCCCTACATTTGTATCTACATTTATAAATAGCCTGTAGTGCAATTGCTGGGTCATAGGGTAGCTCTATTTTCAACTTTTTGAGGAACCTCCATACTGTTTTCCAGAGTGGTTGCATCAGCTTGCATTCCCACCAACAGTGTAAGAGGGTTCCCCTTTCTCCGCATCCCCGCCAACATCTGTCATTTCCTGACTTGTTAATTTTACCCATTCTGACTGGTGTGAGGTGGTATCTCATTGAGGTTTTGATTTGGATTTCCCTGATGCTGAGTGATGTTGAGCACTTATTCATGTGCTATTGGCCATTTGGATGTCTTCTTTGGAAAAATGTCTGTTCATGTCTTCTGCCCATTTCTTGATTGGATTCTTTGTTCTTTTGGTGTTGAGTTTGATGAGTTCTTTATAGATTTTGGATATTAGCCCTTTATCTGATATGTCATTTGCAAATACCTTCTCCCATTCTGTCAGTTGTCTTTTGGTTTTGTTGACTGTTTCTTTTGCTGTACAAAAGCTTTTTATCTTGATGAGGTCCCAATAGTTCATTTTCGTCCTTGCTTCCCTTGCCTTTGGCGATGTTTCTAGGAAGATGTTGCTGTGGCTGAGGTCAAAGAGGTTGCTGCCTGTGTTCTCTTTAGGATTTGGATGGACTCCTCTCTCACATTTACGCCTTTCAACCATTTGGAGTCTATTTTTGTGTGTGGTGTAAGGAAATGGTCCAGTTTCATTCTTCTGCATGTGGCTGTCCAATTTTCCCAACACCATTTGTTGAAGAGACTGTCTTTTTGCCATTGGACATTCTTTCCTGCTTTGTCAAAGATTAGTTGACCATAGAGTTGAGGGTCCATTTCTGGGCTCTCTATTCTGTTCCATTGATCTATGTGTCTGTTTTTGTGCCAGGACCATACTGTCTTCAGAATGACAGCTTGTAATAGAGCTGGGAGGCCAGAATTGTGATGCCACCACCAGCTTTGCTCTTCTTTTTCAACATTCCTCTGGCTATTCGGGGTCTTTTCTGGTTCCATACAAATTTTAGGATTATTTGTTCCATTTCTTTGAAAAAAGTGGATGGCATTTTGATGGGGATTGATTTGAATGTGTAGATTGCTCTAGGTAGCATTGACATCTTCACAATATTTGTCCTTCCAATCCATGAGCATGGAGCATTTTTCCATTTCTTTGTGTCTTCTTCAATTTCTTTCATGTGTATTTTATAGTTTTCTGAGTACAGATCCTTTGCCTCCTTGGTTAGATTTATTCCTAGGTATCTTATGGTTTTGGGTGCAATTGTAAATGGGATCGACTCCTTATTTTCATTTTCTTCTGTCTTGTTTTTGGTGTATAGGAATGCCACTGATTTCCTTGCATTGATTTTATATCCTGCCACTTTACCGAATTCCTGTATGAGTTCTAGCAGTTTTGGGGTGGAGTCTTTTGGGTTTTCCACGTAAAGTATCATATCATCTGCAAACAGTGAATGTTTGACTTCTTTGCTAATTTGGATGCCTTTGATTTCTTTTTGTTGTCTGATTGCTGTGGCTAGGACTTCTAATACTATGTTGAATAGCAGTGCTGATAGTGGACATCCCTGCCGCGTTCCTGACCTTATGGGGAAAGCTCTCGGTTTTTCCCCATTGAGAATGATATTCGCTGTAGGTTTTTCATAGATGGCTTTTATGATATTGAGGTATGTACTCTCTATCCCTATACCTAAATAGTTTTGACCAAGAAAGGATGCTGTACTTTGTCAAATGCTTTTTCTGCATCTATTGAGAGGATCATATGATTCTTGTTCTTTCTTTTGTTAATGTATTGTATCACGTTGATTGATTTGCGGAAGTTGAACCCACCTTGCAGCCCAGGGATAAATCCCACTTGGTCGTGGTGAATAATCGTTTTAATGTACTGTTTGATCCTATTGGCTAGTATTTTGGTGAGAATTTTTGCATCCATGTTCATCAAGGATATTGGTGTGTAATTCTCCTTTTTGATGGGGTTTTTGTCTGGTTTGGGGATCAAGGTGATGGTGGCCTCATAAAACGAGTTTGGATGTTTTCCTTCCATTTCTGTTTTTTGGAACAGTTTCAGAAGAATAGGTATTAATTCTTCTTTAAATGTTTGGTCAAATTCCCCTGGGAAGCCATCTAGCCCTGGGCTTTTGTTGTTGGGAGATTTTTGATGACTGCTTCAATTTCCTTGGTGGTTATAGGTCTATTCAGGTTTTCTATTTCTTCCTGGTTCAGTTTTGGTAGTTGATACATCTCTAGGAAAGCATTCGTTTCTTCCAGGTATCTAATTTGCTGGCATAGAGTTGCTCATAATATGTTCTTATAATTGTTTGTATTTCCTTGGTGTTGGTTGTGATCTCTCCTTTCATTCATGATTTTGTTGATTTGGGTCATTTCTCTTTTATTTTTGATAAGTCTGGCCAGCGGTTTATCAATCTAGTTAATTCTTTCAAAGAACCAGCTCCTAGTTTCGTTGATCTGTTCTACTGTTCTTTTGGTTTCTATTTCATTGATTTCTGCTCTGATCTTTATGATTTCTCTTCTCCTGCTGGGTTTCGGCTTTATTTGCTGTTTTTTCTCTAGCTCCTTTAGGTGTAGGGTTAGGTTGTGTATTTGAGACCTTTCTTGTTTTTTGAGAAAGGCTTGTATGCTATATACTTTCTTCTTAGGACGGCCTTTGCTGCATCCCAAAGACTTTGAACAGTTGTGTTTTCATTTTCATTGGTTTCCATGAATTTTTTTAATTCTTCTTTAATTTCCTGGTTGGCCCATTCATTCTTTAGTAGGTTGTTCTTTAGCCTCCATGTATTTGAGTTCTTTCCGAATTTCCGCTTGTAATTGAGTTCTAGTTTCAAAGCATTGTGGTCTGAAAATAGGCAGGGAATGATCCCATTCTTTTGGTACCAATTGAGACCTGATTTGTGACCTAGGATATGATGTATTCTGGAGCATGTTCCATGGGCACTAGAGAAGAATGTGTATTCTGTTGCTTTGGGGTGGAATGTTCTGAATATGTCTGTCAAGTCCATTTGGTGCAGTGTTTCATTTAAAGTCTTTATTTCCATTTTGATCTTATATTTAGATGATCTGTCATTTTCAGTGAGGGGGTGTTAAAGTCCCCCACTATTATTGTATTGTTGTCAATGTGTTTCTTTGTTTTTGTTATTAATTGCATTATATAATTGGCTGCTCCCATGTTAGGGGCATTAATATTTACAATTGTTAGATCTTCTTGTTGGATAGACCCTTTAAGTAGGATATAGTGTCCTTCCTCATCTCTTATTACACTCTTTGGTTTAAAGTCTAATTTGTGTATTATAAGGATTGCCACCCCAGCTTTCTTTTGGTGTCCATTAGCATGGTAAATGGTTTTCCACCCCCTCACTTTCAATCTTGGGGGTATCTTTGGGTCTAAGATGAGTCTCTTGCAGACAGCATATCAATGGTTATTGTTTTTTTTGTTTTTTGTTTTTAATTTTTTATTGTTATGTTAATCCCCATACATTACATCATTAGTTTTAGATATAGTGTTCCATGATTCATTGTTTGTGCATAACACCCTGTGCTCCATGCAGAACGTGCCCTCCTCAATACCCATCACCAGGCTAAGCCATCCTCCCACCCCCCTCCCCTCTAGAACCCTCAGTTTGTTTTTCAGAGTCCATCGTCTCTCATGGTTCTTTTCCCCCTCCAATTTCCCCCCCTTCATTCTTCCCCTCCTGCTACATTCTTCTTCTTCTTTTTTCTTTCTTAACATATATTGCATTATTTGTTTCAGAGGTACAGATCTGAGATTCAACAGTCTTGCACAGTTCACAGCGCTTACTAGAGCACATACCCTCCCCAGTGTCCATCACCCAGTCACCCCATCCCTCCCACCCCACCCCCCACTCCAGCAACCCTCAGTTTGTTTCCTGAGATTAAGAATTCCTCATATCAGTGAGGTCATATGATACATGTCTTTCTCTGTTTGACTTATTTCGCTCAGCATAATACCCTCTAGTTCCATCCACGTCGTTGCAAATGGCAAGATCTCATTCCTTTTGACAATGGGTATTGTTTTTTAATCCAATCTGATAACCTGTGTCTTTTGATTGGGGCATTTAGCCCATTTACATTCAGGGTATCTATGGAAAGATAGGAATTTAGTGCCATTTTATTGCCTATAAGGTGACTGTTACTCTATATTGTTGTGTTCCTTTCTGGTCTATGTTGCTTTTAGGCTCTCTCTTTGTTTAGAGGACCCCTTTCAATATTTCTTGTAGGGCTGGTTTTGTGTTTGCAAATTCCTTTAGTTTTTGTTTGTCTTGGAAGATTTTTATCTCTCCTTCTATTTTCCACGTCAGCCTATCTGGATATAGTATTCTTGGCTGCATATTTTTCTCGTTTAGTGCTCTGAATATATCATGCCAGTTCTTTCTGGCCTGCCAGGTCTCTGTGGATAGGTCTGTTGCTAATCGTATGTTTCTAACATTGTAGTTTACAGATCTCTTCTCCCGAGCTGCTTTCAGGATTTTCTCTTTGTCTCTGAGAGTCGTAGGTTTTACTATTAGATGTCCGGCTATTGACCTATTTTTATTGACTTTGAGAAGGGTTCTCTGTGCCTCCTGGATTTTGATGCCTGTTTCCTTCCCTACATTAGGGAAGTTCTCCGCTATAATATGCTCCAATATACCTTCTGCCTCTCTCTCTCTTTCTTCTTCTTCTGGGATCTCAATTATTGTAATGTTGTTTTGTCTTATGGTATCACTTATGTCTTGAATTCTGCCCTCGTGATCCAGTAGTTGTTTATCTCTCTTTTTCTTAGCTTCTTTATTTTCCATCATTTGGTCTTCTATCTCACTGATTCTCTCTTCTGCCTCATTTATCCGAGCAGTTAGCGCCCCCATTTTTGATTGCACCTCATTAATAGCCTTTTTGATTTTTTTAAAATTTTTTTTATTGTTATGTTAATCCCCATACATTACATCATTAGTTTTAGATATAGTGTTCCATGATTCATTGTTTGTGCATAACACCCAGTGCTCCATGCAGAACGTGCCCTCCTCAATACCCATCACCAGGCTAAGCCATCCTCCCACCCCCTCCCCTCTAGAACCCTCAGTTTGTTTTCCAGAGTCCATCGTCTGTCATGGTTCTTCTCCCCCTCCAATTTCTCCCCCTTCATTCTTCCCCTCCTGCTATATTCTTCTTCTTCTTTTTTTCTTTCTTAACATATATTGCATTATTTGTTTCAGAGGTACAGATCTGAGATTCAACAGTCTTGCACAATTCACAGCGCTTACCAGAGCACATACCCTCCCCAGTGTCCATCACCCAGTCACCCCATCCCTCCCACCCCACCCCCCACTCCAGCAACCCTCAGTTTGTTTCCTGAGATTAAGAATTCCTCATATCAGTGAGGTCATATGATACATGTCTTTCTCTGTTTGACTTATTTCGCTCAGCATAATACCCTCCAGTTCCATCCACGCCGTTGCAAATGGCAAGATCTCATTCCTTTTGATGGCTGCATAATATTCCATTGTATATATATACCACATCTTCTTTATCCATTCATCTGTTGATGGAATCTTGGCTCTTTCCACAGTTTGGCTATTGTGGACATTGCTGCTATAAACATCGGGGTGCACGTAGCCTTTCGGGTCCCTACTTTTGTATCTTTGGGGTAAATACCCAGGAGTGCAATTGCTGGGTCATAGGGTAGCTCTATTTTCAACTTTTTGAGGAACCTCCATACTGTTTTCCAGAGTGGCTGCACCAGCTTGCATTCCCACCAACAGTGTAGGAGGGTTCCCCTTTCTCCGCATCCCCGCCAACATCTGTCATTTCCTGACTTGTTAATTTTAGCCATTCTGACTGGTGTGAGGTGGTATCTCATTGAGGTTTTGATTTGGATTTCCCTGATGCCGAGCGATATTGAACACTTTTTCATGTGTCTGTTGGCCATTTGGATGTCTTCTTTGGAAAAATGTCTGTTCATGTCTTCTGCCCATTTCTTGATTGGATTCTTTGTTCTTTTGGTGTTGAGTTTGATGAGTTCTTTATAGATTTTGGATACTAGCCCTTTATCTGATATGTCATTTGCAAATATCTTCTCCCATTCTGTCAGTTGTCTTTTGGTTTTGTTGTCTGTTTCCTTTGCTTTGCAAAAGCTTTTTATCTTGATGAAGTCCCAATAGTTCATTTTTGCCCTTGCTTCCCTTGCCTTTGGTGATGTTTCTAGGAAGAAGTTGCTGCGGCTGAGGTTGAAGAGGTTGCTGCCTGTGTTCTCCTTTAGGATTTTGATGGACTCCTGTCTCACATTGAGGTCTTTCAACCATTTGGAGTCTATTTTTGTGTGTGGTGTATTAGCCTTTTTGATTTTGACTTGTTTAGATATTAGTTCCTTTATTTTCCAGAAAGCGTTTCTCTAATAACTTCCATTCTTTTCTCAAGTTCAGGTAGTATCTTTTTGATCATGATTCTGAACTCTAGATCCGACATCGTACTATGTCCATATTGAGTAGGTCCCTGGCAGTTGGTACTGTCTCTTGTTCTTTTTGTTGAGGTCATTTTTTCTGTCTTATCATTTTGTCTAGCAGTGAATAGATGCATGAGAGAACAAAATGCTAACAGGGTAAAAACGTTCCCAGAAAATATACTCTAAACAAATTAAAAAAGACCTGAAGCTGGGGGAAAAGAACGTGAAAGAAAGAAAAAAGAAAAAGAAAGAGGGGCACCTGGGTGGTTCAGTCGGTTAAGCGTCTGCCTTTGGCTCAGGTCGTGATCCCAGGGTCCTGGGATCAAGCCCCAGGTCAGGCTTCCTGCTCCACGGGGAGTCTGCTTGTCCCTCTCCCTCTGCCTGCTGCTCTGCCTACTTGTGCTCTCTCTCTATCTCTCTGTCAAATAAATAAATAAAATGTTTAAAAAAAAAGAAAAAGTAAGAAAAAGAAAAAGAAAAATATAAAAACAAACAAAAACAGAACAAAACAAAAACAAAACAGAATATGATCAAATATGATCAGGCTGGTGCATAGATTAGTGCCATACACTAGATTTGGGTGTATTTTGGTCTTTTAGAAGAAAGTGCCTCCCAAAATTTTAAAGAAAGAAAAACTTATATATGTACAAAAATAAGGGTTGATATGATGAAGGGATGGAATATGATTGTAAAGATGAACATTATAAAAAAAAATTATAAAATGAATTGATAAGATAAGAAGTTGTTTGAAAAAAGAAAGTAGAGGATTTAAAAAAAAAGAGAGAGAAAAAAAGGGAGAGAATATGATCAGGCAGGAGACTAGAACAAAGCCATACACTAGAGATTTAGGGTATATTTTGATCTGTTAGAGGAAACTGTATCTCAAAATTTTAAAGAGAGAACAACATATATATATATGCCAAGAATAAGGGTAACTACTATGAAGGGATAAATACGACTCTAAAATGAAAAATAAAAATGTTTTTTTAAAAAAGGGATTGATAAGATGTTGGTTGAAAAAGGGAAAAAGAAAAATACAAAAAAAAAAAAAAGACAGTTAAAAAAATTAACTTTGAAAGACTAAAGAATCATGGTAAAAAGGCATGGATTCTATGTGCAGTATTCCCCTATCTCTGGAGTTCTGCCGTTCTCATTGATCGGTAAACTTGGTCTTGGCTGGCTGTTCTTGCTGATCTTCTGGGGGAGGGACCTGTTCCCGTGGTCCCCAAATGTCTTTGCCGGAGGCCGAATTGCTTTGCCCTTGCCTGGTCCGGGCTAAGTAATCTGCTCAGGTTTGCTCTTGGGAGCTTTTGTTCCCTGCAAGCTTTCGGTACAGCTTTGGAGGACGAGAGTGAAAATGGTGGCCTCCCAATCTCTGACCCGGAGGACCCGAGAACTCGGGGTCCCACTCCTCAGTGAGCTCGCAGAGAAAAGCAGTGAATCACTCCCATCTCCCCAGTCCCCGGCAGCACTCCGTGCTCACCTGGCCTGTGACCGAGTGTTTCTATCTCTGGCACCCGACTTGCTGTGGAGTCTCCAAACCCAGCAGATCCCTGTGGTGTGCTCCCACGCTGCTCCTCCCAGGGGAGGAAGGGGAGTCTCCCTGGATCTGCTGCTTGTTGCATCCCTGCTGGAAGAGCAGGGGCCCGACTGTGCCGTGGATCAGTTTATGGCAACCCTGAGCTGAGAGTCCACTCCTCGGCTCCGTCTCTCCAGCTGGCTTCCCTGCTCTGATACCTGGGAGCTCTGCTGCACTCAGGTACCCCTGGTCTTTCTGTGACCCCGAGGGTCCTGAGACCACACTGTCCCGTGAGGGTTCCATCCCCTGCTTAGCCACTGGAGCGACGTCTCTCAGCGGGACCGACTTCTAAAAGTTCCGATTTTGTGCTCTGCTGTTCTATCACTTACCAGAAGTGGTGGATGGAGCCCCCTCCCCCGCCGTCTATCCTCCCAAATATCGCCTCGGATTCACTTCTCCACACGTCTTACCTTCCAGAAAGTGGTCACTTTTCTGTTCAGAGAGTTGTTGCTATTCTTTTCTTCAATCTCCTGTTGAGTTCGTAGGTGTTTAGAATGGTTTGATCCCTATCCAGCTGAATTCCTGAGACCAGACGAAATCCAGGTCTCCTACTCCTCTGCCATCTTGCTCCGCCCCCAAAAGTGATCAGATTTTTGGCTACCAGTGGCAGGGACTAAGTGGTGGGAAAACTGGATATAGGTGGTCAAAGGTACAAAATTTGATTTATAAGATAAGTAAGTATTAGGGATATAATGTACAACATGATGACTATAGTTATAGGACATATTTAAAAGTTGTTTGTAGAATTAAGCCTAAAAGTTCTCATTATGAGGAGAAAAAAACATTTTGTTCTTTTTTATCTATGCGTGATGATGAATGTTAACTGAACTTATTGTGGTAATCATTTTACAATATACATAAGTCAAGTCATCATGCTGTACACCTTAAACTTATATAGTGCTGTATGCTAATTACATTTTTACAAAAATAAAAAAAATGGCTCATCCAACTTTATATTTCTTCCACCACTATCCCACAATCTGTATGTATTTTCCATATATATTCTCCACATTTCTGCTTATATAAATAAAGTTTTCTGGAGTGTAGCATACTTCTTTATGTGTTGCAGTTTGTACCTCACCTTTAGAGGTCTGCTGGGATTTATGTCTAGTAATAGGTGGCATCCATGGGTGTAGGGGGACATTATGTATTTCAGACAATGCAGGATTAATAACCTAGAGATAGGTGAAAAGGCTTTATAGTTATGTGGGAAACAAAGGCAAAAGAAAAATTAGATTTCCTTACTACTTAGAGCCCATTGACAAGTCCTTGAAACAAGCAGAGTGACATTCTTCTAGGAATTCAGCTCCCTCAGATGTTAATACTTTGCTAAGTTCATAAGGCACTCTTAGCTTAACATTATCTTGACCACCCCTGCCCCCAGGATCCTGTAAGTCTACTTTAACAATAAAAATTCCTTCACTACATTAAAAACTAATGATGTACGGTGACTAACATAACATAATGAAATTAAATTAAAAAAAATTCCTTTGGAAACTTTATCTCTACCCCTTAAGATATATGTTGGCCGTCATCCCCCAGGCATAGGGCCCACCGATATACATCTAAAGAGACTCATGACTAAGGTTAATTGACAGTAATAAATGACTTTTCCTAACAATAGCTAGCCTCCTCAAGGTCCTGGAAACCTTGCTTCCAATATTCCTTAGAGATTTACATGCTATCCCTAACCCCCTCCCAACTTGTAAGTATATCATCAGCCACTCCTCATGACCCCAGTGCAGCTCTTTCTGCTCAGAGGTCCTCTCCCCATACTTTAGTAAAACCACACTTTTTTTGCACCAAAGCTGTCTTAAGAATTCTTTCTTGGCCAAACCCCATCCAATTCCTACATCAATACCTCTGTGGATATGAAGGCTATTAACACTTTGAATAGGGATGCCACTTTTAATAGTGTTGGGGAGGCCACTTTTCCTGGTAAAGGGATGGCCACATCAACTGGGGCAGGGAAACCTTCCACTGTCAAAGAAGACTAATCACACTTATGGGCTTGATATCAATGTGCATTTGGATTTTCCCACTTGTCCTCATCTGTATTAACAGGGTACTTCTGTTTCATAATTAATGCACTTACTTTAACAGTAAATGCCTTAGGAATCTGGGTGTTCAACTTGCTTTGAAATTCAGTCTCAGTTTGATCTGTAACAGTTGCAACATCGAGAGTCATAGGCTCTCCCTCAGGGCACACTTTGATGTTCTTTGGTCATTAATGCAAAAAACCCTTAGCTTGAGCTAAGAATTTGAGTCCCTGAGCTTACCCTTTCTTTTATCATTCTGTCCATGACATTGGCAGAACGAACCAATGTCATATCCCCTAGTTTTACAAAATTATTCAAAAGTATCATGAACAGTTACTTAAATCCTTCCTTCTCGTAATTGGTAGATTAAGAATATTCAATGTAGATAAGGGGAAAAGATGGCCACATAGTAGGTGGACCCTAGGTTTGTTTTGTTCCTCAAACACAACTAGATAATGCTCATATAATTCTAAATACCCTGAAATCAACCTGAGGACTGAAAGAACAAACTCCAGAACTAAAGGGAGACAAGAAGCCACATTAAAGAAGGTAGGAAGTATGGAGACATGGTTTATGGAAAAATGGATTATCAGTGCTGCAGAGAAGAGGAAGCCATGGTCGTTGAGAAAGGCAAGAAAGAGAGGAGCACACAGGAAACACACAAGAACATTTCCCCAAAGTCATTGGCTGGGAAAATTAGAGGGGCTGTTTTTTGTGATTTATTTCAACCAGTGGGACTTAAAGACTGGAATTTTAAAGGTAAGTGGGCTTGGCAAGGATAGAGTCCTGAGGGCACTGCCCTACTTCTCGAGAGAAGGCATGCAAACAACCTGGGGCAGACTGCATGGAAGCAGAGATCTGAGGAACTACTAGGGCACACAGTGGGGAGATTATCCGCTCTTCCTGGAGCTTGTCCTTGAGATGTAGCATTCATGGAGATGCCTCTCAGGGGACAAAGGAACCAGATGGTGCCATTTCCCTCCCCAGGAACTCAGCATAAACACAGAACCAACTGGGAAAGCAACTCAGCCCCAACTGCCTGCCTAACCTGTTTACACCAAGACCCACACCTCTGTGCTCTGGCACAACTACCCTGATTGGTCAAGATAGATTTAGTCCCAGCATGGTGTGACCCTCCCCCAGAGGACCAGCACAGGACCACACATCCCAAAGGTGGGAGTTTTAAAAATCAACAGATGTGGCTGTAATAGAGCCCAAAGGGCACTGCACAGCTCCTGGAGTGAAGGCAAGCAAAGAACATGGAGGCAGAAACTGTGATACAGTGATCTGAAAAATGCCTGGGATACATGGGGGAAAATTATTGCTCTCCTTGGACTGTTTCCCTAAGAGGCAGTGTGCACAGAGACTTCTCTCCAGGGACAAAGGAACTGGCTGGCATCATTTCCCTCCCACACCCCTCAAAATAAACACAGAGCCACCTGCAGTGAGCAGCGCAGCGCTGACACTACCTATTTAATCCGCTTACACCAAGTCCCACACCCCTGCACACTGGCAGTACTGCTCCTCGGTCAAGCTTGCATAAGTCCCAGCACAGTGGGCACCTTTCCCAGGAAGAAGCAGAAACACCTGCCCACACCATGTCTCCCGACCAGAAACTTCTGCAGGGCTTCAATTCTAGTGGAAGTAGTATCAGGTCTCATTTAACAAGAAGATCAGAGCACACCTAGTTAAAACTCCCCACCCTCTGGCCAAGGATAAAATATGGCCCATTGCAGACAAGGAGAGCCTCTGCAGACAACTGGCTTGAAGAACAGAGCAGCCAAAACACAACAGCAGAGCACACACAAAACACAACAGAGACACTCCCTGAAGCACCAGGCCCTGGAACCTGTAGGACCTCTTCTTTATAAAGCCATTAATCTCAGAAGCAGGAAACAGGCTTTTCTAACACAGAGAAGAAAACAGTGACAAGACAGGAATTCATTCCAAATGAAACAAGATAAGGTAATGGCCAGAGATCTAAGCAAAACAGATATAAGTAATATACCTAGTGGAGAATTTAAAACAATCATAAGGATATTCTCTGGGTTTTAGAAAAGAAAGGAAGATTCAGGGAGGCCCTTATCACAGAGATGAAAGAGTTAAAAAATCAAAAATGAAAAATGCAATATCTGAGATTTGAAACAGACTTGATTTAATGAACACAAAGACAGAAGAAGCAGAGGAATGACTAAGAAATGAGGATAATAAAATTCTGGAAAATAATGAGGCTGAACAAAAGAGAGAAAGAAGTATTATATACATGAGACTAGACTAGGGAAATCAGTGACTCCATCAAATGCAATAACAATTGTATTATAGAAGTCCCAGAAGATGAATAGAAAGACAAGGGATCAGAATATATATATATATACAAGAAAATAATAGCCAAAAATTTCCCTAATCTGGGGGAAGGAAGTAGACATCCAGATCCAGGAGGCACAGATAACTCCCAGCAAAATCAATGAAACCAGACCAATACCAAGATATACTGTAATTAAATTTGTAAATTACAGTGATAAAGAAAAAAATCCTAAAGGCAGCAAAACAAAAGAACTCCTCAACTTATGAGGGAGGACCCATAAGGCTAGCTGCACATCTCTCAACAGAAATATGGCAAGCCAGGTCACAGCATGATATATTCCACGTGCTGAATGGGGATAATCTGCAGTCAAGAACACACTATCCAGCAAGGCTATCATTCAGAATAGAAGGTGAGATAAAGAGTTTCCCAGACAAACATAATCTAAAGGAGCTTGTGACCACTAAACCAGTCCTGTAAGAGATATTAAAAGGGACTCTCTGAGGGGAAAAATTTCCAGAACAATGACAAAAGAAGCAATAAAATGCCACCAAATACATACCTATCAATAATTACTCTGGATGTAAATGGACTAAATTCTTCAATCAAAAGGTGTGAAGTATAAAAATGGATAAAAAACCAATACCCATCTATATGCGGCCCACAAGAGACTTGTTTTATTTATTTATTTATTTATTTATTTATTTAAAAGATTTTATTTATTTATTTGACAGAGAGAGAGATAGTGAGAGCAGGAACACAGGCAGGGGGAGGGGGAGAGGGAGAAGCAGGCTCCTCGCCAAGCAGGGAGCCCGATGCGGGGCTCGATCCCAGGACCCTGGGATCATGACTTGAGCTGAAGGCAGATGCTTAACTGACTGAGCCACCCAGGCGCCCTACAAGAGACTTGTTTTAGATATAAAACACATCCAGATGGAAAATGAAGGGATAGATAAATATTTATGATATAAATGGACATCTAAAGAAAACCAAAGTATCAACCCTTATATCAGACAAACTAGATTTTAAACCAAAGACTGTAACAAGAGATGAAGATGGGCACTATATCATAATAAAGGGGTCTACCCAAAAAGAAGACCTAACACTTGTAAATATTTATGTCCCCTACATGGGATCACCTAAATATACAAAAGAGTTAATAACAAGCTAAAGGATATATGATACTACTAGGGGACATTTACATCCCACTTATATCAATGGGCAGATCATCTGAGCAGAAAATCAAAAAGGAAACAACGGCTTTGTAATTTTTTAAATTTTATTTTATTATGTTATGTTAGTCACCATACAATACATCATTAGTTTTTGATGTGGTGATCCATGATTCACTGTTTTCGTATAACACCCACTGCTCCAGACAGTATGTGCCCTCCTTAATACCCATCACCAGGCTAACCCATCCCCCCACCCCCTGCCCTCTAAAACCCTCAGTTTGTTTCTCAGAGTCCATAGTCTCTCATGGTTCATCTCTCCCTCCAATTGCCCCCCCTTCATTTTTCCCTTCCTTCTCCTAATGTCCTCCATGCTATTCCTTATGTTTCACAAATAAGTGAAACCATATGGTAATTGACTTTCTCTGCTTGACTTAGTTCACTTAGCATAATCTCCCAGTCCCATCCATGTTGATGCAAAAGTTGGGTATTCATCCCTTCTGATGGCTGACTAATATTCCATTGTATATCTGGACCACATCTTCTTTACCCATTCATCTGTTCAAGGGCATCTGGGCTCTTTCCACAGTTTGGCTATTGTGGACATTGCTGCTATGAACATTGGGGTGCATATGGCCCTTCTTTTCACTACATCTGTGTCTTTGGGGTAAATACCCAGGAGTGCAATTGCTGGGACATAGGGTAGCACTATATTTAGTTTTTTGAGGCACCTCCACTCTGTTTTCCAAAGTGGCTGTACCAACTTGCATACCGACCAACAGTGTAAGAGGGTTCCCCTTTCTCCACAACCTCTCCAACATTTGTTGTTTCTTTCCCTGTCCATTTTTGCCATTCTAACTGGTGTAAGGTGGTATCTCAATGTGTTTTTGATTTAAATTTCCCTGATGGCTAATGATGATGAACATTTTTTCATGTGTCTGTTAGCCATTTGTATATCTTCTTTGGAGAAGTGTCTGTTCATATCTTCTGCTCATTTCTTGACTTGATTATTTGTTTTTGGGTGTTGAGTTTGAGAAGTTCTTTCTAGATCTTGGATACCAGCCCTTTATCTGTAGTGTCATTTGCAAATATCTTCTCCCATTCTGTGGGTTGCCTCTTTGTTTTGTTAACTGTTTCCTTTGCTGTGCAGAAGCTTTTTATCTTGATGAAGTCCCAAAAGTTCATTTTTGCTTTTGTTTCACTAGCTTTTGGAGTTGTATCTTGAAAGAAGTTGCCGTGGCCGATGTCAAAGAGGTTACTGCCTATGTTCTCCTCTAGGATTTTGATGGATTCCTGTCTCACATTGACGTCTTTCAACCATTTTGAGTTTATCTTTGTGTATGGTGTTAGAGAATGGTCGAGTTTCATTCTTCTGTATATAGCTGTCCAATTTTCCCAGCACCATTTATTGAACAGACTGTCTTTTTTCCATTGCATATTTTTTCCTGCTTTGTTGAAGATTAGTTGACCATAGAGTTGAGGGTCCATATCTGGGTGCTCTATTCTGTTCCATTGGTCTATATGTCTGTTTTTGTGCCAGTACCATGCTGTCTTGGTGATCACTGCCTGTATTATAGCTTGAAATCGGGCACGTTCTGCCCCAGCTTTGTTTTTCTTTTTCAACATTTCCTTGGCAATTCGGGGTCTTTTCTGATTCCACACAAATTTTAGGATTGTTTGTGCCAGTATTTTGAAAAATGTCATTGGAATTTTGATCAGGATGGCATTGAAGGTAGAGATTGCTCTGGGTAGCATAGACATTTTAACAATGTTTATTCTTCCGATCCATGAGCATTGGAATATTTTTCCATCTTTTTGTGTCTTCTTCAATTTCTTTCATGAGTGTTCTGTAGTTCCTAGAATATAGAGCCTTTACCTCTTTGGTTAGCTTTATTGTGAGGTATCTTATGGGTTTTGGTGCTATTGTAAATGGAATCGTTTCTCTAATTTCTCTTTGTACAGTTGCATTGTTAGTGTATAAGAAAGCAACTGATTTCTGTGCATTGATTTTGTATCCTGCCACATTACTGAATTGCTGCATGAGTTAGAGTAATTTAGGGGTGGAGTCTTTTCCACCTTTTTTATCATGTCATCTGTGAAGAGAGAGAGTTTGACTTCTTTGCCAATTTGAATATTTTTATTTCTTTTTGTTGTCTGATTGCTGTTGCTAGGACTTCTAGTACTATGTTGAAGAAGAGTGGCAAGAGTGGACATCCTTGATGTGTTCCTGATCTTAAGGGAAAGGCCCTCAGCTTTTCCCCAGTGAGAATGATATTCGCTGTGGGTTTTTTATAGATGGATTTTATGAACTTGAGGAATATTCCCTCTAACCCTATACTCTGAAGAGTTTTGATCAGGAAAGGATGTTGTATTTTGTCAAATGCTTTTTCTGCATCAATTGAGAGGACCATAAAATTCTTCTCTCTCCTCTTATTAATGTGTTCTATCACATTGATTGATTTGCGAATATTGAACCACGCTTGCATCCCAGGGACAAATCCCACTTGGTCGTGATGGATGATCCTTTTAATGTATTGTTGGATCCTATTAGCTAGGATTTTGTTGAGGATTTTGGGATCCATATTCATCAGGGATATCAGTCTGAAATTCTCCTTTTTGATGGGGTCTTTGCCTGGTTTGGGGATTAAGGTAATGCTGGCCTCATAGAATGAATCTGGAACTTTTCCTTCTGTTTCCAGTTTTTGAAACAGCTTTAGGAGAATAGGTATTTCTTCTTTGAATGTTTGGTAGAATTCCCCAGGGAATCTACCAGGCCCTGGACTCTTGTTTTTTGGGAGGTTTTTGATCACTGCTTCAATCTCCTTACTGGTTATTGGCCTATTCAGGTTGTCAATTTCTTTCTGTTTCCATCTTGGCAGCTGATAGGTTTCCAGGAAAGCCTCCATCTCATCCAGACTGCTCAGTTTATTTGCATATAGTTGTTCATAATAATTTCTAAAAATTGTTTGTATTTCTTTGGTGTTAGTTTTGCACTCTCCCCTTTCTTTTTTTTTTTTTTTTTAAGATTTTATTTATTTGACAGAGAGAGAGATAGTGAGAGCAGGAACACAAGCAGGGGGAGTGGGAGAGGGAGAAGCAGGCCTCCCGCCGAGCAGGGAGCCCGATGCGGGACTCGATCCTGGGACCCCGGGATCACGACCTGAGCCGAAGGCAGATGCTCAACGGCTAAGCCACCCAGGCGTCCCACACTCTCCCCTTTCATTCATAATTTTATTAATTTGGGTCCTTTCTCTATTCTTTTTTTATTATTATGTTATGTTAATCACCATGCATTACATCATTAGTTTTTGATGTAGTGTTCCATGATTGTTTGCATATAACACCCAGTGCTCCATTCAGAACATGCCCTCTTTAATACCCATCGCCAGGCTAACCCACCCCCCTCCCCTCTAGAACCCTCAGTTTGTTTTTCAGAGTCCATTGTCTCTCATGCTTTGTCTCCTCTTCCGATTTTCCCCCTTTCATTCTTCCTCTCCTGCTATCTTCTTCTTTTTTTTTTTTTAACATATTTTGTATTATTTGTTTCAGAGGTACAGGTCTGTAATTCAACAGTATTGCACAATTCACAGTGCTCACCATAGCACATAACCTCCCCAAAGTCTATCACCCAGCCACCCCATCCCTCCCACCCCACCCCCCACTCCAGCAACCCTCAGTTTGTTTCCTGAGATTAAGAATTCCTCATATCAGTGAGGTCATATGATACATGTCTTTCTCTGTTTGACTTATTTCGCTCAGCCTAACACCCTCCAGTTCCATCCACGTCTTTGCAAATGTCAAGATTTCATTCCTTTGGATGGCTGCATAATATTCCATTGTATATATATACCACATCTTCTTTATCCATTCATCTGTCGATGGACATCTTGGCTCTTTCCACAGTTTGGCTATTGTGGACATTGCTGTTATAAACATCGGGGTGCACGTACCCCTTCAGATCCCTACATTTGTATCTTTGGGGTAAATACCCAGTAGTGAAATTGCTGGATTGTATGGTAGCTCTATTTTCAACTTTTTGAGGAATCTCCATACTGTTTTCCAGAGTGGCTGTACCAGCTTGAATTCCCACCAACATTGTAGGAGGGTTCCCCTTTCTCCATATCCCCACCAACATCTGTTGTTTCCTGACTTGTTCATTTTAGCCATTCTGACTAGTGTGAGGTGATATCTCACTGAGGTTTTGATTTGGATTTCCCTGATGCTGAGCGATGTTGAGCACTTTTTCATGTGTGTGTTGGCCATTTGGATGTCTTCTTTGGAAAATGTCTGTTCATGTCTTCTGCCCTTTTCTTGATTGGATCATTTGTTCTTTGGGTGTTGAGTTTAATAAGTTCTTTCTAGATTTTGGATACTAGCCCTTTATCTGATATGTCATTTGCAAATACCTTCTCCCATTCTGTCAGTTGTCTTTTGGTTTTGTTGACTGTTTCCTTTGCTGTGCAAAAGCTTTTTATCTTGAGGAAGTCCCAATAGTTCATTTTTGCCCTTGTTTCCCTTGCCTTTGGCGATGTTTCTAGGAAGAAGTTGCTGTGGCTGAGGTCGAAGAGGTTGCTGCCTGTGTTCTCCTTTAGGATTTGGATGGTCTCCTGTCTCACATTGAGGTCTCTCAACCATTTGGAGTCTATTTTTGTGTGTGGTGTAAGGAAATGGTTCAGTTTGATTCTTCTGCATGTGGCTGTCCAATTTTCCCAACACCATTTGTTGAAGAGACTGTCTTTTTTCCATTACATAATTTTTCCTGCTTTGTTGAAGATTAGTTGACCATAGAGTTAAGGGTCCTTTTCTGGGCTCTTTATTCCGTTCCATTGATCTATGAATCTGTTTTTGTGCCAGTACCATACTGCCTTGATGATGACAGCTTTGTAATAGAGCTTGAAGCCTGGAATTGTGATGCCACCAGCTTTGCTTTTCTTTTTCAACATTCTTCTGGCTATCCAGGGTCTTTTCTGGTTCCATACAAATTTTGTCAGGGCACCTGGGTGGCTTATTCATTACGTGTCTGCCTTTGGCTCAGATCATGATCCCGGTGTCCTGGGATCCAGCCCCACATTGGGCTCCCTGCTCCATGGGAAGTCTGCTTCTCCCTCTCCCACTCCCCTTGCTTGTGTTCCCTGTCTTGCTGTTTCTCTCTCTGTCAAATAAATAAAATCTTAAAAAAAAATGAATGGGTCAACCAGGAAATTAAAAATAAAAATAAAATACAAAGGGAAAAACAAAAATGAAAACACAACGGTCCAAAACCTTTGGGATGCAGCAAAAGCAGTCATAAGATAGTAGTATAGAGCAATACAGGCCTACATGATGAAACAAAAAAAATCTCAGGGAGCCTGGGTTGCTCAGTCTGCTAATCATATGACTTCATCTAAGGTCATGGTCTCAGGGTCCTGGGATTGGGCCCTGTGTTGGGCTCTACACTCAGCAGGGAGTCTGCTTCTCCCTCTCCCTCTGCCCCTCAGCCTGCTTGAGCTATCTCCCTCTCTCTGTCTCTCCCTAATAAATAGTATTTTTTTTAAAGAAAGAAACAAGAAAATTGTCGAATAAACAACCTAACCTTACACCTACAGGAGCTAAACAAAAAATAACAATCAAAGCCTAAAGGCAGTAGAAGGAAGGGAATAATAAAGATTAGACAATGAATAAATGATAGAGAAAGTAAAAAAGAAAAAAAAGAATAGATGAATGAATCCAAGAGCTGGTTCTTCAATAATAATAATTAATAATAATAGACATGTTTATTATTATTATATTGATAAACTCCTAGCCTGACTTATAAAAAGAACAGAGAAAGATCCCAAAGAAATAAAGTTACAATTGAGAGAGGAGAAATAACAACCAACAACCAAGAAATATAAGAGAATATTATGAAAAACTATTTGGCAAAAATAGGACAAACTGGAAGAAATGGATAAATTCCTAGAAACATATAAACTACCAAAACTGAAGCAGGAAGAAATAGAAAACAGACTGAAAACCAGCAATGAGATTGCATCAGTAATAAAAATCTCCCAACAAACAAAGACGCTGGGTCAAACAGCTTTACAGGTGAATTCTAGCAAACATTTAAAAAAGTGTTAGTATCTATTTTTCTAAAAATAAATTCCAAAAAATAGAAATAGAAGGAAAACTTCCAAATTCATTCTATGAGGCCAGAATAACCCTGATAGCAAACCAGACAATGACTCCACTAAAATAGAGAACTATAGGCCAATATCCCACATGAACATGGATGCAAACATTCTCAATGAAATACTAGCAAAGTGAATCCAACAGTACATTAAAAAAATATATTCTCCATGATGAAATGTGTTTTATTCCTGGGCTGCAAGGGTAGTTCAATATTTGCAAATCAATCAGTGTGATACAGTACATTAATAAAATAAAGGACAGGAACCATATGATCACTTTGATAGATACAGAAACGAATTTGACAAAGTACAATATCTATTCACAATAAAACACTTAACAAAATAGAATTAATGGGGACATACATCAACATCATGAAGACCATATACAAAACAAACAAACAAAGAAACATAGTTAATATCTTCAATGGGGAAAAAACAGAGAGCTTTTCCTCTATGGTCAGGAACACGGGAAGGATATCCACTGTCACCACTGTTATTTAACATAGTACTGGATGTCCTAGCCTCAGCAATCAGACAACAAAAAGAAATAAAAAGCATCCAAACTGGCAAGGAAGAAGTCAGATTTTCACTACTTACAGATAACATGATACTACACATGGAGAACACAAAAGACTCCACACACACACAAAAATATTGCTAGAACTGATACACAAATTCAGTAAAGTCACAGGATAAAAATCAAAGTACAGAAATGTGTTACCTTTCTATACACAAATAATGAAGCAGTAGAAAGAGAAATCAAGGAATCAAACCCATTTACAACTGCACCAAAACCCATAAGATACCAAAGAATAAAACTAAAGAGGCAAAAGATCTGTACTCTAAAAACTATAAAATGCAGATGTAAGAAATTGAAGATGTCACAGAGAAATGGAAAAACACTCCATGCTCATGGATTAGAAGAACAAATATTGTTAAAATGTCTATACTATCCAAAGCAATCTGCAGATTTAATACCCTATCAAATACCACCAGCATTTTTTTTTTCACAGAGCTAAAAAAAAAAAAAAATCCTAAAATTTGTATGGAACTGGAGGAGGAGATAAGATGGTGGAAGAGGAGGGGACCCTAATTTTTCTGGTCCCTGGAATTCAGCTAGATAGTTATCAAATCATTCTGAATACCTGCAAAATAAACCAGAAATCTGAGAAAAGAATTGCTGCATTCTACAAATAGAAAATCGACCACTTTTTGCAAGCTAGGAGGTGGGGAAACATGAATGCAGGGCAATAAAGCAGAAGATAAACCTCAGGGGGAGCGAGACCATTTAAGGCTTCTACTGGAAAGTATTAGCAGCAGCAGAGCACAAAATCAGAACTTTTAGAAGTCTACTCCAGTTGGCAAAATCTCTGCCTGAAAGATGCTCAGGTGGTGAAGTGGGGCAAAATCACAGGTGGGACAGCATGGTCTAAAGATCCCTGGGGTCACAAAAAGATTGGGGGTGCCTGAGTGCAGCAGAAATCCCAAGCATTGAAGCAGGGAAGCTGGATGTAAACAGTGAGCCTAGGCACAGACTTTCTGCTGGGTGTTGCCATAAACCACGAACCACTGCATGCGCGGGCAACCACTCTCTGAGCAGGGCCCCACAAAAGGCAGAAGTGTAGCAAAACCTCTTTTCTCCCCTGGGAGGAACAATGGGGGACCATACCACAGGTGTCCATAAAGTTTGAAGTCTTGAAATGAGGTCCTGTGCCTGAGATAAAAATGCTCAGTCACAGGCTGGGTGAACACAGAGTTTGTAGGGAAACCAGGGAGACAAGAGTGAAAGACTGCTTTTCTGTGAGGGCTTACTGAAGAGTGGGGGGCACAAACTTTCAGCTCTGTGGTTAGAGATCTGGACATCTCCATTTTCATCCTCCCATTGGTGCTGGAATCCTTCAGGAAGCAAAATCACACCACATAGTGCAATCCAGAGCCACTTACACTGTGCACAGCCCCCCAGCAAGGGGGCTGTAATTCCCCCTGGACAAAGACACATGCAGTCAGTGAAACAGCCCTCTTCCCCAGAAGACAAGCAGGAACATCAAGCTAACACCAAGTTTACCAGTGATTCATAGAGAACTGCAAAACGTCAGCTCTTGGGGAAAACAGTACATAGCATTCGTGTATTTTTCTTTTTAATATTATTCCTTAGTCATTCAGTTTTAGTTCTTTTTTTTCCTTTTCAACTACTTTCTTATTTTATCAATTCATTCTTAAAATTTTTGATTTTATATTTATGTTATATATATTTTTTCATTTTTGTTTTCCTTTTATAGTATTCAATTTTATTTTGGTATATATATAAGTTTTACTTTCTTTCCTATTTTGGGATCTAATTTCTTCTAACAAATAGACCACAATACATCCAGGATCTAGTTTATTGTTGTGTTCTGTTTTACTTCTTGTTTGATTCTCTCTCTCTCTTTCTCTTTTTGTTTCTGTTTTCTTCTAATTTGTTTTGTGTGTGTTCTTCTGGTATTGTTGTTATTTCTGTATTTTCTCTCTCTTTCATCTATTCTTTTCTGAACATAATGTTGAAACTGAGAAACTCACCCCCTAAAAAAATGAACAGGAGACAGTATTCACTGTCAAATATTTAATCAATATGGTATAAGATATCAGAACTAGAATTCAAAACAACAATTATAAAGATACTAAATGGGCTTGCAAAAACCGTAGAAGATAATCCCTTACTAGAGAAACAAAAGAACTAAAATCAATCAGGCTGAAATAAAAAAGGCTATTAATGAGATGCAGTAAAAAAAATATGGAGGCTTTAACTCTTAGGATAAATGATGCAGAAGAGAGAGAGTTAGTGATACAGAAGACAAAATGATGGAGGATAAGGAAGATGAGAAAAAGAGAGATAAAAAACTACTGGATCACAAAGGGAGGATTCAAGAGATCAATGATACCATCAAGTGAAACAATATTGGAAAAACAGGGGTCCCAGAGGAGGGGGGGAGAGAGAGAGAGAGAGACAGACAGACAGACAGAGAGAAGGTTTTTTGAACAAATTATAGCTGAGAGCTTCCCTAATCTGGGGAAGGAAACAAGCACCCAAGACCAGGAGGCAAAAAGAACCTCCCTCAGAATTAATAAAAATAGGTCTACAGCTTGACATAAAATAGCAAAGTTTGCAAATGTCAGAGATAAAGAGAAAATCCCGAAAGCACCTTGGGCCAAGAGGTCCTTAACCCACAAGGGTAGACATAGACTGCTGGCAGCAGACCTGTCCATAGAGACATGGCAGGCAAGAAAAGACAGGCATGATATTTTCAGTGTGCTAATGGGGAAAAATGTGGCCAAGAATACATTATCCAGAAAGGCTGTCATTCAGAATAGAAGAGATAAAGAGTTTCCAGGACAAACAGAAACTAAAAGAATTTGTGATCAGTAAGCCAATCCTGCAAGAAATATTAAAGGGGATCCTTTAAGTGAAGAGAGAGTCCAAAAGTAACAAAGACCAGAAAGGAACAGAGAAAATCTACAGAAACAGTGACTTTACAGGTAATACAATGGCACCAAATTAATAACTTTAAATAATTACACTGAGTGTAAATGGATTAAATGTTCCAATCAAATGACAAAAAGGTATAAGTTTGGATTAAAAAAAATAAGACCCATCTATATGCTACCTACAAAAGACCAATTTTAGACACAAAAACATCACCAGATTGAAAGTGAGGGGGTGGAGAACTACTTATCATGTTAATGGACATCAAAAGGAAGCTGAGATAGCCATCCTTATAACAGACAAACTAGATTTTAAGCCTAAATCTGTAATAAGAGATGAAGAAGGACACTATATCATAATAAAGGGGTCTATCCAACAAGATGCAAGAACTGTAAATATTCATGCCCCTAACGTAGGAGCAGCCAATTATATAAACCAATTAATAAAATTAAATAAACACATGGATAATAATACAATAATAGTAGGGAACTTTAACAACTCAATCACAGCAATAGACAGATCACCTAAACAGAAGATGAAAAGACTTTGAATGATACTGTGGACCATATGAACTTCACAGATATATTCAGAGCATTTAATTAAAAATGACAGAACACATTCTTCTTGAGTGCATATGGAACATTCTCCAGAATAGATCACATACTGGGTCACAAATCAGGTCTCAAACACTACCAAAAGATTGGGATTGAGGGGGGAAAGATGGCGGAGGAGTAGGGGACCCTATTTCAACTGGTCCCCGGAATTGAGCTGGATATCTACCAGACCACTCTGAGCACCCACGAAACTAGCCTGAGATGTAAGAAGATCTGGGTCTCTATAAACAGAATATCGCAGGCAGTTGGTTTTGAGGTACGAAGCGGAGAGCCATGATTCTAAGGGCAGATATCGGAGGATAAACAGAGGCGGGAGGGTGCCTGGACATGGGGATCCTACACCACCGGTGAGTGACAGCCTCGCGCGCTGCGGACAAGGCACAGACTCGCAGACTGGTGGCATCGGGAAAGAACTTTAAGGCAGCCCCCGGGGTGGAAAACCAGACCAGTGGGGTCGTGCACAGGCGAACCGCAGGCCCCCCGGACAGAAACTGGAGCGACGGTCGCGCGCACGTGATGTGCAGCCTCTGAGACGGAAACCCGGTGCGCCGGGGTCGCGCCGGTGAACTGCAACCCCCGGGGGTGGAAACCCCAAGCGGTGGAGTCGCACGCACGCGAATTGGGAGTGGCTAGCGGTTTTAGAAGCACAAAGGGCAGAGACGTGCCCCAAAGTGGAGGCAGGCCTGGAAGCGCTGCGGACGGGCGCACAACCCAGGCCGCTGCAGTTTATAGCAGCACAGACAGAATCGGAGACAGTGTGGCCTGGAGAGCTCACTGAAGAACAGACTGAGGTCTCTCTGCTCTAAGGCAGAGAGTTGGAAACGGTCTCTTCTGCTCTGACTCGTGAAAGAGAGGTGGAAAGCCACCAGGGAAAGGCGCCAGAGAACAAAAGCTCCAAAGACTGATTCCCACTGAGCCTATCCCCTGCCACAGGGGCGCAGGGCAACTCCGCCCAAACAGGGTTGCCTGAGTAACAGCCTGGCAGGTGCCTCCTGCAGCAGAAAGGCTGGGAAAACAAGAAGCCAGCAACCCTAAGGTCCCAAGAAAACAGGTGCATCTTGCTTGGGTTCTGGTCAATAATTTGGACTCTATACAATCCCTCAAACACCCATCAACAGAATGACTAGGAGGAGGAGCCCCCAAAACAGAAAAGACTCAGAGATTATGACTTATGCTGCAGATTTACAAATGGATGCAGATATAACCAAGATGTCAGAGATGGAATTCAGGCGAGCAATTGTGAAGACAATGGCTAGAATGGAGAAATCAATTAATGGCAATATAGAGTCTCTAAGGGCAGAAATAAAAAGTGAATTGGCAGAACTTAAAAATGCTATCAATGAGATCCAATCCAATCTAGATAATCTAGCAGCTAGGGTAACTGAGACACAAGAGAGAATAAGCAATCTGGAAGACAGTATAATAGATAAAAAGGGAAAAGAGGAGGCCAGGGAAAAACAACTCAGAATCCATGAAAATAGAATCAGAGAAATAAGTGACACCATGAGGCGTTCCAATGTCAGAATAATTGGAATCCTGGAGGGAGTGGAGAGAGAGAGGGGGGGCTAGAAGATGTATTTGAGCAAATCGTAGCTGAGAACTTCCCTAATCTGGGGAATGAAACAAACATTCGAGTCCTAGAGGCAGAGAGGACCCCTCCTAAGATCAAGGAAAACAGGGCAACACCCCAGCATATAATAGTAAAACTTGCAAATCTTAGAACCAGGAAACCATCTTAAGGGCAGTTAGGGGGAAGAGATTCCTTACGTACAGAGGGAGGAACATCAGAATAATGTCAGACCTATCCACAGAGACCTGGCAAGCCAGAAAGGCCTGGCAAGACATATTCAGGGTACCAAACGAGAAGAACATGCAGCCAAGAATACTTTATCTGGCAAGGCTTTCATTTAGAATGGATGGAGAGATGCAGAGCTTCCAAGACTGGCAGAAACTGAAAGAGTATGTGACCACTAAGCCGGCCCTGCAAGAAATATTAAGGGCGGTTCTATAAAAGGAGAAAGACCCCAAGAGTGATATACAACAGAAATTTACAGGGACAATCTATAAAAACAACATCTTCACAGGCAACATGATGGCAATTAATTCATATCTTTTAATAATCACTCTCAACGTGAATGGCCTAAACGATCCCATAAAATGGTACAGGGTTGCAGATTGGATAAAAAGACAGGACCCGTCCGTATGCTGTCTACAAGAGACTCATTTTGAACCTAAAGATACATCCAGACTGAAAGTGAAGGGATGGAGATCCATCTTCCATGCCAGCGGACCTCAAAAGAAAGCTGGGGTAGCAATTCTTATATCAGACAAATTAGATTTTAATCTAAAGTCTGTAATAAGAGACACAGAAGGACACTCTATCATTCTTAAAGGGTTTATCCAACAAGAAGATCTAACAACTGTAAATATTTATGCGCCCAACATGGGAGCAGCCATCTACATAAGCCAACTGTTAACCAAAATAGTCATATTGATAACAATACGTTAATTGTAGGAGACCTCAATACTCCACTCTCAGCAATGGAGATCATCTAAGCAGAAAATCAACAAGGAAACAAGAGCTTTGAGTGATACATTGGACCAGATGGACCTCATAGACATTTACAGAACATTCTACCCTAAAACAACAGAATACTCATTCTTCTCGAGCGCACATGGAACTTTCTCCAGAACAGACCATATACTGGGTCACAAATCAGGTCTCAACAGATACCAAAAGATTGAGATTATTCCCTGCATATTCTCAGACCACAATGCTCTAAAACTGGAACTCAATCACAAGAAAAAAATTGGCAGAAATTCAAACACTTGGAAGCTAAATACCACTCTGCTCAAGAATGTTTGGGTCAACCAAGAAATCAAAGAAGAACTTAAACAATTCATGGAAATCAATGAGAACGAAAACACATCGGTCCAAAACCTATGGGATACTGCAAAGGCGGTCCTAAGGGGGAAATACATAGCCATCCAAGCCTCACTCAAAAAAAAAAAAAAGAAAAATCCCGAATTCACCAACTAACTCTACACCTTAAAGAACTAGAGAAAAAGCAACAAACAACGCCTAAGCCACGCATTAGAAGAGAAATAATTAAAATTAGAGCAGAAATCAATGAAACCAGAAACACAGTAGATCAGATCAATGAAACTAGAAGTTGGTTCTTTGAAAGAATTAATAAGATTGACAAACCACTGGCTCTACTTATCCAAAAGAAGAGAGAAAGGACCCAAATTAATAAAATTATGAATGAAAGGGGAGAGATCACGACTAACACCAAGGAAATAGAAACAATTATTAGAAATTATTATCAACAACTATATGCCAATAAACTGAGCAATCTGATGAAATGGAGGCCTTCCTGGAAACCTATAAGCTGCCAAGAGGGAAACAGGAAGAAATTGACAACCTGAATAGGCCAATAACCAGTAATGAGATTGAAGCAGTGATCAAAAACCTCCCAAAAAACAAGAGTCCAGGGCCTGATGGATTCCCTGGGGAATTCTACCAAACATTCAAAGAAGAAATAATACCTATTCTACTGAAGCTGTTTCAAAAATTGAAACAGAAGGAAAACTCCCAAACTCATTCTATGAGGCCAGCATTACCTTAACCCCCAAACCAGGCAAAGACCCCATCAAAAAGGAGAATTTCAGACTGATATCCCTAATGAATACGGATTTCAAAATCCTAGCTAATAGGATCCAACAATACATTAAAAGGATCCTCCACCACGACCAAGTGGGATTTATCCCCAGGATGCAAGGGTGGTTCAACATTCGCAAATCAATCAATGTGATAGAACACATTAATAAGAGGAGGGAGAAGTACCATATGGTCCTCTCAATTGATGCAGAAAAAGCATTTGACAAAATACAACATCCTTTCCTGATTAAAACTCTCCAGAGTATAAGGATAGAGGGAACATTGCTCAAGTTCATAAAATCCATCTATGAAAAACCCACAGCGAATATCATCCTCAATGGGGAATACCTGAGAGCCTTTCCCTTAAGATCAGGAACACGTTAAATATGCCCACTCTCGCCACTATTGTTCAAAATAGTACTAGAAGTCCTAGCAACAGCAATCAGACAACAAAAAGAAACAAAAGGTATTCAAATTGGCAAAGAAGAAGTCAAATTCTCTCTTTTTGCAGACGATTTGATACTTTATGTGGAAAACCCAAAAGACTCCACCCCCAAATTACTAGAACTCATCCAGCAATTCAGTAATATGGCAGGATACAAAATCAATGCACAGAAATCAGTTGCTTTCTTATACACTAACAACGCAACTGTAGAAAGAGAAATTAGGGAAGCGATTCCATTTACAATAGCACCAAAAACCATAAGATACCTCGGAATAAACCTAACCAAAGAGGTAAAAGATCTATACTCTAGGAACTACAAAATACTCATGAAAGAAATTGAAGAAGACACAAAAAGATGGAAAAATATTCCATGCTCATGGATCAGAAGAATAAACATTGTTAAAATGTCTATGCTACCAGAGCAATCTATACCTTCAATGCCATCCCGATCAAAATTCCAATGACATTTTCCAAAGTGCTGGAACAAACAATCCTAAAATTTGTGTGGAATCAGAAAAGACCCCGAATCGCCAAGGAAATGTTGAAAAAGAAAAACAAAGCTGGGGGCATCACGTTGCCTGATTTCAAGCTATATTACAAAGCTGTGATCACCAAGACAGCATGGTACTGGCACAAAAACAGACATATAGACCAATGGAACGGAATAGAGAACCGAGGTATGGACCCTCAACTCTATGATCAAATAATCTTTGACAAAGCAGGAAAAAGCATGCAATGGAAAAAAGACAGTCTGTTCAATAAATGGTGCTGGGAAAATTGGACAGCCACATGCAGAAGAATGAAACTCTAACATTCTCTAACACCATTCTCAAAGATAAACTCAAAGTGGATGAAAGACCTCAATGTGAGACAGGAATCCATCAAAATCCTAGAGGAGAACATAGGCAGTAACCTCTTTGACATCGCCCACAGCAACTTCTTTCAAGATACATCTCCAAAAGCTAGTGAAACAAAAGCAAAAATGAACTTTTGGGACTTCATCAAGATAAAAAGCTTCTGCACAGCAAAGGAAACAGTCAACCAAACAAAGAGGCAACCCACAGAATGGGAGAAGATATTTGCAAATGACACTACAGATAAAGGGCTGGTATCCAAAATCTATAAAGGACTTCTCAAACTCAACACCCAAAAAACAAATAATCCAGTCAGAAAGTGGGCAGAAGATATGAAAAGACACTTCTCTGAAGAAGACCTACAAATAGCTAACAGACACAGGAAAAATTGTTCATCATCATTAGCCATCAGAGAAATTCAAATCAAAACCACATTGAGATACCACCTTACAGCAGTTAGAATGGCAGAAATGGACAAGGCATGAAACAGCACATGTTGGAGAGGTTGTGGAGAAAGGGGAACCCTCTTACACTGTTGGTGGGAATGCAAGTTGGTACAGCCACTTTGGAAAACAGTGTGGAGGTTCCTCAAAAATTTAAAAATAGAGCTACCCTATGACCCAGCAATTGCACTCCTGGGTATTTACCCCAAAGACACAGATGTAGTGAAAAGAAGGGTCATATGCACCCCAATGTTCATAGTAGCAATGTCCGCAATAGCCAAACTGTGGAAAGAGCTGAGATGCTCTTCAACAGATGAATGGATAAAGAAGATGTGGTCCATATATAGAATGGAATATTACTCAGCCATCAGAAAGGATGAATACCCAACTTTTACATCCACATGGTTGGGACTGGAGGAGATTTGCTAAGTGAACTAAGTCAAGCAGAGAAAGTCAATTATCATATGGTTTCACTTATTTGTGGAACAGAAGGAATAGCATGGGGGACATTAGGAGAAGGAAGGGAAAAATGAAGGGGGGGAATCGGAGGGAGAGATGAACCATGAGAGACTATGGACACTGAGATACAAACAGGGTTTTAGAGGGGAGGAGGTGGGGAGATGGGTTAGCTAGGTGATGGTTATTAAGGAGGGCACATACTGCCTGGAGCAGTGGGTATTATACGAAAAGAATGGATCGTGGATCAGCACGTCAAAAACTAATGATGTATTTATGGTTACAAACATAACATAATAAAATTTAAAAAACAAAAACAAAAACAAAAAACAAAAATACAAACAGTGGGGAGGAGCAAGATGGCAGAGGTGTAGGAGATCTACATTTCATGTGGTCCCAGGAATTCAGCTGGATAGGTATCAAAACATTCTGAACACCTACAAACTCAACAGGAGATAGAAGAAAAGAATAGCAGCAACTCTCTGAACAGAAAAGTGATGACTTTCTGGAAGGTAGGACATGGGGAGAAGTGAATCAGAGGCGATATTTGGGAAATTAGACCACAGGGGGAGGGAGCCTGCTACCTGGAATGATAGAACAGTGGAGCACAAAGTCAGAAATTTTAGAAGTTGGCTCCGCTGAGGGACGTCACTCTAGTGGCTAAGCAGTGGGTGGAACACTCGCTGGGGCAGTGTGGTCTCAGGACCCTCAGGGTCACAGAAAGATCTGGGGTGCCTGAGTGCAGCAGAGCTCCCAGGTATCAGAGCAGGGAGGCCAGCTGCAGAGACGCAGCTGAGGAGTAGGCTCTCAGCTCGGGGTTGCCATAAACCATGATCCACGGCACAGTCGGGCCATTGTTCCTCCAGCAGGGACCCAACACGTGGCAGATCCAGGGACACTCCCCTTCCTCCCATGGGAGGAGCGGCGTGGGAGCCCACCACAGGAATCTGCTGGGTTTGGAGACTCCACACGGGGTCGTGTGCCAGAGATAGAAATGCTTGGTTATAGGCTGGGTGAGCACAGAGTGCGGCCAGAGAGTGGGGAGATGGGAGTGATTGCTTTTCTCTGGGGGCTCACTGAGGAGTGGGGCCCCGAGTTCTCAGCTCCTCCAGGGTGGAGATTGGGAGGCCACCATTTTCACTCTTGTCCTCCAAAGGTGTACGGAAAGCTTGCAGGAAACAAAAGCTCCTGAGAGCAAACCCGAGCAGATTACTTAGTCTGGCCCCTGGCAAGGGCGGGGCAATCTGCCTCTGGCAAAGACATTTGGGAACCATGGCAACAGGCTCCTCCCCCAGAAGATCAGCAAGAACAGCCAGCCAAGACCAAGTTTACCGATCAATGAGAACGGCAGAACTCCAGCGCTAGGGGAATACAGCACATAGAATTCACGGCTGTTTCCACATGATTCTTCAGTCTTTCAAAGTTAATTTTTTAAATTTTCTTTATTTTTTTCTTTTCTTTTTTTAAAATTTCCTTTTCCCATTTTCTCCCAACATCTTATCAATCCCTTTTTAAAAAATCTTTTTTATTTTTCATTTTTAGAGTCATATTCTATCCCCTCATTGTAGTTAACCTTATTTTTTGTATATATATATGTACAAGTTGTTCTCTCTTTAAAATTTTGGAAAACAGTTTCTTCTAACAGACCAAATATACCCTAATTCTCTATTGTATGGCTCTGTTCTAGTCTCCTGCCTGATCACATTCCCCCCCCCCTTTTTTTTGGTTCTTCTTAAATTTCTCTTCTTTCTTTCCTCAACCAACTTATCTTACCAATTCCTTTTATAAAATCATTTATAATTTTCATCTTTACAGACATATTCCATCCCTTCACCATATTTACTCTTATTTTGCACATATATGTTTTTCTTTCTTAAAATTTTGGGAGGTATTTTCTTCTAAAAGACCAAAATACACAAAAAATCTAATTGTGACACTGATCTATTCACCAGCCTGATCATATGCTTTTTTTTTTCTTTCTCTTTCTATTTCTCCCAATTTTGGGTCTCTTCTGATTTGTTTAGTGTATATTTTTCTGGGGTCATTGTTACCCTGTTAGCATTTTGTTCTCTCATTCATCTATACTCCTCTTGACAAAATGGCAAGACAGAAAAAATCACCTCAAAATAAGAAAGCACACAATAGGCAGTACCCATTGCCAGGGAACTAATCAATATAGACATTAGTAAGATGTCAGAACTAGAGTTCAGGATGATTTATAAAGATACTAGCTGGGTGTGAAAAAACCATGGAACATACTAGAGAATCCCATTCTGCAGAAATAAAAGAACTAAAATCTAACAAAGTCGAAATAAAGAAGGCTATTAATGAGGTGCAATAAAAATGTAGGCTCTAACTGCAAGGATAAATGAGGCAGAAGAGAGAATAGGTGATAGAGATGACCAAATGATAGAAAATAAAGAAGCTGAGAAAAAGAGAGATAAACAACTACCAAATCCTGAGGGCAGAATTCAAGAGATAAGCGATACTGTAAGATGAAACAATATTAGAATAATTGGGATCCCAGAAGAAGAAGAAAGAGAGAGAGGGGCAGAAGGTATATTGGAGCAAATTATAGCAGAGAACTTCCCTAATTTGGGGAAGGAAACAGGAATCAAAATAGAGGAGGCACAGAAAATCCTCCTCAAAATCAATAAAAATAAGTCAACACCCCGGCATCTAATAGTAAAACTTAGGAGTCTCAGAGACAAAGAGAAAATCCTGAAAGCAGCTCGGGAGAAGAGATAATGTAACCTACAATGATAGAAACATTAGACTAGCAGCAGACCTATCCACAGAGACCTGGCAGGCCAGAAAGGACTGGCATGATATATTCAGAGCATTAAACGAGAAAAATATGCAGCCAAGGATACATATCCAGCTAGGCTGTCATTGAAAATAGAAGGAGAGGTAAAATACTTCCAGGACAAACAAAAACTAAAAGAATTTGCGAACAGCAAACCAGCCCTATACGAAATATTGAAAGGGGTCCTCTAAACAAAGAGAGAGCCTAAAAGCAACATAGACCAGAAAGGAACACAGACAATATACAGTAACAGTCACCTTCCAGACAATACAATGGCACTAATTCATATCTTTCCATAGTTAACCTGAATGTAAATGGGCTAAATGCCCCAATCAAAAGACCCAGGCTATAAGATTGGATAAAAAAACAAGACCCATTGATATGCTGCCTCCAAGAGACTCATTTTAGACCCAAAGATACCCCCAGATTGAAAGTAAGGGGGTGGAAAATCATTTACCATGTTAATGGACATCAAAAGAAAGCTGGGGTGGCAACCCTTATATGAGACAAATCAGATTTTAAACCAAAGACTGTGATAAGAGTTGGGGAAGGACACTATATCCTTCTTAAAGGGTCTACCCAACAAGAAGATCTAACAATTGTAAATATCTATGCCTCTAACATGAGAGCAGCCAATTATATAAGCCAGTTAATAACAAAAATCAAAGAAACACATCGACAACACTACAATAATAGTAGGGGCTTTAACACCCCCCTCACTGAAATGGACAGATCATCTAAGCAAAAGATCAACAAGGAAATAAAGGCTTTAAGTGACACACTGGACCAGATGGACTTCACAAATATATTCAGAATACTCCATCCCAAAGCAACATAATACACATTCTTCTCTAGTGCCCATGGAACATTCTCCAGAATAGATCACATCCTAGGTCACAAATCAGGTCTCAACCAGTACCAAAAGATTGGGATCATTCACTGCATATTTTCAGACCACAGTGCTTTGAAAGTAGAACTCAATCCACAAGAGGAAAGTCGGAAAGAACTCAAATACATGGAGGCTAAAGAGCATCTCACTAAACAATGAATGGGTCAAACAGGAAATTAAAGAAGAATTTAAAAAAATCATAGAAACAATTGAAAATGAAAACAAAACTGTTCAAAATCTTGGGATAAAGCAAAGGTGGTCCTAAGAGGAAAGTTTATAGCAATACATGCCTTTCTCAAGAAAGAAGAAAGGTCTCAAATACACAACCTAACCCTACACCTAAAGGAGCTGGAGAAAGAACAGCAAATAAAGCCTAAACCCAGCAGGAGAAGAGAAATCATAAAGATCAGAGCAGAAATCATTGAAATAGAGACCAAAAGAACAGTATAACAGATCAACAAAACTATGAGCTGATTCTTTGAAAGAATTAATAAGATTGATAAGCCCCTGGCCAGATTTATAAAAAATTAAAGAGAAACAACTCAAATAAATAAAATCATGAATGAAAGAGGAGAGATCACAACCAACACGAAAGAAATATAAACAATTATAAGAACATATTATGAGCAACTATATGCCAGCAAATTAGATGATCTGGAAGAAATGGATGCATTCCTAGAGATGTATCAACTACCAAAACTGAACCAGGAACAAATAGAACACCTGAACAGACCCATAACCAAAAAGGAAATTGAAGCAGTGATCAAAAATCTCCCAACAAACAAAAGCCCAGGGCCAGATGGCTTCCCAGGGGAATTCTACCAAACATTTCAAGAAGAATTAATACCTATTCTTCTGAAACTGTTCCAAAAAATAGAAATGGAAGGAAAACTTCCAAACTCATTTTTCGAGGCCAGCATTACCTTGATCCCAAAAGCAGATGAAGAACCCACCAAAAAGGAGAATTATAGACCAATATCCCTGATGAATATGGATTAAAAAATTCTCACCAAAATACTAGCCAATAGGATCCAACAGTCCATTAAAAGGATTATTCACCACGACCAAGTGGGATTTATTCCTGGGCTGCAAGATGGGTTCAACATCTGCAAATCAATCAATGTGATAGAATACATTAATAAAAGAAAGAACAAGAACCATATGATCATCTCAATGATGCAGAAAAAGCATTTGACAAAGTACAGCATCCTTTCTTGTTTAAAACTCTTCTGATTGTAGGGATAGAGGATACATATCTCCATATCTTAAAAGCCATCTATGAAAAACCCACAGCGAATATCATCCTCAATAGGGAAAAACTGAGAACTTTTCTCCTAAGGTCAGGAACTTGACAGGGATGTCCACTATCACCACTGCTCTTCAACACAGTACTAGAAGTGCTAGCCACAGCCATCAGACTACAAAAAGAAAGAAAAGGCATCTGAATCGGCAAAGAAGTCAAACTCTCACTCTTTGCAGATGATATGATAATTTATGTGGAAAGCCCAAAAGACTCCACCCCAAAACTGCTAGAACTCATACAGGAATTCAGTCAAGTGGCAGGATATAAAATCAATGCACAGAAATCAGTGGCATTGGGCGCCTGCGTGGCTCAGTTAGTTAAGTGACTGCCTTCGGCTCAGGTCATGATCCTCGAGTCCCTGGATAGAGTCCCGCATCGGGCTCTCTGCTCGGCAGGGAGCCTGCTTCTCCCTCTGACCCTCCCCCCTCTCATGTGCTCTCTCTCTCTCTCTCTCATTCTCTCTGTCTCAAATAAATAAATAAAATCTTAAAAAAAAAAAAGAAATCAGTGGTATTCTTGTACACCAACAACAAGACAGAAGAAAGAGAAATTAAGGAGTTGATCCCATTGACAATTGCACCCAAAACCATAAGATACCTAGGAATAAATCTACCCAAAGAGGCAAAGGATCTGTACTCAGAAAACTATAAAATACTCATGAAGGAAATTGAGGAAGACACAAAGAAATGGAAAAACATTCCATGCTCATGGATTGGAAGAACAGATACTGTGAAAATGTCAATGCTACCTAGAGCAATCTACACATTCAATGCAATCCCCATCAAAATACTGTCAACGTTTTCAAAGAAATGGAACAAATAATCCTTAAATTTGTATGGAAATAGAAAAGACCCTGAATAGTCAGAGGAATGTTGAAAAAGAAAAGCAAAGCTGGGGGCATCACAATTCCACACTTTAAGCTCTATTACAAAGCTGTAAGCATCAGTACAGTATGGTACTGGCACAAAAACAGACACATAGATCAATGAAACAGAATAGAAAGCCCAGAAATGGCCCCCTCAACTCTATGGTCAACTAATCTTCGACAAAGCAGGAAAGAATGTCCAGTGGAAAAAAGACAGTCTCTTCAACAAATGGTGTCGGGAATACAGGACAGCCACATTCAGAAGAATGAAAATTGGACCATTTCCTTACACCACACACAAAAATAGACTCAAAATGGATGAAAGACCTAAATGTGAGACAGGAATCTATCAAAATCTTAGAGGAGAACACAGGCAGCAACCTCTTCGACCTCAGCCGCAGCAACTTCTTCCTAGAAACATCGCCAAAGGCAAGGGAAGCAAGGGCAAAAATGAACTATTGGGACTTCATCAAGATAAAAACTTTTTGCAAAGCAAGGAAACAGTCAAAAAAACTAAAAGACAACTGACAGAATGGGAGAAGATATTTGCAAATGACATATCAGATAAAGGGCTCGTATCCAAAATCTATAAAGAACTTATCAAACTCAACACCGAAAGAACAATGAATCCAATCAAGAAATGGGCAGAAGACATGAACAGACATTTTTGCAAAGAAGACATCCAAATGGCCAACAGACACATGAAAACATGCTCAACATTGCTCGGCATCAGGGAAATACAAATCAAAACCTCAACAAGATACCACCTCACACCAGTCAGAATGGCTAAAATTAAAAAGTCAGGAAATGACAGATGTTGGGGAGGATGCAGAGAAAGGGGAACCCTCGTACACTGTTGGTGGGAATGCAAGCTGGTGCAGCCACTCTGAAAAACAGTATGGAGGTTCCTCAAAAATTTGAAAATAGAGCTATCCTATGACCCAGCAATTGTACTTGTGTATTTACCCCAAAGATACAAATGTAGTGATCCGAAGGCGTACGTGCCCCCAATGTTTATAGCAGCAATGTCTACTGTAACCAAACTATGGAAAGTGCCATATGTCCATCAACAGATGAATGCTTAAAGAAGATGTGATTGTGAAGATAGATAGATAGATAGATAGATAGATAGATAGATAGATAGATAGATATAGATAGATAGATAGATAGATAGATAGATAGATAGATAGATAGATATAATGGAATATTGTGCAGCCATAAAAAAATAAAAATCTTGCCATTTGCAATGATGTGGATGGAACTGGAGGGTATTATGCTAACTGAAATAAGTCAAGCAGAGAAAGGCAACTATCATATGACCTCACTGATATGAGGAATTCTTAATTTCAGGAAACAAACTGTGGTTTGATGGAGTGGTGGGGGGTGGGAGGGATGGGGTGGTTGGGTGATGGACATTGGGAAGGGTATGTGGCTATGGTGACTGCTTTGAATTGTGTAAGACTGATGAATCACAGACCTGTACCTCTGAAACAAATAATATATTATATGTTAATAATAAAAAAAAAAGAAGATAGTAAGAAGCGAAAAATGAAGGGGGAGAAATTGGAGGGGGAGACGGACCATGAGAGACTATTGACTCTGAGAAACAAACTGAGGGTTTTAGAAGGGAGAGAGGTGGGGGGATGGTTTAGCCTCATAATGGGTATTAAGGAGGGCACGTATTGAATGGGGCACTGGGTGTTATTCTCAAGCAATGAACCATGGAACACTACATCAAAAACTGATGTAATGTATGATGACTAACATATCATAATAAATAAAATTAAAAAGAAAAACAAAAACAAAAACAAAATTTAACCATAACTCTGCTAAGTCATTTGCATAAGAGTCTTGATCATCCACACCTCATACCTCATATTATTTTTACCATCCACCAGGTACAGTCTGATCAGCCACTTCTGACTTTAGGAAGAATCCAGCTGAGACACTATAGACAGATATCTCTCTATGCCTATTTCTTCTAGTAATTTTCAACCCAGTGACCCCACTAGGCTCCTCATCTATAAGTTCCCACTTGCCTGTGCCATATTCAGAATTGAGCTCTGTTTTATCCTGAAGTCTTTTTTCCCCTATTGCCATACTACTGAATAAATATGTTTTTAGTGATTTACCTACTCCAGCTTTGGGTTTTCTCTGACCTAAGAATCATTATTCCAAGCAACAATTAAATCTCTTCCTTACCTGTTGATTAGAGGCAGAAGGAGCACAATGTGGCCAGGTGACTGTCTTAACTTGCAGCTCAGGGAATCACTGTTTTATCTCCTGATGGAAGCACTGCTTCCTCTGAAATTAGACCTCTGGGTATGCAGAATATAAAGAAGCATGACCAGGAAATAAAATGTTCCTAGTGGGCACAAGTGGAACTACTGAGTGGTACCCATTCCATTTCCACTCCTTGATTCTTAAATCCATTAACCCTGGCTATCAGAGAAAGAATACTATATAATGGAGACTGATTCAGAGTGTATGTAGCATCCTGGAGAACCTTGCCACAGCACTAAAACATATTGCCTAACTGGCACCGTGAGTCTTTAAGAGGCCCTTCCACTATTTTATCAACCAGCTGTTTCATGATGGTAGGAAAGATAGTGAATGTATGTAATGAGTGTAAGCCCACTGCCACACTTCTTTGGATGTGAAGTGAGTTCCATAATCTGCAGCAATGCCACAGATGGAAGTTTTGGTGGTGGTACAGCATGCAGGAAGGGAACTCTGTATCCAAGTTCACTTCCTATTTCAGTATGTACAACACACAGCCATTTCAATGATAGAATAGGTCCAATATAATTAAGCTACCACCAAATAGCTGGTTGAACTCTGTGGAATGATGTCACATGAGCGAATCAGTGTTCCTCTCATTTGCTGGCAGATTGAACACTCAGACTTTATGACTGCAAGTCAGCATCATTTAGCCCATGCATAACCTCCATCCCTACCACCATGGATACTGTTTACAAGTCTGTTGGTAATGGTAGGGTTAGCTGAGGAAAGAGGGTGACTGATCCTCATTCATTTGTCATCCTACCAAGTTTTTTATTGAAAAACTCTGATGAGGAGGAGGTTGGGAATATGGTGGAGTAGGAGGACCCTGAGTTCATCCCATCCCATGTTTACTAGGTATCATCCATATCCAAGTCAATAAACCAGGGAGGAATTTAAACCTTGGTAGAAAAAATTCCACAAAAAATTCTGCTGCATCTTAAATGTTAGGAAGGTCAGAAAGGCAGAAGGAGGCTGCTGGCAGTGGGGGAAGGAGCTGTGCATGCAGAGAGGGCAGAGAAACTAGCCCTTAAACCAGGGAACTCACATGGGGAATATTAATCTCTATACTATTTGCCTTTGAAATCCAGAGGGTGAATTGTGTAACTTTGTATAACAAGTGGGACTTGGAGTCTAGAGCTTTAAAAGTCAGCTGACTAAACACTGGGCAAGCAGGGAGGGTGAATGATACCTGGGTTGCCACCCTTAAAGAGACAGCAGCCTGTGCATAGAGGCAACATAAAAATAGCAATTTAATCAGCCCCAGGGGCAAACAGGAGACAGATCTGTTCATTTTCAACACACATTCAGAGTGTGTTGTAGGACTTCTCTAAAAATGAGGTAGCTACCCGGTGTTGCCTCTCATACCCTCCCCCTCCCCAGCAAAACAGGGCCATCTGTGGGAGGTGGTACTGAACAGACATTTGGTAACTAAACTGCCAGCAGCTCACAATGCCCATGAGTTCTCCTGAGGACTCACCCACTCCAAGCCTGATAGTCTCAGCTCTGGACTCAGGGCAAATTTTATTGAAGCCACACATGCACCCACACAGCTGCCTAGTGCAAAGCTGATGCCCTGCATCACATACTACATATATGAGCCTGCAGCACTTGGGTGTTGCACAGTGCCAAGCCATGGCCCCACTGCACCCAGCTGCAGGAAAACAAGTATCTCTATGCTGTGCCTACCTATCATGCAGTGTCCAGTCACCAGGCCTAGACTCATGCCACTGGACAGCCCAACACACAGCCCCCATCTGGCACAGCATACCAGGGCATCCAGCACAGGACTAGTGTCCCAGTGCAAATTATTCTAATACCACCACCCTGTTCCCTACATTCGCAGTTGGCACACCCCCTCAGAGATAGCGTGCATGGGTTCCACTAATACCACAGAGAGCAAGCACAGTCCACAACACCAGAGAGGCAATGCAGATGACTTCACTGAAAAGAACAGTGACTCAGACACAACAGCAAGGTGTAAGCAACACAGGTAGGATAATTTCCTGAAGTACCAGGTTTTGGTGCACAGGGAAACTGCACTGCAGGGCACTACAGGACCTCTTCTACATAAAGTCACTATGTTCAAGAGAAGAAGATATAGCTGACTTTCTTAACACAGAGGAACAGATACAGAGAGGCAGACAAAATGAGGAGACAGATAAATTTATCACAAATGAAAGAACAGAACAAGGCCATTGCTGGGGATCTAAATGAAAGATGTAAGTCACATACCTGATAAAGAATTTAAAACAATAAACATAAAGATACTCACTGAACTTGAGAAAAGAGTGGAAGATGTCAGTGAGTCCCTTAACACAGAGATAAGGAATAACACATCAGAGATAAAGGGCTCAATAAACAAAATGAGAAACATGCTTGATGGGATGATCAGTAGAATGGAAGAGTCACTAGAATGAATGAGTGAGATAGAAAACAGAGTAATGGAGAATAATGGAGCTGAACAAAAGAGAGAAGGAAGGATTATAGAACATGAAAATAGTCTTAGGAAAATCAGGGATTCCTTCAAACATAAAAACATTCAAGGGAGAGAAAAGATGGCGGAGGAGTAGGGGACCCTATTCCAACTGGTCCCCAGAATTGAGCTGGATATCTACCAGACCACTCTGAGCACCCACAAAATCAGCCTGAGATGTAAGAAAATAGATCCAGATCTCTACAAACAGAATATCGCAGGTGGTTGGTTTCAAGGTACGAAGTGGGGAGCCCTGATTCCGCAGGCAGATATCAGAGGATAAACGGCAGCAGGAGGGAGCCTGGCTGTGGGGATCCTACACCGCGAGTGAGCAACAGCCTTGTGCACTGAGGACGGGGCACAGACTCGCAGACAGGTAGCAGCACGGAAAGGACTTTAGGGGTCACGTGTGCGAACTGGGAGCGGCTGGTGGTTTTAGAAGCACAAAGGGTAGAAACGTGCCCTGACCTGGAGGCAGGACTGGGAGTGCTGCCGAGGGGCGCACAACCCAGGATCCTGCAGTTTATAGCAGCACAGACAGAAACAGAAAGACTGTGGCTGGAGAGCTCATCGAAGAACAGACTGTGACCTCTCTGCTCTGAGGCAGAGGGTTGGAAATGGTCTCTTCTGCTCTGACTCTCAGAAGAGGCACGGAAAGCCGCCAGGGAAAGCTGCCAGAGAACAAAAGCCCCAAAAAACTTGTTCCCACTGAGCCCATCCTCCACCACAGGGGGGCAGGGCAACTCTACCCAAACAAGGTTGCCCGAGTAACAGTGCGGCAGGACCCTCCCCCAGAAGACAGGCTGGGAAAACAAGAGGCCAGCAACCCTAAGGTCCCTAGAAAACAGGTGCATCTTGCTTGGGTTCTGGTCAATAATTTGGACTCTATACATTCCCTCCATCACCCCTCAACAGAATGACTAGGAAAAGGAACCCCTAAAATAGGTAAGACTCAGAGACTGACTTATGCCGCAGATTTACAAATGGATACAGACATAACCAAGATGTTGGAGATGGAATTCAGGCTAGCAATTGTGAAGATGACAGCTAGAACAGAGAAATCAATTAATGGCAACATAGAGTCTCTAAGGGCAGAAATGAAAGCTGAATTGGCAGAAATTAAAAATGCTATCAATGAGATCCAATCCAATCTAGATAATCTAACAACTAGGGTAAGCGAGGCAGAAGAACGAATTAGTGATTTAGAAGACCAATTAATAGACAAGAAAGGAAAAGAGGAGGTCAGGGACAAACAACTCAGAATCCATGAAAATAGAATCAGAGAAAAAAGTGACACCCTGAAGCATTCAATGTCAGAATTATTGGAATCCTGGAGGGAGTGGAGAGAAAGAGAGGACTAGAAGACATATTTGAGCAAATCATAGCTGAGAACTTCCCTAATATGGGGAATGAAACAAACATTTGTGTCCTAGAGACAGAGATGACACCTCCCAAGATCAAGGAAAACAGGCCAACACCCTGGCATGTAATAGTAAAACTCGCAAATCTTAGAACCAAGGAAACCATCTTAAGGGCAGTTAGGGGGAAGAGATTCCTTACGTACAGAGGGAGGAACATCAGAATAACGTCAGACCTATCCACAGAGACCTGGCAAGCCAGAAAGGCCTGGCAAGACATATTCAGGGTACCAAACGAGAAGAACATGCAGCCAAGAATACTTTATCTGGCAAGGCTTTCATTTAGAATGGATGGAGAGATGCAGAGCTTCCACGACCCGCAGAAACTGAAAGAGTATGTGACCACTAAGCCGGCCCTGCAAGAAATATTAAGGGGGATTCTATAAAAGGAGAAAGACCCCAAGAGTGGTATACAACAGAAATTTACAGGGACAATCTATAAAAACAACATCTTCACAGGCAACATGATGACAATTAATTCATATCTTTCAATAATCACTCTCAATGTGAATGACCTAAATGCTCCCATAAAATGGCACAGGGTTGCAGATTGGATAAAAGGACAGGACCCATCCATATGCTGTCTATAAGAGACTCATTTTGAACCTAAAGATACATCCAGACTGAAAGTGAAGGGATGGAGATCCATCTTCCATGCCAGCAGACCTCAAAAGAAAGCTGGGGTAGCAATTCTTATATCAGACAAATTAGATTTTAAACTAAAGTCTGTAATTAGAGACACAGAAGGACACTATATCAGTCTTAAAGGGTCTATCCAACAAGAAGATCTAACAGTTGTAAATATCTATGCCCCCAACATGGGAGCAGCCATCTACATAAGCTAACTGTTAACCAAAATAGAGTCATATTGATAACAATACATTAATTCACCAACTAACTCTACACCTTACAGAACTAGAGAAAAAGCAACAAATGATGCCTAAGCCACGCATTAGAAGAGAAATAATTAAGATTAGAGCAGAAATCAATGAATTAGAAACCAGAAACACAGTAGATCAGATCAACGAAACTAGAAGTTTGTTCTTTGAAAGAATTAATAAGATTGACAAACCACTGGCCAGACTTATCCAAAAGAAAAGGGAAAGGACCAAAATTAATAAAATTATGAATGAAAGGGGAGAGATTATGACTAACACCAAGGAAATAGAAACAATTATTAGAAATTATTATCAACAACTGTATGCCAATTAACTGAGTAATCTGGATGAAATGGAGGCCTTCCTGGAAGCGTATAAGCTGCCAAGACGGAAACAGGAAGAAACTGACAACCTGAATAGGTCAATAACCAGGAACGAGATTGAAGCAGTGATCAAAAACCTACCCCAAAAAAACAAGAGTCCAGGGCCTGATGGATTCCCTGGGGAATTCTACCAAACATTCAAAGAAGGGATAATACCTATTCTACTGAAGCTGTTTCAAAAAATAGAAACAGAAGGAAAACTCCCAAACTCATTCTATGAGGCCAGCATTACCTTAATCCCCAAACCAGGCAAAGACCCCATCAAAAAGGAGAATTTCAGGCTGATATCCCTGATGAATATGGATTCCAAAATCCTGAACAAAATCCTAGCTAAAGGGTCCAACAATACATTAAAAGGATCATCCACCACGACCAAGTGGGATTTATCCCCATGATGCAAGGGTGGTTCAAAATTCCCAAATCAATCAGTGTGATAGAACACATTAATAAGAGGAGGGAGAAGAACCATATGGTCCTCTCAATTACTGCAGAAACAGCATTTGACAAAATACAACATCCTTTCCTGATTAAAACTCTTCAGAGTATAGGGATAGAGGAAACTTTCCTCAAGTTCATAAAATCCATCTATGAAAAACCCACAACATATATCATCCTCAATGGCGAAATGCTGAGAGCCTTTTCCTTAAGATCAGGAACACATCAAGGATGCCCACTCTCGCCACTATTGTTCAACATAGTACTAGAAGTCCTGGCAGCAGCAATCAGAAAACAAAAAGAAATAAAAGGTATTCAAGTTGGCAAAGAAGAAGTCAAACTCTCTCTTTTTGCAGATGACATGATACTTTATGTGGAAAACCCAAAAGTCTCCACCCCCAAATTACTAAAATTCATACAGCAATTCAGTAATGTGGCAGGATAGAAAATCAATGCACAGAAATCAGTTGCTTTCTTATACACTAACAAAAGAACTGTAGAAAGAGAAATTAGAGAAACAATTCCATTTACAGTAGCACCAAAAACCATAAGATACCTCGGAATAAACCTAACCAAAGAGGTAAAGGATCTATACTCTAGGAACTACAAAACACTCATGAAAGAAATTGAAGAAGACACAAAAAGATGGAAAAATATTCCACGCTCATGGATAGGAAGAATAAACATTGTTAAAATATCTATGCTACCCAGAACAATCTATACCTTCAATGGCATCCTGATCAAAATTCCAATGACATTTTTCAAAGTGCTGGAACAAACAATCCCAAAATTTGTATGGAATCAGAAAAGGCCCCGAATCAACAAGGAAATGTTGAAAAAGAGAAACAAAGCTGGGGGCATCACGTTGCCTGATTTCAAGCTATATTACAAAGCTGTGATCACCAAGACAGTATGGTTCTGGCACAAAAACAGACATATAGATCAATGGAACAGAATAGAGAGCCCAGATATAGACCCTCAACTCTATGGTCAAATAATCTTTGACAAAGCATGAAAAACATGCAATGGAAAAAATTCTTTTTAATAAATGGTGCTGGGAAAATTGGACAGGCACATGCAGAATGAAATTCGACCATTCTCTAACACCATACACAAAGATAAACTCAGAATGGATAAAAGACCTTAATGTGAGACAGGAATCCATCCAAAACCTAGAGGAGAACATAGGCAGTAACCTCTTTGACATCGCCCACAGCAACTTCTTTCAAGATACATCTCCAAAAGCAAAAATGAACTTTTGGGACTTCATCAAGATAAAAACCTTCTGCACAGCAAAGGAAACAGTCAACCAAAGAGGCAACCCACAGAATGGGAGAAGATATTTGCAAATGACACTACAGATAAAGGGCTGGTATCCAAGATCTAGAAAGAACTTCTGAAACTCAACACCCTAAAAACAAATGTCAAAAAATGGGCAGAAGATATGAAAAGACACTTCTCTGAAGAAGACATACAAATGGCTAAAGATACATGAAAAAATGTTCATCATCATTAGCCATCATGGAAATTCAATTCAAAACCACATTGCACTACTGGGTATTTACCCCAAAGATACAAATGTAGGGATCCAAAGGGGTATGTGCACCCCGATGTTTATAGCAGCAATGTCCACAATAGCCAAACTGTGGAAAAGCCAAGATGTCCATCGACAGATGAATGGATAAAGAAGGTGTGGTATATATATACAATGGAATATTATGCAACCATCAAAAGGAATAAGATCTTGCCCTTTGCAACGACGTGAATGGAACTGGAGTGTGTTATGCTGAGTGAAATAAGTCAAACAGAGAAAGACACGTATCATATGACCTCACTGATATGAGGAATTCTTAATCTCAGGAAACAAACTGAGGGTTGCTGGAGTGGTGGGGGGTGGGAAGGATGGGGTGGCTGGGTGATAGATATTGGGGAGGGTATGTGCTATGGTGAGCACTGTGAGTTGTGCAAGACTGTTGAATCTCAGATCTGTACCTCTGAAACAACTAATGCAATATATGTTAAGAAAGAAAGAAAAAAAAGAAGAAGAATGTAGCAGGAGGGGAAGAATGAAGGGGGGGGGAATCGGAGGGGTAGACGAACCATGAGAGACGATGGACTCTGAAAAACAAACTGAGGGTTCTAGAGGGGAGGGGGGTGGGAGGATGGGTTAGCCTGGTGATGGGTATTGAGGAGGGCACGTTCTGCATGGAGCACTGGGTGTTATGCACAAACAATGAATCATGGAGCACTATATCTAAAACTAATGATGTAATGTATGGGGATTAACATAACAATAAAGAAAGAAAGAAAGAAAGAAAGAAAGAAAGAAAGAAAGAAAGAAAGGCAGACCAGAGGGGGCGATTTCATGAGTTCTTGCAATCTGTGGGACTAAAAGCCTAGAATTTTAAAAATTAACAGGCTCAATGATGGGAGAGCCAGGATGGTGACATGAAACTAAGTCCTCACCCTTAAATAGAGAGTACAAGAAACAGCCTATAGAGATTCAGCATAAGAGCAGCAGTTTGAAAAATACCTGTGCCATACACGAGGAAGAGATATTTATTTATCTCAGAGCATGTCCCTCAAGGACAGATCGCTTGGACACTTCTCCAGGAACAAAGGAGCTGGCAGGTGCCATTCTGCCACCCACCAGTATAAACACACTGTGCCTAAATTTGCTACCCATGTTGCTTACAGTGCACCCCCACCGCCAACCCATCCATTGCCCTTGTTTCCCCTATTCCCTTTCCCCACCCCCACTCCCTGGCTATAGGGATCCATCCCTCCAGCCAGGCTTACTTCAGACCCTGCACCGACCCTGATGCAAAACTTGCCAACACCATGACACCCAACCTGAGCACTTTTCAAGCCCTCAGTCCCAGTGGCAGCAATAACAGATACCATCTAGAAGAGGACTGGCAATGCAAACCATGCTAAAAGAACCAGCCCTGACCCTGCATGCCTTGCAGATCTGCACAGGCAAGTCTTGGTCCTGGCAACAGTGACACATTCCTTCTCTCAGAGGTCATGTGCAAACCTTGCACCACTCCAAAGCAATTCCTGACCTAGGGAGAGGTAAAGATTACCACAAACACCAGTCAGATGGCAGCCCCATCAGTGGGCTAGGGGCACACAGCTGGTGTAATTGCAGGCACCACCCACCAATGAAAGCTTCTTAGGGGACAACACAGGGAAAATGCCTCGTACTTTGATGCTACAGCATTTCTGGCAAACACTTGGTCTGGCTCAATAGAAGCCCAAGGTGACCCTGGATTGGTCCACTAATAACACAGGAGCCAAACACTGTCCACAAAAAGCAACGAGAGCCATGGAGACAACAGGACTGAAGGGAAAAAATGGCTTAGCCACAACAGCAAGGAGCACTCAACACACATAGGAACACCCCTTAAGTGCCAGGGGACACTGCACTGCAGGGCACTATAAGACCACTTCTTCATAAGGCCAGTACTTTCAAGAGAAGGAGACATAGCTGAATTTCCTAACACAGAGAAACTGACACAAAATGAACAGGCATTATAGGGATCACAAAAGGAGAAAACAGAGGAGGCAGAAATAAAATTAAAAAAATAATAACTGGGGTACCTGGGTGGCTCAGTCAGTTGGGGATCCGACTCTTGGTTTCAGCTCAGGTTATGATCTCAGGGTCCTGGGATCAAGCCTCACATTGGGCTCTGTGTTCAGTGGGGAGTCTGCTTCAAAACTCTCTCTCTATCCCTCCTCTGCTTGTGTTCTGTCTCTCTCTGTGTCCCTAAAATAAATAAATAAATCTAAAGAAATAATATTAACTGAAAATTTCCCCAAATTGGGGAAGGAAACAGAAGTTAAGATCCAGGAGGCACAGAGCCCCCACCCCCTGAAAAAATCAAGCTGAGAAGCTCCGCACCAAGACACATAGTAATTAAAATGGAAAAAATGTAGTGATAAAGAGAGTATTTTAAAAGCAGCAAAAGAGGGGTGCCTGGATGGCACAATTGGGTAAGCATCTGACTCTTGGTTTTGGTTCAAGTCATGAACCAAACCTGAGGATCTTGAGATGGAGCCCTGTGTCAGGCTTGACACTCAGCAGGGAAGCTGCTTGAAACTCTTTCTCCCCTGCCCTCTGTCCCCCACCATGCACACTCTCTTTCATTCTCTCTCTCTAAAGTAAATAAATATTTTTAAAAATAAAAGGAAAAAACTAAAAGCAGCAAGAGGAAACAGTTACAAACAAAGGAAACACTAAAAAGCTATCAGCAGATTCTTCAGCAGACATTCCAAAGGGAGTGGCATAATATATTTAATGAAGGATAGTTGAAAGACAGGCAGGCAGGAACAAGGGGCCCCGCCCTAAGAAGAAGCTACCCTTAAAAGGATTTTACACTACCCTGGAAGGACCCTCCACCCTTTCCCATGTGAACAACTACTTGGTAGGTAGATGAGGGCATGGACAAAAACCTGATTGGGTGACAGGCACATGGAGGGTTAATCAGATTAAAACAATCTGCCAACATTTTCATAAAAACTCCTAGAAGTAGAAAGTCAGTCTGAAGCTCCCTGCTCAGCGGGGAGTCTGCTTCTCCCTCTCATTCTCCCTCTACCGTTTCCTCCGCTCATGCTCTCTCTCTCTCTCAAATAAATAAATAAAATCTTCAAAAATAAATAAAATGCCTATACTCAGAGCAATCTACACATTCAAGGCAATCCTTATCAAAATACCACCAGCTTTTTTCACAGAGCTAGAACAAACTATTCTAAAACTCGTATGGAACCCCAAAATACCCTGAATAGCCAAAGCACTCTTGAAAAAGAAAAGTTAAGCTGGAGGCATCACAATTTTAGACTTCAAGTTATATTTCTATAGTTTGTTACAAGTTATATTACAAAGTGGTAGTGATCAATACAGTATGGTACTGGCACAAAAAGAGACACATAGATAAATTGCAACAGAATAGAAGATTCAATAATAAACCCACAACTATTTCACCAATGTAGCTTTGACAAAGCAGGAAACAATATCCACTGGTAGAAAGAGAGTGTCTACAATAAATGTTGTTGGGAACACTGGACAGCAACCTGAAAAAGAAAGAAACTGGACCACTTCTTATAGCATGCACAGAAATAAATTTTAAATCAATGAAAGACCTAAATATAAGACAGGAAACCATCAAAATCCTAAAGGAGAACACAGGCAGTAACCCCTTTGACATCAGCTGTAGCAACTTCTTTCTAGATATATCTCCTAAAGCAAGGGAAACAAAACCAAAAATAAACTATTGGGACTTCATCAAGATAAAAAGTTTCTGCATAGCCAAGGAGACAATCAACAAAATTTAAAAAAGTAACCTTCAGAATGAGAGAAGATATTTGCAAATACACATATCTGACAAAGGGTTAGTATCCAAAATACATACAGAACTTATAAAACTCAACAACACAAAAGTGAATAATCCAGTTAAAAAGTAGGTAGATGATATGAATGGACATTTCTTTTTTTTTTTTTTTTTAAGATTTTATTTATTTGACAGAGAGAGAGAGACAGCGAGAGAGGGAACACAAGCAGGGGGAGTGGGAGAGGGAGACGCAGGCTTCCCACTGAGAAGGGAGCCCGAAGCAGGGCTTGATCCCAGGACCCTGAAATCATGACCTGAGCTGAAGGCAGTTGCTTAACCAACTGAGCCACCCAGGCGCCCCATGAATGGACATTTCTTCAAAGAAGGCATACAAATGGCTAAGAGGCACATGAAAACTTTCTCAACATCACTCATAATCAGGGAAATACAAATGAAAACTACAGTGAGATACCCCCTCACACCAGTCAGAATGGCTAAAATTAACACAGGAACCAACAGGTGTTGGTATGAATGCAGAAAAAGGGGAACTCTTTTACACTGTTGGTGGGAATGCAAACTGGTGCAGCCACTCTGGAAAACAGTATGGAGGTTCCTCAAAAAGCTTAAATGAGAATTACCCAATTATCCAGCAATTGCACTACTAGGAATTTACCCAAAGGATTCAAAAATACTGATTTAAGGTAATAGATGCACCCCGATGTTTATAGCAACATTATCAACAATAGCCAAATAATGGAAACAGCTCAAGTATCCATCAACTGATGGTGTGGTGTGGTGTGTGTGTGTGTGTGTGTGTGTGTGTGTGTGTGTGTGTATGTGTATGTATGTGATGAAATATTACTCAACCATAAATAGAATGAAATCTTGCTATTTGCAAAGATGTAGATGGAGCTAGAGTGTATTATGCTAAGTGAAATAAGTCAGAGAAAGACAAATACTATATGATTACACTTACATATGGAATTTAAGAAATAAAACAGAAGAACATAGGGGAGAAAAGAAGAAAGGCAACCCAGAAAACAGACTCTTAACTATAGAGAAAAAACTGAGGGTTACTGGAAGGGAGGTGGGCAGGGGGATGGGTTAAATGGGTGATAGGTATTAAGGAGGGCACTTGTTGTGTTGAGCACTGAGTTCGTATATAAGTGATGAATCACTAATTTTACACCTGAAAGTAATATTACATTGTATGTTAACTAACTGGAGTTTAAATAAAAACTTGAAAAAGATAGTATATTTTTTGTATCATTCATTTATAATCTTTTTTTAAATTTTATTTTATTTTATGTTATGTAGATCACTACATCAAAAACTAATGATGTATGGTGACTAAAAAGGTAGTATATTAAAAAAAAAAAAACCTTCTACACAGTGAAGGAAAGAATCAACAAAACTAAAAGGCCACCTATAGAATGGGAGAAGGTATTTGCAAATAACATATATGATAAAGGGTTAGTATCCAAAATATATAAAGAACTGATCCAACTCAACACCCAAAAAAACAAATAATCCAATTTAAAAGTGGGCAGAAGGCATGAACAGATATTTTTCCAAAGAAGACATACAGAGGGCCAAGAAACACATGAAAAGATGCTCAACATCACTCATCATCAGGGAAATGCAAATCAAAACTACAATGCAGTATCACCTCATGCCTGTTAGAATGGCTAAAATCAAAATCCCATGAAACATCAAGTATTGGTGAGGGTGTGGAGAAAAAGGAACCCTCTTGCACTCTTGGTGGGAGTGCAAATATGTGCAGCCACTGTGGATAACAGTATGGGCATTCTTAAAATAATTACAAAATAGAACTACCATATGATCCAGTGATTGCACTAATGGGTGTTTATCCTAAAAATCCAAACCACTAATTCAAAAGGATACATGCTCCCCAATTGTTATTGCAACATTATTTATAATAGCCAAATTGTGGAAATAGCTCAAGTGTCCATTGATAGATGAAGGGATAGAGAAGAGTTGGTATATATAATAGAATAAAAAGTAATTTAATCTTGCCATTTGCAACAACATGCATGGAGCTACAGAGTATAATGCTAAGCAAAATAAGTCAGTCAGAGAAAGACAAATACCATATGATTTCACTCATATTTGGAATTTAACAAAACAAAGAAACAAAGGGAAAAAAGAGATAGAGAAAGACAAATCTGGACACAGACTCTTAACTATAGAGAACATAATGATGGTTACCAGAGGGGAGGTGGATGGTGGGATGGGTTAAATAGGGAATGGGGATTAAGGAGTACACTTGTGATGAGACCCAGATGATGTATGGGATTGTTGAATCATTTTGTTGTACACCTGAATCTAATATAAAACTATTATGTTAACTATAGTGGAATTAAATTAAAACTTCATATAAAAAAAGAAAATAATAATTAAAGGTAGAACTACATATGATCCAGTATTTGCACTCCAAGTATTTGCACTCCAAAGTATACAAAAACACTAATTTGAAGGAATATATGCACCTCTATGTTTAATGCAGCATTATTTACAATAGTCAAATTATGGAAGCAGCCTGAGTGTCCACCAATAGTTGAATGGATAAGTAAGATGTTACACACACACACACACACACACACACACACACATACTGGAATATTGTTTATCCATAAAAAAGAATGAAATCTTGCCATTTGAAACAACATAGATGAATCTGGAGAGTATAATTCTAAGCAAAATAAGCTAGTCTGAGACAAGTACCATGATTTCACTTGTATGTGGAATGTAAGAAACAAAACAAAAAACAATCAGGGAAAATAAGACAAATTGAAAAGCAGACTCTTAACTCTAGATAAAAAAACAGATGGGGGAAGGGGAGGGAAAAGATGGTCGGAAGAGTAGGGGACCCTATTCCAACTGGTCCCCGGAATTGAGCTGGATATCTACCAGACCACTCTGAACACCCACGAAATCAGCCTGAGGTGTAAGAAGATCTGGATCTCTACAAACAAAATATCGCAGGCAGTTGATTTCAAGGTACGAAGCAGGGAGCCGTGATTCCGAGGGCAGATACCAGAGGATAAATGGCAGCGGGAGGGAGCCTGGCCATGGGGATCCTACACCACCAGTGAGTGATAGCCTCCTGCCCTGGGGATGGGGCACAGACCCGCAGGCTGGTAGCAGCGGGGAAAGGACTTTAGGGCAGCCCCCCTGATGGAAACCGGAGCAGCGGGGCCGCGCATGCGAGCTGGGGGTGGCTGGTGGTTTTAGAAGCACAAAGCTCAGAGACGAGCCTCGACCTGGAGGCGATGACTGGGAGTGCTGTGGAGGGGCGCACAACCCAGGACGCTGCAGTTTATAGCAGCACAGACAGAAATAGGGGTAGTGTGGCCTGGAGAGCTCACTGAAGAACAGACTGCATGATTTCTCTGCTCTGAGACAGAGGGTTGGAAATGGTCTCTTCTGCTCTAACTCTTGGAAGAGATGCAGAAAGCCACCAGTGAAAGCTGCCAGAGAACAAAAACCAAAAAAAAAAAAAAAAAAAAAAAAAAAAACATGCTACTGAGCCCATCCCCTGCCACAGGGGGCAGAGCAACTCTGCCCAAACAGGGTTGCCTGAGGAACAGAGTGACAGGCTCCTCCCCCAGAAGACAGGATGGGAAAACAAGAGCCCAGCAACCCTAAGGTCCATATAAAACAGATGCATCTTGTTTGGGTTCTGGTCAATAATTTGGACTCTGTACATTCCCTCAACAATCCATCATCAGAATGACTAGGAAGAGGAACTCCCAAAATAAGAAAGACTCAGAGATTATGACTTATGCCACAGATTTACAAATGGATTCAGATATAACCAAGATGTCGGAGATGGAATTCAGGCTAGCATTGTGAAGACAGTAGCTAGAATGGAGAAATCAATTCATGGCAACATAGAGTCTCTAAGGGCAGAAATGAAAGCTGAATTGGCAGAACTTAAAAATGCTATCAGTGAGATCCAATCTAATCTAGATAATCTAACAGCTAGGGTAAGTAAGGCAGAAGAACGAATTAGTGACCTGGAAGGCCATTTTAATAGATAAAAAGGGAAAAGAGGAGGCCAGGGAAAAACAACTCAGAATCCATGAAAATAGAATCAGAGAAATAAGTGACACCATGAAGCATTCCAATGTCAGAATTATTGGAATCCCAGAGGGGGAGGAGAGAGAGAGAGGACTAGAAGATATATTTGAGCAAATTGTAGCTGAGAATTTCCCTACTCTGGGGAATGAAACAAAGATTCATATCTTAGAGGCAGATAGGACCCCTCCCAAGATCAAGGAAAACAGGCCAACACCCTGGCATGTAATAGTAACACTTAACAAATCTTAGAACGAAGGAAACCATCTTAAGGGCAGTTAGGGGGAAGAGCTTTCTTACATACAGAGGGAGGAACATCAGAATAATGTCAGACCTATCCACAGAGACCTGGCAAGCCAGAAAGGCCCGGCAAGACATATTCAAGGTACTAAACGAGAAGAACATGCAGCCAAGAATACTTTATCTGGCAAAACTGTCGTTTAGAATGGATGGAGAGATGCAGAGCTTCCAAGACTGGCAGAAACTGAAAGAATATGTGACCACTAAGCCGGCCCTGCAAGAAATATTAAGGGGGATTCTATAAAAGGAGAAAGACCCCAAGAGTGATATACAACAGAAATTTACAGGGACAATCTATAAAAACAATGTCTTCACCGGCAACATGATGATAATTAATTCATATCTTTCAATAATCACTCTCAACGGGAATGGCCTAAATGCTCCCATAAAATGGCACAGGGTTGCAGATTGGATAAAAGGACAGGACCCATCCATATGCTGTCTACAAGAGACTCATTTTGAACCTAAAGATACATCCAGACTGAAAGTGAAGGGATGGAGATCCATCTTCCATGCCAGCAGACCTCAAAAGAAAGCTGGGGTAGCAATTCTTATATCAGACAAATTAGATTTTAAACTAAAGTCTGTAGTTAGAGACACAAAGGACACTATATCATTCTTAAAGGGTCTATTCAACAAGAAGATCTAACAGTTGTAAATATCTATGCCCCCAACATGGGAGCAGCCATCTACATAAGCCAACTGTTAACCAAAATAAAGAGTCATATTGATAACAATACGTTAATTGTAGGAGACCTCAATACTCCACTCTCAGCAATGGACAGATCATCTAAGCAGAAAATCAACAAAGAAACAAGAGCTTTGAATGACACACTGGACCAGATGGACCTCATAGATTTATACAGAACATTCCACCCTAAAACAACAGAGTACTCATTCTTCTCGAGCGCACATGGAACTTTCTCCAGAATAGACCACATAGTGGGTCACAAATCAGGTCTCAACTAATACCAAAAGACTGAGATTATTCCCTGCATATTCTCAAACCAAAATACTTTGAAACTGGAACTCAATCACAAGAAAAAAATTTGGCAGAAATTCAAACACTTGGAAGCTAAAGATCACTCTGCTTAAGAATGTTTGGGTCAACAAGGAAATCAAAGAAGAACTTAAACAATTCATGGAAACCAATGAGAACAAAAATACATCAGTCCAAAACCTATGGGATACTGCAAAGGCGGTCCTAAGGGGGAAATACATAGCCATCCAAGCCTCACTCAAAAAATAGAAAAATCTCAAATTCACCAACTAACTCTACACCTTAAACAACTAGAGAAAAGGCAACAAACGATACCTAAGCCACGCATTAAAAGAGAAATAATTAAGATTAGAGCAGAGATCAATGAATTAGAAACCAGAAACACAGTAGATCAGATCAATGAAACTAGAAGCTGGTTCTTTGAAAGAATTAATAAGACCAATAAACCACTGGCCAGACTTATCCAAAAGAGAAGAGAAAGGACCCAAATTAATAAAATTATGGATGAAAGGGGAGAGATCACAACTAACACAAGAAAATAGAAACAATTATTAGAAATTATTATCTACAACTATGTGCCAATAAATGGAGCAATCTGAATGAAGTGGATGCCTTCCTGGAAAGCTATAAGCTGCCAAGACTGAAACAGGAGGAATATGACAACTTGAATAGGCTCATAACCAGTAATGGGATTGAAGCAGTTATCAAAAACCTCCCAAAAAACAAGAGTCCAGGGCCTGATGGATTCCCTGGGGAATTCTACCAAACATTCAAAGAAGAAGTAATATCTATTCTCCTGAAGCTGTTTCAAAAAGTAGAAACAGAAGGAAAGCTTCCAGACTCATCTATGAGGCCAGCATTACCTTAATCCCCAAACCAGGCAAAGACCCGACCGATATCCCTGATGAATATGGATTCCAAAATCCTCAAGAAAATCCTAGCTAATAGGATCCAACAGTACATTAAAAGTATCCATCAAAACCAAGTGGGGTTTATCACCGGGATGCAAGGTGGTTCAATATTCGTAAATCAATCAGTGTGATAGAACACATTAATAAGAGGAGAGAGAAGACCCATACGGTCCTCTCAATTGATGCAGAAAAAGCATTTGACTAAATATAGCATCTTTTCTTGCTTAAAACTCTTCACACTATAGGGATAGAGGGAACATTTCTCAAGTTCATAAAATCCATCTATGAAAAACCCACAGCGAGTATCATCCTCGATTGGGAAAAGATGAGAGCCTTTCCCTTAAGATCAGGAACACGTCAAGGATGCCCACTCTTGCCACTATTGTTCAACATAGCACTAGAAGTCCTAGTAACAGCAATCAGAAAACAAAAATAAATAAAAGGTATTCAAATTGGCAAAGAGGAAGTCAAACTCTCTCTCTTCACAGATGACATGATACTTTATGTGGAAAATCCAAAAGACCACACCCACAAATTACTAGAACTCATACAGCAACTCAGTCATTTCGCAGGAAAGAAAATCAATTCACAGAAATTAGTTGCTTTCTTATACACTAACAATGCACCTGTAGAAAAGAAATTAGAGAAACGATTCCATTTACAGTAGCACCAAAAACCAAAGATACCTCGGAATAAACCTAACCAAAGAGGTAAAGGATCTGTACTCTAGGAACTACAGAACACTCATGAAAGAAACTGAAGAAGACACAAAAAGATGGAAAAATATTCCATGCTCATGGATCGGAAGAATAAACATTGTTAAAATGTCTATGCTACCCAGAGCAATCTATACCTTCAACGGCATCCCGATCAAAATTCCAATGACATTTTTCAAAGTGCTGGAACAAACAATCCTAAAATTTGTATGGAATCAGAAAAGACCCTGAATCGCCAAGGAAATGTTGAAAAAGAAAAACAAAGCTGGGGGCATCACGTTGCCCGATTTCAAGCTATATTACAAAGCTGTGATCAGCAAGACAGCATGATACTGGCACAAAAACAGACATATAGATCGATGGAACAGAATAGAGAGCCCAGATATGGACCCTCAACTCTATGGTCAAATAATCTTCGACAAAGCAGGAAAAAACATGCAATGGAAAGAAGACAGTCTCTTCAATAAATGGTGCTGGGAAAATTGGACAGCCACATGCAGAAGAACAAAACTCGACCATTCTCTAACACCATACACAAAGATAAACTCAAAATGGATAGAAGACCTCAATGTGAAAGAGAATCCATCAAAATCCTAGAGGAGAACATAGGCAATAACCCCTTTGACATCGGCCACAGCAACTTCTTTCAAGATACATCTCAAAAGCTAGTGAAACAAAAGCAAAAATGAACTTTTGGGACTTCATCAAGATAAAAAGCTTCTGCACTGCAAAGGACCCAGTCAACAAAACAAGGAGGCAACCCACAGAATGGGAGAGGATATTTGCAAATGACACTACAGATAAAGGCCTGGTATCCAAGATCTATAAAGAACTTCTCAAACTCTGCACCCAAAAAACAAATAATCAAGTCAAAAAATAGGCAGAAGACATGAACAGACACTTTTCCAAAGAAGACATACAAATGGCTAACAGACACATGAAAAAATGTGCATCATCATTAGCCATCAGGGAAATTCAAATTAAAACCACATTGAGATACCACCTTACACCAGTTAGAGTGGCAAAAATTGACAGGGCAAGAAACCACAAATGTTGGAGAGTTTGTGGAGAAAGGGGAACCCTTTTCCACTGTTGGTCGGAATACAAGTTGGTACAGCCACACATTATATCATTAGTTTTTGATTTAGTGTTCCATGATTCATTGTTTGCATATAACACCCAGTGCTCCATGCAGTACGTGCCCTCTCTTTAATACCTATCACCATGCTAACCCATCCCCCCACCCCCCGCCCCTCTATAACCCTCAGTTTGTTTCTTAGGGTCCATAGTCTCTCATGGTTCATCTCCATCTCTGATTTCCCCCCCTTCATTTCTCCCTTCCTGCTATCTTCTTCTTCTTCTTCTTCTTTTTTTTTTTTTGACATATAATGTATTATTTGTTTCAGAGGTACAGGTCTGTGATTCAACAGTCTTACACAATTCAAAGTGCTCACCATGACACATACCCTCCCCAATGTCTATCACACAGCCACCCTATCCCTCCCACCCCCCACCACTCCAGCAACCCTCAGTTTGTTTCCTGAGATTAAGAATTCTTCATATCAGGGAGGTCATATGATGCATGTCTTTCTCTGATTGACTTATTTCGCTCAGCATAATACCCTCCAGTTCCATCCACATCATTGCAAATGGCAAGATTTCATTCCTTTTGCTGGCTGCATAATATTCCATGGTATATATATTTATCACATCTTCTTTATCCATTCATCTGTTGATGGACATCTTGGCTCTTTCCATATTTTGGCTATTGTGGACATTGCTGCTATAAACATCGGGGTGCGTGTACCCTTTGGATACCTACATTTGTATCTTTGGGGTAAATACCCAGTAGTGCAATTGCTGGGTCATATGGTAGCTCTATTTTCAACTTTTTGAGGACCCTCCATACTGTTTTCCAGAGTGGCTGCACTCTTTGAGTGGGAAGGAAAAACCATAAGTAAGGGTAAGAAAAGTAGGAAGCACAAAATCAATAAAAATAATATATCTACAAAAATCAGTAAAGGGACTCACAAAATAAAAATTTGTAAAGTATGACACCATACACAAAATCATTGGGGAAGAGGAGTAAAGAAGAGGTTCAAACTTAAACAATCACCAACTTAATAGAGACTGCAACATACAGAAGATATTATATACAAACTGTATGGCAACCCACAAATCAAAAAGCTGCAATAGATATGCAAAGAATAAAGAGAAATAAATCCAAGTAAATCACTAAAGAAAGCTAACAAACCATGAAAGAGATCAAGAGAAGAAAGGATCATAGAAAAACTACAAACAACCACAAAACAAGTAACAAAATGGCACTAAATGCATACCAATCAATAATTACTTTGGACATAAATGAACTAAATACTCCAATGAAAAGACATAGGGTGATGAGATATGTGGAAAAAAAAAAGACCCATCTATATGCTGTTTACAAGAGACATATTTCAGACCTAAAGACGCTTGCAGATTAAAAGTCAGGGAATAGTAAAACATTCAACATGCAAATGGATATCAAAAGAAAACCAGGATAAGGAAGAAAGAAAGAAAGAGAGAGAGAAAGAAAGAGAGAAAAAGAAAGAAAGGAAGGAAGGAAGGAAGGAAGGAAGGAAGGAAGGAAGGAAGGAAGGAAGAAAGGAAGGAAGGAAGGAAGGAAGGAAGAAGGAAAAAGAAAGAAAGAGAAAGAAAGAAAGAGAAAGAAAGAAAGAAAAAGAAAGAAAGAAAGAAAGAAAGAAAGAAAGAAAGAAAGAAAGAAAGAAAGAAAGAAAGAAAGAAAGAAAGAAAGAGGGTTAACAAAATAGCCTTTAAAACAAAGATTGTAACAAGAGACAAAGATGGACACTATATAATCATAAAGGAAACACTCCAACAAGAAGTTATAGAAATTGTAAATATTTATGCACCCAACATGAAAGCACCCATATACATAAAGCAGTTAATAACAAACATAAAGTGAATAATTGGTAGTAACACAATACTAGTAGAGGACTTTCACACCCCACTCACATCAATGGACATCATCCAAACATAAAATCAAGAAGGAAAAAGTGGCTTTGAATGAAATATTGGACCAGAAGGATTTAACTGATATTCAGAACATTCCATTTTAAAACAGCAAAATACACATTCTTTTTCACGTGTACATGGGACATTCTCTAGAATAGATCACAAATTAGGCCATAAAACAAGTCACAGTGAATTAAAAAATTGAAGTCCTACCATGCATCTTTTCTGACCCCAACAGTATGAAACTAGAAATCAAGCACAAGACAAAATCTGGAAAGACCACAAATACATAAAGGTCACATAATGCTACTAAACAATAAATGGGTCAACCAAGAAATCAAAAAGGAAAATAAAAAATTATGTAATGACAAATGAAAATGAATACAAAATGATCCAAAACTGTTGTGATGTAACCAAAATGCTTCTAAGGGAATTTTATAGCAATACAGACCTACCTAAAGAGCTAGAACAATCTCAAACACACAACCTAACCTTACACCTAAATAAAGGAGCTACAAAAAGAAGAACAAACACAACCCCAAACCAGCAGGAGGAAGGAAATAATGAAGACTAGAGCAGAAATAAATGAAACAGAACCTAAAAAACAATGGAACAGATTAATGAAACCAGGAGCTGATTCTTTGAAAATATCAACAAAATTGATAAGCCTTTACCCAGACTCATCAAAAGAAAAGACTCAAACAAAATCAGAAATCAAAGAGGAGAAATAACAATAAACACCACAGAAATACAAACAATTATAAGAAAATATTATAAAAATTATACACCAACAGATTGGACAACCTAGAAGAAATAAATACATTTTTTGAAAAAATATAACTTCCCCAAGCTGAAGCAGAAAGAAATAGAAAATTTGAACAGATTATCAGCAATGAAGTTGAATCAGTAATCAAAAAACTCCCGACAAACAAAAGCCCTGGACCAGACAACTCACAGTTGAATTTTACTTAACATTTAGAGTTAATAACTATTCTTCTCAAACTACCCCCCCCAAAATGGAGTTCATTCCAAATTCATTCTATGAGGCCAGGATTACCCAGCATGCAATCAATGAAAATCTATACCCAGAATTAATCTCTACTCCAATATGGATAAAATTCTACCCCTTTCACAATAGAAACACTCCAATGTAATTAACCTGCTAGCAGGTTATCTGCCTGAAAACCCCCTCAAATGTGTCATATGAGGAATTCAGTGTTTCTATCCATTTATGGCTGATAAGGCACTCAATCTTGGTGAGTGGAAGTGCATGTCAATAAGCACATGCACAGCCTCCATTCCTGCCACCATAGGCTCACTGTTTATGAACCCATTGGGGAATAACTGTTATGGTATAGAAGGAGGCTTACTGGTATCCATAGAATGTTTCCTTATATACACTTAATTACTGAAATCCTTCACTGCTGAAGTCAACACTTGGTAAGTATTCACATGGACACAAATGTCTTAATTTTTCTCCTATTGAGAGATGTCTATCCACATACCTCTTCCCCAAATTTAATTGTCACCAATTTTCCAATCATATTCCTTTCAAGTCCTTGACCATCAAGACAAAGAATTGATTACAGCCTGAAACTATTATGTAATCACACTTTAGGCCATTTCTCTTTCAAATAATATGTGCAACCCAATTCACTGCCTAAACTTCTGAACACTGGGATGATTTCCTTACTCTGCTGTCTTTCAACAATGTCCTAGAGAGGGTCTGTAGGACTGCAGCTCTCCACTTTCAGGTGATGTCAGGTGTAGAACCATCTGCAAAACAGACCCACATCATTTTTAGTCTGTCCACTGATTTTAGGGAACTCCACATTTTGGGATAGGTGTTGGCTGGTAGAGAGGAGAAAGTACAGCAGGATATTAACAATGGGCCTTTGGGCCTCTTCCTCATGTTAATCTTGCAATAATCCATTGTCATTTTTTCAATATATCTGTCTTCTGCCCAAATCAAATAGAAGAGCTGAAAGTGGGACTTTTAGGCATTGGCCCTTAAAGTCAATCTTAGTTCCTAAAGCTCCTGGACCAAATCTAATTTGATGTACATCATTCTCAAATACAAATTCCAGCGAAAGCCTTAGTAATATAAACAATGTTTCCAACTATTGCTTGTTACAATAAGAATATATTTTATTGAACTAATGAAAATAATTATATTTCCATTGTTATGGAACCTGGACTGGATTGCCTAATGGAAGAACCAAGCAGCACTTGGAGATCTTGGAGGATAGGAGTTTTATTTAATGCTGGCGGGCTCAGAGGAGAGTGATCTCCAAAGGTCTGAGCCCCAAGCACAAACAAAGGGGGCAATTTATACACTTCTATTTCTGCATACTTGGCATTTTTGGCGCGTGTGTGAAGCGGGACAGGGAGAAGAACCTGGAAGAGCCCCAGGGAAGGACTGGGACTCTCTCGCTGGCTCCGTCAGCCATCTTAGGACAAAGATTTTCCTTATCATTCCCCATTTTGATGCCCCTTTAAACACCTAGTTTAGAGGACATCATTCTGTTTGACTCTGAGGGTTGACTGCAAGGCTTGGTGTGAACACAGACTTAATCATAAACTTGGCCATGGGGTCAGTCCCTATAGAATGATACTGGCCCAACAGGAGAGTGATTCTTGCAGCCCATGATGGGGCATTGGGTTCTAGGACTGAGAAAGTGAGCGGTATACAGTGATTGTTAGGGCAAGAGGATGGGGTGGCATTGCGTGACAAGGAAATCCGGATATCCCTGTGCTGTTTGTGGCTCCACCACCCATTGGACCATTGTTCCATTCCTGGCCAAGTTGCCACCCATGACTCACATCCCCAGGTCTGTGAGCAGAAATGAGGGCAGGTGTTTGGCCGTTGAGGCATCAAGAGGGTGGCATCCATCAAAATGGAGGTTAAACTTTGGTGTGCGTCCATCCCAGGTGGAAGAAGTCAGTGGGGGCACTGGTGCAGGATTGAGGGGGATAAGCTGGAAAGTCCATTTGCCAGTAATGGTGATATGAGAGTTTTCTCCCCTTGCCTGGCCGGGCAAGCTAGAGGCAGTGAGGAGGAACAGCACACCAGGTAGCAGAAAATGGGGACTGACTGGGGCCAGGAAAACCATGGTGAAATGCATGCAGGAGCAGACAGCAGAGGGCCGGTAAAAGTGGGATCTATGACCTTAGGTAGAGGGAGCCATTATGGCTAACCCATCAGCGGATGAAATCCGTGGACAGTAATACACCCTAGGGATACCCAATAAGCAATGACAGTAGTAAGCCTCTGGGGGAAAGTCCAGTCAGGAGGGGCAACAGTGTACAGTCCAACTCCCAAGATGAGGGAAATCATGCCGATGAGAGCCAGGGACCACAGTGAGTGGGTGTTCATCAGTCGGTGGGGTCTCGTCAAAGGTGAAGCCAGAGTGGGTTCGTGAAGTCTGGCTGGACTCTCCACTGGTGCAGCTCCTCATCCAAATGATGAGCTTTCTCCATTCTGGAGTGGTGGACCCATGGGGTGACAACTGAGACCTTGAGGGCAGTAGGGGTGGTTAGAACAACAGTGTGGGGCCCTGTCCACTGAGGTTTGAGGGGGTCTTTCTTCCAAACTTTGACCCAAACTGAGTCCCCTGTCTGGAAGGAGTGTACATGAGACCCTAAGGAGATTGGGGCCCTCTCAATAGTGTACTTCTGTAATTTATTTAGGGTGGCCCCCAGGGCCTGAAGCTGCTCCTTTATCCCTTTATCTTCAATCTGATGCAAGTTTCCTGGAAGGGTTCCCAAGCATGGGGTAGGCCATCCGTATATTAATTCGAATGGGGAGAAACCTGAAGTCCCGGGCGTGCAGCAAGCATGCAGGAAAGCTGGGGTAGCAGATCCAGCCATGGGAGGTTTTTCTCCTGACAAAATTTTGCTAAGGTTCCTTTGAGGGTGCAATTCATTCGCTCTACTTTCCCTAAACTTTGGGGCTGGTAAGTGGTATGGAGTCTCCAGGTGATGTTGAGAGATTTGGTCAAGACCTGTACAGTGTCTGCCACAAATATGGGTCCATTGTCACTATGGATTGTTAATGGCAGATGGAACTGGGGCATGATCTCCCACAAGAGGACTTTAGCTACTTCCCTGCTTTGCTCTGTCCTAGTCGGGAAGGCTTTGACCCATCCAGAGTATGTGCAAACTATTACTAGGAGATATTTGAACCCCTTGCTCAGCTGCACATCTATGAAATCTACCTCTAGATCTTCAAAGGGGGTTTCTCCCATCCTCTGGACACCTGGTGGGGGCCATGGTGCAGACCGAGCATTATTTTTAGCATATGTTATGTATCATTCACTCCGGTATCCCGAGTCTGACAGGAGCTGTAGGAGGGCCTTTGTGCCTTTTGTGCTGTCTACTTGTGTGTCACTGGCAAGGAGGAGTTCATCCACATAATGGAGGAGGGTGCATCCTGTGGCCTCTCTTGGGAAGCTGGCAAGGTCCATGGCCAGCGCTTCCCCAAAGAGGGTTGGTGAGTTTTTTTTTTTTTTTAAGATTTTATTTATTTATTTGAGAGAGAGAATGAGATAGAGAGAGAGCATGAGAGGGGGGAGGGTCAGAGGGAGAAGCAGACTCCCTGCTGAGCAGGGAGCCGATGCGGGACTCGATCCTGGGACTCCAGGATCATGACCTGAGCCGAAGGCAGTCGCTTAACCAACTGAGCCACCCAGGCGCCCGAGGGTTGGTGAGTTTTTAAACCCCTGCAGGAGGAGTGTCCAAGTCAGTTGCATCTGGCGCCCTGTATCGGGTTCAGACCATTCAAAGGCAAATAGTGGCTGGCTCTGGGGAGCTAAGCCGAGGCAGAAGAAGATATCCTTCAAATCTAGGCAAGTGAACCATCTGGTCAACCCTGGGATTTGGCTGAGGAGGGTGTATGGATTTGGGACCACTGAGTGCAGAGAGATGGTCACCTTGTTGATGGCCCACAGGTCTTGAACTGGACAGTATCCCCCTACTGGCTTCTTGACTGGCAAGAGTGGGGTATTCCAGACCAACAGGACTTGACTAGAATACCTGCTTCTTTGAGGTTGGTCAGATGTTCTTGGATGCCGATCTTAACTTCATGTGGAAAGGGGTATTGCCTTTGCCTCTGAGGTTGGGCTCCTGGGATCAGTTCAACAATGATAGGGGCCCGATTCTGGGCTAGTCCAGGTGGGTTGTTTTCAGTCCATACTGAATGGAAGGTGAGTCTGAACTCCGGTGGGCTGCTTGGTTGGGCCTGGGCAGAGAATAGCCTCCATTCTTCTTCCCTTGTCATGGTAATTGCTATTATTAGAGACCCCATCTCCTCTTGCCTTGGGTTCAATCGGAGCCTAGTGTGTCCGGTGGGCTCAAAGGTTATCTGAGCCCCAAGCTTGGAGAGTATGTCTCAGCCCAGGAGGGGATGGGGCAATCAGGCAGATAAAGAATTCATGTCAGACCTTGTGGCCCCCAAGTTCGCACTGGCGAGCCTGGCAAAAGGGCTGTTGTATCGCCCGCATCCCAGTGGCCCCGAGGATGGTCGCAGTCCTTTTGCTGAAGGGTGCTGAAGGGTGCTAGCTGACAACAGAGTGCTCAGCCCCAGTATCAAATATAAAACTTACTGATTGCCCCTCCCACCTTCATTTTGACCATGGGCTCATGGGGGCTAAGGAGGAAAGAGCTGAGTCCCCCTCAGTCTGAGTCCATTCTTGAAAGGCCTATGAGGTCCTCCTCTCAGGGTTCTTCCTTGTAGCGGCTGGGCTTTTGAGCCTTTCCCTGGTTTGGACATTTGTTTTCCCAGTGTCCTTTCTCTTTACAGTAGGCACAGTGATCCCTTGCCAAGGGAGTTCTCGGCTTCCCCGCTTTCGGTGGTTGGGGTCTCCCCGCCTTTGTGTTGTCCTTTTCTTTCAGGGGGTGTTGAGGAGGATGACTTTCTTTTTCATCTTTTTGTTGGCTTCCCGTTTGGCTACGACCTCCCTGTTCACGTAGACCTTATTGGCAATCTCTATTAGTTAGGTGATGTTCATCCTGGCAAAACTTTCTAGTTTCTGAAGTTTTTTTCTGATGTCTGGGGTGGCCTAAGCCATGAAGGAGGTGTTTACCATCTGTTGGCTTCCCTGTGCCTTGAGGTCAAATGGAGTGTATATCCTGTAGGCTTCACATAATCTTTCGTAGTAGTCTCTGGGGGAATCCCCCAGTTGTTGAGTGACCAAGGATACCTTAGTCATGTTCATGGGTTTCTTAGCTCCTGCCCAGATTCCCTAGAGGAGGGCCTCCTGGTACCAGCGGATGTGGGCCTGTCCCTCAGTTGTGGTGAAGTCCTATGCTGGGCGCTGTGCAGGTGTGGCTGCATTAGCCCAGGCAGCAGGGTCAATGACTCCCACTGGTGTGTGCTCTTCAGGTACCACCATGCACCTTTCATCATTCTCCTTTCCTCTGTGTTAAACAGGGTGCAGAGTAACTGTTGGCAGTCTTCCCAGGTTGGCTGATGAATCTGGAAGAGGGATTACAAGAGGTCTACCATAGCTTGTAGTTTCTCAGAGTAGGATGCAGTGTTATGTTTCCAGTTGAGGAAGTTGGTGGTGGAGAAGGGCTGATAATACATCATGGAATGGCCGGGTTGGACTGTCCCATCTTCTTTGTGCCTCTTGAGTTCCCGCGTCTCTCGTACCGGCATTTGGAGGGCGCTTGCACCTGGCCTGGGGCACAGCCTGGCTCCTGGTCCTGGAGAAAGTGGATCCTCTAGGTCTGGGGGCGCTCGTGAAACCAATGACGGGTGGAGTGTCTGGAGCTGAAGGGCCAGGTGTAGACGGTCTTGGGGATATGTATGGTGGGGGCTGGATCAGTTTATCCTCAGGATCTCTGGCTAGGATTTGTGGAGACTGGGGCTTTTACTGATTTTCTTTAGGTCGCTTGGATGAGGCGATTAAGAACCTGGCCAGTCCCTGCCTATTGCAAGCAAATCGCACCCAGGGGGAAACGGTCTGAGCAATTCCTAGCCAGGAGTCAATGTCCAGAAACAGGTCAGGGTGTCCTTGTTTTCCTGTTATGACTTGCCATACTCAACGAATCGTTGGGACATCCAATGTCCCTTCTGAAGGCCACCCAACATCAAAGGTGGGCCACTCCAATTCACATAGGGTTCTCAACTTGTCAGGGTTCATCCTGACTCCATAGTCTCCCAAAAACCCCTGTGGTGGCACAGAGACAGACAAAGGGCGTGCCTCCTGAGGTGAGGAGACCAATCAGATGCCGTGTCCTGAAGGAGCTTAGGTAAGGCTTAGCCGTAGAGGTCTCAGCGTTGTGACTTAACGATCAGAAACTATTCCGATGCTGCCATAGACTGTATGCCGTTCACCACGGAATCGCAGATGGGCCCACTCAGACTCCATAGGCTTCTGGGGACCTTACGGGTGCCCGCCCATAGAGTCACAGAATCAGTCTGCTTGAGCAAGCCAGGTCGGACTGCACATTCACTCGCACATTCACACTCCAGAAGTTATTACATTCCCTCCCTGGGAATCCCTACCCGTGAGACCTCTAAGAGGTCTCTGGGAGGTGATCAGGCTCCCCTTCCACCCCAATGGGGGTAGGCCTGTCTGGGACCTGGGGCCCTGGGCCTTACCAGAATCCGACACTGGGACCAGGTCCTCACCTGCCAAGTCTCCTCAAGTCTGGCAGGAACAGTGGAGTGGGCCTGACCTGAGGTGACCGGGGAGGGAGACTGCTGAAAATTAGGCAGGGTGAGCCTTCTCCGTTAGGATCCCTCATTCTGTCACTGCCCCACCATTGCCCCAAACTGGTGGCAACAATGGGCCAGTGCAGTTGGGTTTCCTGGTCAGGGAACCAAATGTTACGGAACCTGGACTGGATCACCTGACAGAAGAACCAAGTGAAACGTGGAGATCTTGGAGGATAAGAGGTTTATTTAATGCTGGCAGGCGGGGCACCTGGGTGGCTCAGTCAGTTAATGCTGGCAGGCTCAGAGGAGAGTGATCTCCAAAGGTCTGAGCCCCAAGCACAAACAAAGGGGGCAATTTATACACTTCTACTTCCACATACTTGGCAATTTCAGCACCCATGTGCGAAGCAGGGTAGGGAGAAGAACCTGGATTGGTGCAAGAGGGAAGGAGAGCAGGGGGAAGAACCTGGAAGAGCCCCAGGGCAAGGACTGGGACTCTCTCACTGGCTCAGCCAGCCACCTTAGGACACAGATTTTCCTTATCACCATAAATATAAGAATAATCACTGAGTTTCAAATTCTGGAGGGTCCAAGTAGAAGGAAGAAGTATTTGTTTCATCTTTGTTTACAAAGATATACTTTATAAACTGTGTGTTACATATAGCTTAAGATAAGTTTTCATGGAGAGGTAACATGGCGGAGAAATACAGGACCCTAATTTTGTCTGGTCCCTGGAAATCAGCTGGATAGTTATCAAATCATTCTGAATACCTGCAAAATCAAATGGAGATCTGAGAAAAGAATTACTACAATTCTGTAAATACAAAAGTGACCAGTTTTGGCAAGGTAGGAGGTGCAGAGATGTGAATCCAAGGTGATGTATCAATGATAAACCACTTGGGTGGGGGAGGAGAGCCTCCATAAGCCAGGTACCAGAAAGTGTTATAAGCAGCAGAGCACAAAATTGGAACTTTTAGAAGTTTGCCTGAAAGGCGCTTAGGAGGTGAAGCGGGGCAGAATCCCAGGTGGGACAACATGGCCTCAGGATCCCCAGGGGCACAAAAAGAACTGGGGTGTGCCTGAGTGCAGCAGAGTTCTCAAGCATTGGAGCAGGAAAGCTGGTTGCAAACAGGGAGACCCAGCGCTGGCTTTCTTCTTGGTGTTACTATAAATTGTGAACTTCTGCATAGTCGGGCTACTGCTGTCTGAGCAGGGGACAAGTAAGAGGCAGAACTGCAGCAAGACACCCCTCCCTTCCCTGGCAGGAGCGGCATGGGTGCACACCCCAAGAGTCTGTAAAGTTTGGAGCCTCGAAATGGGTTTACATGCCTGAGATAAAAACGCTTAGACACAGGAGGGGTGAACACAGAGTTCAGACAGAAAACAGGGAGACAAGAGTGACTGAGTGCTTTTCTGTCAGGGCTCACTGAAGAATGGGGGCCGTGAACTTTTAGCTCTAGAGCTAGAGATTGAGGCACTGCCATCTTCATTCCCCACACTGGCTCCAGAGCAGCATACACTGAGCCTGGCACACTGGCAAGGGGGCTGAAATTCCACACAGTCAACAACACCTGAGAATCAACACAACAGGCCCCTCCCCCAGAAGACCAGCAGAAACTTCTGGCTAATATCAAGGTTACTGATCATACACAACCACAAAACTCCAGCTCTTGGGGAAAAAAGTATATAGCATGAGTGTTTTTTTTTTTTTTTCTTCTTGTTATTCTTTAGTCATTCAGTTTTATATTTTATTTTCCTTTTCAGCTATTTTCTTATTTTATCAATTATTTAAGTCTTTTTTAATTTTCATTTTTACACTTGTGGTATATATATATATATATATATATATATATATATATATATATATGGCTTCCATTCATTGTATTCAACTTCATTTTTGTATATATGTAAGTTTTTTTTTTTTTCTTTCCTATTTTGGGATGTAGTTTCATCTAATAAACAGAACAAAATACACCCAGGATCTAGTTTACTGTTCTGTTCAACTTCTTGTTTGATTTTATTTTCATTTTTTTTCTTTTCTTTTCTTATTGGTTTCTGTTCATTTCTGATTTGTGTAGTGTATATTTTTCTGGTGTCATCATTGCTATTTTCCCTCTCTTTCTCCTACTCTTTTCTGGACATAATGATAAGATGGAAGAACTCACCCCCAAAAAAGAACAAGAGGCAGTACTCACTGACAGGGATTTAAATAAGATGGATATAAATAAGATGTCAGAACTAAAAGAATAGTAGACCATATCAACAAAACTAGGAGCTGGTTCATTGAAAGAATTAATTAGATTGATAAACCCCTAGCCAGATTTGTCAAAAGAGATAGAGAGAGGACCAAAATAAATAAAATCATAAATGAAAAAGGAGAGATCACAACCAACACTGGAGAAATACAAACAATTATAAGAACATATTATGAGCAAGTATATGCCAACAAATTAGGCAATCTGGGAGAAATGGGTGCATTCCTAGAAACTTATAAACTACCAAAACTGAAACAGGAAGAAATAGAAAACCTGAAAAGACCCATAACCAGCAAGGAAATTGAAGCAGTAATCAAAAATCTCCCAATAAACAAGATTCCAGGGCCAGATGACTTCCCAGGGGAATCCTACCAAACATTTAAAGAACTAATACTTATTCTTCTGAAGCTGTTTCAAAAAATAGAAATGAAAGGAACACTTCCAAACTCGTTCTATGAGGCCAGCATCACCTTGGTCCCCAAAACAGACAAAGATCCCACCAAAAAGGAGAATTAGAGACCAATATCCCTGATGAACATAGATGCCAAAATTCTCATGGATACTATAGGATATTAACCAATAGAATCCAGCAGTATATTAAAAGGATTATTCACTACAACCAAGCTGGATTTACTCCTGGGCTGCAAGGGTGGTTCAACATTCACAAATCAATCAATGTGATACATTAATGAAAGAAAGGACAAAACCATATGATCCTCTCAATAGATGCAGAAAAAGCGTTTGACAAAATACAGCATCATTTCTTGATTAAAACTCTCTGCAGTGTAAAGATAGAGGTAACATACCTCAATATCATAAAAGCCATCTATGAAAAGCCCACAGTGAATATCATTCTCAATGGGGAAAAACTGAAAGCTTTTCCCCTAAGGTCAGGAACATGACAGGGATGTACACATTGACCACTGTTGTTCAACATAACACTAGAAGTCCTAAACTCAGCAATCAGACAACAGAAAGAAATAAAAGGCATCCAAATCAGCAAAGAAGTCAAACTCTCACTCTTTGCAGATGACATGATACTCTACGTGGAAAACCCAAAAGACTCCACCCAAAAACTGCTAAAATTCATACATGAATTCAGTAAAGTGGCAGGATATAAAATCAATGCACAGAAATCAGTGGCATTCCTATACACCACCAACAAGACAGAAGAAAGAGAAATTAAGGAGTCGATCCCATTTACAATTGCACCCAAAACCATAAGACGCCTAGGAATAAACCTAACCAAAGAGGGAAAGGATCTGTACTCTGAAAACGGTAGAACAGTTATGAAAGAAATGCAGGAGGACATAAAAAATTGAAAAATTTTCTATGCTCATGGATCCGAAAACTAAATATTGTTAAAGTATCTAATCTACCCAAAGCAATGTACACATTCAATGCAATCCCTATCAAAATACCATTAATATTTTTCACAGAGCTGGAAGAAACAATCCTAAAATTTGTATGGAACCAGAAAAGTTCCCAAATAGCCAAAAGAATGTTGAAAAAGAAAACCAAAGCTGGTGCAATCATAATTCCAGACAGTAATCTGTATTATATAGCTGTAATCATCAAGACTATGTGGTACTGGCACAAAAACAGACACATAGATCAATGGAACAGAAAAGGGAACCCAGAAAGGGACCCTCAGCTCTATGGCCAACTAATCTTCAACAAAGCAGGAAAGAATATCCAATGGAAAAAAGAAAGTCTCTTCAAGAAATGGTGCTGGGAAAACTGGACAACCACATGCAGAAAATGAAACTGGATCACTTTCTTACACCATACACAAAAACAAATTCAAAATGGAGGGTATTATACTAAATGAAATAATTCAATCAGAGAAAGACGACTATCATATTTTTCACTCATATGTGAATTTAAAACACAAAATGGATGACCATAGGGGAAGGATGGGAAAAATCAAATAAGATGAGATCAGAGAGGCAGACAAACCATAACAGACTCTTAACTATAGGAAACAAAATGAGGTTTGCTAGAGGGGAGGTGGATGGTGGGATGGGGAAACTGAGTAATGGCAATTAAGGAGGGCATGCAATTTAATGAGCACTGGGTGTTATATGCAACTGATGATTAACTGAACTCTACAACTGAAACTAATGATACACTGTATGTTCAATAATTGAATTTAAATAAAATAAGATTTTAAAAATTGAAAATGGAAGAAAGACCTAAATGTGAAACAGGAATCCATTAAAATCATACAGGAGAACACAGGCAGCAACCTCTCTGACTTTGGCCACAGCGACTTCTCGATAGACATATCTTCAGAGGCAAACAAAAGCAAAAATGAACTATTGAGACTTCATCAAGATAAAAACCTATGCATAGCAAAGGAAACCATTGTCAAAACTAAAAAAAATAACCTACAAAATGGGATAAGATATTTGCAAATATTTTATCAGATAGAAGGCTAGTATCCAAAATCTATAAAGAACTTGTCAAACTCAACACTCAAAAAACAGATAATCCAGTAAAGAAATGGGCAGAAGACATGAACAGACACTTCTCCAGGGAAGACATACAAATGGCCAACAGACAGGGTGCCTGGGTGGCTCAGTCGTTAAGCGTCTGCCTTCGGCTCAGGTCATGATCTCAGTGTCCTTGGATCGAGCCATTCATCGGGCTCCCTGCTCCAGGGGAAGCCTGCTTCTCCCTCTCCCACTCCCCCTGCTTGTGTTCCCTCTCTCACTGTGTCTCTCTCTTTCAAATAAATAAATAAAATCTTAAAAAAAAACAAAAAACCAAAAAAACAAATGGCCAACAGGCACATTAAAAACTGCTCAAAATCACTAGGCATCAGGGAAATGCAAATCAAATCCACAATGAGATGCTACCTCACACCAGTCAGAATGGCTAAAATTAACAACTCAGGAAACAACGGATGTTGGGGAGGATGTGAAAGGGGACCCACTTAAGCGTGGTGGGAATGCAAATTGGTACAGCCACTCTGGAAAACAGTATGGACATTCCTCAAGAAGTTAAAATAGAGTTACCGTATGACCCAGCAATTGCACTACTCGGTATTTATCCAAAGGATACAAACATGGTGATTTGAAGGGGCACATGCACCCCAATGTTTATAGCAGCAATGTCCACAATAGCCAAAATATGGAATGAGCCCAGATGTCCATCAACAGATGAAATATGTGTGTGTGTGTGTGTGTGTGTGTGTGTGTGTGTGTGTGGTATATGTATACAATGGAATATTACTCAGCCATAAAAAAAAAGAATGCAATCTTGCCATTTGCAACAATGTGGATGGAACTAGAGGGTATTATGCTAAGCAAAATAAGTCAGTCAGGGAAAGCCAAATACCATATGATTTCACTTATCTGTGGAATTTAAGAAACAAAACAGATGAACATAGGGGATGGGGAGGAAAAATAAAATAAGACGAAATCAGAGAGACTCTTAACTCTAGGAAACAAACTGAGGGTTGCTAGAGGGGAGGTAGGTGAGGGATTGGGTAACTGGATGATGGGCATTAAGGAGGGCACGTGATGTAATAAGCACTGGGTGTTATATGCAACTGTAGATAAACATGTTCTGTAATCATTTTGTCTTACTTGGAAATAATTTAGATGTTAATGAATATCTATTATTTATGTTAACTTAGTATAACTTAGTATATCTCTAAGGTTTCTAGTTACCAGAAAAGTTTGAGGAGGAGGTGTTAAGATCGTGGAGTTATAGGGGCGTTGTGAGCTTGCCTTTTCCCTCAAACACAGCTAGATCAACATCAAATCATTCTGAACAACTAGGAAATTGATCTGAGGACTAGAAAATAATCTGCACAATTGGAGGGAGACTACATGGCAGATATGAGGTTCAGAGCTGTCAATTGAGGGAGAGAAAAACCACAGTGCCCCAAGGGGATGGAGCCCTTTTCGCAGGGCAGTCAGGAAGAGAGGGAGAAAGCAGGAGAGAGAGTGGTGTGTAGGGCTGGCACAATAAGCCACGGTCTGGGGGATCCCCTGGGTCACACAGGGAGAGATGGCTCCCCTTCCTGGAGTACATTTGGAAGAGGTTATTTTGCCTCTCCAAGGACAATAGGCCAACCAGAAGTCATTGAGCAGCTGTTCAGCAGCAGGGGACAGAGGTGCACAGAGGGCAGATAACCTGGTCGAAGCTTTTCCCTGGGCATCACAATATTCCAGCCACCGTGCACGTCTGGGGTAGAACAGTGCTAGGCGTGATGCAAGGCTTTCCTCCCAAGGAGGGGAATGGGTCCACACCTTGCCTGGCCTTTTAAGATTTATAATTTGAGTCCTAGCCACTGGCCAGAGATAAAACACAGGAGAACTGTGGCCCCAGGTGTACCAACAACCAGGCATGGACTGGTTGAGGGCAGCACTCTGACAGTAGCCTAGGATACAGGAGATGAGACTGTTCGCTTTTCTGTGTGAGCCTCCTGAACAGTGGCGGCTGTGAGCTCCCCTCTCTGGGGAACGAGAGGTCAGGGTGAGGTCATCTTCCACCCCCCGTCCCCCCAAGCACAATAGGACTTCAGAGAGAAACACAGTGCCTCCAGTGGAGGCCAGAGTCACACCAAACCCCGACACCCCCCAGAACCTAGCAGGGGCATATCCCCGCCCCCCCCAACCTAGCAGGGGCATCTTTGCAAGAGCAGGTCTGAAAGTGAGCAAGAGCAGTGGGCCTCTCCCTCAGAAGACCAACATAAGTCCCCCGGCATGTACCAAGTCTACTGATCATAGCATGCTCCAAAGCAACAGTGTCAGTTCTGGTGGATATAGAACCAGACTTCTTCCCCCACCCCCCACTTTTTTTTTTTTTTTCTTTTTTCCTTGGTAACAGCCTTATAGTTTTTTGTTTGTTCGTTGCTTTGTTACATCAGGCTTCCTTTTTTTTTTCTTCTTTCTTTCTTTCTTATTCTTGGAAGCAGGCATATAGTTTTTTATAGTACATTTGTTTGTTTGCTTTTTTATTCCTTTTCTTTTCTCTTTTCTTGGATCAGGGCTTTTTTTTAAAAAATCAGGCTTATCTTAAACAAATCAAAGCACACCTAGTTAAAGGTCCAAACTCTCCCCACTGCAAGTAAGGAGGAACTCTGCAGAGGAATAACCTGTGAGAAAGAGCAGCCAAATGCAACAGCAAAGTGCACACAGCATACACCAGAAACACTTCCTGAAGTGCCAGGCCCTGGACAGTGTATGAACCCTTCTTAATATAGCATTACTCTCAAGAGCAGGAAACCTAAAAAGCTTTCATAATACACAAAAGACAGAAACCTAGACAGAATGACAAGATGGAGGAATTCTCCCCAAAAGAAAGATCAAGAAGAAATCACAGCCAAGGACTTGCTCAAAACAGATATAAGCAATATATCTGAACAAGAATTTTAGAAGAACAGTCATAAGAATACTATCTGGGCTTGAAAGAAGCATAGAAGACCCCAGAGAAACCTTGGCTGCAGAGATAAAAGACCTAAAAACTAGTCAGACCAAAATAAATACTAGAACTGAGATGCAGAACCAACTAGATGTAATCACAAAGAGGATGGAAGAAGCAGAGGATCAAATAGGTGATATACAAGTTACCAAAAAAGTTTGAGAAACTATCATTAGATATATTATAAATCATAATTATGTTGAAAAATTTCACTTATAAATTTTATCACACCTCTAATTCACTTGTACTTACCAATTATGTGCAAATTGATCACAAAAATTTCTTTAAGTAAATAAATCTAGTCATCATCCTAAGTTATTTTTCTTGTTGACAAATTAGGCATATATCAAAAAATTTAAACACTTAAACATATAGTTCTTATGTCTTTACTTTTTAAAAAATACTACTGTGTTTGACATGCATCATAAAATACATTCTTATTGTACATTTCATTCTTAGTTTGGATTTTTAGTTTTATAATCTTAAACATCTAGTAGAATTAATATGTGTGTTTGAATACTAAACTTAGATAGAAAAAAGTATGTCTGCATTACATTTGATGTTGACAACTCTGAAAACATGTTTGTTTTTATTTTACCAAGTATTTAAAAAACTAGCTTTAACAGAGATTATCTCAGATGATGTAAATTTAAAAACATTAGATTGGTTTATATATTGCTGAGAGTTTTAAGAACATTTAACATATAGTAGAGCTCATTTATCTCTAAGCCAATTTGAATAGAACTCTTTTAGGGGATTTTATAAATTAACTTGGAAATAATTTTGGGAGGTAGAAAAATGTCATGTATGCATAAAATACATGTAAAAATACATAAACATATATAAACAAGACAGATGTAAACAGAGTTTTTAAACCTTTTTAATTTTTTTTAGTTAAATTAAATTTAATTAACATATACTGCATTATTAGTTTCAGAGGTAGAATTTAGTGATTCATCAGTTGCATACAACACCCAGTGCTCATTACTTCCAGTGCCCTCCTTAATGTCCATCACCCAATTACCCAATCCTCTCACCCCATGCCCCTCTAGCAACGCTTAATTTGTTTCCTACAGGTAAAGATTCTCTTATGGTTTACCTCCCTTTCTGTTTTCATCTTATTTTATTTTTCATTCCCTTCCCCTAATTTCATCTGTTTTGTTTCTTAAATTCCACATATGAGTGAGATCATATGGTGTTTGTCTTTCTCTGACTAACTTATTTTGCTTAGCATAATACCCTCTAGTTCCATCTTATTCTAAAATTTTACCCATGGCTCACTACAACATAGTAACACAATCTAACTTGTTTTATCTCTACTTTATATATTTATCTGAACTGTATTTCTGGCAAGTGGAAAAAGTAAAGGTTACCTATTTAGCAATATTTGTGGAGTAGACACTTAAGATTTTCTTTTGCCTTAACATGTAACTGAAGGAAGCTGTGGACCAAATTCTAGGCTACTGATGAGGGAGACATCTACCAGCTGTCTGGACGTCTTCAAAACCAAACTGAGTGGACAAAACATTCAATTCTATTCAAATAGCTTTTTGTTCTCTTTTCAGCCTCAGTTGGTTGCTTTGGGGGTCTTTAGTTCCTTGAGAGCCCTTGATGAAGGGCAGGGAACCTAAAATTCAAGTGACTTTAGGGAGTTGAGGTGGTGAATTGCAAGGGAAAAAGTCTGGCAAGCTGAACGGAGGGATGGTGGAGATAGCGATCTGAAGGGGGACATATCAAAGGATTTAAGGGAACTGGAGGCAAGATCCAAAGCAGTAAAAGGAAGAAACTGGAACAGAGGTGATGGGAACAGAAAGGTTTAAGAGGAACCAGTTTGGGAAGACCTTAAATTTCCAAAAAAGCCACTGAATTTCTGAATTGCCCTTAGTAAAATCATGCCAACAAGAAATGAATTAGACAAAGTTGGCAAAACACTGTTTCAGCAGGGGTTCAAGAAAGGGTTTCAGTCTGCTGAGAAGCTCCCAAGTTCTTAACTAATGGCAACTTTATACTTATGAACATTGAGTTTGGGACTCCAATACAGCTTACGCTTCCCTATCTTCTACAAACAGAGAAACCTAGCATTTTAACACAGCATGTCTTTCACTGGGACTCTAACCTACCTTCTAGAGTATACTCAATTCTTAAAAGGCAACATCTGTCCCTACCTGTTAAAGGGGACATTTGTCTGGGTCAGTGGTTTAGGTGTGACACTCACTAATGGATCCCTGATCAGTAGTCAGTCAGGAGTGAAGACAACGGCTTCAAAGGTGCATACTTAGGGTCCTGGGGGAGTGGTCTGGGGCTCCAGTGATGAAACTGATCCTATCCAAGTCACAGCATGGTAACTGTCAAATAAGAAAAAAAAAAAAAAACATAGCTGGAAATTATTTAAAGTGGTCAAAACAGATTTTATTCAGGATTATTAAAATAGGAAGAAAGAGACCTTAGTATAGAATCAGGCTCGATGACAACTACAGCAGGGGCAAGTGGGAATTTATAGCCAATGAACCTTTTGGAAGTCAGTCAATGGAAAATTCTAAGAGGAAAATTAAGGGTAAAGGAGTTTCTGGCTAAATTGACCTAACAGGATTCTTGCTGAAGACAAGGCAGTCTTATTAGATATCACCTGGTAGATGGTGGAAGATGAGAAACCTGATGGCTACTGAGAGAGATCAGACATGGAGGATGAAAGGCCCTTGTGAAACTGATTACTCAGGGTTCTTGCTAAGATTTTTACAAGCAAGTATTCATATGGGCCTATGATAAGCTTCAGAAGCCTGACTAAAGTTTAATCAAGCAAATAATCTTAGTTGATATCAAAAGGGGACTTTGACAGTTACTCCACAGTGGACATAAGTAAGAGTATGTCTGGAATACAGAACAGATCTTAAGAGTTTTTCATGGATACCATGCCCTGTGATTAAAGTCAATGGAAAACTACAACAATCTTATCCAAGCAACACTAACAATGTCCCAGATCCTTCAGGACTAAAAGTTTGGGCCACCCTACCTGTTAACAAACCATAACCAGTTGAGGAGATTGCTGAAGCAAAGAAAATACAGAATTTTTAGGGGGAAAGGCAGTTATAAATACCAGCTACAATTAAGTGACCAGTTACAGAAACAAAGATTATATCTGTCATGAGTATTTCCTCTCTCTCTCTCTCTCTCTCTCTCTATATATATATATATATGTATGTGTGTATATATATGTATATATATATATATATAAAGTAAATATCTTTGTTTTTTATACTCTCTTATTTCTTTATCATGTAACATGAAATGTACTGAATTTATATCATAATAAGTATTGTTAATTTTGCATCACAGTATTTGTTCCTAGATATCAAAGATAAGAGTGATCTTTACACTAGGACTTTACCTCCTCTTCTGGGGAAGGAGTTAGTGTGTTTCTGATTGTATGATGGATAGTTTTATCATGCTAGGCAGAATTATGACCTTGTTATTACCTTTGTTTGGAGATTTATTATGATTTAAGGTGACGCTTCTAGGCATCAAGTTGGCAAGGGGAGGGCTGTGATGATTAATTTTATGCATCAACCTTACTGGGTTATCCAGATACCTCATACAACATTATTTCTCTGTGTGTCTATGAAAGTGTTTCTTCAAGGGATTAGCATTTGATTCAAGAAACTGAATAAACAGATCCACCCTTGCCGGTGTGGGTAGGCATCATCTGATCAGAATAGAAAGCTTAAATAGACCAAAAAGCCTGAGGAAGGACAAATTCCCTCTCTCTCTTCTTGGGCTGGATGTCTACCTTTTCTTGCCCCAGGATATTAGAGTTCTTGGGTTTTTTGGACACTGAGCTTTCACCAGTGCCCTCTGGTTCTCTGTTCTTTCATCTTGGACTAAATTATACCAGCTTTTCTGGTTCTTCAGCTTGCTGGTGGCAGATTGTGGGACTTCTTGAGCTCCATAATTTCATATCTGTATCTTTTCTTTACGTATCAATATCTATATAACCTATATCTATACCTTTTATTAGTCCTGTCTCTCTGGAAAACTCTAATATTATATTTCACTGTAAAATGAAATGGTGTATATTTCAAAAGAGTAACAATAAAATATTCCAAATGTAAATATCGATCTAAAAAAAAAACAAACAAATGACCTCTTCCAACAGTGAGAAAGCTTGGTTCTCTTAAATAATCAAGGGTATGATAAAAGAAACATGCAGCCTGGGATATTATCTTGAATAAGTTACAGACAGTATCTTTGTTTTCTAGGTAGATTACTCAAAAGTAAAAAAAAGAAAACTCCTATATTCTATCCCTTCATAGCAGTTACCCGTATTTTTGGCATATATATATAAGTTGTTCTCTCTTTAAAATTTTGAGATAGTTTCTCCTAACAGATCAAAATATACCCTAAATCTCTAGTGTATGTTTTTTTTCTACTCTCCTGCCTGATCACATTCTCTCCCTTGTTTTTCCTTTTTTTTTAAAATCCTCATCTTTCTTTTTTCAAACAACTTCTTATCAATTCCTTTTATAATATTTTTTTATAATTTTCATCTCTATAGTCATATTCCATCCCTTCATCATATCAACCCTTATTTTTGTACATATATAAGTTTTTCTTTCTTTAAAATTTTGGGAGGCATTTTCTTCTAACAGACCAAAATACACCTAAAATCTAGTGTGTGGCACTGATCTATGTACCAGCCTGATCATATTTGATCATTTCCGGGTTTTTTGTTTTGTTTTGCTTGTTTTTTGTTTGTTTTTATCTTTATCTTTTTCTTTTTTTTCTTTTTCTTTTTTCTCTCTTTCCCTTTCTTTTCCCACTGCTTCAGGTCTTTTATGATTTGTTTAGAGTGTATTTTCTGGAGACGTTGTTACCCTGTTAGCATTTTGTTCTCTCATTCATCTATTCTCCTCTGGACAAAATGACAAGGTGGAAAAAAATCACCTCAACAAAAAGAACAAGAGGTAGTACCGACTGCCAGGGACCTACTCAATATGGATATTAGTACTATGTCAGATCTAGAGTTCAGAATCATCATTTTAAAGATACTAGCTGGCCTTGAAAAAAGCATGGAAGTTATTAGAGAAGCCCTTTCTGGAGAAATAAAAGAACTAAAATCTAACCAAGTAGAAATCAAAAAGGCTATTAATGAGGTGCAATCAAATATGGGGGTGCTAACTGCTAGGATAAATGAGGCAGAAGAGAGAATCAGTGAGATAGAAGACCAAATGATGGAAAATAAAGAAGCTGAGAAAAAGAGAGATAAACAACTGCTGGGTCACGAGGGCAGAATTTAAGAGATAAGCGATACCATAATGAAAAAACATTAGAATAATTGGGATCCCAGAAGAAGAAGAAAAAGAGAGAGGGGCAGAAGGAATATTGGAGCAAATTATAGCAGAGAACTTCCCTAATTTGGGGAAGGAAACAGGCATCAAAATCCAGGAAGCACAGAGAACCCCTCTTAAAATCAATAAAAATAGGTCAACACCCCAACATCTAATAGCAAAACTTATGAGTTTCAGAGACAAAGAGAAAATCCTGAAAGCAGCTCGGGACAAGAGATCTGTAACCTACAATTGTAGAAACATTAGATTGGCAACAGACCTATCCACAGACACCTGGCAGGCCAGAAAGGACTGGCATGATATATACAGAGCACTAAATGTGAAAAATATGCAGTCAAGAATACTATATCGAGCTAGGCTGTCATTGAAAATGAAGGAGAGATAAAAAGCTTCCAGGACAAACAAAAACTAAAGGAATTTGCAAACACAAAACCAGACCTACAAGAAATATTGAAAGGGTCCTCTAAGCGAAGAGAGAGCCTAAAAGCAATATAGACCAGAAAGGAACACAGACAATATACAGTAACACTCACCTGACAGGCAATACAATGGCACTAAATTCCTATCTTTCTATAGTTATGCTGAATGTAAATGGGCTAAATGTCCCAATCAAAAGACACAGGCTATCAGATTGGATTAAAAAAACAAGACCGATCGATATGCTATCTGCAAGAGACACATTTTAGACCCAAAGACACCCCCAGATTGAAAGTGAGGGGGTGGAAAACCATTTACAATGCTAATGGACACCAAAAGAAAGCTGGGGTGGCAATCCTTATATCAGACAAATTAGACTTTAAAACAAAGACTGTAATAAGAGATGAGGAAGGACACTATATCCTTCTGAAAGGGTCTATCCAACAAGAAGATCTAACAATTGTAAATATCTATACTCCTAACATGGGAGCAGCCAATTATATAAGGCAATTAATAACAAAAGCAAAGAAACACATGGACAACAATACAATAATAGTGGGGGACTTTAACACCCCCCTCACTGAAATGGACAGATCATCTAAGCAAAAGATCAAGAAGGACATAAAGACTTTAAATGACACACTGGAACAAATGGACTTCACAGACATATTCAGAACATTCCATCCAAAGCAACGGAATACACATTCTTCTCTAGTGCCCGTGGAACATTCTCCAGAATTGATCACATCCTAGGTCATAAATCAGGTCTCAACTGGTACCAAAAGATTAGGAACATTCCATGCCTATTTTCAGACCACAATGCTTTGAAACTAGAACTCAATCACAAGAGGAAAGTTGGAAAGAACTCAAATATGTGGAGGCTAAAGAGCATCCTACTAAAGAATGAATGGGTCAACCAGGAAATTAAAGAAGAATTTAAAAAAATTCATGGAGACCAATGAAAATGAAAACACAACTGTTCAAAATCTTTGGGATGCAGCAAAGGCAGTCCTAAGAGGAAAGTACATAGCAATACAAGCCTTTCTCAAGAAACAAGAAAGGTCTCAAGTATACAACCTAACTGTACACCTAAAGGAGCTGGAGAAAGAACAGCAAATAAAGCCTAAACCCAGCAGGAGAAGAGAAATAATAAAGATCAGAGCACAAATCAATGAAATAGAAACCAAAAGAACAGTAGAACAGATCAACGAAACCAGGAGCTGATTCTTTGAAAGAATTAACTAGATTGATAAACCGCTGGCCAGACTTATCAAAAAGAAAAGAGAAATGACCCAAATCAACAAAATCATGAATGAAAGAGGAGAGATCACAACCAACACCAAAGAAATACAAACAATTATAAGAACATATTATGAGCAACTCTATGCCAGCAAATTAGATAACCTGGAAGAAATGGATGCATTCCTAGAGATGTATCAACTACCAACACTGACTCAGATAGAAATAGAAAACCTGAACAGACCTAAAACCATTAAGGAAACTGAATCAGTCATCAAAAATCTCCCAACAAACAAAAGTCCAGGGCCAGATGGCTTCCCAGGGGAATTCTACCAAACATTTAAAGAAGAATTAATACCTATTCTTCTGAAACTCTTCCAAAAAATAGAAATGGAAGGAAAACTTCCAAACTCGTTTTATGAGGCCACCATTACCTTGATCCCCAAACCAGACAAAGACCCCATCAAAAAGGAGAATTACAGACCAATATCCCTGATGAACATGGATGCAAAAATTCTCACCAAAATACTAGCCAATAGGATCCAACAGTACATTAAAAGGATTATTCACCATGACCAAGTGGGATTTATCCCTGGGCTGCAAGGTTGGTTCAACATCCACAAATCAATCAATGTGATACAATACATTAACAAAAGAAAGAACAAGAACCATATGATCCTCTCAATGGGTGCAGAAAAAGCATTTGACAAAGTACAGCATCCTTTCTTGATCAAGTCTCTTCAGAGTATAGGGATAGAGGGTACATACCTCAATATCATAAAAGCCATCTATGAAAAACCTACAGCAAATATCATTCTCAATGGGGAAAAACTGAGAGCTTTCCCCAAAGGTCAGGAACGTGGCAGGGATGTCCACTATCAGCACTGCTATTCAACATAGTATTGGAAGTCCTAGCCACAGCAATCAGACAACAAAAAGAAATCAAAGGCATCCAAATCGGCAAAGAAGAAGTCAAACTCTCACTCTTTGCAGATGATATGATACTTTATGTGGAAAATCCCAAAGACTCCACCCCAAAACTGCTAGAACTCATACAAGAATTCAGTCAAGTGGCAGGATATAAAATCAATGCACAGAAATCAGTGGCATTCCTATATACCAACAACAAGGCAGAAGAAAGAGAAATTAAGCAGTCGATCCCATTGACAATTGCACCCAAAACCATAAGATACCTAGGAATAAATCTAACCAAAGAGGCAAAGGATCTGTACTCAGAAAACTATAAAATACTCATGAAAGAAAGTGAGGAAGACACAAAAGAATGGAAAAACATTCCATGCTTATGGACTGGAAGAACAAATATTGTGAAGATGCCAATGCTACCTAGAGCAATCTACACATTCAATGCAATCCCCATCAAAATACCATCCATTTTTTTTCAAAGAAATGGAACAAATAATCCTAAAGTTTGTATGGAACCAGAAAGACCCCGAATAGCCAGAAGAATGTTGAGAAAGAAAAGCAAAGCTGGCGGCATCACAATTCTAGACTTCCAGCTCTATTACAAAGCTGTCACCATCAAGACAATATGCTACTGGCACAAAAACAGACACATAGATCAATGGAAGAGAATAGAGAGCCCAGAAATGGACCCTCAACTCTATGGTCAACTCATCTTTGACAAAGCCAGAAAGAATGTCCAATGGAAAAAAGACAGTCTCTTCAACAAATGGTGTTGGGAAAATTGGACAGCCACATGCAGAAGAATCAAACAGGACCATTTCCTTACACCACACAGAAAAGTAGACTCAAAATGGTTGAAAGACCTAAATGTGAGACAGGAGTCCATCCAAATCCTAAAGGAGAACACAGGCAGCAACCTCTTCGACCTCAGCCGCAGCAACTTCTTCCTAGAAACATTGCCAAAGGCAAGGGAAGCAAGGGCAAAAATGAACTATTGGGACTTCATCAAGATAAAGAGCTTCTGCACAGGAAAGGAAACAGTCAACAAAACCAAAAGACAACCGACAGAATGGGAGAAGGTATTTGCAAATGACATATCAGATAAAGGGCTAGTATCCAAAATCTATAAAGAACTCATCAAACTCAACACCCAAAGAACAAAGAATCCAATCAAGAAATGGGCAGAAGACATGAACAGACATTTTTCCAAAGAAGACATCCAAATGGCCAACAGACACATGAAAAAGTGCTCAACATCGCTCGGCATCAGTGAAATCCAAATCAAAACCTCAGTGAGATACCACCTTACACCAGTCAGAATGGCTAAAATTAACAAGTCAGGAAATGACAGATGTTGGCGGGGATGTGGAGAAAGGGGAACCCTCCTATACTGTTGGTGGGAATGCAAGCTGGTGCAGCCACTCTGGAAAACAGTATGGAGGTTCCTCAAAAAGTTGAAAATAGAGCTACCATACGATCCACCAATTGCACTACTGGGTATTTACCCCAAAGATACAAATGTAGGGATCCGAAGAGGTACTTGCACCCCGATGTTTATAGCAGCAATGTCCATAATAGCCAAACTGTGGAAAGAGCCAAGATGTCCATCGACAGATGAATGGATAAAGAAGATGTGGTATATATATACAATGGAATATTATGCAGCCATCAAAAGGAATGAGATCTTGCCATTTGCAACGGCGTGGATGGAAGTGGAGGGTATTATGCTGAGCGAAATAAGTCAAACAGAGAAAGACATGTATCATATGACCTCACTGATATGAGGAATTCTTAATCTCAGGAAACAAACTGAGGGTTGCTGGAGTGGGGGTTGGGGTGGTGGGAATGGGGTGACTGGGTGATAGACACTGGGGAGGGTATGTGCTCTGGTAAGTGCTGTGAATTGTGCAAGACTGTTGAATCTCAGATCTGTACCTCTGAAACAAATAATGCAATATATGTTAAGAAAAAAAAAAGAAGAAGAAGATAGCAAGAGGAGATGAATCAAGGGGGGGAAGTCAGAGGGGGAGACGAACCATGAGAGACGATGGACTCTGAAAAACAAACTGAGGGTTCTAGAGGGGAGGGGGTTGGGAGGATGGGTTAGCCTGGTGATGGGTATTAAAGAGGGCACGTTCTGCATGGAGCACTGGGTGTTATGCACAAACAATGAATCATGGAACACTACATCTAAAGCTAATGATGTAATGTATGGGGATTAACATAACAATAATAAAAAATAAAAAAATAACAGTCAAAAATAAAAAAAAAAGAACAATCCAGTAATCTAAGAAACTATCACTTTAACAGAGAGAAAAATCAAACTTTCAGTTTATATCAATACCTTATTGGACTCATTTTAGAATGGATTTTATAGAGGAGGCAGCTAAGATGGTGGTGTAGTAGGAAGACCCTAGGCTTGTCTCATCCTTTGAACACACTCGTTAACTATCAAATTATTCTAAATAGTTAAGAAGTCAACCCGAGGACTGACAGAACAAACTGGACAACTAGAGGGAGAGAAGAGGCCACACTGGAAAGTAGGAAGTGCAGAGATGTTGGGGGGAGAAGCAGATCATGGGTGCTGCAAAGTGGCGGGAGCCCTGGTCATGGAGAAAGGTGAAAGGGAGTGGAACACACAGGGATAAGCACAAGGAGAACATTTCCCCAAGGCCATTGACTGGGAAAATGAGAGGGGCTGATTTTCGTGAGTTTTTGCAACCAGCAGGGCTCAAAGACTGACATTTTAGAGGTCAGCAGTCTCAGCTGGGATAAAGACCTGAGGACACTGCCCTACTCCTGGAGAGAGGGCGCACAAGCAACCCTGGGACAGAGGGCACAATCCGAAGATCACCTAAGGCATATGAGGGAGACATTGCTCTTCTTGGAGTGCATCTATGAGAGGTGGCATTGCCTTTCCAGGGACAAAAGAGTAGTCAGGTGCCATTTCCCTTCTGCGCCTCTCAGCATAGGCACAGATAGGCTTGCTGAAGGCAGCAAACCCAGACACTGGCTGTTTAGCCTTCTTTACTCCAAATCCCATACCTGTGTGCACTGGTGTGACTGCCCTTTCTGGTCAAACCTGCATCAGTTCCAGCATGGTGAGACCCTCCCAGAGAAGACAGTATAGGTCCCCACTACACCAGGTCCCTAACGTATGGAGTTTTAAAAGTCAGTAGGATTGTCTGGGATAGAGCCCAAATTGCACTGCACTGCTCCAGGCAGGCAAAACCCTGGAAACAGGCAGCACGAAAAGAGTGATCTGAAAAATGCCTGGGATGCATGAGGGGAAATAATTTGCTCTTCTGGGAGTGTTTCCCTGAGAGTAGCAAGCATGGAGACCCCTCTCCATGGACAAAGAAGTGGGCTGGCACCATTTCCTTCCCCTGCACCTCTGCAAAAACTAACTTTAGTAAGCAGCACAGTGCTTAATCTGGCTGCATAATCTACTTACACTAAGTCCTGCCCTCCTGTGCTCTGCTGGTACTGCTTTTCTTGGGCAAGTGAGCATAGGGTCCAGCACAGCAGGGCCCTTCCCCAGAAGGCCAGCAGAAACCTCTGCATGCACCACATCTACCAACCATAGAGTTCTGCAAAGTTTTAGGCCTAGTGGAAGTATCATCAGGTATCATTTAACAAGCAGACCAGAGCATGCCTAGTTAAAACTCACTTCACTCTGGGCACCTGGGTGGCTCAGTCGGTTAAGCATTTGCCTTCAGGTCACGTCATGATCTCAGGTCCTGGGATCAAGTCCCACATTGGACTCCTTGCTCAGTGGGGAGCCTGCTTCTTCCTCTCCCTCTGCTCCCCTGCTCCTGCTCTCTCTCTCTCTTAATAAACAAATAAAAAATCTTAAAAAAGAAAAAAAACAAAACTCACTTTACTTTGCTTAAGGTCCAAACACTGCCCAGTGCAGGCTAAGACAGCCTCTGCAGACAACTGACCTGAGGGATAAAGCAGCCAAAACACAGCAGCAGAGTTAATACAACACACACCAGAGACACTCTCTGAAGTGACAGGCCCAGGATACTATATGACCTCTTCTTCATAAAGCCATTAAGCTTAGGAGCAGGAAACACAACAGGCTTTTCTAACACAGAGAAGAAGACAGAGACCCAGATAAAATGAAAAGACAAAGGAATTCACCCCAAAGTAAAGAACAATAAAAGATCACAGTCAGGGATCAAGTCAAAACAGATATAAGTAATATGCCTGATGGAGAAATTAAAGCAACAATCATAAGGATACTAGCCGGGCTTGAAAAAAGCATGGAAGACATCATGCAGACCCTTAACACAGAGATAAAAGAGTTAAAAACAGTCAGAAATGAAAAATGCAATAACTGTGATTTGAAACCACTGGATATATGACCACAAGGATGGAAGAAGCAGAGAAACAAATAAGTGATAGAGAAGATAGAATAATGGGAAGAAATCAGAAAGGGAGACAAACCATGAGAGACTCTGGACTCGGAAATAAACTGAGGGTTCCAGAAGGGAAGGGAAGAGGGATGGGGTAACCGGGTGATGAGTATTAAGGAGGGCACGTGTTGTGATGAGCACTGGGTGTTATATGCAACTAATGAATCATTGAACACTAATAAAAAAAAGAATAATGGAAAATAATGAAGCTCAACAAAAGAGAGAAAGAAGAAGGATGAATCACAAGAGTAGACTTAGGGAACTCAGTGACTCCATAAAGCATAATAAATTTGTATCATAGGAAGGGAGAGAAGAGAGAGAGGAAGAGAGAGAAAAGGAGGAAGAAAGTTTATTTGAAGAAATAATAGCTGGAAACTTCCCTAATCTGGGAAAGGAAACAAACATCCAAATCCAGGAAGCACAGAGAACTCCCACCAAAATCAACAAAAGCAGATCCATACCAAGACGTATTGTAGTTAAATTTGCATAATGTAGGATAAAGAAAAAAAGCAGGACAAAAGAAGTCCCTAACCTACAAGGGAAGACCCATAAGGCTACCTATACATCTCTCCACAGAAACATGGCAGGCCAGAGAGAATGGCAGGACATATTCAATGTGCTGAATGGGAGAATACTGAAGCCAAGAATACTTTCTCCAGCAAAGCTATCATTCAGAATAGAAGGACAGATGAAGAGTTTCCCAGACAAATGAAACCTAAAGGAGTTTGTGACCACTAAACCAGCCCTGCAAGAAATATTAATGGGGACTCTTCGAGTGGAAAGGAGATACCAAAAGTGACAAAGACTAGAAAGAACAGAGAAAATCTCCAAAAACATCAACAAAACAATAAATAAATTGACACAAATAACATAGATAGATACATACCTATCAATAATTACTCTGAATGTTAGTGGACTAAATACTCCAATCAAAAGACATAGTGTGACTAAATAAATAAAAAATAAGACCCATTTATATGCTTCCTACGAAAGACTCAATTTATTTTTTTAATTTTATTTTATTATGTTATGTTAGTCACCATACAATACATCATTTGTTTTTGATGTGGTGATCCATGAATCATTGTTTTCATATAACACCCAGTGCTCCATGCAGTATGTGCCCTCCTTAATAACCATCACTAGGCTAACCCATCCCCCCACACCCCCTCCTCTAAAACCCTCAGTTTGTTTCTCAGAGTCCATAGTCTCTCAGGGTTCATCTTTCCCTCCAGTTTCTCCCCCTTCATTTTTCCCTTCCTTCTCCTAATGTCCTCCATGCTATTCCTTATGTTCCACAAATAAGTGAAACTATATGATAATTGACTTTCTCTGCTTGACTTATTTCACTTAGCATAATCTCCTCCAGTCCCATCCATGTTGATGTAAAAGTTGGGTATTCATCCTTTCTGATGGCTGAGTAATATTCCATTGTATATAGACCACATCTTCTTTATCCATTCATCTGTTAAAGGGCGTCTCGGCTCTTTCCACAGTTTGGTTATTGCAGACATTGCTGCTATGAACATTGAGGTGCATATGGCCCTTCTTTTCACTACATCTGTGTCTTTGGGGTAAATACCCAGTAATGCAATCCTGGGTCATAGGGCAACTCTATTTTTCATTTTTTGAGGCACCTCCACACTGTTTTCCAAAGTGGCTGTACCAACTTGCATTCCCACCAACAGTGGAAGAGGGATCCCCTTTCTCCACAACCTCTCCAACATTTTTTGTTTCTTGCCCTGTCCATTTTTGCCATTCTGGTGTAAGGTGTTATCTCAATGTGGTTTTAATTTGAATTTCCCTGATGGCTAATGATGATGAACATTTTTTCATGTGTCTGTTAGCCATTTGTATGTCTTCTTCAGAGAAGTGTCTGTTCATGTGTTCTGCCCATTTTTTGACTTGATTATTTGTTTTTTGGGTTTTGAGTTTGAGAAGTTCTTTCTAGATCTTGGATACCAGCCCTTTATCTGTAGTGTCATTTACAAATATCTTCTCCCATTCTGTGGGTTGCCTCTTTGTTTGGTTGACTGTTTCCTTTGCTGTGCAGAAGCTTTATACCTTGATCAAGTCCCAAAAGTTCATTTTTGCTTTTGTTTCACTAGCTTTTCGAGATGTATCTTGAAAGAAGTTGCTGTGGCTGATATTGAAGATGCTACTGCCTATGTTCTCCTCTAGGATTTTGATGGATTCCTGTCTCACATTGAGGTCTTTCATCCATTTTAAGTTTATCTTTGTGTATGGTGTTAGAGAATGGTCGAGTTTCATTCTTCTGCATGTGGCTGTCCAAATTTCCCAGCGCCATTTATTGAAGAGACTGTCTTTTTTCCATTGCATGTTTTTTCCTGCTTTGTCAAAGATTATTTGACCATAGAGTTGAGGGTCCATATCTGGGCTCTCTATTCGGTTCCATCAATCTATATGTCTGTCTTTGTGCCAGTACCATGCTGTCTTGGTGATCACTGCTTTGTAATATAGCTTGAAATCGGGCAGTGGGATGCCCAGACTTTGTTTTTCTTTTTCAACATTTCCTTGGTGATTTGGGGTCTTTTTTGATTCCATACAAATTTTAGGATTGTTTGTTCTAGCACTTTGAAAAATGTCATTGGGATTTTGATTGGGATGGCATTGAAGGTATAAATTGCTCTGAGTAGCATAGATATTTTAACAATGTTTATTCTTCCGACCCATGAGCATGGAATGTTTTTCCATCTTTTTGTGTCTTCTTCAATTTCTTTCATGAGTGTTCTGTAGTTCCTAGAGTATAGATCCTTTACCTCTTTAGCTAGATTTATTCCGAGGTATCTTATGGTTTTTGGCGCTATTGTAAATGGAATCATTTCTCTAATTTCTCTTTCTACAGTTGCATTGTTAGTGTATAAGAAAGTAACTGATTTCTGTGCATTGATTTTGTATCCTGCCGCAATACTGAATTTAGACCTAGAGACACCTGCAGTTTGAAAGTGAGGATGGAGAAATATGTATCATGCAAACAGAGATCAAAAGAAAGTCAGATTAGCCATACTTAGACAAATGAGGTATTTTCTTTTCTTTTTCAAGTTTTTAATTTAAATTCCAGTTAGTTAACATATATGGCAAAATTGGTTTCAGGTGTAGAATTTAGTGATTTATCACTTACATATAACATCCAGTGTTCATCACAAGTGCACTCCTTAATGCCCATCACCCATTTAGCCCATCCCCTCAACCACCACCATCCAGAAACCCTCAGTTTGTTCTCTATAGTTATGAGTCTCTTATGGTTTGCCTCCTTCTCTCTTTTTTTGTTTGTTTTGTTTTGTTTCTGAGATTCCACATATGAGTGAAATTGTATGGTATTTGTCTTTCTCTAACTGACTTATTTCACTTAGCATAATACACTCTAGTTCCATCCATGCCATTGCAAATGGCAAGATTTCATTCTTTTTCATGGCTGAGTAATATTCCATTACACACACACACACACACACACACACACATCACTTCTTCTTCTCTATCCACTCATCAGTTGAAGGACATTTGGACTCTTTCAATAGTTTGGCTATTTTTTTTTTTTTTAAAGATTTTATTTATTTATTTGACAGAGGGAGACACAGCGAGAGAGGGAACACAAGCAGGGGGAGTGGGAGAGGGACAAGCAGGCTTCCTGCAGAGCAGGGAGCCCGATGCGGGGCTCGATCCCAGGACCATGGGATCATGACCTGAGCCGAAGGCAGACGCTTAACGACTGAGCCACCCAGGCGCCCCAATAGTTTGGCTATTTTTGATAATGATGGTAAAAACATTGGGTGAATGTGCCCCTTTGAAACTATATTTTTGTATCCTTTTGGTAAATACCTAGTAGTGCAATTGCTGGGTCATAGAATAGTTCTGTTTTTAGAGAGAAAGAGGGGTAGAAAGAGAGAGAGAGAGCGTGCATGCACACAGAGAGGGGAGGGACAGAGGGAGAGACTTAAGCAGACTCTGCGCTGAGCCTGGAACCAGACGTGGGACTTGATCTCATGATCCTGAGATCATGACCTGAGCCGAAAACAAGTCATTCACTCAACTGACTGTGCCACCCTGTTGCCCCTGGATCAGATGGTCTTAACAGATATATTCAGAACATTTAATCTTGAAGCACCAAAATATACATTCTTTTCAAGTGCACCTGGGACAGTCTCCAGAATCAATCACATACTATGTCACAAATATGGTCTCAACAAGTACAAAACGACTTTAATAATACTATGCATATCTTCTGACCACAATACTATGAAAGTTGAAGTAAACCACAGGAAAAATATTGGAAACACCACAAATACAGGGTGGTTAAACAACATGCTACTAAACAATAAATGGGTCAACCAGGAAATTAAAGAAGAAATTTAAAAAATACATGGGAAAAATGAAAATGAAAACACAATAGTCCAAAACGTCTGGGACTTAGCACATGTATTCATAGGAGGGAAGTATATAGCAATACAGTCAGACCTGAAGAATCAAGAAAAATCTCAAATGAACAACGTAATCTTATATCTAATGGAGCTAGAAAAAGAATGACAAACAAAGCCTAAAGCCAGCAGAAGAAGGGAAATACTAAAGATCAGAGCGGAAATAAAAGATAAAGTAACTTAGAAAACTGTAGAACAGATCAATGAAACCAGGAACTGGTTCATTGAAAAAAAAAATTATAAACCCCTATCCAAACTTAACAAAAAGAAAAGAGGATGGACCCAAATAAATAAAATCACAAACAATAGAGGAGAAAAAAACAAAAACAAAAACAACAGCACAGAAAACAAACAGTTACAAGAGAATATTATGAAAAACTGTATGCCAACAATTTGGACAACCTGGAAGAAATGAGTAAATTCGTGGAAACTTAAAAACTACCAAAAATGGAACAGGAAAGGCCCTGCTAAAAAGGAGAACTACAGGTTAATATCCCTGAGGAACTCTGATACAAAAATTCTCAAAAAGATACTAGCAAATGGAATCCAAGAGCACATTAAAAGAATCATTCTCCATAGTCATGTGGAATATATTCCTGGACTGCAAGCATCATTCAATATTTGTAAATTAATCAAAATGATACACTACATTAATAAAAGAAAGGATAAGATCTATGTGATCCTCTCAATAGACGCAGGAAACACATTTGACAGTACAACATCATTCTTATAAAAACCCTCCACAAAGTAGGTTTAGAGGAAACATACCTCAACATCATAAAGGCCATATATAAAAGACCCACAGCTAATATCATTCTCAATGGGGAAAAACTGAGAGCTTCTCCCCTATGTGCATGAACAAAACAAGGATGTCCACTCTCATCATTGTTATTTAACTAGTACTGGAAGTCTTAACCTCAGTAATCAGACAACAACAAGAAATAAAATGTATCCAAATCAGCAAGGAAGAAGCCAAACTCACTATTTGCAGATGACATGATACTGTATATACAAAACCATAAAGATTCCATTAAAAAATTGCTAGAACTGATATACAAACTTAGTAAGGCCACAGGATACAAAATCAATGTACATAAATCTGTACACCAATAATAAAGCAGTAGAATGAGAAATCAAGCAATCAATCCCATTTACAATTGCACAAGAACCATAAAATATCTAGGAATAAACCTAATCAAAGTTAGACTGGAAAAAATTGATAAGGCAAGAAACAACAAATGTTGGAGAGGTTGTGGAGAAAGGGGAACCCTCTTACACTGTTGGCGGGAATGCAAGTTGATACAACCACTTTGGAAAACAGTGTGGAGGTTCCTCAAAAAATTAAAAATAGGGCGCCTGGGTGGCTCAGTCGGTTAAGCGGCTGCCTTCGGCTCAGGTCATGATCCCAGGGTCCTGGGATCGAGTCCCGCATCGGGCTCCCTGCTCTGCGGGGAGCCTACTTCTCCCTCTCCCTCTGCCTGCTTCTCTGCCTACTTGTGTTCTCTATCTCTCTGTCAAATAAATAATAAATAAAATCTTTAAAAAAAAATTTAAAAATAGAGCTGCCATATGACCCAGCAATTGCACTACTGGGTATTTACCCCAAACACAGATGTAGTGAAAAGAAGGGCCACATGCATGCCAATGTTCTTAGCAGCAATGTCCATAATAGCCAAATTGTGGAAAGAGCCAAGATGCCCTTCAAAGGATGAATGGATAAAGAAGATGTGGTCCATATATACAATGGAATATTACTCAGCCATCAGAAAGGATGAATACCCAACTTTTGCATCAACATGCATGGGACTGGAGGAGATTATGCTAAATGAAATAAGTCAAGTAGAGAAAGTCAATTATCATGTGGAACATAAGGAACAGCGTGGAAGACATTAGGAGAAGGAAGGGAAAAATAAAGGGGGGGAATCAGAGGGGGAGACAAACCATGAGAGACTATGGACTCCAAGAAACAAACTGAGGGTTTTAGAGGGGAGGGCGGTAGGGGGATGGGTTAGCACAGTGATGGGTATTAAGGAGGACATGTATTGCCTAGAGCACTGGGTGTTATTCTAAAACAATGAATCATGGAACACTACATCAAAAACTAATGATGGTAGTTTTTGGTAACTACCATAGTAGTTATGGTAACTAACATAACATAATAAAAAAAATAGGAAAATACAACAGTAAAAAAAAAAAAAAAGAGGTAAAAGATCTGTACTGTGCAAATTATAGAACACATATGAAAGGAATTGAAGATGACAGAAAGAAATGGAAAAAAAAAAACTTTCTATGCTTATGGATTAGAAGAAAAAATATGTTAAAATGTCTATACTACCCAAAGTGATCTATACATTTAATTTAATCCCTATCAAAATACCAACAGTGCTTTTCACAGAGCTAATACAAACAATCCTAAAATTTGTATGGAACCACAAAAGAATCCAAATACCTAAAGCAATCTTAAAAAAGAAAAACAAAGCTGGAGGCATCGCAGTTCTGGACTTCAAGCTATATTACAAATCTGCAGTGATGAAGACAGCATGGTACTGGTACAAAAACAAACACATAGGTCAACAGAACAGAATAAAAAACCCAGAAATAAACCAAATCTGTATGGTCAACTAATCTTCAACAAAGCAGGAAAGAATATCCAATGGAAAAAAGACAGTCTCTTCAACACATGTGTTGGGAAAACTGGACAGCCACATGCAGAAGAATGAAACTGGACCCCTTTACTATGCCCTATACAAAAATAAAATCAAAATGGATGAAAGACCTAAATGTGAGACAGGAAACCATCAAAATCCTAGAGGCAACCACAGGCAGTAACCTCTTTGATGTTGGCTGCAACAAATTCTTTTTAGACATGTCCCTGGAGGCAAGAGAAATAAAAGCAAAAAAATAGTTCAAAAATGAACTATTAGGACCTCATCAAGATAAAAAGCTTCTGCATGGTGAAGGAATCAATCAACAAAACTAAAATGCAGCCTCTGGAATGAGAGAAGATATTTGGAAATGGCATATATGATAAAGGGTTAGTATCAAAAATCTATAAAGAACTTATCAAACTCAACCCCCCCCAAAATGATCTAGTTAAGAAATGGACAGAAGACATGAATAGATACTTTCCCAAAGAAGACATACAGATGGCTAACAGACATATGAAAAGATTCTCAAAATTACTCATCATCAGGGAAATACAAATCAAAATTACCATGAGATATCACCTTACACCAGTGAGACTAACTAAAATTAGTAACACAGGAAATAACAGATGTTGGCAAGGATGCAGAGGAAGGGGAACCCTCTTGCACTGTTGGCGATAATGAAAATTGGTGCAGCCACTCTGGAAAACAGTATGGAGGTTCCTCAACAAGGTAAAAATGAACTACCCTACTATTCAGCAATTGCACTATTAGGTATTTACCCAAAGGATACAAAAATAGTGATTTGAAGGGATACATGCACCCTGATATTTATAGCAGCACTATCAACAATAGTCAAATGATGGAAAGAGCTCAAATATCCATGGCATGATGAATGGATAAAGAAGTGGTACATATTTACAATGGAATATTACTCAGCCATGAAAAAGAAAAGAATCTTGCCATTTTCAACAACGTGGATGGAACTGGAGAGTATTATGCTAAGAGAGATGAGTCAGTCAGGAAAGTCAAATACTATATGATTTCACTCATATGTGGAATTTAAGAAACAAAACAGATGAGTACAGGGAAAAAATAAAAGATGAGGCAAACAGGAAACAGACTCTTGACTGTACAGAGCAAACTGAGAGTTACCGGAAGGATGGGAGATGGGTTAGGTTGCTGATGGGTATTAAGGAGGGCACTTGTTGTGAGCACTGGGTGTCATATGTACGTAATGAATCACTAGATTCTACACCTGAAACTAATAATTACTCTGTATGTTAAGCAACTAGAATTTAAACAAAAACTTGAAAAATTAAAACAAATAATTAGAAAGAATCTTATAAATGTATCCATTTAATCTTAGCCAGATTTGACCTCACAGAACAAAATTCTTTTCCCATAAACCTGCAACCTTCTATATCCATTCAGGTTCTATATTATTCTTTTGTTTCTCTTTTCTCATTTTTAAAGATATTTTATTTATTTATTTGAGAGAGAGAGAGAGTGCATAGGCAGGGGGCAGGGCAGAGGGAGAAGCAGACTCCTTGCTGAGCAGAGAGCCCTATGTGGGGCTCAGTCTCAGGACACCGGGGATCATGGCCCTAGCCAAAGGCAAATGCTTAACCAACTGAGCCACCCAGGTAACTCTCTTTTCTCATTTTTTTAAGGAAAAATTACTCCTATTTTTTCCCTAACAAACAAACAAACAAAAAACAGATGTCTTACATTCCTTGCATTCTTTTCATATAAAAGCACATTAAAGTTGCTTTTTATACTCTGTATAAAAGTTTTTCCTTCACTCAATTTCTAGTAGTTATATTTTAATATATTGATGATAATTGTTAACCAATATAATCTTTATTTTACAGAGAAACCTAGGAAGTAAACCATTATAAATTGTCTTATACAGTACTCTGCAGTAGATTAGCAAATTTTATGAATGTACCATCTCACACCATCTCTAGAGGTATATGCTTTGTATGATAAAATTCTCCATGTTTATTAACAAAACCTAATATATTTAGCCTCTTTGTACCATATGAAAATAGGAAGCTAAACGTATGTAAACTTATGCTTAATAATAAATGTTTCAGCACTTTAGCTTATCTAGAAATTATTTAGATATTCAATGGATATCTATTACTTAATTTTGCATAACTCTAAAGTTGTAAGTTACCAAAATATTTTGGAAAATATTTTGAAGCAGACATATTACAAAACACAATTATTGTTAAAATGAAGTTTGTCAGAATAATGACTCAATTTTATTAAAATTAATTTTACTTGTATAATCTTAAACATCTAGTATTTATAATATTAGTTTATTTGACTAGTAAATGGAAGTAGAATAAAATGTATGCTTGCATTATATTTGATGTTCTCTGAGGATATACCTGTATTTTTAAATCAACAATGTTAAATTAGTCTTCTTTATGTATGGAATTATTGAATCACTATATTGTACACCTGAAACTAGTATTACACTATATGTCAACTAACTGGAATTAAAATAAAAACTTTAAAAAAGTAGTCTTCAGCGCAGACCACAGGGGAAGGGAGGGAAAAATTTACGGGAAGATATGAGAGAGGGATACAAACCATGAGAGACTATGGACTCTGGGAAATAAATTGAGGGTTATAGAAGGGAGGGGGTGGTGGATGGGGTAACCAGGCGATGGGTATTAAGGAGGGCACGTGTTGTGATGAGCACTGGGTGTTATACACAACTAATGAATCATTGAACACTACATCAAAAACTAATGATGTAATGTATGGTGATTAACATAACAACAAAAAATTTAAAACAAAAAACAAAACAAAACAAAAACTAATGATGTATTATATGCTGGCTAACTGAACATAATAAAAAAAAAAAAGTAGTCTTATTTACCAAAGATTTACCTAAACCATGTACAGTTTAAGACATTTGAGCTGAAGGGTGCATGCATTGCTCAGTCGGTTAAGTGTCTGGCTCTTGATTTCTGTTCAGGTCATGATCTCAGGGTTGTGAGATCAAGCCCTGCATTGGGCTCCACACTCAGCACAGAGACTGCTCGAGATTTTCTCCCTCTCTCTGCCCCTCTCTATGCTCACTCTCTCACGCTCTCTCTCTCTCAAAATAATAAATAAATATTTAAAAAAATAAAACATTTCAGTTGGTTCCTATATTTCTGGGATATAGAAATATTTAATTTATATAAGTGTTTATTTCTCTCTAAGCCAATTATGATAGAAATCCTTTAAGGAATGTTATAAATAAATTAGGTAGTACCATCAGAAGATGGGAAAATTACACACACACACACACACACACACGCACACACAAATGCAAGGAGAGATTTTATGATTTTCAGTTTTAAAATTTTAGCTAAGAGTCAGGCATAAACAAAATACAAAACTCACTAGCTTATATAAGAGTTGGTTCTCTCTTTTTTATTGCCCCATTTTGTATTTTTATTGCAAATGTATTAATGGCAAATGGGAAATGTTAAAGGTTATCTGTTCAATATGAGGTTTAAGCTTTTTACCAATAATTATGGAGAAGTCTTTTAAGATTTCCCTTGCTCTGGGGCACCTGGGTGGCTCAGTCGTTAAGCGTCTGCCTTCGGCTCAGGTCATGTTCCCAGGGTCCTGGGATCGAGCCCCACATCAGGCTCCCCCCTCCATAGGAAGCCTGCTTCTCCCTCTCTCACTCCCCCTGCTTGTGTTCCCTCTCTTGCTGTGTCTCTCTCTGTCAAATAAATAAATAAAATCATTTAAATAAAAAAAAAGATTTCCCTTGCTCTGATAGGTAATCTTTTTTTTTTAATCTGTCTTTTCAAATATTATATTTCTGAATGTTTCTTTTTTTTAATTTTTTTATTGTTATGTTAATCCCCATACATTACATCATTAGTTTTAGATATAGTGTTCCATGATTCATTGTTTGTGCATAACACCCAGTGCTCCATGCAGAACGTGCCCTCCTCAATACCCATCACCAGGCTAACCCATCCTCCCACCCCCCTCCCCTCTAGAACCTTATAGGGCTGTGGAATACATTTTAGGAGAGAGACTGAGGTGACATAGAGCAGCTCTCTGGCCATCTCTAAAGCCTCTCTGAATGGACTATGGATTCTGAGAAACAAACTGAGGGTTCTAGAGGGGAGGGGGTGGGGGATGGGTTAGCCTGGTGATGGGTATTAAAGAGGGCACGTTCTGCATGGAGCACTGGATGTTATATACAAACAATGAATCATGGAACACTACATCAAAAAAAAAAAAAATAAAGCCTCTATGAGTGGTTAAAATATCCATTCTGTTTCCAATTAGTTTTTTTTTTTTTTCTTTTCTGCCTCAGGTAGTTGCTTTTTGGAGTTTTACAGTTTTTGAGAGCCCCTGATAGGGCCAAGGCCTAAAATTCCAGTGACTATAGGGACTTGAGGAGCTGGAGTCAGAAAAGAAATGTCTGGCAGGAGTGAAGAAAGGGTGGAGAAGGCAAGACTTGAAGGAAGACATATGAAAGGATACAAAGAGCAAAGATGGTAAAAGGAGGAGCGGAAGTAATGGAAAGATAGAGTCCTTAGAGGAGCCAGTGTGGGGAGATATTAAATTTCCCAAAGAAGCCAATAAAGTTCCAAATTATTTTTAGTTAGTTAATGATACCAAAAAGAATAAGTAGAGAAAGTTAGTGATGTAGTAGTATATTGTCACTTGGAGTTGAAGACGGGGTGGGAATGCAAGTTGGAACAACCACTCTGGAAAACAGTATGGAGGTTCCTCAAAAAGTTAAAAATAGAACTATCCTACAACCCAGTAATTGCACTTTGGGCATTTACCCCAAAGATACAGATGTAATGAAAGGAAGGGGCACATGCACTCCAACGTTCATAGCAGCAATGTCCACAATAGCCAAACTGTGGAAAGAGCTGAGATGCCCTTCAACAGACAAATGGATAAAGAAGATGTGGTTCATATATACAGTAGAATATTTACTCAGCCATCAGAAAGGATGACTACCCACCAGTTGCATCGACATGGATGGAACTGGAGGGGATTATGTTAAGTGAAATAAGTCAAGCAGAGAAAGACAATTATCATATGATTTCACTCATATGTGGAATATAATAAATAGCATAGAGGACCATAGAGGAAGGGAGGGAAAACTGAATTGGAAGAAATCAGAGAGGGAGACACACCATGAGAGACTATGGACTCTGGAAACCAAACTGAGGGTTACAGAAGGGAGGGGGGTGGGGCATGGGCTAACTGGGTGATGAGTATTAAGGAGGATGTGTGTGGTGATGAGCACTGGGTATTATACGCAACTAATGAATTGTTGAACACTAAATCAAAAACTAATGATGTACTATATGTTGGCTATTTGAACATAATAATAATTAAAAAAAAAGATGGGGTGTTCCATCAACTGAGAAGTTCTCATTGGAGAAACAGGATTAAGTTGAGAGAACAAAGAGACCTCAAGGAGAACCAGAATTAAATAATGAATGGCAATTATCAAAATGACAAGAACTAACTAGTATTGCCAAGGATACGGAAGGGAAGAAACCCAATTGCACCTGTTGGTGGAAATGTAATTTGGTGCAACCACTATGGAAGACAGTATGGAGGGCCAACAAAAATTTAAAAATAGAACTACCATAAAATCCAGGGTTTCTCTTCTGGTTATTTACATGAGGAAAGTGAATCACTATCTTTTTTTTTTTTTTTTTAAAGATTTTATTTATTTATTTGAGGGAGAGAATGAGAGACAGAGAGCACAAGAGGGAAGAGGGTCAGAGGGAGAAGCAGACCCCCCGCCGAGCAGGAAGCCCGATGTGGGACTCGATCCCGGGACTCCAGGATCATGACCTGAGCCGAAGGCAGTCGCTTAACCAACTGAGCCACCCAGGCGCCCTGAATGACTATCTTTAAAAGATATCTGCATCCTCATGTTTACTGCAGCATTATATACAATAGCCAAGACATGGAAACCACCTAACTGTCCAATGACATATACATAGAAAATACACACACACACACACACACACACAGTCATACACACAATGAAATAGTATTTGGTCACAAAAAGGGGACCCTGCTATTTGTGACAACATGCTAAGTGAAACAAGTCAAACAGAGAAAGACAAATACTGTATGATCTCATTTATATGTGAAATCTAAAACGAACAAACAAACTCATAGATAGAATAAATTGGTGCTTGCCAGGGGTGGGGCATGGGGGATAAGTGAAATGGCTGATATATGTCAAAAAGACCAGGAAGACAAATTTTGTTCTAGCTCAAGAGTCAGAGTAGGAGCCCTACTCAAAACAAGAAGGGGAACAGCAAGAAGGACTTCCATCCCAGCAGATACCTTTCATTAAAAGTCTGGGAGTCTAGCATAGAGGTGAGGGTCCATTTCTGAGTTCTCTATTCTGTTCTATTGATCTATGTGTCTGTTTTTGTGTCAGTACCATACTGTCTTGATGATTGCAGCTTTGTAATAGAGCTTGAAGTCCAGGATTGTGATGCCACCAGGTTTTCTTTTCTTTTTCAACATTCTTCTGGCTATTCGGGGTCTTTTCTGGTTCCCCACAAACTTTAGGATTATTTGTTCCATTTCTGTGAAAAAAGTTGATGGCATTTTGATAGGAATTGCATTAAATGTGTAGATTGCTCTAGGTAGCACAGACATTTTAACAATATTTGTTCTTCCAATCCATGAGCATGGAATGTTTTTCCATTTCTTCGTGTCTTTCTCAATTTCTTTCATGAGTATTTTATAGTTTTCTGAGTACAGATTCTTTGCCTCTTTGGTTAGATTTACTCTTAGGTATCTTATGGTTTTAGGTTCAATTGTAAATGGGATCAACTCCTTAATTTCTCTTTCTTCTGTCTCACTGGTGTATAGAAATGCATCTGATTTCTGTGCATTGATTTTATATCCTGCCACCTTACTGAATTCCTGTATGAGTTCTAGCAGTTTTTGGGTGGAGTCTTTTGGGTTTTCCATATAAAGTATCATATCATAGAAGACATGAACAGACATTTCTGAAAAGAAGACATCCAAATGGTCAACAGATACATGAAAAAGTGCTCAACATCACTCAGCATCAGGGAAATACAAGTCAAATCCACAATGAGATACCACCTCACACCAAGCAGAATGGCTAAAATGAACAAGTCAGGAAATGACAATGCTGGCAAGAATGCAGAGAAATGTGAACCTTCCTACACTGTTGGTGGGAATGCAAGCTGGTGCAGCTTCTCTTGAAAACAGTATGGAGGTTCCTCAAAATGTTGAAAATACAGCTACCCTATGACCCAGCAAATGCACTACTGGGTATTTACCCCAGAGATACAAATGTAGTAATCCAAAGGGGCACTGCACCCCAATGTTTATAGAAGCAATGTCCACAATAGCCAAACCATGGAAAGACCCCAGATTTCCACCGACAGATGAATGGATAAAGAAGATGTGGTGTATACATACAATGGAATATTATTCAGCCATCAAAAATGAAATCTTGCCATTTGCAATGACATGGATGGAACTAGAGGGTATTATGCTAAGCGAAATAAGTCAATCAGAGAAAGACAATTATCACATGATCTCACTGATATCAAGAATTTGAGAAACAAGGCAGAGGATCATAGGGGAAGAGAGGAAAAAATGAAACAAGATGAAACCAGAGAGGGAGACAAACCATAAGAGACTCTTAATCTCAGGAAACAAACTGAGGGTTGCTGGAGTGGAGGGGGGTAGGAGGGATGGGGTGGCTGGGTGATGGATATTGGGGAAGGTATGTGTTGTGGGGGAGCACTGTGTGTTGTGTAAGACTGATGAATCACAGACCTGTATCTCTGCAACAAATAATACATTATAAGTTAATAATAAAAAAAAGAAGTCTGGGAGTCTACCTTAGTTTCAGTATGTACTCAAAATTGTAAGAAGCAAAATCTGTCCTCATCATGCTTCAACAGACATTTGTCCAGAGCATTAGATCAGGACTTGGACTCACCACCATAACAGCAAGAAGTTTGAAGATGACACAAGGGTCTCTTTGCTGCTGAGAAGTCCAGTTGTAATGTCTGAGGAGAGTCCAATGGTGGTTCCAATCCAGATCCAAGCTGTGGAGACCATAACTATCAAAGATAACAAAGCCACACACTAGTTAAAGTGTAAGGACATAATTTAATCACAAATATGTGACTTGAACTCAACTTCTATTTGCTCAGAGGTTATTGGTCCTTTTAAAGGAAAATGAGGGAGTAGGGAGGGGGTGAGCGGGGCCTCAATAGAGTCAGGGAAGTGAAAAATTACAAGAAGTGGGAAATGGGATTGATCCATATGGAACTCATCTGGGTTTGTTATCTAGCACTTATCAAAGTTAGGCTCCTACCTTCCCACACAGACTGGGAAACTAGGACACTTATCAAGAGTTGGCTGCCACAAACAGCAAATTCTTTTGCTTGAATTTTCTCAGGCATGTACTTTAATCCCAGAGTGGGGGTGGGGCGAGGTGTGGGGGTGGGGTGAGGTGTGGGGAGTCTAGGGTCATCCTAAGGATGCAGCTTGAGCTCTTAGAACCTAGGGCAGTTTTTGTTCAAATCTCTAGGCCAAGTTTGTTATGTTCAGGTATGTACTATTTATCCTTGATAAATAAAGTATTACTAATATACCAGTATTAGGTCTGGCTAACTATTGCTACTTCATCCCCACAAGCAGCTGATGAAGGCAATGCAGCAGGAAAGCTCTCTGCTGTGAGACAATGGAGAAAATCACGAGGTTTGTGTCCGGAAATCAAAGAGCCTGTAAGAGGACAGAGGCAAAGCAGGACATACACTCCAGGGAGAAAGGGCCTTTAAGAGGCGCGCCCACACAGGACCGCAGCACCTCGGCGCCCCTTACAGGCATCAACTGTGCGCTCCGGTGGGGTCCCTTTGGCTCAGCGGCCCTTGAGTCTTCTACACAGCATTCTTTTTAAGTCTGCTCTTAGCCTCCCACTTGTGGACGTCAGAGGGCGCTGTGAGCTAGCCCCTCTGAATGTTCCAATCAATGTATCCATCCTAAGCACATGTGCGAAATGACTAAGAGACCTGAGCCTGCACCCAGAGGGAGGGTTGTGAGGCACGGTGAAAGGGAAGCAAACAGGAGCATTCAGGATCCCTGCCAGTCCACTAGCCTGGAAACCCTCTCTGCGGCCTCCATCCCGGCTCCTCAATGGCACACCTGGTAATGTCCAGGGACCTAGCCAATGGACAGGAACCATCCTCATTTGTTTTGGTTGTCTTCCTGACAGGCAGACCTCATGGGCAGGGAATAACATTTCAAAGAACAAGACAGAGAAGTTCGAAATTCCCCAACACCACATGCATTCTTTTGTGGGCTACTCCTGCATTATTTCTGACTTTCCTCTCACCTGCCCAATCCCATTATGCTCTGCCCTTCATGCTCCTGAAATCCTCACAAATTACTGTTCCCAAAGGTCCTTTGAATCCACTGGCTTCTTCACATGCCCTTGCCTGTGGTGAGGGAGGATACACTTTTTCTTCTCCTCTCTGTCCTCCCCATTTTGCATCATCATTCACTATTCCTCATATTTCCTCATATTTCTGGCACTTCCTGCAAGAAGTCTTCTTTGTGCATCCCATTGCAAGTCTGATTCCTTCTTCGGAGTTCCCAAGTACAGCTCTCCACCCACGGTTTAGTTTCTTGTTAAGTTTTGGGAATTCCCACTGGACCACAGTCTCAGAGAATATGGAAACTTCATCTATGTTAATCCCCCATGAGGTCCCTCGCATATACTGGGTACAAAGTGACAAAGAAAGTTTTCCTCTTATTAAAGTTTCAAATCAAATAAGGCTATTTCAATCTCTCACATGCCACACCTCTAGTGTTTCTAGACTATAGAATTTTTTCAACTATAAACAAGATTGGAATCTGAAGACACCCCATCAGGTAGTCAGCACCACATGATAAAATCTTGCCTTTTGGTTGAGACTGCTTCTTCACAACCCATCGCTCTATTAATAAATCACCATGATGTGCATTTCTTCTCACCTCCTTAGCACCTTGCTAAGGAGTCTCACCTTGCTGGATCTAACTATGCATTCACCAGGAATCAGCTCAACAATTAGTACTCCTTTTATAAATCACTTCAAACATCAATTTTCAGTTTCATCTATTTTAACACGCACATATTCTCACATTTTCCATCCTAGAGAGAGAGAGAGAGAGAGAGAGAGAGAAAGCTTCTTATAATTAATGACATCTCAGAGAGCACAGTGTCATTAAACATACACACATAAATTTGGTCTAAAAATCCTTACATTGGTATTTTCTAGTTAGATCACCAACATAAAGTTCTGCAGAACTGATGTCAGTGTCTTGGAGGAAAGTCTCAGGGACAAAGAAGGAGTGTTTTCTATTAAGAAATGCTACATCACAATCTCTAATAACAACACTGGGAGACATTACATTAAACATTAAGAAGATCTATGACTCTGAGTCTAAACCTGATTCTGAAGAATTGTATGCAGACTGTGCAGATACTTTTGAGAACCTAGTTAATTAGTTTCATTTTTTAAATATATAAGTGCTCTATCTATATAATTTGCAAAGGGCTTTTTTAATAAGTACAAACTAAGAATTATGACCATTATAACTTTTCTTTCATTAAGGTACATCTTATATTTATTGATGATTCTTTGATCTGATGACATATGCTAAGTCCCACCCATTTGCAATCAAAGGGAAACTGTGCAAAATCTAACTCTTATACTCCTATTTGTATTACAACAGCTAAGTTTTTCGTCTGTCTTCTTTTGTGGATTTTATTTGAATTATTCCTTCACCTAAATACTAATAATAAAAGCCCAAAACCTGGTGTATAGAAATCTTCCATCTAGGTTTGTAGAAGAAATGAACCAGAAAATTGTTGGAAAATAAACTTTTAAAAGATGAAAAATTCTAAGGAGCTTCCACCTGAAATTTTGGAATCCATTAGCATGGTTTGGGCAACCGTCCTGAGTACTCAGCCTAATGGAAAATAATATGGCCGCTGAAATGCTCTATGAAATAAAATAACAGATACAAAGGGTACAGTTTCTAAAAATTTTAAGTACTGAAAATATTAAATTGAATTACCAGGGAAAATTGTTTAACATGTAAATACCGATTTTGACTAGATCAAGTAAAGTGGGAACACATTATCATTCCTAGTGATAGCAATGCTACTTTTCATAATTTACATAAATAAATTATGTAAATATAGGAAAATAATTCTAATCCTATAATTGTTCTTTTGGCTTTTTATGAAGAAGTAAAATAGATAATTATTCTAGTAATGCTTCAAATATCATTAGTCTGTTCCTGCACCACAAATGTGGTGATAAAGATGATCATAAAGCTTGAATTGGCAGAATATTGAGTTTGAGCAAGGAGGTTCACATTTTTTAACAAAATTTTGCTCCATAATCTAATTATTGTATTTATATCTATGTATACACATATGCACACAAATATATATTTAATGCCAGAAGTGTTCCAGACTCTGCTGTAGGAATGGTGATAAAGCGGTGATCAAAAGAGAAAAATTACCTGTACTGCACTCTATTCTAATACATGTTCAGTGTCTACTGGTTTTCCAGTTACTTGTGTATAGTTGTGGAAATCCTCCTCTCTCAGTTTTTATGGTCTCCCAGTAAAAATATTTATTCAGAGATAAGTCAGACAGAGAATGGCAAATACTACATGATATCTCTTGTATGTGGAAACTTAAAAAAAGCAAACTCATAGAAACAGTGAGTAGAATGGTGGTAAACAGGGGCTAGGGGTGGGGGGGGAGGGGATGCTGGTCAAAGTGTACAAACTTGGTGTAAGAAGATGAGTAAGTTCTGAGGATACAATGCACAACATAATAATTACAGCTAACAATACTGTATTATATACTTAGAAGTTGCTAACTAGGTCTTAAATGTTCTCGTTACAGAAAATAAGTGATAATTATGTGAAGTGATAGAAGTGTTAGATGTTGTTATGGTAATAATAATATTGCAATAATAATTGTGTCAAATCAGCATGTTGTATACCTTAAACTTATACAATGGAATATCTCAAAAAATTTAAGTTCCATTTCGAACTACCTTAAAAAACCTCTTTGGATGTAAGCTTGCAAGAGTGCCCTTGTGCCTCTTTAGCACTACAGTGGGATCAGGCACCAAGCACATCCTCCATGGTTCCTGGCACCAATCAGGATGCTAAGCTGACCTACAGGAATTTTCATAATTCATTGTGTTAAGGATAAACCAAGAGTTCTGTGGTCTATTTTCACTTACCTAGCACATTCCTTCTACCAATGGAATGGAGCATGGAATTTCAATAGGCATACATATTTTCAATTCAAGGTTATGGGCGGCAACACTGTTTCAGATACCAATATGTTGAATCTTTGTCCTTGAAAAGCCCAAATATCCTATTTTTTAGAAGATTCTGACCTCCCAGTCATTACCATATGAGACCTTCTCCTCTAATTCTAGAGTCTACCAAAGGACATTTTTGCCTATGGTTTAATGCTAGCCCAGACAGGATCTATTATAATATGGGAACTGACACTCAGGGCCAGAGCCAAAGATAGAGTCAACATAAGACCTCAGTTGTGCCCATGTAATGCATTGCTGTAGAATGGGAAGAACATACAAGGAGCAAAGGAAGACAAGACAGAGAAAGGACTTTTAAAGGGCCAGTAACCATGCCAAGTGGTTTGTGATGACAATGATACTTACTGTTTAAAAATAAGTTTAAGGGTGCCTGGGTGGTTCAGTTGGTTAAGCATCTGCCTTCAGCTCAGGTCATGATCCCAGAGTCCTGGGATCAAGTCCCACATCGGGCTCCCTGCTCAGCAGGGAGTCTGCTTCTCTGCCCCTCCCCTGGCTCTTTCTCTCTCTCTCATTCTCTCTCTCAAATAAATAAATAAAATCTTAAAAAAATAAGTTTAATATTTTTTATTGTGTCACTTATATGCTATTCCTGCTATTTAGGGCAAGATTCCAAGCAAGAGAAGTGGCCCTATTTATTTATTTATTTATTTATGTATTTATTTATTTAGTCATTCATTCATTCATTCAAGAGAGAGACAGAGAGAGCTCAAGCAGGGGGAGAGGCAGAGGGAGAGGGAGAAGCAGACTCCCCGCTGAGCTGGGAGCCTGACATGAGGCTTGATCCCAGGACCTGGAGATCATGACCTGAGCCGAAGGCAGATGCTTAAACATCTGAGCCACCCAGGTGCCCCAAGACATGGCTCTATTTAGTCTCAGTTTGTTCTTCTCTAACATGTGGAAAATAAATATACCATTGGGATTGTTTGAGGTTGCAAACAACCAATGCATGGGAGAAATAACTAAAATCATTGATAGTGTTCACTGAACTCATTGCAGGTGTCCAACCCTGCTAAAAGCTGTTCTCATAAATTGTGTCACAGCACAGGTCATGTGTTCCATGGCTTTGACTAAACATCAGGTATGTCTCTTTTGAAGAAACCCTATGCAGAAGCCACAATGGAAGTGGTACAGGGATAATTCTTACCTGGATAAGAGTGCCATATGACGGCTACCTGTGTGAGCATTTGAGCAGAATCCTGATGTCCTTTCTGAAAGCATACTGGAGGACTGGAGGAAGAGGTAGAAAGCTACCAACTAAGAGTACAAAAATGGAAATCTGATGGATGCTGGATCCATGAGGATGTTCTTAAGCTTTCCAAGAGTCCTGGCTTGCTTACCCTAGGATTTTGCCATGCATATAAAAAATAAACTCATTGCTTCTGTATGTAACTGTTGTAATGTATTGTTTTAGACCTTGATACTTAAAACATGGCTTTGTAACACCTGGGCAATATTCTAAAAATGACAATCCACAAGAAGCAATATCAGAGTCTTTTCCCAAACTTGTCTTCTCTCCTCAGCCTCTGTTCCTTTGTTCTCTCCTCTGGTTACTTGACCTCCTGTGGTTTAGGTGGGAGATAATTTTGCAGATAAGAGAGGTTTAGGTAAGAAAAACAGAGAGTAATGAAATGGTCAAAATTGGTTAATTTATTCAAAATGGTTAAATTATTCAAAAGTTATAAATGGGGTGATATTTTATAAATATCAAAATGCTTCTGAGTCCATATAGGAAAATGAGTAAAAATCATGCCATCTTATGACATGAAAAGATTTTATTTTTTTAAGGATTTTATTTATTTATTCAGGAGAGACACACAGAGAGAGGCAGAGGCAGAGGGAGAAGCACGCTCCCCACAGAGCAGGGAGCCCAACACAGGACTCAATCCCAGGACTCTGGGATCATGACCTGAGCCGAAGGCAGACGCTTAACCAATTGAGCCATCCAGGTGCCCTTTATTTTATTTTTTTAAAGATTTATTTATTTTAGATTGAGAGAGAGTGCAGTTTGGAGGGCTGATGGAGAGGTAGAGAGAGTCTGAAGAAGACTCCACGCTGAGTGTGGAGCCCCAAATGGGGCTCTACCTCACAACCCTGAGATCATGATCTGAACTGAAACCAAGAGTAGGATGCTCAACTGACTGTGCCACCTAGGCACCCTGACATGAGAAGATTTTAAAAGCAATTTGGCAATATCTAGCAATATTTTAGAGGGATACCTTCTGGCTCTAAGAATCTCTGCTACAAAAATGTATACATTTTAGTATACATGTTTATTTTTATGTTTAAGGATGTTTGTTTCAACATTGTTTCTTGTATCAAACAACAATAACAACATAAACAAAACTCCCCCAAATATTGAAATATCAAGGGAAAATTGGTAAACTGGAAAATCAGTGTGGCCCATCAATACAATGAAATACTATGAAAACTTTTATTACAATTGTATAATGTATATCTGCCAGTATATGAATGGATACAAAAGACATGGCATACATCTATACAATGGAATATCATTCAGCCACAAGAAGAAGGAAATTCTGCCATTTGCAACCACTTGGATAAAACTTGAGGGCATTATGCTAAGTGAAATCAGTCAGATAGAGAAAGACAGATACTGTATGACATCACTTTTATATGTATTCTAAAAAGATGAATTCATAGAAACAGAGAGTAGAGTGGCTCTTAAAGGGGGTTAGGGCTTGGGAAAATGGGGTGACGTTGGTCAAAAGGTAAAACTTCTAGTTATACAATGAATACATTCTGTGGATCTAATGTACAGTGTTGAATTATAGCTAATAAACTGTATTATATAGTTGTAAGTTGCTAAGTGAGTAAATCTTTAGTTCTCACCACAAAAAAATGATAATTATATGATGTGACTGAGGTATCAGCTAATGTTATGATAGTAATCACTCTGAAATATGTAAGTGTATCAAATCAACAGGTTGTACACCTTAAACTTACATAATGTTATATGCCAATTATTTATCAATAAAACTGGAAAAGTTTAAATTATTAAAAATACATGTTCGCTAAAATATTACAAGTAGACAACCATACAAATGTTAGGTGATAATTTCTTTCCTTTTTACTCAATTTAATGTAACACGTTTACCTTCAAAATAATATTTAGTTGGGGTGCTTGGCTGGCCCAGTCTGTAGAGCATGCAACTCTTGATCTCAGGATCTTGAGTTCAAGCACCACGCTGGGTGTAGAGCTTACTCAAAAAAATAATAACATTTAGCTAAAATATCAATTTAGTGTGGCTGAAAAAATACTTTTGTGGCAAGAACAAAAGTAGGAGGGTGGTTCTGGAAAAAAAACAAACTTTTGTATTTAGCATTTAATCATTCAATCATTCATTACACAGAAGAACATAAAAATTCAAATTCAATTACCAAGACCCCAACAACTGGACAGAAAATATATGAAGAATATGGAGAGGCAGCTAGAATATTAATTCATATATATATGCTAGTCATATCATGAGAGGCTTATCCTCAAGACCTAACCTAAACCCAATTACCTCCCAACATACCATTGCTTTGGGGAGTAGGGCTTCAACATATGATTGGGGTGGGGCATAAACATTCAGTCCATAAAATTCTTTACTGTTAGTTTTTATAGTGCATCGTTTTTATGGCAATAGAAATCATTTCCTTACCTGTCAGAATGACCACTTATTTGCTGTATCAAAGCAGCAGGACCTTCATCTGCTCAGAACACTCATGTATCCTCCACACACAGCAGAGTGGATGCCATGTGGGTGACTCAATATTTCATTTCACAGGGGCATCTGGGTGGCTCAGTTGGTTAACTGACTGCCTTCAGCTCGAGTCGTGGTCCCAGGGTCCTGGCATTGAGCCCCGTATCGGGCTCCCTGCTCAGCAGGGAAGTCTGCTTCTCCCCCTGCTCATGCTCTCTCACTCACTCTCTCTCTTTCAAATAAATAAATAAATAAATAAAATCTTTAAAAAAATATTTCATTTCACAAAAGTGAATGAAATGCTGCATCAACCTCCCTATCCTTATTTAAATAAGCCATGCAAGTACACAAAATATAATTTGGTCTTTTTAAAATATTTTATTTATTTGAGAGAGTGGGGGAGGGGCAGAGAGAGAGGGGGAAGCAGACTCCCCGCTGAGCAGGGACCCCCCCCCCCATTGCGGGACTTGATTCCAGGACTCTGAGATCATGACCTGAGCTGAAGTCAGCCGCTTAACCGACTGAGCCCCAATTTGGTCTTTTTGATGACCCAGGTGCCCCAATATGGTCTTTTTGATGATTAAAATTATTTAGTTGCATCCTGCTGTATAGAGATAAAGTTGATATGAGTCCTGCCTACTGATTTATCCACAGCTCTGCTCATTCTACTCATACATCCATGAATATGGCATATAATTTCTTCGCAATTCACCAACATATATGATACCTTGTTACCTTAGTTACCTGCATCTCCATGTGGATAATCAAGGAATTTTGAGGAAATCACGATTCTTTTGCCTGTATGAACCTCCAAAAATAAGTATTTTGTGATAATTAGTTTCATGATGAACAAATATGTATATTGTCATGTGTGTGTTTCTTTCTCAGATAGAAAAATACTGGGTCAAAATAAATTCAACAACTATTTATGGATCCTGTACTTTCACTCCAGTCATGGTTAATTCTTTAGAGCTTTCCTGGGCTTCCTAGCCTCCTAGTTATTGGACTTAACATGAAGAAGAAATTAAACACTCTTTTTCCAACTGCCTTTTCCTACTGACATTGTTGATGAAACATTTCAGGGCTCAGAGATTTTTGAAGTTCAGAGGTTTATAGTGTTTTGTTTTAACATGAAGCTAAGACAATTACAAAGTATGACTTGAACTAACCACAAAATTGTGCAATGGACAAAATCCATAAAAGTAATACATACCAGGTGAATTCTAGGAAATCCAGCTCTTCCCTGTGAGTAAGGACTCTGGATTGTGGGTGTAGAGAAGACCACATGTCTAAGCCCTAATCTCTATATCATACTTAGTAACTATATATACTTAGTAACTTAGTAACAAACATGTATATATATTGTATAAACCATATATTGCTACACAGATGTTTATATATATTTACATATTTATCTACTGATATATATATATGTGTGTGTGTGTGTATAATCTGATTATATATGATCAGGTCATATATAATCATAATCTACTTCTGGGACATTCCATGAGGAAGAGAGAGTAAGACAGAAGGACAGCTTTGTGAACTCTAACAAATACCCACAATAGACCCATCATACTAATGGGTCTGAAAAAACTGAACAGATATGAAGAGTTTATCCCTGAGGATATTTTGCATTTAGAAAGATGGGCTTTGAACTGTATCCTTAATGTCTTTATCTACCTAATGGCTAAAATAATGTCCATGATGAAATTGTATGTGTATGTGATCAAAGCAAAGCCCTAAAAGTAGAGTTGTGACACATACTATACCATCATAGTTTTATCTATAATCATTGTTCCTACCATTATTATGATCATATGTGCATTCACGTAAATGCAAACAAACACATGTACACACACATACACACTCATAAATCCACTTTCAAAGAATCCACATAAGTATAAGTAGAGTACATCTTTAGGAGAGAAATACACCAAGATTTTGATAGCGGTCACCACTGAAAGGTGAGATCAGACGAGACCTAAGATATATGCAGATTTCCAATGTCTACACTTGAGACTTCTACACTTATAAAAGGAAATAAAAATCAATAAAGCAAAAAAAATATATATATATAATGCATAAGTTATTATAATTGTAAGTATTAGAAAAGTAAATTAGAAAAGATGTCTAACTATGATTACTGCTATTCCATGTTTTTCTGATTATATTCTGCTTGCTCTTTTTGTTTTCTATATACTTTCTACAACTTTGCAGAACTTCAAGGAATTCCAACTAACTTTCAAAAATAAAGAAAGCATATGTTTCATTCTGTAAGTTTTGGGGAACTGATTAGAAAGAAGAAAAATTAAGTTTTTGAAGACAATATAGTGTATAATCATAATCACAATAATAGCCAAATTTATAAGGCATCAATGAAGAGGTTTTAGGAATACCTTAGTGAGGAGAATATTAGTCTGATAGTGTGGAGATCCTGGAGCAAAGATCACTCTAAAGGCACATGGAAGACTACAACACATAATTGTTACTGTCAATTTGTGGGGAAAGGAGAGGAATGAAGAGCAAGGAGCATATATAAAGGGGTATTATGAGAAGATGTTTGACAATTAACTGAATAGTGTAGGCATAGCTTATTCTGGCGCAAATATATGTTCAGGAAGTCCTGAATTTAATTTACTTGCTTATTTATTTATTTATTTAGTAAACTCTACCCCTAATGTGGGGCTGAACTCACCACCCCAAGATCAAGAGTCACATGTTCTACTGACAGAGCCAGCCAGGTGCCCCAAGTTCTGAATTTTATTTTATTTTATTTTATTTTTTTTAAGATTTTATTTATTTATTTGAGACAGAATGAGAGAGAGAGAGAGAGCACATGAGAGGGGGGAGGGTCAGAGGGAGAAGCAGGCTCCCCGCCGAGCAGGGAGCCCGATGCGGGACTCGATCCAGGGACTCCAGGATCATGACCTGAGCCGAAGGCAGTCGCCCAACCAACTGAGCCACCCAGGCGCCCCCCCCCAAGTTCTGAATTTTAAATTTAGCTCCATGAAAGCTGACTTTAAAGTGCAAAGGTTCTGGGGTGCTTGGGTGGCTCAGTCAGTAAAGTGTCTGCCTTCGGCTCAGGTCATGATTTCCAGGTCCTGGGATTAAGTCCTGCATCAGGCTTCCTGCTCAGCAGTGAGTCTGCTTCTCTCTCTCTCTCCCTCTGCTCACTGTCTCTCTCAAATAAATAAATAAAATCTTTAAAAAAATAAAGTGCAAAGGGCGCCTGGGTGGCTCAGTCGTTAAGCGTCTGCCTTCAGCTCAGGTCATGATCCCAGCATCCTGGGATCGAGCCCCGCATCGGGCTCCCTGCTCCGCGGGAAGCCTGCTTCTCCCTCTCTGTCTCCCCCTGCTTGTGTTTCCTCTCTCACTGTGTCTCTCTGTCAAATAAATAAATAAAATCTTTAAAAATAAAAAAAAAATAAAGTGCAAACGGTCCATTTTGTAGCTGACATAAATATATCCATTACATTTATTTCAAAATTTTGGTAGATCAAACAACACATTTTAAAATTAGAATAAATAATATCATGTCATGTAAAATTCATCTAAATTTAAAATATAACATGACACTCAGAGCAAAGTTTCCTGCCATTTTTGATACCCACTAGGTGTATTGCTTTAGAAAATTTTAGAAATATTAATATAGGAAACATTTACTAAAATCTGCATTTCATATTAAAAGTGGCATTCTTGGTGCACCTGGGAGGCACAGTCAGTTGAGTGTCAGACTCTTGGTTTTGGCTCAGGTCATGATCTCAGGGCTGTGAGACTGAGCCCCACATTGGGCTCCGCACTCAGCACAGAGTCGGTTTGAGACTCTCTCTCCCTCTCCCTCTGCCCCTAACCCCCTGCACATGCTCTCTTTCTCTCTAAAATAAATAAATACATCTTAAAAAAAGAAAACTTCATATTTAAAAAATAAAAAATAAAAGTGACAGTCTTATTCCTATAACAAAAAAGTGATACTCGGTATCATTATAATTGACAAATATTTGAAAATTTACTAAGAATACAAATATATTAAAACAGAATTGAAAGGCATAGAAACTAAAATGAAGAACTTGGGTTTTGCATATTTTATGAGTATAATATGAATTTGTGAACATAAATTAAACAATTTTTTGGCCAAAATTTAAAAAGTGGAGAAAGCTGCTTTCAAGGTTCCTTTTCCAGGTAAGATGAGGTAAGCACACTCCACCCTGTTTTTTCCCCTGAATGTAGCTATAAACGTTGAATAAAATGTATGGAACAGCTATTTAAAGACTGAAAATAAACAGTGACTGGGAATCAAAGAACAATGGATTGTGAAGTACTACTGATTTGGTGGTGTGTTTTCGCTCTTTTTTTCTTTCTTTTCTTTCCTCCCTCCCTTCCTTTCCTTTCCTTTCTTTTCCTTTCCTTTTCTTTCTTTTTATGTTTCCCTTATCATGTATCTACTGGCCTGAGATATGCATGTATCTCCTAGCCTCTACCTAACACATCCAGAATTCCACAAGTGAGCAGTGCAGTGCAGATAGAATGATCCAGGAGAAGCCCTTATCTAACACTAATTTGAGAATAGCAAAGGGAACTCCTAATGCTCAGAAAGTGCAGAATTTGCCTTCCCTCCCCCCCTTTCTTTTCTCCAATCTCTTTCCCAAGCCCTGAGGCCACTTTGTTGTCATGGTAACAGTGGCAGCTAAGGGAGCTCACAAGAACAAAAAGTAAGAGTTAGGAAACTTTCCCCTCTATTGAGAGAAGTTGCAGTTCTGAGACAGTAGGGCCAACATATATTATTTTTATGTTTTCTTTCTCTGTCTTCTGACCATTTCATCCCAGAACATGGTCTAAATCACGGCTCAAGGACTGAAAAGGGGAACCAGTGGAAACAGAAAGTACTGGGAGATTGTGGAGAAAGAGGAGCTTGAGAAAGGGATTCCTCGAAATAGCACAAGAATTCACAGGCTCACCGCCCCCTCTAACTCTCTTAGTGTTGATTTCATTCCAATTAACATACCAAAGACTGAAACTGCGCAGGCTCTAAACTGAACTCTGGGTGGTGTAAAGACTAGATAGTAAACCATTTTGGCTTTATGTGCCATATTGTCTCTTTCAAAACTACTGAAATTTCCAGTTGCAGCATGAAAGCAGCTATAGACAAATAAAAGGGCATGCCTGTTACATTAAAATTTTATTTACAAACACAGGTTTGGGGCATAATTTATGTCTTGGACTGTAAGTCAACAGAAATATGTGACAGTGTTCATTGCAGCACAAGGGTGAATATTATGGTTTCAGCAGACAAAATAACACTTTTGTGTTCTCACTCCAACAATAATTGCTGCTTTAAAATTGTAAATGCATTTTACCTTTGTTTTCTCATCTATATAATAGTTAAATTCATAGAACAACTCCATGTACATTTTCTTAACTTTAATTTCAGAAAAAAATATGGCACAAAATAGCCTCTGAGTAAGTACTTGCTTGAATTAATATTATCCTTATATATTGTGTATAATATATTAAACACATATAAAGAAACAAATTTATGAAACATATTAATGTATTTTATGTATCTTATAAATATAACTTTAAAAAGGGCACCAAAGTTAAAAAAATAAAAGACACCAAAGTATTAATGGTGGTAATGCACTGCAATGATTAATTTCTGGAATTGGGGGTATAGGTGGAAAGTTCTTAACTGTAAAAAATTACAATTATTTTTCCATTTTGTTTCTTTTCTGTTGCTGACAAGGATTCTTTGCTTGACCAAACTTTAGTCAGGCTCCTGAACTTTCTCTTGGTCCCATGTGTGCACTTCCTTGTAAAATCTACTTTTAGCAAGAACTCCACAAGGTCACATTAACCAGAAACTCCCACCCTAAATATTTGAACATTCTTGAACATCCTTAATTAGCTTCCTTATCTTCCACCAACCCCCCGTTTGTGTCTGTTGAGCCTGGCCTTTTTCAGCAGGAATCCTATTAGGTTGATTCAGCAGAACTCTGAAATTTCATCTGATTCCCACCCTAGTTTTTGGCTATAAATCCAAATACTATATTCAAGAGTTGAGACTAACTTCTTTCTTCTACTATAAAATCCCATTGCAGTTGTCCTTATACCTATTACAATGGTCCTGAATAAAGTCTAACTTCCCATTTTTAACAAAGGTCATTGAATATTTTTCTTTAACATTACAACTGGATGTATTCCACTTTCAAAAAAAACAACAATAGGATAGACAATGTAGCAAAATAAGTATACAAGATTATAGAACAATGATAGTGTCAACTAATAAATTATAGCAGACCATAGTGCCTTAATGTTGGGATTCCCTCCCTTCCCCTTAACCTTCTCTAATATTGCTTAAATATTTCATTATAAAGCAAAAAATGGAGGTAAAATCAAAATAATTTACAACAAAAATAAAACTTGAGTTTTGGGGTTGTAGAAACTACAATGTTGTTTACCATGAGCAAGATGATGATTAAGCTGCAGAGTCAGAAACCAACTTCCTTAGTCAGTTCATACATTTATAAAGAAAACTTTGCTGGAACAGTCATATCTGTTCATTCATGTATGGTCTATGGTTGCTTTCATGTTACAACTGCAGAGATGAGTAACTGTCACAGAGACCATTGCAGGCCTTCCAAGTTTAAAATGCTTAATATCTAGCCCTTTATAGAAAAAAAAAAAAATGCTGACCTCTGAATTAAAGAGTTTGGGGAATATTTTCTATGAAGAAGGAAGAAAAGGAAGGAAGGAAGGAAGGAAGGAAGGAAGGAAGGAAAAGGGTGAGTCAGAACTGGAAGGATAGCATAGGTGAACCAGAGGCAGTAGCAGTTACAACAATTTTGGGATTGAATGATCAGTTCTAAGATGACAGCTAGGGTAATGGAGTAAGATAAGTCAGGATACATAGAAAACCAAGGTTCAACAGATGTTTTAAAAGCCTTGAAACCTTTTTCAACTTTGCACAAAATTTTTTTTAAAAATCTTAAGAAGAATTTTATAATGTGTATATTGAGACTTTGGGACAGTTTAACTTTGAAGCCCCTAAAGTTTTCTTATATTAAAGGTATTTTACTGAAATAGTAAGAAAATAAACCATTAGAGAATCAATAAAGAATCTTAAGGAACATGTAGAAATGATTAAAATAGTATACCATTAAAAAACCCTCAAGATCAGTGTTATTAAAAAATATTTAAACTTTGCAGATGGACGCAATAAAGGAAATATAAAGAAAGGGTATAAAATTATGGTTTTTGGTAATGCTTATGTAACTACTGAAAAAGAGGAAGAAAGGGTCGTGGGAACTTCACAGTAGGTAGTTTTCGCGGGGGCAGGGACAAAAAACCCGAGACTAATACAAAGTTGAAGAGCAAGAACCCAAACCAAGATGCGAGTCTGGGGAGACTTTTTTTTTTTTTTTTTAATGGGACGATACTTAAATAATCTGTTAAAGTCTTTGAGGCGAACACGACTGACAGGAAATTCACTGAGCGCGCCTTAAAGAGGAACTGACACAGAGAAGAGCACGGAAACGGAAACCAGGACGCGAAGGAGTGCTGCACCTGAAAATGCCCCGCCCACGCGCCGCGGAGCTTGCAGGATCGGCTTTTGCTGCGGCCAGAAAACCACGTGACCTTCCCACAGCGCACTGCGAGCAAGCCGGCCGCGCCATGTAATGGCGCATTTCCTGCCGGTTATTTTCCCGGCGGGCGCGCTTTGATGGCTGGCTGTGTAGTACCAGTTGGAATCCCGGGGTGTCAGACTGCGTGGCTCCGCTGGGGAGCCTCGAACAAACACACCAGGCCTATCAGAGTGGAAAATGTTTTAAAGTATGATAATGTATCAAGGCTTTAGCCTAAGAAATCACGCTCCTTAACTATAGTGTGACTAAACAGGGAAATAATGTTTGTAAACACACACATTTCCAAGGATGAATGTGACATAGTGTGAAGTCAACCGCCCTAGTTTTATATAAAATATCCACTATATATATATGTCCATGATAATTCCAAATGAAATCAATCTGATAGAATTCACACATCAATGCTTAACCTTTATGTTACTTGTAGAAAAATGTAAAGTGGATATGGGCCAGGCTTACCTATATCTTTATCGAGAATGATCATGAATAACATTTTTTCCCCACAGAAATTATTTATTATGCTTCACTTTTCAAATAAATATTTAAAATATCCTGCTCAAATGAACACAGGCATTTCTGGTTCCTGGATCCCATCTGTTTTTTCCCCCTTAACTTTTTATTTAGTTTGCTGTTGGCCTCCCATTTCTGTTGATGCTAGATGGCGCTCTGAGCCCAGGGGTCTCTGATTCCAAAAAACAGTGTAGCACGTACTTCTGAAATATGAGAAGGTGAGTTTAAGGCTTGAAAGTGACCTGTGTTTGGAGCTGAATTGCCTCCTTATAGGAGGGGAGTTCATGGTCTGACTTGGCATCTTTCATATGGAAGTCTAACTCGATCAAGAGAAGGCTGTACCCTGCAAACACTGTTTGTGTGTGTGTGTGTGTGTGTGTGTGTGTGTGTGTGTGTGTGTGTGGCCATTTTTCCTGGAACTTAGGCTTTCTCTTTTTTTTTTTGTTTCCATGCCATACTTTTTCTTTGCCTAGTCTTTCTCTAAACCCCATAAATTTTGTTATTCAAATTTACAAGTCTCTCAAATTCTCATTTTACAGTTACACTGTTCCTAGTAAGCAGACCCCATAGTAGCCCAGTGAAATGTGAAAAACTATAATATCCAACAGTAACAATAAAATGTCCCCCAAACCTAGCCTAGGCATATATTTCCAGCTCTCTTCAAGTGTACTGAAATTGCTACTTTCCATGTGATTTCTCACATCTTTTGTCTTTTATACATACCCTGACCCCTACAATTTCTTTTTTGGCTTCCCTAGCTCTAATTTCAATGGTTTTCTGCTCTTACTCTTTATTCAATCATAGAATGTTTCTTCAGCAAATCTTCAATGACCACTTAAATTCAGGTTGCATGCTAGTACATGGTGTGGGTTGCAGCAGAGTAATACACATTCCCTCCTACAGCATATCTAATCATATTTCCATTGCTATTTGAATCTCCACTTGCCTGATGTCTCAAGTAAAAAGAGAAAATTTATATTGGTTTTTCATTTGTCCATTCTTCATATCTAGCAAAATACATGTCACATGGTTATCACTCAATTATTTTACTTTTCAAAATTGAATGGGTTAAAATCAATTGTCTTTCTGATACACATAGGGATAAATCTGACAAAATATGTGCACAATTTGTACTCTGAATATTGTACAACACTGATAAGATTAATACAAAATATTTAAATGTAGAAATAGTCCAATCTCATGGATTAGAAGGGTCAATATTTTTAAGATGTTAATTATTGCATATTTATCTAAGGATCCAAGGGTTTTTTTACACAATCCCCAATCAGTATCTCATTATGAATTTTTGTAGAAATTGACAAGTGGATTCTAAAATTTATGTAGGAAAGTAAAACACTTAGCCAAATTAATTCAGAAAATAAGGAGCAATGTTAGAGGACTCATATAATTTATTTCAAGACTTAATATAAAGGAAAGTTGATATAAAGATAGATATTTAAATAAATGGAACATCATAGCATCCAGAAATAAACCTATAGGTATCTGGTCAGTAGGTTTTTGATAAATGTGCTAAGGGAAGTCAATGGAGAAAGGACAGTATTTGCAACAAATGGTGCTAAGACATTTGAGCACTCATATGCCAACAACAACAACAAAATGAAGCCATCCAATTGTATTCTGCACTATATTAAAAATCAACTCAAAATTTATCATAGATATAAATATAAAACCTTAATATATAAGATATCTAAAAGAAAACACAGCAGGTAACCTTTGTGATCTTGGGATAAGCAAAAAACTCATGGGTAGGAAATAAATATTAAAAGCCACAAAAAATGGATAAATTGTATTTAATCAATATTAAAAATAAGTTCTATTCTATGAAAGACTGTCAACTTCCATAGACTTAAAGAAAATATTTTCAAAACATAACTGATACGAATCTTGTATCAAGAATTTGTGTGTGTGTATACATATAAACATATATATAATATATGGTTTAGTAACAAAATAGTATGTACTATGAATTTTAGTAACAATAAAACAAACACAATTTTTAAAGCAGGAAAATTGATACTTAACCAAAGAAGAGCTGGCAAACAAGCCCATGAAAATATGCTCCACACCACTGTCATCAGACAGATGTGAACTGAAACCACAATGAGACACCACTACCCATCTACTAGAATAATTTTAAAAAGTTAAAAATATACTGCTAATACCAAATGCTAGGAAATATGGCCTTTAAATAAGTGATTAAATTTAAATGAGGCCAATAGGGTGGGTCCTTATCTACTCTGACTGGTGTCCTTATAAGAAGAAGAAAAAATGGACAGGCAAAGAAATATCAGGGATGCTGACACAGAAAGACCATATGAGGATACATTAAGAAGGCAGTCATCGGCAAGCCAAAAGAGAGTCCTCAGAAGAAACCAAACCTTTCAACACCTTGATGTTGGACTTCTAGTCTCCACAACTGTGAAAAAATAAATTTCATTGGTTTAAGCCATCCAGTCTGTGGTATTTTGTTATGGAAGCTCTAGCAAATTAATGCATTGCTCTAATAACTAACTCATTATCTCACTTTAGAAATTGACTCCTTGACCAGATGATTTTGAAAATTTAGTTATTAAGGATGAATTTTTCTGTCTGAGCTATAAACTCCAGTTTTCATACACAAATCAATGTATTTCATCCATGTATTAATTCAATATTTAAGTGTTTTCACCAGGGAGGTCAAAGAAATATCCTGGGGGATATATAAGTGAAAGGTCAAATAGAACTTTTTGACTTCAAAGAGCTTACATTCTAGTTCTTGTGTTGCAGGTGCTAAGTATAAAAGTCATAAACATGGTGGTTACATCTCTTATCAACAGGATAAATGGAAATAAGCTTTCAAGAAGCTTCCCTGTGACTTTCTAGCATCACAGAGGAGTCAATAACTAGGCACCACCCCCATTATACATGCTTTTGTTTCATTATCTTTTTTTTTTAATTTTAATGGTGTATTTTATTTAACCTAATACATCCAAATATTGTCTTTCCAACATGTTTCATTATCTTTTGAGCTTGTCTTGTTACTCATCTGTAGCAAGAATCCCCAGTTTCTGTTGTTGCTGTTGTTTTCATCTAACTGCCATCTTGCTTCACCACGTTGAACCACTGAACCTAAGCTCTTCGTAGCTGATATCAATAAGTGGCAATATTATTTTTCTAAAAAATCAAATTTAAAAGTGTGTAATTGTGGTACACTACACACGTTATAATCTTTACCACATTATTGTTCAGTGTACAGGTCAGTACAATTAAGTACATTCACACTGTTGTACAACTGATCTCTAAAACTCCTTTCATCTTGTGAAAATGAAACTCTATGCCCATTAAACAACAACCCCTCCATTTATCCCTCACCCCAACTACTATCTGAATAAGTGGATTCTTTCCATATTTATCTTTTTGTGATCAGTTTATTTCACTTACCCTAATGTCCTCAAGGTTCATTCATTTTGCAGCCTGTTTCAGAATTTCCTTCCTTTGAAGGTTAATATCCCATTGTATGTATATACTACATTTTATCTGTTCATCTGTTGATGGACACTGGTTGCTCCCAACTTTTGGCTCTTGTGGATAATGCTACAATGAACATGGGTGTATAAATATTTCTTCAAGACCCTGCTTTCAGTTTTTTTAGTACATACCCAAAAATGGAATTATGGGATGATATGATAATTCTATTTTGAATTTTTTGAGGAACCACTATACTCTTTTCCATCACAGCTGTACCATTTTACATTTCCATCAACAATGAACAAGGATTATAATTTTTCCATATCCTCATGAACACTTGATATTTTCTGTTTTGATTTCATTTTTTAGAAGCCATCTTAATAGGTGTAAGGTGGTATTTCATCAGGGTTTTGACTGGCATTTCCCTGATGATTACTGATCTTGAGACTCTCTCCATATACTTACTGGACATTTGCATATGATTTTTGGAGAAACATTTATTGCAAATATTTGCTCCTATTCCATGTTGCCTTATCAGTCTATTGATTGTGTCTTTGGATGCACAGAAGTTGTTAATATTGATGTACTCCAATTTATCTATATTTATTTTGTTGCCTGTGCTTTTACTTCATATCCAAGAAATCACTGCCAAATCCAATATTTAAGTTGTCCCAATATGTTTTCTTCAAAGACTTTTATAGTTTCTAGACCTTACATTTAGGTCTTTGACCCATTTTGAGTTGGTTTTGTATATGGTATAAAGTAAAGGTCCTACTTTATACTTTTGCATGTGGATATCCAGTTTTTCTAACACCATTTGTTGAAGATTGTCCTTCCCCCATTGAATGGTCTTGGAACTCTTGTCAAAATAATTTGACCATACATAAAAGGGTTTACATCTGAGTTCTCTATTCTGTTCCATTGTTCTATGTGACTGTCTGTATGCTAGTACCACACTGTTTTAATTATTGTAGCTTTGTAAGAAGTTTTGAAACCAGGAACTATGAGAACTTCAACTTTGTCCTTTTTCAGGATTTTTTTAAATACTATTTAGGATCTATTGAGACTCCGTATTAATTTTGAATGCAATGTTGTTTTTGATACTAATATAATTATCTTCTTCACTAAACTCTAGTTTCTCTAAGCCTCTTCAACGAGGCCTAAACCTTGACTTATAAAAACTATAGACTCTCAGTATAAATGATTTTGCCCACCCCCCTACATGTACATTAAAAATTTTAAATACTATCAGAGTTCTAACAGTTCACTCCCTAGGATGACTTAAAGCTGCCAAAATAGTTTACTGTCATTTCTAACCAACACTTGATGACAGGCCCCTGTTCCTTTTATTAAACATTTACTAAAAAAGACTTACAATTGTGAGTTCTCTTTGTGTCCCTCTGAAATACATATGTGTATCTCTTTCAATTCAGAGCTATCTTTCTCAAGGACCCAAAGCCACTACTTTGAAATGAAATTAGGAAACATAGCGTCTCTGCCTTTCAGTCTCTGTAGTTGAGATAGAATCTTAACTTTAATAATTGTCAGCTAACAGACACAGTTTGCCTAATCACATTTACACTTACCAATCCTTTGTCATTTTTCACTTCCCTGACTCTACTAAGCTCCACTCACCTCCATCCGTTTTTCCTCATTCTCTCTTTAAAATGTCCAGTCTTCTCTGTACAAATAGATGTTGGACCATCTTTTCTATTGCAGTAGTATATTATTGATTGAAATCTGTCCTTACCACTTTAAGTGGTGTCCAGCTTTGTTTATATATTCGACAATAGCACTACATTGCATTTCTTTGGAGGGAGGAGAACTTGAATATCATATGTTACCTTAAAAATCTTAGCATTTCAGTAAACATCACATGACAGGTTCTTTGCTGTTATAGCCCATTGCTTGAGGCCATTCCCCATATAGAGGTTATTCTGAGAGTAGTACTGTCATCAAGCCAAAGCAGAGATACCAAGGCAGCTTTTCAGCATGGTGTTCAAAGAAAGTGCTACTAGAAGACAGGAGAATGAAATTAATAGCCTTGGAGTAATAGCCTCAGAGGGAGGCAAACAAAACATTTAAAATTCCAGATTTTTTGCTACTTACGTGCTGTTGGAAGTGGGTTTTCATACTGAGGAGTAGTATTTGTGGAATCTGGCTGCCTGAGCTGAATTCTCAATTCTGCCATTTTCTGTGTGGCTTTGGTTAAGTTTCTTAACTTGGATATGCCTCCGATTTCTGGTCTGTAAAATAGCAATGAGAGTCCTGATAAGATATTTTAAAACTTAGAGGTGACAATATATTTGGATATTAAAACTATGGTTAATATATACTGGTATCTGCATTGCCAAACATGATTCTAGGAACTCTTTATGAATGTTCTCACTGCTGGGCTGTTGGATATGAATACTAGGTAATAAAACAGGTTCTGTCTCCTGGAAGTAACTGCAAACCACACTTTGGCAGTCAGTTTTCTAAGCGGGTATCACAAGCCAAATTCCCCATGTCTGCGTTCCCTTTTGACTGTACATCTAGAATCAAGCAGTAATTTCTAGCCAATTTGGAGATTGGTAAAAAAGGTACATCCTTTGTTCTGTGTGGCTTTTTCTTTCTGCACTGCTGCTCACCAACTTAATAAAAATCTCTTCTCAAAAAAATAAATAACAATAACAAGTATTTGTTGAGAATAATTATATACGAGTTACTGTTATTAACGTATTAAATTCCCACATATCTCTATGAGGTGATCGTTGTTGTTATTGCCCTGGAACATATAACAAAATCAGGTATTTAATAACTGACAGGCAGTCTTTGATCTAATAAGTGGTAGAAACAGGAATACCTCAGTCAATTCCCCAGATTTGTTACCAGTTTTTAACAACTAGGCATATTTTAGGATTATATAAAACTGAAAATAGTATTTGGTATGTGGTACTACCTTCTGTCTGCAGTGGCCTAAAACACTCCTCAGATGCAGAAGAGGAAAGTATGACAGACACTGCATATTGCTTCACTCAAGATCTAGCTCACTGTACTTTATCAAGCCATCCTCCAAGTCTAGTGATAAGATGACAACCATGCCAGTTACCATGCAGATAGGGTTGCTATGTTCATCATTACTCCACTGAGATATGGGTCACAGAATTATGGGAACTGTGCAGGGAAAAAAAAAAAGGCAAAGAGACAAGGAAACGTCATGTGAACTTGGTCCTCAACCCTTTAATCCTCCTGACTGCAAAACAATACATGTCATAGCTATCTTGCAACAAGTCCAAGGGTGAAGAGTTATACATTAGAGATAAAGGAAATGATGTGTATAAGTAGATTGAACCACTCACAGGGACCCTAATCTGCCTTTCCTATGATTTCTTGTTATGTTTAGCCAACAAACTTACAATAATTATTATGAAATAATTCAAGTAGAGTTTTCTATTTATAAGTGCAAAACAAAATTATCATTGAAATACAGAGCAACCATTAAGGTTTATCACCTCTATTTCTTTTCCCCCAAATCCTCTATTTTCCCTTAAATTTGGGAATCATCTCTGTTCTTTGCTACAAAAATGCCACATTCTATGTAGTTTGCATGAAGCAGTAGATTGTTCTATACGTTCAGGAAAAAATAAGTTAATGGTGACAGGAATAAATAGAGTGACGATGAGACACAATTTTTTGACTGAGATCTGGTTTTTAAATTCTCTGTGTAGAGTACTGATGTCTGCTATTGGCATCTTGATGGCTGACATACACTTTGGAGCAAAAATATCCTTAAGACATCATGCTTTTGCTCCATTTTTTGCTCACATCTCATAAACCTAGAACAACTGCCCCCCCCACTTCCCAGAATAATTTTTAGATATTTAGATCAAGAATTTTATTACTTCCATAGCAGACACATGCTATTGAGTCTCAGAGATGCACCCTGTGAGGATGCTTCCTTCATAAGAGGATGCGTTCCTTTCAACATCTGTGCTGTCTACATTTCAGGCATTAAATAAATCTAAGTCTGCTTGTTTCTACCCTCTTCTTGCTTTTGTATCTCTTAGTGGTTTGGGGTGAGGAATCCCCTATTCAACCCAGGTCAAGGAATCCCACAGATGTGTTGAAGTTTCAGCTTGAAACAATGAACATTGATGAATCAGCTAAATAATAGAAAGGTGGATAAATAATTGATGAAGTCAATATAATGATAATTTTAAAAAGTCACAAACATGAATATTTTAATATTATGTTAATTGATAAAATATTACAATTCCATTCCTAAAAGATCATATTACAAAAGTATGTGCTGCCTGGAACAGACATACATACGCACATTTTGAGTGGCATTTTTTATTTCACTGAAAACAATTTTAGTATCCTCTCATCAAAGAGTGAGAAAAGAATACATATTTACATTATTGACCAGGAATATAAAGAAACATCATACAGACATTTAAAAAATGATGTGGAAGTAATCACAGGCTCCAACTAAGGTCTACAGCTCTTGGATAAGGAGAAAAACAAACAATATTACAAAATTCATACTTGCCCAGTAAAGAAGTGTCTGGTCTCTGCATTCAGAGTTGGAGTCTTAGTGTTCTGTGTATACAAATGAATGCCTTTGTGAATCTTTCACAATTAGAACAAATTAAGCCATATACTAAAATATTCACAGCACTTTTTTAAAGCATGAGGCTGATAAAATTTCTGGAAAACACTAACATAGTGAAAATGTCACGTCTGTCTTTCCATTAAAAAAATCAATTTAGTAAAGAGTAATGCTTGAAAATATTAAAATAATTGAAAAATGATTTCAAAATTATTTGAAAAATGATTATGGATGCATTTTAAAAACAGGAATGAAAAATATACACAATACAAAAAATATGAATCTGGTTGTAGATGATGTTTATATGATTTTTTAAAATGAGAATTTATACATGTCTTAAAAATATTTACATGCCAAACAAAATGCAAGAACAAATATCACAAGGCAAGGCCTAAAGCAATAACGCACAGCAAGCAGTATGATTTCTGAACAAACATTCTTTGCAAATTCTCCAACTGAATCCAGAGGGAGAGCAAGAAGCAGCTAGCCTAGCCTGCACAGCAGACCCCGCAGAGAAGTCCTCAGATCAGCGTCGCCCGCTGGGGCCCTGCCCTTGCTGGGCGAGGTAAAGAGATGGACTGCTTCTACGAAGTCATCTGCGCTTGCGCAGGAGGCTCTCTGGGACGCCACTCCTGGGGCTCCCGCCACAGCTGGCTGTTGCTGGCGCGAAGAGTGGAAAGTCCCGGAGGCTGAAGAAAGCAGAAGGGGGGGGGGGCGGGGAAGAGGCGTGCCATTGAACAAATTCAGAGAATGTACTAAAACATGAAAGCGGGAATGGTGTTGGGAGGTTTCCTAGGATTTACAAGGACTTTAGAGTCAACAGCAATACATAATCTATCACATCCTGTCTGGGGGGAAAAATCAGCTGTGAAAGTCTTGGGGGCCAGTTGGAGAAATTTTCGTGTGGAACAGAATCATGACCTAAGGGAACTATCCCCTTCATTTTTGATAGGAAGGATTTAGGTATTGTGGTTATTGAAGAAAGAATATCCTTATTTTGTAAAAATGCAGGCAGAAATGTCATGATGCTTTATATACTTTAAAATTGTCTACTTCACAATTAGGTATACAATGAGTTTACTATGGAAATATGTTAATAATTTTCTATTGCGGTGGTTGGATATAGGTGTTCATTTTACTATTCCTTTCATTTTTCTAAAAAGAAATCAAATTTTATTACACGTTTAAGCTTTTAAATTCAAGAAGTCATATGCCAAATCATATACTAAAATGATAAAGGTACCAGAGCACCATATATTGCAATAACAATTTAATTCGCTTAAATGTGTTCCAACTTTCTATAAAATATTTTTTTAAAACAGATCCCTTCTCTGCGCAGCCGCAAACCCGGTTTATACTCAGCATTCTGACTGCTCTTGGCTTCCAGCATGTGGACACCAGATGGCGTAGTGAGCTGGCTGCTCAGAATGTTTAAATCAATGCATCCCATAGACATGGGCAAAATGAGGGAGGGGAAAGGAGCTTGCCCTCAGGGCGGTGTGGGGTGTAAGGGATGAAAATAGAAAGGGGAACAGGAGTACTCAAGGTCCTTGCCATTACGAAAGCCTGTGAGCTCTCTCTGCTCCCTGCACCCTTGCTCCTTCCCAAGCCTAGATCCCCACTTGGCAATGTCCAGGAACATGCTCAGTGGACAGAAACCATCCTCACTTGTTCTTTCTGACAGGCAGACCTTATGGGCTGCAGGTAACATTTCAAGTAACAAGACTTGTACATTAAAAATTCCTCAACACCGCATTCATTCCTCTGTAGGCTGCCTGGCATCATTTCCTGTTTTTCCTCTCCCGCCTGTCTAGTCCCATGCTCTGCCCTTCATGCTCCTGACATCCTCACAAATTACTGTTCTCAGAGGCCCTTTAAATCCATTGGCCTCTTCCCATTCCCTTGCTTATGGTGAGGGCATGTTGGTACAAAGAAATAGAGGTAAGAATTTCTTACTTTTTCTTATTGTAAACAATACAAAAAAGATGAGAGTGCAGTGATATTGTTAAAATGCTAAAAAGAAAAAATATCAATCTTGTATTCTGTACAAAGCAAAACATATTTTTTCAAAAACAAAGGAAAAATAAAGAATTTTTCATGTATATTTAAGCTGAAAGAAGTCATCACAAATAGACCCTCATTATAGGAATTGTTAAATTTCCAGCAGAAGGAACAAAATACGAGATGGGAATGTAAATCTACACCAAGGAATGAAGAGCACAGGAATTTGTAAACACATGAATAAACATATAATATATTTTTTTCTTATTTAAATATCAGCGTATAATTTACAGTTTAGACAAAATAATCATAATGCAATGTGGGGTTATTTGTGTAAAAGTAAAATTTATTACAGCAATTTCATACAGCTTAGAAAATAAGAAATGGAATTATAGTATTTTAAGGTTTTTATATGTTATGTGAAGTGGTATAATATCACTGGAAGATAAACTTTGAAGCTAAACATTTTTTTTTTTTTAAGATTTTATTTATTTGACAGAGAGACAGCGAGAGAGGGAACACAAGCAAGGGGAGTGGAAGAGGGAGAAGCAGGCTTCCCGCTGAGCAGGGAGCCCAATGCAAGGCTAAATCCCAGGACCCTGGGATCATGACCTGAGCTGAAGGCAGACGCTTAAAGACTGAGCCACCCAGGCGCCCCTGAAGTTGAACATGTTTACGGTAAATTCTAAATCAACCACAATAATAATTTAAAAGTTATAGATGAATAGCCAATAAGGAAAACAAAGTGGAATCATTAGACATACAATATTATTGCAAATATGGCAGATAAATAAGAACAAGTGATCAAAGAATACATGTGACAAATAGAAAAATGATCCATTTTAACTTAACTATATTAATGATAATTTTAAATGTAAAGGGTGTAAATCCACAAATTCAAAGACACATTGTCAGATTTGACATAAACACAAGAGCCAAGTATAAGTTGCCTGCAGAAATGTATTTTAAATTTAAAGGTATAAATAGGGAAAAACTAAAAGTATAGACAATTATATATATACTATTCTAACAAAAATCAAAAGATATCTTTAAGACAACATTAGTATCATTTAAATTAAATGTTATACTAAAAACACACCATCAGGGATAAAGAAGGTTATTTCACAAATTCCTTTTTTTTTTTTTTTTTTTTTTTAAGTGGGCTCTGCACCCAACATGGGGCTTGAGTTCTCGACCCTGAGGTCAAGAGTCAAATGCTATACTGATTGACCTAGCTAGGTGCTCCCAAGAAGGTTATTTCATAGTAACAACTTGTCAATTTATCAAGAGGACATAACAATCCTAATCCTTCATACACCAAATAACAGATTTTCAAAATATCAACTCAAAAAATCTGATAATACCTCAAGGAGAAATACACAAATCCAAGATTATATTTGGAAATTAAGATACTCCTCAATATTTAGTAGAAAAGGAGAAAAATATCAGGAAGGATATAGAATATTTTAATTTTTTTAAAGATTTTATTTATTTATTTGACAGAGAGAGAGAGAGGGAGCACAAGCAGGGGGGAGTGACAGCCAGAGGGAGAGGGAGAAGCAGGCTCCCTGCTGAGCAGGGATCCCGATGCAGAGCTTGATCCAAGGACCCTGAGATCATGACCTGAGCTGAAGGCAGATGCTTAACTGAATGAGCCACCCAGGCGCCCTGAATATTTGAACAATACTATCAACTAAATTAATCATTTATAGATTTATTTGCTTTACTCAACAGCAACAGAGTACACACTCTTCTCAAGGAGTGGTATGTATATATACAATGGGATATTCCTCAGCCATAAAAAAAAGAATGAAATCTTGCCATTTACAATGAAATAGATGGAGCTAGAGAGAGAGGCAAACCAAAAAACAGACTTTTGGAGCATTTACCATGATAGCCCATATTCTGGGACAAAAAAAGTTAAATAAATTTAAAAGAATCAAGGCATACAAACTCTAACATTCATTCTGGATCAAGTCTATCATAAAAGTAGGGCTCAAAGCCCAAAGAAAGGAGTTTCTTTCCTCAACCTGATAAAAAACATTTACAAAACCTATGGCTGATATCAAATATAATGGTAAAAAACTGATCCATTCTCTTTAGGATTGAAGTGAGCCAAAGATGTCCCACTCTCAGCACTTTTTCAACAAAGTACTAGATGCTTTAGCTAAGGAAATCAGGCAAAAAGAAATAAAATGAAAGTCATAGAGGTAGAAAAAAATAAGTAAATTATTTTGTAGTTGGTATATAGGCAATCTCAAAGAATCTACCAAAGAATTCCTAGAATTTAGAAGTGAATTTAGGGAGTTCTCAAGTATAATGTCAACAGTGAATAGAACATTGGAAATTCAAATTGAAAACTCAATTCCATAGACAATAACCAAATATATATAAAAAACACCTTAGAAATAAGTCTAATACAACAAATGTGGGATCTTTAGCTGAAAATTACAGAACGCTAATAAAAAAAAAAAATCAAACAAGACCAAAATAAGTGGAAAGGTATACCTTATTCATATAATGAAAGACTCAACATAGCAAAGATGCCAATTCTTCCAAGTTGATATATAGATGTTAAAAAATTCCTATACAAGTCCCATCAAGCTTTTTGGGTAAACATTAGCAAGCATAATTTAAATATTATGTGAAAAGGCAAAGTAGCTAAAATAATTTTGAAAAAGAACAATAAAATTGGAGGAATCACACAACCTGATTTTTTAAAGTTTTTTTTTTTTTAATTTAAATTACAGTTAGTTAACATACAGTATAATAGTAGTTTCAGGTATACAATATAGTGATCAACACTTCCATACAACACCTGGTGTTCATCACAGCAAGTGCACTCCTTAATCCCTATCACCTATTTAACCCATTCCCCCCACTCACCCCTCTCTGGTAACCATCAGTTTGTTCACTATAGTTAAGAGTCTGTTTTTTCGTTTGCCTCTCCCTCTAACTCCAATCATTTCATCGTAAATGGCAAGATTTCATTCTTTTTTACGGCTGAGGAATATCCCATATATATATATATATATACTACTTCTTAATCCATTCTTCAGTTGAATGGACCCTTGGGCTGTTTCTATAATTTGGCTATTGTAGATAATGCTGCTATAAACATTGGGGTGCATATATCCCTTTGAATTAGTATTTTTGTATTCTTTGTGCAAATACCTACTAATGCAATTGCTGGATCATAGGGTAGTTCTATTTTTAACTTTTTCAGAAAACTCCATACTGTTTTCCAGAGTAGCTGCACCACTTTGCATATCCACCAAGAGTGCAGGAGGCTTCCCCTTTCCCTACATCCTCACCAACACCTGTTGTTTCCTAAGTTGTTGATTCTGACTAGTGTGAGGTGATATTTCATTAGTTTTGATTTGCATTTCCGCAATGATGAGCATCTTTTCATGAATCTGTTGGCCATCTATATGTCTTCTTTGGAAAAATGTCTATTCATGTCATCTGCCCATTTATTAATTGGATTATTCATTTTTGGGGTTTTGAGTTTTATCAGTTCTTTATGTATTTTGGATACTAACCCTTTATCAGATATGTCATTTGCAAATATCTTCTCCCATTCTGTATGTTGCCTTTCAGTTTTGTTGACTGTTTATTTTGCTGTGCAGGAGCTTTTTATATTTATGGAGTCCCAATAGGTTTTTTTTTTTTTTTTTTCTTTTGTTTCCCTTGCGTAAAGACACATATCTAGAAAGAAGTTGCTATGGCCAATGTCAGAGATGGTTACTTCCTGTGTTTTCCTCTAGGATTTTAATGGTTTCATGTCTCACATTTAGGTCTGTAATCCATTTTGAATTTATTTTTCACACAACCTGATTTTAAGACTTAGTGTATAGCTACAGTAATCAAGACACTGTGATATTGGTGAAAGAATAGAAATATATATCAATGGAAAATATAGTTTATAAATAGGCCCAGGCAATAATAACTAAAATATTTTTTAACCAAAACATTTTTTGACAAAGCTTACAAAAGGAATACAGTGGAGATTTAATTTTTAAAGCAGATGGTGTGGTTCTATATCCAATACACACACACACACACACACACACACACACACACACACACAAACACACATGCACACTGTTCCTCAATTCACACCTCATGCCTTATGCAAAATGAAACTCAGATGGACTGTTTATCTAAATTTAAAATGTAAAACTATAAAACTCTCCAAAGAGGAGAACGTTTGTTGACCTTTGTTTAGAAGAAGAGAAATTTGATATGGCAACAAAAGCATGATATATAAAAGAAAAAAATGGGGGTGTCTGGGTGGCTCAGTCAGTTAAGCATCTGCCTTCGGCTCAGGTCATGATCTCAGGGTCCTGGGATCAAGTCCCACATCGGGCTCCCTATTCAGCGGGGAGTGTGCTTCTACCTCTCCCCTCTGCTCCTGCTCTTTCTCTTTCTCTCCCTCTCTCAAATAAAATAAATAAAATCCTTTAAAAAGGGAAAAAAATAGATATTGGACTTCTTCAAAATTAATAACTTTTGCTGTGAAAAACACTGTTATGAGATTGAAAAGTCAAGGTACAGAATGGGTGAAAATATTTACAAAGGTATGTCTGATAAAAGACATCCAGAAAAAAAAACAAAGAACTCTCTAAACCAAATAGTAAGAAAAAATTTTAAAAAATCTAATTAAATAATGGGAAAGTCATGAACAGACAGTTTACTAAAGAGAAGATAAGCACATGAAAGATACTCAACATCCTTAGCTATTGGTGAAATTCAAATTAATGTCACCATGGGATACTAGTATACCTACTAAAATTCCTAAAATATATTTAAAAAAAATGACAGTTCCAACACCATACACAAAAATAAAATCAAAACAGATTAAAGACCTAAGTGTGGGACCTGAAACCATAAACATCCTAGAAGAAAATACAGGCAGTAGTGTCTTTGACAGCAGCTGTAGCAATATTTTTTTTAAAAAAATATGTCTCCTCAGGCAAGGGAAACAAAAGGATAAATAAATTATTGGGACTATGTCAAAAATAAAAAGCTTTTGCACAGCAAAGGAATCCATCAACAAAGCAAAAAGGCAAACTACTGGGAGAATATATTTGCAAATAATATATCTGATCAGAGGTTAATATCCAAAATTATATAAAGAACTTAACACCAAAAAACAAACAATCTGATTAAAAAATGGGCAGAGTAATATAGAATTGTTGAATCACGGTATTGTACACCTGAAACTAATTTAAGACTTATTGTTAATTATTCTTAAACAAAAATATATGGACAGAGGTCCTGAGTAGACGTTTTTCCAAAGAAGACATACATATGGCCAACAGACACATCAACAGATGCTCAACATCACTAATCATCAGGGAAATGCAAATCAAAATCACAATGAGATATTATCTTACACCTGTCAGAATGATAGACTCAAAAATAAAAGAAACAACAAGTGTTGGCAAGGATGTGGAGTAAAAGGAACACTTGTGCACTGTTGGTGGGAATGCAAATTAGTGCAACCACTATGGAAAATACTTTGGAGGCTCCCCCAAAAATTAAAAATAGAAATACAATATGAGGTATTAATTCTACTACCAAGGATTTACCCAAATAAATAAAAAAAGAAACTAAAAAAAGATATATGCACTTCTATTATTGTAGCATAATTTACAATAGCCAAGATATGGACACAACCTAAGTATCCATCAATAGATAAATGGATAAATATATATAATGGAATATATAGATATATATCTATATAATGGAATATTACTCAGATATAAAAAGAATGAGATCTTGCCATTGTGACCACATGGATGGACCTAAAGGGTATTATGCTAAGTGAAATAAGTCAGACAAAGACAAATACCATATGACTTCACTCATGTAGAATCTACAAAACAAAACAAATGAATAAACAAACAAAAAGCAGAATCTGACCTATAAATACAAAAAATAAACTGATGTTTGCCAGAGGGAAGGGGGTGGAGGGATGGACAAAGTGAGTGAAGTGGAGTGGGAGATGCAGGTCTCAAGTTATGGAATCAATAAGTCATGGGAATAAAAGACACAGCATAGGGAATATAGTCAATAATACTGTAATAGCATTGTGTGGTGACAGATGGTAGCTACACTTGTGGTGAGCACAGCATAACATATAGAGAAGTTGAATCACTATGTTGTACACCTGAAACTAATAACACTGTGTGTCAACTATGCTCAAATTAAAAAAAAAAATAATTAAAAAATGACAGTACCAAGTGGTATTAGAAATATATAAATGTACAGTTACTCTGGTAACACAGTTTTGCAGTTTCTAATAAGGTTAAAAATGTACTTACTATAATCTCCAGCAATGTCACTGATGGGAATATACCCTGGAGAAATGAAAACTTACATTCACACAAGAACATGTACATGATTGTTCATAGCAGCGTCCTTGTAATTTCTAAAAACAGGAAATAACCCAAATATTCTTTCATAGCTGAAGGGAAAAACCAACAAGAGCATACCCATACAATGGAATACTACTCAGCAATATAAATGAATACACTACTGATACATGCATAGCTTGGATGGATTTCAAAGCATAAGCTGAGTGAAAAAAAAGTCAATCTCAAAAGGCTACTTTCCCTAGGATTTAAATTTATACAACATTATTGAAATTATAAAATTGTAGGTATGGGAAAGAGATCAGGGAGGGGAGGGATTAGGGCTGGGAGAAGATGCTACAATCACCAAAAAGTATGATGCAAAAGTAATTTGGAGGGTGATGGAAAAGTTATGCATCCTGAATGTGATGGCTGTTACACAAATATATCTGTGAGATAAAATTCTGTAAACTTATATACAAAAAGAGTACATATAAAAAGTGGTGAAATCTAGGGTGCCTGGCTGGCTCAGTCAGTACAGCATGTGACTCTTGATCTCAGGTTTGCAAGTTTGAGCCCCATACTGGGTGTGGAGATTACTTAAAAATAAAGTCTTTTAAAAAAGTTAGTGAAATCCAAAAAGTTTTTAAAAATAATAAAAATGGGTGAAATCCAAACAGGCTGTGTAGTTTAGATAATACCAAGGTCAATTCTTGGTTTTGATAACTGTACTATAACTATACAATGTTTTCATTGGTGGACCTGGAAAAAGGGTACGTGGGAATTCTGTATTCATGATCTATCATGTGTATCATGCTTAAATGTATCTTACAGTTGTGTTTTGCTTATCAGGTTCCCATCAAGAGCCAACATGTTTTGTGTGCTCTTTAATTCTTGAATACTTTCCCTTAAGTGAACTAAACATAATTTGAACAGGATAAAGCTTTTTTTTTTTTTTTTTTTTTAAGATTTTATTTATTTGAGAGAGAGAAAGAGGCAGAGAGAGAACACAAGTGCAAGGGAGGAGCAGAGGCAGAAACTGACTCCCCACTAAGCAGGGAACCCAATGAGGTGCTCGATCCCAGGACCCTGGGATCGTGACCTGAGCCAAAGGCAGATGCTTTACCGACAGAGACACCCAGGTGCCCCCAGGATAAAGCTTTTGACTTTGAGATACCAAATGACAACATAGCCTTTGATAACAAAGTTTGCATCTTTAGTTTTGCAAAACTGAAGCTTCTTATTTTACTCTTGAGAATTTTGCATATCAGTGAACATGACATTGGGTTTTAACTAATTTTTCAGGCTGCCACTCCCCATTTATGAACATGTTTAAGGATTTTTTTCAGACAGGAACTTGAGATGTGTCTGTTCATCCATGGCCAGGGCCAAGTTAGACATAAGGCAATATTTCATTATAATACCCCCAAAATGCATTGTTGCAGAAAGGGAAATGATGCAATAAGAAATAGAGAATAACAAGGCACAGAAAGAATTTATATGAAATCGTAAGGATGTCACTGTTAAACATTTAAATTGAGTTTGGCATATTTATTGTGTGGGCTAATATTATAGTTCTTTTGCAAAAACTGTGACCTTAAGTAATATGCTTTCAGTCTTAGTATTGCTTCTCTAAATTGATTTTCTTGAATGCTTATATATTTCTTGTTTTTATCTTTAAGGTATGAAGTTTAAGTGCATGTAACTATTAAGATAATGGCTAAATAATTGTTAAATTAAGTCTATATCTCAAAAGTGGTCCAAAGCCTTTTTCATGAAATATGTCATGCCACATCTAGTAATTGTTAAAGCTCTGATTCAACATAGATTCTTTCCATAAGAGAACTCTTAGCGCTTGTGCTAAACCCACAACTCAACTGGCAGGTATGTAACTGGAACAAGCGTCTTTCACACTGGACAAGTGATCCATATACATGCCATCCGAAGAGGTGCAACAGTTACCCCTATTGCCTTTCTCATCTCTTTCTCTGTAATTGGAGCAATATGAAGGCCTAGATATTGAAGATGGTGGAAAAGAAAACTAGAAGGAGGCCAAGACTGTTGGGACATTCCTGAGCTTCTACAATAGTCCTTGTATGCTTACAATGACTTGACTTTTTGATGCAATAAAAATAAATCCTCATTGCATATAGAAGAAACGAGTTTTTCTTTAATACTAGAGTTCTTAAAACATGGTTAGTTAGTTTGCATTATATCTGAACAGCACTTATACCAAATTCCTACACAAAAGCCTTCCTGAATATCTTGCTCAGTGGTTCTCATAGCACCTTTGTGCTTTGCTTTCTCTCTGCTTTCTTTTCTGGTTTATTGTCCCTTTTTGTTTGGTTCACAAATCATGTCACTCCCAAACAAACTTCATTGAAGCAGTGGGAAATATTTAGTAAAGGAAGTAGACAGTATTGAAATAACTGCTAAAGTAAATGTAAGAATTATGTACTCTAATTAGTAAATGAGATGCAAAATATTTCTCATGTCATATATATTGTAACTCTACAGGAATATGTATATTATAGTAGGAAATAATACAATTTGGATAATGCTTTGTTATGATGTATTAAGATTCCAGAGATGTACACACTTTGACCTGGAAGTTAAAGTTCTACAAATATATCCCAAATATATATAATGGGCCTGTAGTGTAGATAAATGTAGAGGTTATGTGTACTCCAATACTGTGTCTTTTGGCAAACCATCAAACAGAAAAACAAAAACCAAACAACCCCCACCCAAAATGGAAACAAACTAAATACTGTATATACCTATCAAATAGGAATGGATGATTGGGTCAACAAATTATGGTGAATTTTTACAATACAATACAAACATTTGAGATAAATAACTACTGAATGTTTAACACATCCACAGTATGGGTCAATAGGACAAGATGTTTATGCCTACACAGTGGTGAGGATAGTGGTATAGAGAGAATGAGGATGAAAACATTCAATTATATCACTTAATACTTATATAACCTTTCACCAGTTACACTACCTACCTCATCCTTAAGGTCCTCTCCTGTGAAATGGGCATAATGGTAATACATACCATGTATTTTTTTTTCTGAGTAGTCATGTTCTAACCAAATTAAAAATACTAATAATAATGTGTAACAATACTATGACACAGTATATCTAAAAATAAAAGTTATATGATCTATATATATAGGTCTACATGTGAACACATACAGAGACATACACATGCATGTGTTTGACAAGCATAGATTTGAAAAAAAGATACCAAAGTATGGATATTGGTGGTTACAAATTGCAGAGGAGTCAGAAAGTAGATGGTAGTATAATTTGAATTTTTATCAATAAAAATTCATTTCTTCAAAAGTTAGAAAGTTAATACAGCAAAGTATATATGCACATAGCTCTAAATATTCTATAAAGGAAAATTATAGGGCTATAAAAACAAGAGTTGAAAGTAAATACTGAATGTCGTATCAGGAATTTCATGTTATTGGATTTTTCCCTGCTTCTGTTTCTCCCTTATCTTTGTTAATGTTCTTCCATAATAATTTTTGGAATACAGAAGACCAAACAGGTAAATTCCAAATAATTTGTAACACATAAAAAAGAAAACAGACCTAGACTCGTTTTGTGTGAGGTGCTAGTGAAGGTTTCTAAAATAAACACAGAAGCCTGAACTACGATATAGCACTGGAAGAACAAAGTAGGGTAAACCTGAAACAAAATTCTTTAGTCCAGCAGTTCCAATATGAAATTAAGGGATAGTGGTTAAGAGGAAGAGAGCTGCGTATTAGGGGAAGCTTAAAAGGAAAGTACAAAGCTATTTTGAAATTAATAAAACAACTTTAAGTTGTTTTAAATAAAAATAAAATTGAACTTAAATGATTAAAAGTTTTCAAATGGAAGCAAGATTTTATACTGGCAATAATCACAAGATTTTTGGGATACTGCGTTCAATTCTGAAAGGAATTGTGTTCCTGGAACCGGTGTGTGTGTGTGTGTGTGTGTGTGTGTGGATAAATAGGTGTGCAAAACACTAAGTACCCAAGTCTACAATGTTCTTACATAATGTTGGCTTCCCATTGAACAAAACAAAAAAAACCCTTCAATTAATCTAAATTAAAACATTTAAAAGAAATGACCAACTGAATTAAGGTAAAATAAAAAACGGAAAGCACTATTAAAAACAATAGTACAAACTTTATTTACGTATTTTCATAGAAATATAAAAAGCAGCGAACATTAAAACACTTTAAAAAAATTTTTTTTTAATTTATTTTACAGAGAGAGACACAGTGAGAGAGGGACCACAAGCAGGGGGAGTGGGAGAGGGAGAAGCAGGCTTCCCGCGGAGCAGGGAGCCCGACGCGGGGCTCGATCGCAGGACCCCGGGATCATGACCTGAGCCAAAAGCAGTTGCTTAACAACTAAGCCACCGAGGCGCCCTAAAAACACATTTTAACATTTTCCAGAAAAAGCCAATTCCTGTATAGGTTGAAAATCAAACATCAAAATCTGGGGGAACAAACAGCTTAAAAGGAATCAGCCATGGAATACCCAGCACTGTATAAGGTCCGTGTCTCCCCGGCGCAAACGACCAATGGGAAATCCCCGGGTTAGAGCCTTAAACCTGAACGGACCAGAAGAGACCCATGAGACGGAGGCCTAGAGGTACAGAGACGCTACACCTAGTCCCATCCACCAATACCGCGCAGACGCTCATGAGTTTGGCCTTTTCGGACCGCCGTCTTCTTCGCGAGTCACGTGACGTTCCCACAGCGCTCAGCCAGTCAGGCAGCACGGCAGACCAAGGCGTTTTTCCTTGTGGCGGTGCTTTGTAGGGGCCTTTGATTGCGGCAGTCCCGGCACTAACGGAGTCGCTATCCGGAGAACAGAGGTTCACGTAGTGTTCACTGCGGGCTATTCATAAGTCAGGAAAAACAAGAACAACAACAACAACAACAAAACAGTTCCAGAACACTCTGTACCCCCACAATTGATTTCCACATCCTCGCTGTTTTTCAGCACAGTATATAAGTGTAAAACGCATAAACTTTTTTCTTTTCTTTTCTTTTAACCGTTGCTTGGAGGACAAAGCATTTCAGGTCGCTTTGTCAAAAAAACTATATGGTTTAGGGATTCTGTAGCTATATTCTTACAGGTCAATTCTGAATTTGAAATGTTACAAAGTAGCACGTGCCTTAAGATAAATGTTTCAGCAAATTTACCAGAATCAACAAAAGCATAGTAAGAAGCACATGCCCCCAAATGGTAAAAATAGCAGTCTCACATCTTTCAGGGGACTCCCATACCTGTCTTTCACTGAATATATTTTCTATTAAATACAGAACTTGACTTAATAAAAATGAACTTTTAATTAAAATCCACAATATAGAGGATGGAAAATTCAAAGATATTGACATTATCAGCCATTCATTCATAAAATAACTTTAGATTTTCCATCTTTTGTCATAAATATACATAAATCCCAGATAAAATGATGTTTTCAATGAAAATTAAACAATAAAATATTTTCCTAATGCTCAAATAAATTCAGAAGTGATAAAATTAAATATTTACAATTTTTCTGTAACTGTTGATAGTGTTTAGGTATAATAGGCTGAGTAGGATTTCAAATAAATAGTCAAACATTTCGAAAATATTTGCTATACCCCTAGTGTATTATTTAGGGTAAACTCAGAACACAGACGGACTCAAAATTAAAAAGAAAAGCAAAACATGCATATTTTAAACATATATTAAGTCATAAGAACAGTTTTTTTTTTTCAGAAAATAAACAAGATACATAAAAATAATGAACACTATATACCTTCCAAAAAAACTAAAATAAGCTAATAAGAGAAGCCATGTTAGCTTGACTGGGGAACAAATGAATTGCTAATATTCAGGTTTGAGAACCGCATATTTGATACTTATACATTTTAAGGGTGGATATAGATAGATGTAGCTTTTTTTTTTAACCCATCCATTCTGTCTTTACTAAGTATGATATTTATGAGAATGTTCTCTACAGCATTTTTCAAAAACAGTGAAAAATAAGAAGAAATAAAATGTTTATCAATGGGACATAGACAAATTAATGGGCATACATATGCTAACAAAAATAAAGTAGCTATATATCTAGTGATATAATAAAAGCATATGGCATACTACAAAAATTATTTTTGGACAACAAAATGAATATTGCATACATCTCTAGTTCTATTAAATATATATATTTGTACATATTAAATATATAGAAATATGTATACATAAATAGATAGATATTCAGTTGATATATTTGTAAATGTTATAAAAATCTGATACCTATATTTATATCTATCCAACCCTATATAATTAATTAGTTATAGATATATATTATGTCTAATATATTTGTAAAAATCCTAAAAAATCTGATTGCATAAGCACATTTAAAAGTAGTATGGAATGAAATAGGGGAAAAAAGGAATACTTTATATAAACTCTAAAATTTTTAACTTGTAAGCTTCTGTAATTTTTAAATATTTGCAGTAATCTATTGATTTTGTGATTTAAAAGTATTCTAATCCTCTCTCTGTTGAAGTCCATCATCAGTGGTTCCTTACACTCTGCTCTTTTTAGGACTCACATGTCTCTCCTCACACTAACTACCAAAATATTCAGCAACAGGGAGCCTGGGTTCCCAGCAATTTAATTTTTTTCTGCTCCCATACTTCCATTTCTAGATGACAGATGGCGCTGTAACATGGGTCTTTGATAGCTACATATAGTTCTAGTGCTGACACCTTACGTATGAATAAAGTGCATTTTAACTGGGAAAACGGAGTTGTTCTCAGGGCTTACACATTTCTTTTGAGAACGGTATATTGATGTAAATTTTTAAAGGTGGATTTTAAGGGCTTTAGCAACAGGGGAGAATAAGACACTCTACATGTGGTGAGAAAAGGCTGCAAAATAAGCTCTCCTGTAACTACTCACTGGAAGGGTTTCAATGTGCTTTCTCTTATAATCTAGCATTGTTTTCTGGGCTCAAGATGTCTCCCAAACTTCAAAGCCCCAGAAACATTAATAAACAGTGAGTCTGGAAGGAAAAAGGCTTTTTGTGGCACATCTTGGTTGGAATATGCAGAAAAAGGCCAGACAAAGCAGTGGAAGAGGTATTAGAAAATTGTGAGTAATCATAAAAAAAAACAAAAAATGTACACTTAAAATGAAAGACTTGAAATGAAAAGGTCAATTACCAATGAAAAAAAATGTTTGAAGTCCAAACAAATTTCCTAACCCTAGCAATTTTAAAGCTGTGAACAAAATCTTTTAAGCCACTTCATTTTAGTATATTTCCAAGAGTTTATGGGCTTATAGAATCCCCTGCCTCATGATATTACTAATGAATTTATAACTTCTTGGTAGTCCACAAGTACTGGTGAAGAAAGGATAATAGAAAAATATTATAACATTGAATACAAAACATGTATGAAAAAGTCAAATATTATAAACAGGATATTTCAAATCAGAAAAGCAAGCATTAAAGAGTTAATTTTTTAAGAAAAATAATGTTGGAGTAAGGAAGTGCTTGAAAATACATGGAAACATACAAAAGGGTATGGAAGCCATCCTGAAGGAAGAAGATTTGGGAAAATATGTGCATCAAAATAAATAAAGTGGTGTTGTATTATATCTCAAAACATAACATAAACATCCATGAATCCTTACTTATACTTATTTACATCAATATCCTGTCCTCAAAAGAAATGTGTGAGCCCTGAGACAACTCCATTTTTTTAGTTAAAATTCACCTTAGGAGTCTACACTTACATAAATAATTTAATAAATAAACAAATAGGGAAATAAAACAAATATCTCATGCAGAAGAATCCTGAATAACTTATGTAGATACTCCCCTGTCAAGCTGGTAGAGCATTAACTCCCCAGTCTTTAAGTACTGGCTGCTCATTCTAGCTTGCTTCCAAGAAAAAAAAAAAAAAAAAAAAAGAGTAGCTTTTGAGAAACCCGACAAATACTACCTCAGCCAGATATTGATATTTCAAGATCAATATTCACAGAGCTAAGTCATTTTGATAGAATGTACCATTGATATAATGTGATTAAAATGGCACTTTTCCTCTGTGATCCTCCTCCCCAAAATACATAGACCCAGTTTAATCATGAGAAAAGCATCAAATAAATCCCAGTTGAGGGACATTCTACAAAATACTTGCCCAGTGGTCCTCAAATGTGTCAAAGTCATCAATAACCAAGAAATTCTGAGAAACTGTCACAGCCTCTTCTATTCTCAGGAGACATGACAAGAAATGTAACATAGTATCCTGGCTGGAATCCAGAAACAGATAAATCACATTAGGTGAATACTAAGGAAACTTGAGTAAAGTATGACTTTTATTTAACACGAATATATCGATATTGGTTCACTGATTTTAAGAAGCATATCGGACTTCTGCAAAATGTTGACAATAAAGGAGTACCTGGGTGGCTCAGTCAGTTAAGCATCTCTTGATTTCAGCTCAGGTCATGATCTCAGGGTTGTGAGTTTGAGCCTTAAATTGGGCTCCATGCCAAGGGCAGAGTCTGCTTGTCCTTCTCCCTCACTGCCCTCTCTAATAAATAAATAAAAATAAAGTCTTTAGGGACACTTGGGTGGCTCAGTCGGTTAAGCGTGCCCTGCTCATTGGGGAGCCTCCTTCTTCCTCTGCCTGCCACTTCCCCTGCTAGTGCTCTCTCTCTCTGACAAATAAATAAAAATCTTAAAAAAAATAAAGTCTTCAAAATTTATTTTAAAATGTTAAAAATAAGGAAACTGGGTGTCATACTACAGTAGAAACTTTGAATAAGAATATAGGCACTTTCTGGGGCACCTGGGTGACTCAGTCGTTAAGCGTCTGCCTTCAGCTTGGGTCATGATTCCAGGGTCCTGGGATCGAGCCCTGCATCACACTCCCTGCTCGGTGGGAAGCCTGCTTCTCCCTCTCACACTCCCCCTGCTTGTGTTCCCTCTTTCACTGTCAAATATAGATAAAATCTTTTTTTAAAAAAAGAATATAGGGACTCTCTCTACAATCTCTTATAGTTTAATACTTTTTCTGTAAATTTGAAACAATCAAAAAAAATAAAGGTAGAGATGGATTGAACCCAATGAGTAAAATGAGAATCATGAGTCCATACTGATATAAACCATGAATGAATGCATGAATGAAGGTGAAGGGAAAATTCTTTCTGACATTAAGGATACTGGATAACAACTGAATAAGGAATGACAAAGTAGGAATTAGGAGTCATCAAAGTTAGCATCATCAATATCAGTACAAATCACCATTATATGCCTCCTGAACTGATGCTTTGAGAAGGACTCAACATCATTTCAATAACATTCTTGCTAAAAATGCATAACATAAATCTAACCATGGGGTAAAATCAGACAAACAAAAACTAAGAAAAGTATTTTACAAAATAACTGACTTGGATGCTTCAAAACATAAAAGTCAAGAATCACAAAGAAACACTGAAGAATTACTCTAGATAAAAATAAACTAAAAATACATGAAAATTAAATGCAACATGTAATGCTGAATCCCAAAATAATAATTGTAAAGGACATAATTGAGACTACTGACAAAATTTGAACATAGACTTTGGAGTGGATAATAACATTTAATCAATCCTAAATATCCTGAACTATGATTGGTAAGAGAATGTCAGTTATTACTGGAAATGCATTCTAAAGTTTTTTAGGTTTGAAAGAACATGCTTTATCTCACTTACTTTTAAATGGTTTGGAAATAAAAATTCAAAAATAAAATAAAATAAATACCGATGTCTACCCCCCCAAAAAAGGAGTACAAATGTATTAAGTTTCAATATTGTGCATAATGTCTATGATAACTATCCAGAAAAGGACTAGCCAAGATTCTGGAATGAAATAATGAATGACAGATTAAGTTACTGCTGTCATTAACTAGTATGGCCAGCTAATTCCCACTATGACTGAGGAAATATTTGTGAAATGAAAGATAACACCAAATAGTAAGAATGTTATTGAGTATCCTCAGAATATAATAAATCCCTGATTTTCAACTGAAAGGAAGAAATGAGCACTTTTTATTTTTATTCATAATTTCCTCTTTGCCTTTAATATCTCAATCTTGAACAAAATTTGAAGAAAATGCTTTGAAGGGTCATCATATTATTCATGGTTTTCCCACTCTAAACATAGATATCTACCTCAGGTGCTTGATGTTGGAGCTCCCAGCTGGACCCATCCATCTACCAACTGCATCACCAGGATTCTGGCCAGGACAGGAATAGAGCCTGGCATGTCTTTTAAAGCCATAGAAATGCATTGGAGATTACCATGTGCCCTCTGACTGCCATGAATCATGAATAGATTCTGTGATTACTTTCCATGTGGTTGATAATATATTTAGAGTGATTTTGAGTTAGAATTTTAAAAATTATTTGTCCTTCACAGCTGTGGAAAGCTGTATTATAATGTACAATGGGTAATTGTACAGATACTATTCACATCTAAGCCTCTGTCCTATTCTGGGTGGGTTTTCCCCTCACTCCATCAAAACAAATCTTTCAAACATCATTGTGGATCCTAATGCTGTTAAAACTGGTGGACAATGCCCACTGTTCATTTTCTTTGATTTCTCATCTGCATTCAAGTGTTTATGAGCCCCCTCCTTTTTAAGTAACCTCTGTTTCTGAACCTGCATTCTCCTCATTGCCCACAGAACACTCTGACTAGTACAATTCAGTCTCATTTATCAGTTCCCTCTCCACTGTTCATAACCTTAAAATGTGGTAATCCTTAAGCAATGGTGGTGGGTCCTCCATATTATCCATTTCTATGTGTGCAAAATTTGCTGCAACAATTTGACTCCTTGCATCCAAGTCATTGGGTAGTCCCTAGCCACACTAACTTTGGGGGATGGCCACATGTATTGCTTTTGCTAACAAGAACATCTCAAATGTGACACAACCAGAGATGCAGAAAATGTACTTGCACATTGGGGCTTGCCTTCTCTTAATGCACTTAAAAATGCCATAATTATATTAAGAAGGCTGGGCTAGCCTGCTTAATGATGAGAGACATATTACCAAATCATCCCTGTCACCTAACTTGCCACCAAGCCAAACTTTGCATGTGTAGGTGATCCCGGGCTCAACCATCCAGGTTCAGCTGAGGCATCCCAGATCGGAAGAACCACAAAACTGACCCGTGCAATCATTATAAATGACAAATACTGTTGTTTTAAGCCACAAAATTTGAGAGTTAGATTGATATGCACCAAAGCTAATTAATACATAGGCACTTAGAGATGTGGTGGTGCTGTGACAAAAATATAAAGCACCAGATTTGTAGTGGAGCAGCAGGTACAAACTGAAAACGCGGTGAAGAAACTGTTAAGGAAAACTGAAAAAGGGAGAGCAAACCTCTTGTGCGTTGAGGCTGGAAAAATGGCAAGGAAACAGGAATCACAGGTTCAAAAAATGGTGATCCATGGCATGTAGTGGTAGAAAAAGTGGCAAAAATATTACCAGTGGTAAATTCAATGATCTATCTAATGATTTTATGTACCTTGGAAAAATGATTTCCAGGTAGAATGGCTCAAGTGTCAATTGGCTTCTCTTAGTTAAGTGTGATAAAGTGCAACGAAAGAGACAGCTAAGCTAAACCAATGAATTGTTTGGTAGCAAAATTTAGGAGAAACACAAAAGTAAACAGAACATGGTGAATTGGAAAATAAAACTATTTCTCATTCACAATCTCAAGTAATGAAGTTAATTTAAATAATAAATGATTACTCTTTTAAGACACTAAGTTTGGGCATTAGGTTGGCTTTCTCTGTAGGTATGTGACTCCATGCTTTTATCTCCAGCCCAGACTTCTTATGACTCCACATGTCCATATTCTACAGCTAAGTTGAAATCCACTTGAATTTTCACAGATTTTTTCTATATATAAAAAGTCAGAAATTGAACTCCGCTTTTTCCTCCTGAAACATACTCCCATTCCACTGTTCCACAGCTCGGTAAATGGTGTTATCCTTATAATAAGCTGGTGCCTCAGGCCAAAAACCTAGGTTATCCTTCATATTTCTTGATGATTCACTCCCTCCACCCACTCTCCTCTGCTGAATTCCATCTACCTACATTGAAATATATAACTCAAATCTATGTATTTTTCATCACTAAGATAGTTCAAGCAACTTTATCTCTTGCTTGGATTACTGCAAAAACCTATCAATAGCCAGAAAATATTTTGGGATACTAGTTTATTTTATTCTTCCTCATATCTTCCCTTCATTTCCTCCATTCAAGGAGATAGTCATATCTCTGCATGTTAAATGAGTGAGGGATTCAGCAGGGCTTAAATCTGTAATATTCTTCAAGTCTTCTCAGCTTCTGTTTCCAAAAACCCACACCCTACATGGGAGAGACGATTTAATGGTAAAGCAAAAATACCTCAGTCAAAAGCAAGGAGGAAAGTTAAGCTGCTTCATCCGCCAGACTGGAAAGAGAGTTTTGTGGGCTGAGGGAAGAAGTAAGGATGATTGGAAGAGGAAAGCAGTATAGACGCTGGAAAGCAGAAGGGACTTGGGCTCACTGTTCCGTGTGTTCACTAGAGACAGGACAACATCTTATGGTCAAAAAGACTCTGCGGTGAGTGGAAGTAAGAACTTCAGGGAACACAGATTTAAGGTCCATACAAACCAGGAGGACGTCTTCATTATGTTGATCCTTTCTGTTTGCTTGTCTCCTGATGGGCATACAAGAGTCTGTCCCAAAATAATGCTAACCTGAGGGTACAGGCATGGAGGGCCAACTGAAACAGAACAAAGCAGGAAAACAACAGAAGATAATTTCCATGTTTGAGAAGACCCCTCTGAACCCCTCTGCATTTCTTCTCATTTATATGTGCCCATTATAAGCTCAGGTTGCACAGGCACAGGTCTGGGCAAGAGAGTTCCTAGACAGCAGAAGTAACTGTTAAACCCACTAGGGAAAAAAAACATTCTTGCCTACATATAAGAGAATTCAAAAGATGTGAGTATCAGTTTGCGAATTGTATCTGATTTTTCTGAGTCACTGCTTTCACTCAAATGTAGTATATAGGGCATCCTTAAACCCCTTCAAACTTTTAACTCACCCATGGTCACATTATCGTTTATTTCCCACTCCAAATTCAGCCACAGGCTCCCCTCCACCCTTCCTTCCATGAAGTTTGGACAGGAATCTAGTGGGAAAACTGAGACAAAATGTACAGTGCCATATTTAAGTCTTTTTCTCAGCTAAATGACCAGAAAATAGGTGATTAACCATTAGTAGCTTAGAAGGAAGAATAGACAGTGGGAAGCCTTAAAAAATCATCATCTCTTAAAAGCTTCCCCTCAAATTATCACTTAGGATACAGCCATGAGGGACATGGGGCACAGTGAGGGTGCCCTATTGCACCAATAAAACACAGCCTTCAGTAAGACCTATTGCAGTTCAGGAGCTGACAGCCTGTCTCTCCTCTCTCTCACCATTCCCTCCCAGAAATGGCAGATACCAGCTTAGTTCTGGCAGGCAGGGAGGGGAAACTCCTCAGAGTCAGATCTTGGAAACTAGTTGATCCTCAGTGAAAAATTCCTAGTTTTCCTTGGGCTCTTTCCACCACAGTCTCTCAGCACTCTGTCCCAGTTTCTAGCATGGGACATGTATCAGGACCACTCGGAGGATTTTTTTAAACATTGGTGGGCCCACTCCCATTTTCAGCTTGATGGGACTGGGTCCAGCTGAGAATCTGCATTTCTAACAAGTTTGAGGTGCTGCTGGTGGTGGTATGGAAAGCACACTTTGAGAATCATTCATTATTCAACCATCCATGGATTCTGGAAATATAGCCCCAGGGAGAGAGAGGCGGATAAGGAGCGAGACTCAGTTGCTGAGGTGAGACTTCTTTGGGCCTGCTCACCTCCAGTCTGTCAAACTGCCCAAATTGTCTTCATGCAGCTGTTCTCTTTCCAGAATGAGGGTTTGTTACTTGGCTCTAATCCTACTCTGGTGGCCTGCACAGTTCATTTCCAATTCCCAATACCCCAGTTAGATGTTAGAGAACAGAAAGGGGCAATCCTTGTACAGTTCGGTTGTGGTCTGTTGATGCAGTAACATGTCACAAAATGAACACTTGGGGGCTGCAAGCTCCAGCAAAGGGAGGAGCAGGAGAGAATGACAGGCCAACACCCCTCACTAACTCCCCCGCCCAGCCCTCGAGCTTTCTGGAAGGTGCCAAACTGGCGCAGCCGCAAAGCAGGCTCCGCAGTGCTGTAAAAAGAGTGCGCATGCGCCATGAAGCCCCCTCCCCTCGTGAAGTCGGCTCCGCAGTGGATCAAGAGTGTGCATGCGCAAGGAAACCCCCTTCCTGCGTGAAGGCGACCCCTGCAGTGCAGTGAAAAAAGTGCGCAAGCGCCAGGAGCCCCCTCCCTTTCAGGGCTGTGAGCTGGTCTCCACCCATCTCCTCCCACCTCCTCTTCCAGGTGATTGACACTAGCCTTGGCCTAAGGGATGGAGTGCTGCAGAATGGTGGTCCTAGGAGACTGTTTTCCAAATACAAATGCGACATCAACATTTTGTGTACTGCGACATAACCTAGACGCCACTCCCTGTCCCCAGTCCGATACAGTTCAGAATGGGGAAGTGAGCTAACTGTGGGTTGGGGTCAGATGATCTCAGATTTCTGGAAATCAGGGGTCTCTTACACAGAGATTCTCAATTCACTCTGATTTCTTCAAAACTCTTCACCCTTGCAGCCTTCAGATGGCATGTTCGGAAGTCCACAACTAACCTTTGTGTTTTTTCTTCTTCCTAAATCATAGGCTATCCTTGTTATCAGTTTTTTAAACTCTACACACCTATACCAATGAGGTGCAGAGCTTCTTCCAAATTCTATTGCACAAGTACAGGAAGTGAGGATAGTAGCAGAGAAGAGGGCCTAGTAACTTTGCATTTCTGTAAAGGGGAGGAGTCCATTTGGAACCAGAGATCTAAAGCAGGAAAGGGAGAGGTGGAGAGAGCATGTCTCCCTGCTGACCCCTCCCCCACATCTGCCCTCAAAGTCACAACCTGCCCTTCACTACGCCTTTGTTCTCAGACTAAGAACCACATTTCCCCAACAGACTCATGTTTAAACATTATGGTTTCATACTGGCCAATATTACAAACCAACAGCATCCCGCTCCAAGATAGAGCCCTATATAGACAAGACTTCTTTGGGCAGCAGAAATCTGGGATAGCACAGCAAAGTTTTTATTTCTAATATTAGTTCAACACTTTCTAAGGTACAGCATTTTTTTCATACTAAGACATTAAAGATAGCCTGAACACATTATCCCTTCACCTTCTATCAGGGACTTACATAACCTCACAGTTCTGTCAGACTGAATAGTAGGTAGAAAATAACATGACAACATGACGTGTAGGTGAAACCTGGTTAGAGTCCTGATGTGTCTCACTTGGGCGACTGTAGTAGTCTCTGAACATGTCTTCCTGCTTCTTCTTGTTCCCTTCCTCCAGCCCATAATCATCAATACAGCAGGGTGACTCAGACTTGTACAGTCTCTGTTCAAACCCTTGCAATGGCTGCTTACTGCACTCAGTGGAAGGCAGAGTGTCCTAAACACTATGAATGGCTATGAATGACCCTTCTGACTTCAGCTGCACTCCAGCCACACTCCCCCCTTTTCCATTTCCCTGACAAATGAGCTTTCTTGGAGGTCTTTTGCTTTCTTCTTAGAACAACCGCCACTCTGCTCCTGCTTGATTAACTCTTTCACTTCCTTCAAATCTCTCCTCCAAATTCACCTTATCTGAATCCTTTCCCAACTACCCTATTCACTTTTGAAACTTGCACTTCCCAACCAAGCACTCTCTATTAATCTTACTTTGATACATTTGTCTTTTTGCCCAAGGTACTCATTACCTTCTTACCCCCTATATAATTTACTGTACATGCTATATAAATATGTAAATTATAATTGTAAACTTCACTAGAGCAGGGAGCTTTGGTTTTTTTACACTGATGTATTTCAAGGCCCTAGGACAGTGTTCAATATATAGTAGGTGTTCAATAAATATTTAGTAAATAAATAAATGAATGAATGAGCATTTAGGTCTTATGAGTAAGACACAGAATGAAATGATAGTTTAGGAACCATGAGGTTAGTGGGAGAAATAAATAGCAAGAGAAAAAAGGGACATAACAAAATTATTAGGCTCATAAATAGTCTTCCCAAATCCTCTTTTAAGTTTTGAGCAAAAGGATAATGTCAGCACAATGAGGATATTGTAAGGAAGCAAGAATGTACAGGCACCAGAAAGCTCCAGAATAGAGAGATGCACTCTTACTGCTTCTGTCCTCGTCCTGCCTCAATAAACTGATCCACATGTTGCTCGCCAAGCTTGCTTCCCTAGAACAAAATGTGTACACATTTGGGCATGAAACTTGTTTTCCCTGGAAGGCTTCAATTTCACAATTAGTGGCCTCAGTTTGAATATTTCAGTCTCTACTTGTCTGACTCACATAGTCTGTCCTCAGAACTCCACCCCTGTCCCATAGCCAAGGAGGACTTCGAGGGATTAGCTGCCTAGAATGAGCAAGGAGACTGGCAGGAGTTACCATTCCCTTTTTGAGATCGGGCACAGCTACCCTGGAGCCTCTGTTCTGTTCATGTGACCTCAGAAAAGTCTCTTCTGGGGCAAGTATTTTTTAATATCTTGCAAGATGAGAAATGTGCTTACACTTAGAACTATTTTATTTTTTTCTGTAAATAGACTTTAAAAAAAAAAAAAAAAGAAGAAGAAGAAGAAGAAGAGGAATAAGAATGTCCACTGCAGCATTGTTTGTGATAGTGGAAAAATTAGAGATGATCTTATTATCTATAAATAGGTGGCTCACAAAAAAAATGAAGGTGCATATGATACTAGAAATCATACATCTGACCAAAAAAAAAAAAAAAATGAGCGATCTATATATGGTGATATGGAAAATTTGTCTGATATTTGTAAAATAGCAATTCCAAAAATATTAAAAGCAACATGTGTATATATGTAGGCATTTTCGAGTATATTTGTATAGGCATCAGCCCCTTTGTAGATGCTGGTCAGTTTGTAACAGTGATTGTATCTATTAAGTTAAATGACAGGGAAATTTGGCATAAGACTCATTAATGTATTTATACACCCTAGAACGTTTGAATGTTTGCAGTAACTATGAATTATTTTTGTTATTTCCAAGTTTCTGCTCCACTGACCTCCTTCATCACTATATCCTCAGCCCCCTGCACCTTTTCTGAGTCTTTTCTTACCCTTCCCCTCAATTTGGCACCATATTTCCCTGCAATTCTTGGGGATTTTTTGAAGCAGTTTGCTTCTTGCTCAGGACTCCCAGTTTTGAATGCCAGGTGGCGCTGTAATCTGATTGGTAAAGACCATCCTAATAGATACCTCAAGTGAGAATGAAGATCATGTTAAAGCAGGAGGGTTACTCTATAATAAGCTGTCCATGGTTCTCCCACCTCTCCAGTGCCACCCAAACATGGAGATATCTACCATAGGGACTTGCTGCTATTTAGGCTTCCAGCTGGACCTCTCCATCCACGAAGCCCAGCCCTTGCCATGGCAAGAATAGAGCTGGTATGGTATGTCTTTAAATCCACCAAAATATATCAGAGGTCTCCAATGTGCTCCCTCAGGACTGGGGGGAGTTAGCAGGAGAATGTTCGCTTACGGTTAGTGAGTTTCTTACCAGGAATCTGTTGTGGAATGATGTTCTGGAGCCTCTCAGAAGGAAGGCAGGATAGGCAGAGAGAAGGGGGTCCCCCTTATATGGTCACAGAGCATTCACTTTCCAGAGGTTTCGGTTCTTATCTCTCCACCCAAGGACTCTTACTAAGGTTCTGCTGACCTTCATGTTGTTAAATCTAAGGGACATGAATCACTGCCCTGGAGACTTGACGATGCAGCAGCCCCTACCCACCCAGAAGCCTTTACCCTCTTACTCAACACACTCCTAGTCTTCCAGATAGGACGTTTTCAGTCTCTTTTCCCTGCATTTTTCATGGCTTTGATTAAAAACAAACAAACAAACAAACAAACAAACAAACAAAAACCTGTTCTGTATAAAATCGTATTCCCGTCTGAGTTCATCATTCACCCTTTGTCAAACCCCAGCTTCTTTTTCTTTTCTTACTGGTAAACCTCTGCTGAGTTCTCCTCAAAGCACACATCAGGGCTCCACTTAGCCCATGTGAAAACCCAAATTCAGTTATATGCAGGCAGACTTCTCTTGGGCATACTGAGGGTAATTAGCAGGAGCCACACTTTGTCTTTGATGGTAAGAACAGAAAATGAATTAGCTACCATGAGCTCAGGGGAAGGGTAGGAGGCAGGCAGGGTTGAAAACACCAACACTCCACCTCTGGAGCCCCCTCTGCTCCCTCCCCCGCCAGAACTGGCGCAGGCGCAGAGGATACCCCTGCATTGCACCAAGGCAACTGCGCAGGCTCCAGCAGGACCGCTCCCTGCTCAGAAGGTGGGGGCTGGATACCCTCTGCTCCCCTTGGCAACACTTTTTCTTGAATCCTGACGTGAGCTTTATTAAAGGGGTGGGGAGACGGCAGGAAAATGGCTTTGAAAGCCAGATTTCCTCAGAGAGATGCAATTAGAACCTTCTGGATTATACCAGACTGAGTTTGACACCCGCCAGCAGTCCCTCCAACCCCCATCCCTGTCCATGCCCCTCTAATTTGGGCCTCTGGTCAGAGAGGAATGGAGGTGATCAGGTGCAGATACCGGATTTTTGTTTGTTTTGCTGTTCAGTTAATTCGGCCTTCCAGAATCATCTCATCATCCATCTTTTAAGCACTCTAATGAAGGAGACAACTGTGCTTACTTTCCATGATTATCAGGGTCCATTTTTTTTAACCCTTGTGACTACAGTATCCCTTTCAGGTTTGCATGGTCTGGGTACCCACTGAATGACAAGGGGGAGAATCCTCTCTGTCTTTCTCTGCTGGTGGCACATTAAAAACACTTTATGGAAGGACAGTGACATGATAGGGGGAGGGATGATAGAGATTACAGAAGCCTCTGAGATGCTGGTAATGTTGTTTATCTAGATCTGGGTGCTGGATACATACGTGTGTTCACCTTGTGAAAGATTATTAAAGTTACACTTACAGCATGCATGTTTTGGTAGTTTCCTTAAAATAAAACTAAAACCAAATGCACCAACAAAAAACAAACCAAGAAACAGACAAACAAAAAACTTGGGGTCCCTGAGTTGAGGCAGATGGATGGGCCAGCAAACACACACACACACACACACACACACACACACACACACCACAGATACATACACGCAGAGGCATATGCTTCATCACGCTCAACTGCTCCTCCTCCAGACATCAGGGTGGTGTCTAGGCAAGGGTGTGTGTAAGATCCTCAATGTTGGATCAAGAAAATACATGCTTGACCAAGATCTCTAGCATAAAGAGCTCCCTTCCTTTTTTTCCTTCAACCTGCCCACCACTGACCATACACCCTTCCTCCTCTTTGTCACCAGGTACAGGATAGGGCACTAATTTTTTGAGACAACCTCAGTTTAAAACATTCTGGTTTCTACCTAACCACTCTGTGCAGTACTCTGTCTTATGCATCCTATCGGAGATCCCAGATGGGTAAAGCTTCTGGAGATCAAGAGCTTTGAATGAGAAGTGGGGCTGACAGCAGCAAAGCTCACACTTCACCCAAACTTTCCTACCTGAGGCCATGCTTTGTTTTTCAGGGTGCCTGAAGCAAATCATTAGGCCTTTTAGTTATTACTGTCACAGTCGGCATCCTGGCCATTCCAAAGATCATATCCTTAGTCAGTTTGTTGGGTTTCTGTTTATTGTCTTGGCTCTTGAGTGTGCATCACATTTTCCTGTTCCTTCAGATGTTGAATAATATTGGATTGTGTCCTAGACGTTTTGAATGATACATTATAAACAATCTTGATTGTGGTGTTTTTCTGAATAGTTCATCTACATATGTATCTTTTTAAGGCAGGCTGTTAATTTGGTGGAACAGTAACCACAAACTCCATCTCCCCGGCTGCTGGGGGGGAACTGGAGTCTGGGTTCAGGTCTTCTCTGGATTGCTTAGAGTCTTTACTATGAGCCTATTTCAGGGATCATCCGGAGAATTGTGCAGAGAGTATGAGCAGGACTTAGCCCTCCTCTCTCTGACTCTCTTCTTTCTGAAACCTCCTCTTCATTTTCTAGCTTATATGACTGCCCTAAACTCTGTCCTCTAATTTTTCATGCCAGTAAAACTGCTGGTTTGGTTTTTCCTTTGGAATTTTAGCTTCCCTTCATGGGAAGGGACTTGAACTTCCCTCAGGCTAAAAACCATAAAACAATGGGGAACTTATCCACCAGCATACCCCCATAACCAAGTGTCAAATCCCCTCCAGTATCTGCCTGCTTTTGATTGCTCTCCAGTGATTTCAAAGAGTTGTTTTTACATTTTATCTTATATTTCTACGTAAAATTATTTGTCTCAGTGACAGAGAACAAACTGAGTGTTGCTGGAGGGGGGTGGGCAGGGTATGAGCTAAGTGGGTGATGGGTATTAAGGAGGGCACTTGTGATGAGCACTGGGTGATGTATGGAAGTGTTGAATCACTAAATTCTACTCCTGAAACCAATATAACACTATATGTTAACTAATTAGAATTTAAATAAAAACTTGACACAAAACAAAAAAGAAAACACCATTAAAAAAGGAAAAAAATAAATAAAAATTATTTGTATTATAAATTTTAAAGAATGTACCTAAAGTATTTTAACATTATAATGCAATATTAGAATAATATTATATTATTAATAAAATAGTAATAATATTTGCATTAATATAATAATATACAGTTCATATGAAATAATTAAAATATATATGGATGTTTATATTTAAATACTTGAAACCAAATATATTTATTTGGTTTTTGTTATCTGCAGGAGGTTTGTTCCAATAGGAGATATTTGGCCATGGCCTGAAGCATAACCTCAGGTTAGTTTTTTTGTTTGTTTGTTAAGTATGTTCTATGACCAGCATGGAGACCAACAGAGGTTTTGAATTCACAACCCTGAGATCAAGACCTGAGCTGAGATAAAGAATCAGACACTTAACTGACTGAGCCACCAAGGCACCCCTCATGTTGCTTTACTTGAAACACACTAGGAGAAGTATATGGACTTCTCCAAATCTCTAAACAGAGTTAAATAAATTTAGGGAAGACAGAACAGGAACATTTCTGTGAATACATCTCAGGGCCTCCCACTACATAGAGATACCAGAAAATTGCATTTCAGATACCATGAGTTTTGGTGTGGAGTATGGGGAGAAGGAAGAGGAAGGTGGTAGGGAGGCACAAAGGCTTAGAAAACCAAAATAGTTCCTCCCCATGCACCCATCTAAAAGAAGGACATAGCAGAAATGAATAACCTGGAGAGGGCCAAAAAAAAAAAAAAAAAAAAAAAGGTGTGGGCTCCAAAGACGGTGCTCCCACACAGAGGATTGCCTGCTCACCCTGTCCACTCATACCTTCTCTTTCACCCCTGTGGTCTGAGGAATAAAACCTCAGTTTCACATGACTGCCCACCTTTGTAAAGAACATAAACTTTTCTTCTTTGTTTTTATAAACAAAATGATACAGCACATCTCCGAAAGATATTCCTAGCTTTGCAGAATACTCTTCAGGGAGCTGGGGACCTGGAATGAGGAAAGCAACAGACAGGAAACACAGTTCGTAATTTTTTTTTTTCCCTTAGAGATTGCTGTTCTTTCCATTTAGCCTTCATAAAGCATCTACACTCTCCAAGTGCTGATCTCACCCCTCAGGAAAATGCAGCATCAATTCTATTCAAGGCTTAAATTGTGGAAAACTTTTTTTTTTTGCATTTTATTTAGTAAGACTTTTTTTTCCACAATACCTTATGCTCTTTCTTTGTGTCATTCCCCTTCTCTTTCATCATAATGTGCAATGTGCTTTCCATTCAACTGGCATCGTCCCTAAGGATGTCATCCAGCAGGGGTGCCCTCTATGTCCAATTAGCACATAAGGAAGATAAGAGGGCAGAAGCTGGATGTGAAGCCATGCTCTTATTTGTTCAAGGAATGACTAGAAAGGCAGAGACTGAGCATCAGTGAGCCAGGTTGGTTCTGTGTTATGAGGGGACAGCAGTGGTCCCATAGTGGTTACCATGAAAGTCCTCAAACAACAACTGGTATTTTGTGCAGACTCCAGAAACATCCTGGGACATATAGGAACCCTTCAGCCCCGACATCTCTTTAAGCCATATTGTAATGATTTCCCACAAATCCAACTTCAAATATACTCTAATTTCTTATAACAAATTATGAATTAGGATTTGAGGATCTTATTAATCAATAGTATCTAGGACTAGAAGTCTAAAATAGTGAAATATAGCTGGGAGAGCACACAGTTCAAAGAAATGTAATTATATTTTCCTGCCACCAAGATTATCCTAAAAATCATGTGAAACTCCAGGTTTCATCTCAGTTAACATCTTATATCATAAACTGATCACTCACTATCTACTTCAGGATCCCCTGATACCTATGTCCAACCCTAACACCTCAGAGTTTCATGTAGCCAGAGTGGCTGGTTATGAAGCAAGACAGTTTCCACAGAATCCTCAGTCCCTACAGTGTCAGAACATAAACCAGCAGAAAAACAGCTGACAGAGAGCACTGCTCACATTTCTCAGATCTGGGCAAAGCCTTCTAAGATACATCTGTTTTCTTAATTCCATTTTTATGAAGCCATTACTCACCTCCGAGGTCTTAACTTACTCTTTGCCAAATTCCAGGCTCTTTTTTCTCCACTTATTAAGCCACAAAAATACTGAGGTTAATTCTAGGAAAAACAAAGTCTGCACCTCAATAAAATAATGTACCCCATAACCCAATAAAATGACAATATTACATATTTAAATCTGTACAGATAATTAGTGTGCAAAGTGGGCTACATAAGTGAAATAATAATAAATCTAAGCTTGTGCTTTTAGATAAGAAAAATACAAATCATTATAATCAATTTGGATGGAAGAATAGGCAGGAAGGAAAAACAGTAGTGGAACTCCTCTGTATCTATCATTCATTTCTCTTCTAACTGCTCAGTGTGGCTTCCATCAGAGAGATACAGATGCTAGGAAGGTGCTCATACTACTACATAAAGATTCACTTGATCCTAAAAGATCCTTCCCAACTGGTCTGTTGCCTCTCATTTTGCCCCCTCCCTATGTACCTAATAAGAACTTTATTCCCAGGAACAAAGCACATACTTGCAGGCCTGGGTAACATATTTCTGCTGAAAAGCCCAATATAAAAATTCTATACATTATATGATCAATTGTATTCTTGTACCCAGTACTCTCAGCACTCCATAGTTGAATCTATGTTTCAACTCCCCGAACTATCCCATTGAGTTATACGTTTATCCTTAAATACACACTTTCTTGATCAGTTAGCTCTATAGTAACTTGAAATCAGTGTGAATCCTCCAACTTTTATTTTTTTCCCCAAATTGTTGTGGCTACTCTAGTTTCTTTGCATTTCCAAACAAATTTTAAAATCAGACTGTTATTTTCTGCAAAAAGCCTGCTGTTCATTTGTTTTGTTTCTTAAATTCCACGTATGTGTGGAATCAGATGGTATTTGTCTTTCTCTGACTGATTTATTTCACTTAGCATAATCTCTAAGTCCATCCATGTTGTTGCAAATGGCAAGATTTCACTTTTTTACAACTTTTTTTTATGACTAATTATAGTGATATCTCATAATAGCAAAGGGAAAAAAGGGAGAGAGAGAGGCAAACCAAGAAACAGACTCTTAACCATAGTGAACAAACTGGTGGTTACCAGAATGGAAGGGGTGGAGGGATGGGTTAAATAGGTGATGGGGATTAAGGAGTGCATTTGTGATGAGCACCAGGTATTGTATGGAAGTGTTGAATCACTATATTGTACACGTGAATCTGTATGCTAACTAATTGGAATTTAATACAAACTTTAAATAATCCTGCTGTTATTTTGATTTGGTTTATGTTTAAGTACATATCCTCTTGAAGAGAACTTTATATTTTAACAATATTGAGTCTTTCTGTCCATGAACCTGCTATATGTTTCCATTTATTTAGATTCTTTAAATTCTCATGGCAATGTTTTATAGTTTTCAGTGCCAAAATCTTGCGAATATTTTGTTAAAATATATCTTGATTCCATGTGTTTTTTTCTGCTATTATAAGTGGTTTTGTTTCTAAAATTTTATTTTCAAATTGCTTGCTAGTAGTAAATAAGAGATACAATTAAGTTTTCTATTTTGACCTTGTGCACTGCACCTTACTAAATTTACTGCTAATTCTAGTGGATATTTTGTAGATTCCTTAGGAATATATATGCTATCATATCATCTGTGTATAAAAAATTATTAACAGCATTTATATATCCATTTAAAAATTCTTATCTGCTAATCCCATTGTTTTTCAGTCTATTTTGACTGATACATTTTTCTCCTAGTTTTTGGTCACATTTTCCTGCTTCTTAGCATATTTAATAATGTTCAGTGAATACTGAATACTGTGAATGTTACAGTGTTGTCATCTGGATTCTGTTGGGCTTTATTCTGACAGGAAAGTAAGTAATTTGTAAATCATCTCAATCATTTTGAAGATTATTTAAGGTATTTTTAGGGCAGATCTGGAGTTACTTTCAGTCTAGGTAGAGTTTGATCCTATTGATCCAATTTTAATGAGTGGTCTTTTTTGGGTTGCCCCTGAATGTCTTTTCATTAAATGAAGTCATTCCAATCTGCCTGGCCTGTACTGGAATGTTCTCCAGCTCTGCATGATGTTTAGGAGTTTTTCAGGTTACAGTGTATGGTTGTTGTTCTTTGCCCACATATTCACAGATCAGCAAAAGACTTAATGGGACCATTATGCAGATTTCTGGACCTTTTTCCCTGAATATTTTTCTTTCTTTTGTTACTGTATGCCATATATCCCAGCCATCTCACCCCTATGAGTGCTGACCTCTGCCCCCTCTTATCAGAGTGATTGTACTGCTGGTTGGGATGCCCCTTTCTCTCTTCTTTGCAGTTGGAAAGTGCCTCCAGGCACAGAGTGGATCAAATGTTTGTTTGTTTTCCTCTGTAGGATCAAGTTGTAATCTCCCTGCTTTCAATGTTTAAAAACAATCGTTTCACATTTTTTTCCAGTTATCTGGTTGTTTATGACAGGGAAGTAAGTCCAGTCCACACTCTGGCTTAATGGCTAGACACAAAGATCCTATAATCCTCTCAATTCTCTTCAACCTACCAGAGGTAATATTGAGGGCACCTGCTGCCCACTATGAACATGGCACAGAATCTGGAATCTGAAAAGACCCCTCCAAATGAAGAGGGTGACACTGTTTCTTGTTACTCCAACATGCCAAGGTTTTATCAACTCAAGAACAACCTCTCTTATTAACCCTAATTTTAATATTTTGTCTTATCTCTTGTTGTATTGCCCAACATATTCCAAGCCATCCGTCTTTAATTTGTATAGCTTTGTAGAAGCCTAAAATGAGAAGTACGGGTAGCAGGGAATATAAATCATATTAATTTGCTCTGGGTAGTGATAGTTTATCTTTTTTATTTTGATCTTTTTAAAGATTTTATTTATTTATTTGTCAGAGAGAGAGAAAGAGCACGCACAAGCAGGGGGAGCGGCAGGCAGAGGAGAAGCAGACTCTCCACTGATCAGGGAGCCCAATGCTGGACTGGATCCCAGGACTCTGGGATCATGAACTGAGCTGAAGGCAGACGCTTAACTGACTGAACCACCCAGGCATCCCTTGGTAGTGATAGTTTAGACATAGTTTCCTTTACGGTTCTTGAAGTATTCTCGCTCTTCTAGGTCCTCTATAAGTACACATAGGACTGAAGCACCCTGTCCATTCAAAGTTAACATAATGGGATCAACAGAATGTGGTATATACAAACAATGGAATACTATTTGGCCATAAAAAGTAATGGAGTGATACATGCTGCAACAGGGAAAAACCTCAAAAGCATCACATGTTAAGTGAAAGAAGTCCATCACAAAACACCATGTATTATATGACTTAATTAGTATGAATTTTCCAGAATAGGCAAATCTGTAGATAGAGAATATAGACTAGGGCTTGCTTAGGGTTGAGGCTGATAGCTAAAACAGACAGTGATTTTGTGATGAAAATGTTTTAAAATTGACTATTGTAGTAATTGCACATACCTCTGACTATACTAAAAACAATGGTATTGGGCGCCTGGGTGGCTCAGTTGGTTAAGCAACTGCCTTCGGCTCAGGTCATGATCCTGGAGTCCTGGGATCGAGTCCCGCATCGGGCTCCCTGCTCAGCGGGGAGTCTGCTTCTCCCTCTGACCCTCCCCTCTCTCATGCTCTCTCTATCTCATTCTCTCTCTCAAATAAATAAATAAAATCTTTAAAAAAAAAAACCAATGGTATTATATGTTTTAAATGGGTGAATTATATGGTATGTAAATTATATCTCAATGAAGGTGTTTAAAAATATATAAAATTGGCCATCAAGAGCCAGTACCAGAGTACAGAACTCAAGCTTCAATTCCCCAGATGTGACATGAGCATAAGTGGGCTATGTAAGGTAATTTCCTATATATAAATATATATAATAAGTAATAATATATAATTATTAACATAATATACATCACAATATCTTTGCATTCTATTCTATTATTATAGGATGCTTATTATAATATTATATTAATAAATAAATATATTTAAAGTATATATAATATAATATATAATAAATAATATATAAATACATAATAAGTAATGCATACATATATAGTAAATATATAATGTTATGTATTTAGGTATATATTCAAGTATAAAATATATACTTTTATTTATTTAAGTATATATATATCACATATACACATTATATATATATATATATATATATATATGATATCAGAGTGATTGTACTGCTGGTTGGGATGCCCCTTTCTTCTTTGCAGATATATATATATATATATTTGTATATATATATATATATATATATGGTTTTCTGTGTGTGTGTGTGTGTGTGTGTGTGTGTGTGTGTATCCCAGGAAAACAGCCCTTTAGAAACAGGCGTTCTCAGGGGCCTGTGTGTGTGGCATTTGCAATGTGTAATGTGACAAATATATATGAGGCAATGTGGCAATTGGTGGTATAGAGGAGCTGGTAGGAAAATAAAAATATATTTTTCCATGCAGTGATCTCAGAAGAGGACAAAATCTGAGTAAAGATCCTGAACAGAACGATGAGGAGATGTCTTCCTGGGGGTGGGAGTGCTCCTTGTTCAATTTTCTATTACCTTTTTTCTTCCTCAGCCTGTCTAAAACTTTATATAAGAGTGAGACCTTCTCAGTTGTTTCACTGGGCTCTATGACTTCCTGTCTTTCTATCACTAGTTTGAGTTTGTCTTTTCTACAGTTTTACACAAGTGGAATCACAGTATATAATCTTCTATTCGAGGCTCTTTTGTTGAGTGTATGTTTTTAATAGTCATCTATGTTGTGGCATATATCAGTAGCATTTCCTTTTTATCATGGAGCAGTACTCTGTTTTATAAAAACATCACCATGTGTTTATCTATTTGCCTGTTGAAGGACATTTAGGTTGTGCCTGGACTGGGGCTAATATAAAGAATAATGCCGTGCATATTTTTGAACAAGTCTTTCTGCAGATATATTTTCATTTCTACTGAATATATAACTGGGACTTGGTTTGCCAATTCCTATTGTAAGTGTATGTCTAACTTCATAAGAAACCGACAAACTATTTTGGAAAATAATTGTACTTAATGGTTGTTTTCATTCTTGAAGAGACATAATGCTTAACTATCTTAAACACTCAGTAAAATTCTCACTTATGTGCTACTAATCAGGTCCTTGTACTAGGATCTATACCCAGAATAACTTTTGAGAATTTGCCAATTGACTGTTTCTTTGTGTTCTCATCTCCAGGGCTTTCTCTTCCAACATAAAAGGGAGGGAAGAGGTATATTTAATCTATTAGGAACACAAAGGAGGAAAACCACACTTTTTTTAAATATTTTTGGTGAGGTATGTTAAACACTCAGTGGATTTTATTGACCATTTTCTTTATTTTTTTCTTTTATTTTTTTTAAAGATTTTATTTATTTGACAGTGAGAGACACAGCGAGAGAGGGAACACAAGCAGGGGGAGTGGGAGAGGGAGAAGCAGGCTTCCCGCGGAGCAGGGAGCCTGATGCGGGGCTTGATCCCAGGACTCTGGGATCATGACCTGAGCTGAAGGCAGACGCTCAACGACTGAGCTACCCAGGCGCCCCTTGACCATTTTCTTTAAAAAATAATTTAAAATCTCATTTCTGTCCCCACATTTTTTCCTTCTTTCAAATCAGCCTGCTCTTACCTGATCTCTTTCTTATGGTATTTTACTATCTATAGGCAATAGCTGCCAACTTCAGAACTAAGATTCTATTTCTCAAAGTCTTTCCTTCAAGCTGCTGGCTCAGGAAGCATGTGGTTTACCTCACAACTTAGTGAGGACAGCTGAGTAACTCTATATTTTGTCACCATCAAAGATAGATGATCATCTTTCTAGTCTCAAATATCAGTTTCTATACTGCTTACTAGCAACTGCTAAGCTAATACCACATGTTTTAGTTTTAATGTTATTGTAGCATGCTGATTCTCTGATTGCTACATTAGGTTAGACTATGCTATATTGTGATAACAAACTTAATCCAAAGTGTCTGTGATTTAAGACAGCATTAGTTTGTCATGTACTGATGCTACACATATCACATAGGTTAGTAGGTGTCTCTCCTCCACATAGTCTCTCAGGGACTCAGGCTACTAGAACTATGGCCTTCATGTAGTGTTTTTGTTGTAGGCTTTTACCTCACACACTGTCAATATGGAGCCTCAAATGGAAAGATTTATTTCCCCACCCCACTTCATTCTCCTTGAAACTCTGGTCAACAAATAGGTTATCTTTCATTAAATCAAACTTAGTCCAAAATTTATTTCAAGCCATGGGAACAGGTGATCAGTAAAAATGAGTGGTCATGTATTTTAGAACCATCATTTGTAGAAATTACAAAACAAAAATTACAGAATGAAGTCAATGAATTCAGAAGCTTTCATGTCAACAGAAAGGAAGTTGTCCCAGCAAAGTGATGGCAAGTGGGCATAATCACAAAAGTCCCACAGAAATAGACTCATAAATACATAGAATAACTGGTGGTTGCCAGAGGAGAAGGGAAGTGGTAGGATGGGTGAAATAGGTAAAGGGGATTAAGAGGTACAAACTTCCGGTTATAAAATAAATAAGGCACAGGGATAGAAAATACTATAGGAAATATAGTCAATTATGTAAATGTAATAAAATTGTATGATAAAAGATTGTAACTACACTTATCATGGTGAGCTTTGTGTAATGTACAGAATTATTGAATCACTATCTTGTACACTTGAAACTAATATAACATTGTATGTCAACTATATTAAAATAATACAAATTTTTAAAAAGAAAAAAAGTCACACAGTACACCAAGAATGAAGTATAGGCTACAAGGAGATCTTACTGGACATGGATGACCAATATTAATCTGCTCACAGAGATTGGTTTGAATTATGGTAGTCTCAAAGTAAAAAACAAACAAAAAATCTTAAAATTTCAAACATTCTTACATCTTTTGACCAAAACACAAAATAATATAGTTTTTGTCTCTGTGTTCTATAAGAAATGTCTTGTGGGGATCAGATGATCAAATGCAGAAATGCAGCAGATATCACCAAAATCAGGGGATGATTATAATTTTATCCTCCTTGAATCTGCCTCCTTTTTTCAAGTACTTATTTAGACAACTTAGACAAAAATCCATGCACAATCAGCTACAGTATCCCAAATTGTGAAATATCAGGGTTTTCCCTTCATTTAACATTTCCACCAGAGAAACATGCAGCTCTTTTCCAAACTTGTGGTGGTTGTAAAAATTCATTATACATGCTTTGACATTATTCCCCCAAAGAGGTAGAGTTTATGTTCCCTCTCCTTGAAACTGGGTGGCCTTTGAGTGCTTCAACTAATGGAGGATGGTATGGATGCTATGTGACTTATGGGTCAAGATCCCAAAAGGCTCATTGGTCTGCTTTGTACACTGGAACACTTAGTCTTTAAATTTAAGCCACTATGTAAAATGTCCAACTAGGTTTCCATGCTGTGAGGAATACCAAGCCACATGGAGAACTCCTATTTAATGTCCTACCTGAGGCCAGCCTTTGTATCATCCCTGCTCATACACTACATATATGAGTGAAGCAGCTGCTGGATAATATTTTTCCCCTCCAATGTTTGAATTTCCAGTCATTTGTGTCTCTGCATTTGAGGTCCCAGACATTATGAATCAAAGAGAAGTGTCCCCTACTATGCCACAGAATCCATGAGCATAACAAAAATGGTTGTTCTTTTATGCTACTAAGTTTTTGAAAGTTTGTTACACACACCACATACTTATGGAACACACCTCATATTCAATTTGTCATGAAGATAAACATGCTACTTTATGTATAAAAGTTCTTTCTGCAAGTGTCCTAGGATGATAAAGAGAAAAATTAATGTAATATTGTATAAAACAGTATGGAAGAAATCAGAGAGGGAGTCAAACCATGAGAGACTCTGGACTCCGGGAAACAAACAGAGTTACAGAAGGGAGGAAGTGGAGAGATAGGGTAACAGGGTAATGGGTATTGAGGAAGACATGTTTTGGGTTGAACCCTGGGTGTTATATGCAACTAATGAATTGATGAACACTACATCAAAAACTAATGATGTACTATATGTTGGCCAACTGAACATAATAATAAAAAAAAACAGTATGGAGTTTCTTCAAAAAGTTAAAAATAGAGCTACCCTGGGACCCAGCAATTGCACTAGTAAGTATTTATCCAAAGGACACAAACATAGTGATTCGAAGGGACACATGCACCCCAATGTTTATAGCAGCAATGTCTACAATAGCCAAAATATGGAAAAAACCCAGATGTCCATCAACTGATCAATGGATAAAGAAGATGTGGTATACACACACACACGCACACGCGCGCGCACACACACACACACACACACACACACACACACACAACGGAATATTACTCAGCCATCAAAAGGAATGAAATCTTGCTATTTGCAGCAACATGGATGGAACTAGAGGGTATTATGGTAAATGAAATAAGTAGTCAGAGAAAGACAAATACTATATGATTTCACTCATATGTGGAATTTAAAAAACAAAACAGATGAGCATAGGGGAAGGAAAGGAAAAATAAAATAAGATGAAAAGAGAGGGAGGGAAACCATAAGAGACTCTTAAAATAGGAAACAAACTGAAGGTTGCTGGAGGGGAGGTGGGTGTGGGGATGGGATAATGGGATGATGGGCAATAAGGAGGGCACTTGAAATAATGAGCACTTGGTGTTGTATGAAGTTGATGAATCACTAAATTCTATCTCTGATACTAATAATATAGTATATGTTAATTAAATTAACTTTATTTTTTATTTTTTTAAAGATTTTATTTATTTATTTGACAGAGAGAGAGATAGCGAGAGCAGGAACACAAGCAGGGGGAGTGGGAGAGGGAGAAGCAGACTCCCTGATGAATAGGAAGCCCAATGTGGGGCTCGATCCCTGGACCCTGAGATCATGACCTGAGCCAAAGGCAGATGCTTAATGACTGAGCCACCCAGGTGCCCCTTAAATTGACTTAATAAAATAAAATAAAATAAAATAAAATAAAATAAAATAAAATAAAAAAAGAGACTTGCTCATTTTTTTCAGGCCACAATAGATCTTCCTAAAATGCAACTTTTTCTTATTGTGGTTTTTAGGATGCTTATACCCACCAGGCTTTTAATTCACTTCTTAAAAATTCAGGCTTTCTATTTACTCTACTTCTTTAATAATAGAATATGAGATTTAATAATAGAATATGAGCCCCTTTCTCATTTAAGTTAAAATAGACCAGAAAACCCTTAGAGATAGACCCTAGAAAGAGACCTTCAATGCTCAGGAAACACCCTTCAGGATTTGCAAAGGCCTTTCAAACAGTCTCTGCAAGTCTCTTGATTTTCCTACTGCCAGTTTTAATTTGGTGTGGGACTGAGACCTACACCAATATGAGCCTGGATAGATTTCCTCACCAAGCACATAACTAAAATATTCTGGCTTAGAGTATTCAACTGTGTTAAATAGACTTGATGCCCATCTTAGTTTCTAAATATCTTTTAAAGAAGAAAGTGCCTGTCAGATAGCAAAGCTCAGATTTCTGCAACCAGGACTACTATACATGTTACTCAAGTACAACTAACATACAGTGTTATATTAGTTTCAATATTATTATCTTTATTTAAGTCTGGTGTTTGTTTGTTTATTTGTTTATCTCTTTTTTTTTGTATATTTTATTTCTTAAGTTCCACATATGAGTGGAATCATATGGTGTTTGTCTTCCTCTGATGGACTTATTTTACTTAGCATTATACCCTCTATGTTCATTCAGTTGTTGAAAACGTCAAGATTCTGTTCTTTTTTATGGATGAATAATATTCCATTGTATATATGTACCACATCTTCATTGATTCATCTATGGATGGACATCTGGGTTGCTCCATAGCTAGGTTATTTTTAAAAAATGCTGCAATAAACATAGTGGTGCATATGTTTTTTCAAATTAGTGTTTTCATTTCCTTTGGGTTAAATACCCAATAGGGGAATTACTGGATTGTATGGTAATTCTTTTTTTTTTTTTTTAAGATTTTCTTTTATTTTTTTTAATTTATCAGAGAGAGAGAAAGCACAAGCAGGGGGAGCAGGCAGAGGGAGAAGCAGAGTCTCCACTGAGCAGGGAGGCTGATGCGCGAATCGATCCCAGGATCCTGGGATCATGACCTGAGCCAAAGGCAGATGCTTAACCACCTGAGCCACCCACACATCCCTATGGTAGTTCTATTTTTAATTTTTTGAGGACCCTCCATATTGTTTTCTACAATAGCTGTACCAGTTTATGTTCCCACCACATTTCCGGGTTCTTTATAATGTTCTATTAATCTATGTGTCTATTTTTGTGCCAGTACCATATTATTTTGATTACTACAGCTTTGTATATACTTGTTATATTTTTTTAGTTTGCATTGTATTTTTTTAAATTTTATTTTATTATGTTATGTTAATCACCATACATTACATTATTAGTTTTTGATGTAGTGTTCCATGATTGTTTGCGTATAACACCCAGTGCTCCATTCAATATGTGCCCTCTTTAATACCCATCACCAAGCTAACCCATCCTCCCACCCCCCTCCCCTATAGACCCCTCAGTTTGTTTCTCAGAGTCCATAGTCTCTCATGGTTCATCTCCCTCTCCGATTTCCCCCTTCATTTTTCCCTTCCTACTATCTCCTTCTTCTTCTTCTTCTTTTTTTTTTTTTTTTAACATATAATGTATTATTTGTTTCAGAGGTACAGGTCTGTGATTCAACAGTCTTACACAATTCACAGCACTCACCATAACACATACCCTCCTCAATGTCTATCACCCAGCCACCCCATCCCTCCCACCCACCACCACTCCAGCAAACCTCAGTTTGTTTCCTGAGATTAAGAATTCCTCAAATCAGTGAGATCATATGATACATGTCTTTCTCTGATTGACTTATTTCGCTTAGCATAATACCCTTTAGTTATATTTTTTTAGTTAAGATTTCCTTATATTGTCTCACTTCCACAGGTCTTTAATCATTCACTTGGAATTGCAACTGTAACTGATTACCCACATTGATTCTATGTTTCTAGGACTTTCTCCTTCCATTATATCTACACCATGGACTCCTGCCCATTCCATCTGAGGTGGCCCATAGTTATAGGTGTGAAGTTTAGGAGTAGAAACAATTCTTTGAAGTTTTGTTGAATAATTTTCTGCAATAAGAGTTATGTGAACAACTCTTTACAAGTTATGGTATTAAGAAAATCCCAAAACATTAAGAAATGGCCAAAGAGTTGATAGACATTTCTTTAAGGAAACTACTACACAAATGGTTAATAAGCACAAAAAGTGCTCAGTATTACTATTAGGGAAATGCAAATCAAAACCACAATGAGATACCACCTCACACTTATTACAGAAAATAACAAGTATTGATGAGGTTTTGGAGAAACTGGAGCTCTTGTGCACTGCTGGTGGGGGTGATAAATGGTGCAACCACTACGAAAACAGTGTGGCAAAACATTTTGATAAGTGGAAGAAGCTAGTCAAAAAAGCTCATATATTTTATGATTATATCTATATGAAATGTCTAGAATACTAAATCCATAGAGACAGAAAGTAGATTGCTCAAGACTGAGGAGGATGAGGGACACAGAGGTAAAAGCCAAAAATTATGGGTTATTTTGTTGTTGTAAATATTCTGTTTTAAATTCTATCCTAAATTGATTGTGGTAATGGTTTCACAACTCTGTGAATACACTTAAAATCACAGAATTGTATACTTTAGGTGGGTAAATTGTACGGTATGTGAATTATATTTCAAAAAATTTTTATAAAAAGAAAAGAAAAGGAAAAAAAGGAGCCATGGGCTAAGGTTGGTGGAGGGGTAGATAGAGGTCATAGCTAGGTCACAGCTCTCCTCCCACTGTACCCCACTTTCTGCAGACAGAAAGAGAACTACTTGGTTTTCTCGGAAATACATGCAGACCTTTTCCAGCCCAGATAGCAGCTAACTTCTCTTCCTCTCATCTCTGATAATGCTATCTTCTACCTAATAGTGCCTATTACCAGTTTTATTCTTAGTAACCAAAATATGTACAAAAAACTAGTTTTCATCAGTCACCTATTTATTTGAATACTAGCCGTATGTTTAAAGTTCTACCCTGTATTATGATAAATAATGGAGCACATCTTCAGCAGCCTGTTCCACCCTTATCATAAAAAGGCCTCTAGCAAACAGTCGCTTATCATGGACAGAAAGGCTGTAAGGATGCAGCTCAGACCCTATGCCCAGAATAACTCTTTATGTGTTTCAGCTGTTTTTTTCATGATGTCATCTGCAGGTCTTGTTGCTTGCCCAATACGAAGCTTCATATCAGGACACAGGTGAGGCCATTTATTATCAGAGTGCATTTCCTCATACCACTGCCACTTACACAGGGAATCTTAGAGCCTGTAAGCCAAAAGGAAAATGTGAAAAAAGAAAGAGGTTGAAGGAGCTTATGGTTTTATATCAGGCCATGTTCTGTTCTTTCCCAAGGCAATAAGGCAAAAACTGTCTATGAAGAAGGAAGAGTTTTGCTGGAGGGATAGCAGGAAAGCCAGGAGGTCTGGTTCTGCACCATGAAAATATTGAGGGTATGTATATCTTGAGGGCATTCAGGCTTTACAAAATCTTTCCAAGTTCTCAGCCCATCAGGTAACTTTTGTCTTTTTTATCCTTAGAAAGGAAATCTACAAAGTTAGTAGACTGAGACCACATTTTCCTAGAGTACAGCTTTAAACATTCTATGAAATATGTGGCCTGATGACTAGCATCTACTTCTGAGTCCCACCCTAGCATATTTCTGATGGATGGAGTTTCATCCTATAGAGGTCACCACAAATATACCTTTGAACAGACCAAATGGTCTGAAATCTTCTCCTTACATATTTCGGGCTTAATGGAGTGTGTTTATTCTGCTAAGCTTTTGACTTATCCTTTGTCATATCCAATTTGCTTTTAATCCCACATTTATAAATATAGATGATTAAGTATGATGTTTCCTATCACTTTATCGAGAAATCCAGTACCTCAGCCCAAGTTACAGGACCCAAGATCTAGACAGCAGCACAAACACCAACCCTACATCCAGGAAACAGAACAATAAAAATATAAATAGCAAACAAAAGGAAAAACACCTATGCATATTACATTCAAGCTAGATAAAACCAGATCATTTTTTAAAGATTTTATTTATTTATTTGACAGAGAGAGAGAGAGCACAAGCAGGGGGAGCAGCAAAGAGAGAGAGGGTGAAGCAGGCTCCACTGAGCAGGGAGCCTGACACAGGGCTCAAACCCAGGACCCTGAGATCATGACCAGAGCCTAAGGCAGACTTTTAATTGACTGAGCCACCCAGGCATCCCTAAAACCAGATCATTTTAATGGATGCCAGAGAAACCAAAATTTTATCTATAGAAGAATAAGGATAAAAATTACAGTGGACTTTATTCACACAACTCAAGCAAGAAATGAATGAAGTAAAATCTTTAAAGTGTTAAAAGAAAAAAATGTAGAATTCCATATGCAACTAAATAACCCATTAAAAATGAAGTAGAAAAGAAGCATTCTGGAATTACAGACTGAGAACATCTGAAAATCTGTTCCTTCATAATAGCAATGAGAACATGGCAAAATTTATCAAAATAAGCCTTTTCAGAATTTTGGAAATTAACCAAGGACTTGTAACAATGGAAGAGGCATTTATTTAAAAAAATGAATTAATCTAGTAAGAACAACTAATTTGTGTCATTCTAACTTGCCCTATTCCCATTCCCCTCCCCTAAACTCCACAGTAGCCTTGAAATCTGGCAGCTCTGTAACAACTGTAGCTATGAAAATCAGCATTCTAGCAGCCATTGGAGGGTAAGAATGGGTTTTGAACTCCACACAAAACTACAGTCCTAGGTAACTGTCGCTATCTTATCAGACAGCTCCCTGGAAAATACCCATCCCCAGGGATTACCTTTATTTGATGTGAACAAAAGCTAGAGAGAATACCCTATTGCCAGGCTTTTTATCAGAAACAACAATAAAAAAACAGTGTTTGTTTAACATTGCAAGTGCCTGAGGTGGTAATACCAGTTGGGGCAACTAAGGGCTGGCCAAAACTTAAAAATAAAATCTGGGAAATGAGATAGGATAATTTAGAAAGGTACTTCATAGTCTTAGTGATCCCAAAGGATATGTACATGTGCAGAGCAATACGCATGCTCAGAAAATACTTGAAAAAGCCTTAATATATCACTTGTGACTAACCTTGAAGCTCTGGGAATGAAGGTGTGTCCCAACACCTGCACAAAGCCCATTAGCAAAGGCTGGAAAATTTATTGGTCAAGTCATTTAATGAAGTCTCTGTCCAATCATTAGCTAACCACTTAGTTAAATGACAGAGACTGCAGCAGCCACAGATGACAAATAATACACACTCTGTAGAACCAGTTCAGAGGCGCCTGGGTGGCTCAGTTGGTTAGGCATCTGCCTTCAACTCGGGTCATGATCCCGGCGTCCTGGGATGGACTCCCGCATTGGGCTCCCTACTCAGCAGGAAGTCTACCTCTCCCTCTCCCCTTGCTCCTCCCCACTGTGCATGCTCTCTCCCTCTGTCAAATAAATAAATAAAATCTTAAAAAAAAAGAACCAGTTCAGGAAAGTCACCAAGTAAACAGTAGCAACAACAAATATTAACAACAATAAACAATGAGAAGGGTTATAATTTCCAGAGTTGTCACATGTTATTTAGTTTTCAACAACAAAAAAATAATACAAATGAATAGAAAGGAAAGTATGTACTGTGCACAAAACAAAAAGCAGACAATAAAGACTGTCCCTCCCAGAGCAAGCCTAGATGTTAGACTTAGTAGACAAAAGTATAAAATCAGCTGTTATACTTATTTCAAAGACTTGAAGGAAAACACGGTGAAATAATTTAAGTATGAGAAGTATATGTCATCAACTAGAGAATACAAATAAAATTAATTGTTTTAAAAATGGAAATTATAGGGGCTCCTGGGTGGCTCAGTTGGTTAAGTGTCCAACTCAGTTTTGGCTCAGGTCATGATCTCAGGGTTGTGGGACTGGGCCCCAGTGTCAGGTGCCACACTCAGTGGGGAGCCTGCTTAAGATTCTCTCTACCCCCCTGCCCCTGCCCCCACATGCATGCTCTCTCTCTCTCTCTCTCTGTAATTCTAAGTAAGTAAGTAAATAAATAAATAAATAAAAGTGTAACAAATGATACAATTTGTATAACAATAATACTACAATGTGTGGGGGAAAGATCAGAGGCACATTGGAGCAATTTTTTTTTTGTTGTTGTTTATAGCAATGAATCTAAGTTAGTCTTAATGTGAATTTGATTAAAGTTCGGATATTATTTGTAATCACCATGACAACCAATAAGAAAATAATTCCAAGAATTTAGCTGAAGAAACAACAAGGTGATTAAAAACTACACTCTGAAATACAAAAAGAGGCTGTGGTAGTTAAATATGGAACAAAAAGAAGTTAAGACATATCAAAAGCAGGGTGCCTGGGTGGTTTACTTGGTTGAGTGTTTGACACTTGGTTTCAGCTCAGGTCATGATCTCATGGGTCCTGAGATTGGGGCCCATATTGGGTTCTGTGCTCAGTGGGGAGTCTGCTTGGGATTCTCTCCCTCTGTCCCACCCCTAATCAGGTATGTGTGCTTTCTCTTTCTTGCTTTCTCTCTAAAATAAATAAATAAATCATTAAAAAGACATATCAAAGGCAAATAGTAAAATGGAAGATATAAATCTTCCTTTAATAGTAATTACATTAATGGTAAATAGATTAAAAATCCTATCTATTATTTTCAATGCAATTCCAGTCAAAATCCCAGTTAGCTTGTCTTTGAGTAACTGGCAAGCTGATTCTAAAAATCATACCAAAAAAAAAAAAAAAAAAAAAAAAAAAAAACAACCAAAAATAAACTATTGGGACTTCATCAAGATAAATTCTTCTGCAGAGCGAAAGAAACAGTAATAAATAAATTAATTAATTAAATAAAAAATAAATAAAAGGCAACCTATGGAATGGAAGAAGACATTTGCAAATGACATATCAGATAAAGGGCTAGTATCCAAAATCTACAAAGAACTTATCAAACTCAACACCCCCAAAACAAATAATCCAGTCAAGAAATGAGCAGAAGACATGAATAGACATTTCTCCAAGGAAGACTTCTTTGGTGTCTTCTCCAAATGGCTAACAGACACATGAAAAAATGCTCCACACCCATTGGCATCAGGGAAATAAAAATCAAAACTACAATGAGATACCACCTCACACCAATTAGAATGACTAAAATTAACAAGACAGGAAACAACAAATGTTGGTGAAGATGTGGAGAAAGGGGAACCCTCTTACACTGTTGATGGGAATGCAAGCTGGTACAGCCACTCTGGTACAGCCACTCTGGAAGTTCCTCAAGAAGTTAAAAATATTCCTCTGGCTATTTGGGGTCTTTTCTGGTTCCATACAAATTTTAGGATTATTTGTTCCATTTCTTTGAAAAAAGTTGATGGTATTTTTATTTATTTATTTATTTATTTACTTTACAGCAGAAATCTTTTTTTTTGTTTTTTTTTTATTTTTTTATTGTTATGTTAATCCCCATACATTACATCATTAGTTTTAGATGTAGTGTTCCATGATTCATTGTTTGTGCATAACACCCAGTGCTCCATGCAGAACGTGTCCTCCTCAATACCCATCACCAGACTAACACATCCTCTCAACCCCCTCCCCTCTAGAACCCTCAGTTTGTTTTTCAGAGTCCATCGTCTCTCATGGTTCGTCCACCCCTCTGATTTCCCCTGCTTCATTCTTCCCCTCCTGCTATCTTCTTCTTCTTTTTTTTTTTTCCTTAACATATATTGCATTATTTGTTTCAGAGGTACAGATCTGAGATTCAACAGTCTTGCACAATTCACAGCGCTTACCAGAGCACATACCCTCTCCGGTGTCTATCACCCAGTCACCCCATCCCTCCCACCCCACCCCCCACTCCAGCAACCCTCAGTTTGTTTCCTGAGATTAAGAATTCCTCATATCAGTGAGGTCATATGATACATGTCTTTCTCTGTTTGACTTATTTCGCTCAGCATAATACCCTCCAGTTCCATCCACGTCGTTGCAAATGGCAAGATCTCATTCCTTTTGATGGCTGCATAATATTCCATTGTATATATATACCACTTCTTCTTTATCCATTCATCTGTCGATGGACATCTTGGCTCTTTCCACAGTTTGGCTATTGTGGACATTGCTGCTATAAACATCAGGGTGCACGTACCCTTTCGGATCCCTACTTTTGTATCTTTGGGGTAAATACCCAGTAGTGCAATTGCTGGATCATATGGTAGCTCTATTTTCAACTTTTTGAGGAACCTCCATACTGTTTTCCAGAGTGGCTGCACCAGCTTGCATTCCCACCAACAGTGTAGGAGGGTTCCCCTTTCTCCGCATCCCCGCCTACATCTGTCATTTCCTGACTTGTTAATTTTAGCCATTCTGACTGGTGTGAGGTGGTATCTCATTGAGGTTTTGATTTGGATTTCCCTGATGCTGAGCGATATTGAGGACATTTTCATGTGTCTGTTGGCCATTTGGATGTCTTCTTTGTTAAAATGTCTTTTCATGTCTTCTGCCCATTTCTTGATTGGATTCTTTGTTCTTTGGGTGTTGAGTTTGATAAGTTCTTTATAATTTTTGGATACTAGCCCTTTATCTGATATGTCATTTGCAAATATCTTCTCCCATTCTGTCGGTTGTCTTTTGGTTTTGTTGACTGTTTCCTTTCCTGTGCAAAAGCTTTTTATCTTGATGAAGTCCCAATAGTTCATTTTTGCCCTTGCTTCCCTTGTCTTTGGCGATGTTTCTAGGAAGAAGTTCCTGCGGCTGAGGTCGAAGAGGTTGCTGCCTGTGTTCTCCTTTAGGATTTTGATGGACTCCTGTCTCACATTGAGGTCTTTCAACCATTTGGAGTCTATTTTTGTGTGTGGTGTAAGGAAATGGTCCAGTTTGATTCTTCTGCATGTGGATATCCAATTTTTCCAACACCATTTGTTGAAGAGACTGTCTTTTTTCCATTGGACATTCTTTCCTGCTTTGTCAAAGATGAGTTGACCATAGAGTTGAGGGTCCATTTCTGGGCTCTCTATTCTGTTCCATTGATCTATGTGTCTGTTTTTGTGCCAGTACCATACTGTCTTGATGATGACAGCTTTGTAATAGAGCTGGAAGTCCGGAATTGTGATGCCGCCAGCTTTGCTTTTCTTTTTCAACATTCCTCTGGCCATTAGGGGTCTTTTCTGGTTCCATACAAACTTTAGGATTATTTGTTCCCTTTCTTTGAAAAAAGTGGATGGTATTTTGATGGGGATGGCATTGAATGTGTAGATTGCTCTTGGTAGCATTGATATCTTCACAATATTTGTTCTTCCAATCCATGAGCATGGAACATTTTTCCATTTCTTTGTGTCTTCCTCAATTTCTTTCATGAGTATTTTATAGTTTTCTGAGTACAGATCCTTTGCCTCTTTGGTTAGATTTATTCCTAGGTATCTTATGGTTTTGGGTGCAATTGTAAATGGGATCGACTCCTTCATTTCTCTTTCTTCTGTCTTGTTTTTGGTGTATAGGAATGCCACTGATTTCTGTGCATTGATTTTATATCCTGCCACTTGACTGAATTCCTGTATGAGTTCTAGCAGTTTTGGGGTGGAGTCTTTTGGGTTTTCCACATAAAGTATCAGATCATCTGCAAAGAGTGAGAGTTTGACTTTTTCTTTGCCAATTTGGATGCCTTTTATTTCTTTTTGTTGTCTGGTTGCTGTGGCTAGGATACTAACACTATGTTGAATAGCAGTGGTGATAGTGGACATCCCTGCCGCATTCCTGACCTTAGCGGGAAAGCTCTCAGTTTTTCCCCATTGAGAATGATACTCGCTGTAGGTTTTTCATAGATGGCTTTTATGATATTGAGGTATGTACCCTCTATCCCTATACTCTGAAGAGTTTTGATCAAGAAAGGATGCTGTACTTGGTCAAATGCTTTTTCTGCATCTATTGAGAGGATCATATGATTCTTGTTCTTTCTTTTGTTAATGTATTGTATCACGTTGATTGATTTGCGGATGTTGAACCAACCTTGCAGCCCAGGGATAAATCCCACTTGGTCGTGGTGAATAATCCTTTTAATGGACTGTTTGATCCTATTGGCTAGTATTTTGGTGAGAATTTTTGCATCCATGTTCATCAGGGATATTGGTCTGTAGTTCTCCTTTTTGATGGGGTTTTTGTCTGGTTTTGGGATCAAGGTAATGGTGGCCTCATAAAATGAGTTTGGAAGTTTTCCTTCCATTTCTGTTTTTTGGAACAGTTTCAGAAGAATAGGTATTAATTCTTCTTGAAATGTTTGGTAGAATTCCCCTGGGAAGCCATCTGGCCCTGGGCTTCTGTTTGTTGGGAGATTTTTGATGACTGCTTCAATTTCCTTAGTGGTTATAGGTCTGTTCAGGTGTTCTATTTCTTCCTGGTTCAGTTTTGGTAGTTGATACATCTCTATGAATGCATCCATTTCTTCCAGGTTATCTAATTTGCTGGCATAGAGTTGCTCATAATATGTTCTTATAATTGTTTGTATTTCTTTAGTGTTGGTTGTGATCTCTCCTCTTTCATTCATGATTTTGTTGATTTGGGTCATTTCTCTTTTCTTTTTGATAAGTCTGGCCAGGGGTTTATCAATCTTGTTAATTCTTTCAAAGAACCAGCTCCTAGTTTCGTTGATCTGTTCTACTGTTCTTTTGGTTTCTATTTCATTGATTTCTGCTCTGATCTTTATTATTTCTCTTCTCCTGCTGGGTTTAGGCTTTATTTGCTGTTCTTTCTCCAGCTCCTTTAGGTGTAGGGTTAGGTTGTGTACTTGAGACCTTTCTTGTTTCTTGAGAAAGGCTTGTATTGCTATATACTTTCCTCTTAGGACTGCCTTTGCTGCATCCCAAAGATTTTGAATAGTTGTGTTTTCATTTTCATTGGTTTCCATGAATTTTTTAAATTCTTCTTTAATTTCCTGGTTGACCCATTCATTCTTTAGTAGAATGCTCTTTAGCCTCCATGTATTTGAATTATTTCCAACTTTCCTCTTGTGATTGAGTTCTAGTTTCAAAGCATTGTGGTCTGAAAATAGGCAGGGAATGATCCCAATCCTTCGGTAGCAGTTGAGACATGATTTGTGACCTAGGATGTGATCGATTCTGGAGAATGTTCCATGGGCACTAGAGAAGAATATGTATTCCGTTGCTTTGGGATGGAATGTTCTGAATATGTCTGTGAAGTCCATTTGGTCCAGTGTGTCATTTAAGGTCTTTATTTCCTTGTTGATCTTTTGCTTAGACGATCTGTCCATATCAGTAAGGGGGGTGTTAAAGTCCCCCACTATTATTGTATTGTTGTCAATGTGTTTCTTTGCTTTTGTTATTAATTGCCTTATATAATTGGCTGCTCCCATGTTAGGGGCATAGATATTTACAATTGTTAGATCTTCTTGTTGGATAGATCATTTAAGTAAGATATAGTGTCCTTCCTCATCTCTTATTACAGTCTTTGGTTTAAAATCTAATTTGTCTGATATAAGGATTGCCACCCCAGCTTTCTTTTGGTGTCCATTAGCATGGTAAATGGTTTTCCACCCCCTCACTTTCAATCTGGGGGTGTCTTTGGGTCTAAAATGAGTCTCTTGCAGACAGCATATCGATGGGTCTTGTTTTTTAATCCAATCTGATAGCCTGTGTCTTTTAATTGGGGCATTTAGCCCATTTACATTCAGGGTAACTATGGAAAGATATGAATTTAGTGCCATTCTATTGCCTATAAGGTGACTGTTACTGTATATTGTCTGTGTTCCTTTCTGGTCTATGTTGCTTTTAGGCTCTCTCTTTGCTTAGAGGACCCCTTTCAAGATTTCTTGTAGGGCTGGTTTCGTGGTTGCAAATTCCTTTAGTTTTTGTTTGTCCTGGAAGCTTTTTATCTCTCCTTCTATTTTCAGTGACAGCCTAGCTGGATATATAGTATTCTTGGCTGCATAGTTTTCTCATGTAGTTCTCTGAATATATCCTGCCCATCCTTTGTGGCCTGCCAGGTCTCTGTGTATAGGTCTGTTGCCAATCTAATGTTTCTACCATTGTAGGTTACAGATTTCTTCTCCTGAGCTGCTTTCAGGGTTTTCTCTTTGTCTCTGAGACTCGTAAGTTTTACTATTAGATGTCAGGGTGTTGACCTATTTTTATTGATTTTGAGAGGGGTTCTCTGTGCTTCCTGGATTTTGATGCCTGTTTCCTTCCCCAAATTAGGGAAGTTCTCTGCTATAATTTGCTCCAGTATACTTTCTGGCCCTCTCTCTTTCTTCTTCTTCTGGTATCCCAATTATTCTAATGTTGTTTCGTCTTATAGTATCGCTTTTCTCTCGAATTCTGCCCTCGTGATCCAGCAGTTATTTATCTCTCTTTTTCTCAGCGTCTTTATTTTCCATCATTTGGTCTTCTATCTCACTGATTCTTTCTTCTGCCTCATTTATCCTAGCAGTTAGTGCCCCCATATTTGATTGCACCTCATTGATAGCCTTTTTGATTTCTACTTGGTTAGATTTTAGTTCTTTTACTTCTCCAGAAAGGGTTTCTCTAATAACTTCCATGCTTTTTTCAAGCCCAGCTAGTATCTTTAAAGTGATGATTTTGAACTCTTGATCCGACATCGTACTAATGTCTGTATTGAGTAGGTCCCTGGCAGTCGGTACTACCTCTTGTTCTTTTTGTTGAGGTGATTTTTTCCGTCTTTTCATTTTGTCCAGAGGAGAATAGATTAATGAGAGAACAAAATGCTAACAGGGTAACAACGTTCCCAGAAAATATACTCTAAACAAATCAGAAAGACCTGAAGCAGTGGGAAAAGAAAGGGAAAGAGAGAAAAAAGAAAAAGAAAAAAAAAGAAAAAGATAAAGATAAAGATAAAAACAAACAAAAACAGAACAAAAGAAAAAAAAAAGCAGAATGTGATCAAATATGATCAGGTTGGTATATAGATCAGTGCCACACACTAGATTTTGGGTGTATTTTGGTCTGTTAGAAGAAGGTGCCTCCCAAAATTTTAAAGAAAGAAAAACTTATATATGTACAAAAATAAGGGTTGATATGATGAAGGGATGGAATATGACTGTAAAGATGGAAATTATAAAAAATTTTATAAAAGGAATTGATAAGAAGTTGCTTGAAAAAAGAAAGAAGAGCATTAAAAAAAAAAAAAAGAAAAAAAACGAAAAAAAAAGGGAGAGAATGTGATCAGGCAGGGGAGTAAAAAAAAAAACCATACACTAGAGATTTAGGGTATATTTTGTTCTGTTAGAAGAAACTATCTCAAAATTTTAAAGAGACAACAACTTATATATATGCCAAAAATATGGGTAACTACTATGAAGGGATAGAATATGACTCTAAAAATGAAAAATAAAAATGAAAAATCAATATTTTTTTTTTTTAGAAAAGGGATTGATAAGATGTTGGTTGAAAAAGGGGAAAAGAAAAATTCAAAAAAAAAAAAAAAAGACAGTTAAAAAAAATTAACTTTGAAAGACTGAAGAATCATGGTAAAAAAGCCATGAATTCTATGTGCAGTATTCCCCTAGCGCTGGAGTTCTGCCATTGTCATTGATCGGTAAACTTGGTCTTGGCTGGCTGTTCTCGCTGATCTTCTGGGGGAGGGGCTTGTTGCCGTGGTTTCCAAAAGTCTTTGCCGGAGGCGCAATTGCCCCGTCCTTGCCGTCCCGGCTATGTAATCTGCTCGGGTTTGCTCTCGGGAGCTTTTGTTCCCTGCAAGCTTTCCATACAGCTTTGGAGGCGGAGAGTGAAAATGGCGGCCTCCCAATCTCCGCCTTGGAGGAGCTGAGAACTCGGGCCCCGCTCCTCAGTGAGCCCCCAGAGAAAAGCAGTCAGTCACTCCCGTCTCCCTGGTCTCCGGCCGCACTCTGTGCTCACCCGGCCTGTGACCGAGCGTTTCTATCTCTGGCACCCAACTCCGTGTGGTCTCCAAACCCAGCAGATCCCTGTGGTGCGCTCCCGCGCTGCTCCTCCCAGGGGAGGAAGGGGAGTCTCCCCGGATCTGCTGCTTGTTTTGTCCCTGCTGGAGGAGCAGTGGCCCGACTGTGCTGCAGATCATGGTTTATGGCAACCCCAAGCTGAGAGCCCGCGCCTTGGCTCCGTCTCTGCAGCCGGCTTCCCCGCTCCGATACCTGGGAGCTCTGCCGCACTCAGGCACCCCCGGTCTTTCTGTGACCCCGAGGGTCCTGAGACCACACTGTCCCACGAGGGTTCCACCCCCCGCTTAGCTACCGGAGTGACGTCCCTCAGCGGCGCAGACTTCTAAAAGTTCCGATTTTGTGCTCCGCGGCTCTATCACTTGCCAGAAGCTGCCAACGGAGGCCCCTCCCCGCCGTCTATCCTCCCAAATATCGCCTCGGATTCACTTCTCCGCACGTCCTACCTTCCAGAAAGTGGTCGCTTTTCTGTTCAGAGAGTTGCTGCTCTTCTTTTCTTCGATCTCCTGTTGAGTTAGTAGGTGTTCAGAATGGTTTGATCCCTATCCAGCTGAATTCCTGAGAGGAGACGAAATCCAGGTCTTCTACTCCTCTGCCATCTTGCTCAGCCTCCTCTCACAGCAGAAATCCAAGTTGATCGTATTTTGATGGGGATTGCACTGAATGTGTAGATTGTGCTAGGTAGCATTGACATCTTCACAATATTTGTTCTTCCAATCCATGAGCATGGAACGTCTTTCCATTTCTTTGTGTCTTCCTCAATTTCTTTCATGAGTGTTTTATAGTTTTCTGAGTACAGATCCTTTGCCTCTTTGGTTAGATTTATTCCTAGGTATCTTATGGTTTTGAGTGCAATTGTAAATGGGATTGACTCCTTAATTTCTCTTTCTTCTGTCTTGTTGTTGGTGTATAGTAATGCCACTGATTTCTGTGCATTGTGTATATATATATATGGAGGTTCCTCAAAAAGTTGAAAATAGAGCTACCCAATGACCCAGCAATTCCACTACTGGGTATTTACCCCAAAGATACAAATGTAGGGATCCGAAGGGGTATGTGCACCCTGATGTTTATAGCAGCAATGTCCACAATAGCCAAACTGTGGAAAGAGCCAAGATGTCCATCGACAGATGAATGGATAAAGAAGATGTGGTATATATATACAATGGAATATTATGCAGCCATCAAAAGGAATGAGATCTTGCCATTTGCAATGACGTGGATGGAACTTGAGGGTGTTATGCCGAGTGAAATAAGTCAATCAGAGAAAGACATGTATCATATGACCTCACTGATATGAGGAATTCTTAATCTCAGGAAACAAACTGAGGGTTGCTGGAGTAGTGGGGGGTGGGAGGGATGGGGTGGCTGGATGATAGACATTGGGGAGGGTATGTGCTGTGGTGAGTGCTGTGAATTGTGCAAGACTGTTGAATCACAGATCTGTACCTCTGAAACAAATAATGCAATATATGTTAAAAAAAAAAAAAAGAAGAAGAAGAATATAGCAGGAGGCGAAGAATGAAGGGGGGGAATCCGAGGGGGAGAGGAACCATGAGAGACGATGGACTCTGAAAAACAAACTGAGGGTTCTAGAGGGGAGGGGGTGGGAGGATGTGTTAGCCTGGTGATGGGTATTAAAGATGGCACGTTCTGCATGGAGCACTGGGTGTTATACACAAACAATGAATCATGGAACACTACATCAAAAACTAATGATGTAATGTATGGTGATTAACATAACAATAATTTTTTTTTTTAAAAAGAAGTTAAAAATAGAGCTACCCTACAACTCAGTAATTGCACCACTAGGTATTTACCCCAAAGATACAAATTCAGTGATCTGAAGGGCATCTGCACCCCAATATTTTTAGCAGCAATGTCTACAATAGCCAAAGTGTGGAAAGAGTTGAGATGTGCATCGACAGATGAATGGATAAAGAAGATGTGGTATATATATATATATATATATATATATATATATATATATATAGTGGAATATTACACAGCCATCAGAAAGGATGAATACTTACTATTTACATCAACATGGATGGAACTGGAGGGTGTTATGCTGAGCAAAATACGTCAATCAGGGAAAGAAAATTATCATGTGTTTTCATTCACAGGGAATATAAGAAATAGTGCAGAGGATCATAGGGGAAGGGAGGGAAAACTGAATGGGAATCCATCAGAGAGGGAGACAAACCATGAGAGACTTAACTATAGGAAACAAACTGGGGGTTGCTGGAGGGGAGGTGGGTGCGGGGTTGGGATAATTGGGTGATGGGCATTCAGGAAGGCATGTGATGTGATGAGCACTGGGTATTATAAGCAACTGATGAATTGTTGAACACTACATCTGAAACTAATGTTGGCTATATGTTGGCTAATAGAATATAAATTAAAAAAAATTAAAATCATATGAAAATGCAAGGAATCCAGAATAGACAAAACATTCTTGAAAAAGAACAAAATTTGAAGTACCAACTGACACTTCCTGCTTTGAAAACTCACATAAAAACTACAATAATAAGAATAATAAATTGTGGCTCTGGCATAAAGATAGGTAGATCAATGGAACAGAATTGATTGTGCAAAAAAGAACCCCTACATTTTTGTCAATGTTTTTTTAATTTGTCAAGACAATTTAATGTTAATTTTTAAAAATTTTTATTTAAATTCCAGTTAGTTAACATACAGTGTAATATTAGTTTCTGGTGTAGAATTTAGTGATTCATGACTTACATATAACACCCAGTGCTCATCGGAAGTACCCTCCTTAATACCCACCACCCATTTAACCCATACCCGTGCCCATCACCCCTCCAGCAGCCCTCAGTTTGCTCTCTATAGTTAAGAGTCTATTTTGTGGTTCCCCCCCATACTCCACCATGTTCATCTGTTTTGTTTCTTAAATTCCACATGTGGGTGAAATCACATGGTTTTTGTCTTTCTCTGACTGAAGTATTTCACTTAACATAATACTCTCTAGGTCCATCCATTTCATCACAAATAGCAAGATTTCATTATTATTTTATGCCTGAATAATATTTCATTGTGTATTTAAAGCACATCTTCTTTATCCATTCATCAGTCAATGGACACTTGGGCTGCTTCCATAATATGGCTAGATAATGCTACTATAAGCATCAGGGTGCATGTATATCTTTGAAATAGTATTTTTGTATCCTTTGGGTAAATACCTAGTAATGTAATTGCTAGATTGTAGAATAGTTCTATTTCTAACTTTTATATAAAGATTTTACCCATTTATTTGAGATAGAGAGTGAGAGAGAGAGAGAGAGAACGAGCTGGGGGGGGCAGAAGGTGAGGGAGAAGCAGGCTCCCTGCTGAGCAGGGAGCCTGATGAGGGGCTCGATCCCAGGACCCTGGGGTCATGACCCGAGCTAAAGGCAGATGCTGAACTGACTGAGCCACCCAGGTGCCCCTATTTTTAACTTTTTGAGGAAACTCCATAATGTTTTCTAGAGTGGCTGAACCAGTTCGTAGTCCCACCAACAGAGTAGGAGGGTTCCTCTTTCTCCTGATCCTTGTCAACACCTTTGTTTCTTCTCTTGTGGAGTTTAATCATTCTCACAGTTGTGAGGTGATATCTCATTGTAGTGTTGATTTGTATTTCCCTGATGATTAGCAATGTTGAGCATCTTTTCATGTGTCTGTTAGCCATCTGGATGTCTTCTTTGGGCTAATGTCTATTAATGTCTTCTGCCAATTTTTAATTGGACTATTCATTTTCTGGGTGTTGAGTTTGATAATTTCTTTATGTACTTTGTTTACTATTTATCAGATATGTAATTTGCAAGTATTTTTTCCCATTCTGTAGGTTGCCTTTTATTTTTGTTGGTCATTTCCTTCACTGTGCAGAGGCTTTTTCTTTTAATGAAGACCTAATAGTTCACTTTCCCTTGTGTTTCCCTTGTCTCAGGAGACATATCTAGGTAGAAGTTGCTATGGTCAATGTCAGAGGTTACTCCCTATGTTCTCCTCTAGGATTTTTATGGTTTCCTGTCTCACATTTGGTCTTTCATCCATTTTGAATTTATTTTTGTGTGTGGTATAAGAAAGTGATCCAGTTTCATTCTTTTGCATGTTGCTGTCTAGTTTATCCAACACCATTTGTTAAAGTGACTATCTTTTTCCCATTCAATATTCTTTCCTGTTTTGTTGAAGATTAATTGACCATATAGTTGTATGTATATTTCTGTTCTTTTTTTCCTGTTCTATTGATCTATGTGTCTATTTTCATGTCAGTACCATACTGTCTTGATCACCACAGCTTTGTAATATAATTTGAAGTCCAGATTGTGATGATTCCGGCTGTGCTTCACTTTTTCAAGGTTACTTTGTCTATTTAGGATTTTTTTTGCAGTTCCATACAAGTTTTAGGATTTTTTGTTCTGGCTCTATGAAAAATGCTGTTGCTATTTTGATAGAGATTGCATTAAATGTATGGATTGTTTTGGGTAGTATAGACATTTTAACAATATTTGTTCTTTCAATCCATGGGCATGGAATGTCTTTCCATTTCTTTGTGTCATCTTCAATTTATTTCATCAATGTTTTATTGTTTTCAGAGTACAGGCCTTTCACCATTTGGGTAGGTTTATTCCTAGGTGTCTTATTGTTTTTGTTGCAATTATACATGGGATTGATTCCTTAAGTTCCTTTCTGCTGCTTCATTATTGCTTTATAGAAATGGAACAGATTTCTGAGCACTGACTTTTTATCCTGCAAATTTACTGAATTTATTTATCAGTTCTAGCAATTTTGTTTTGTTTGGTTTGGTTTGGTGGAGTGTTTCAGATTTTGACTGCAAATAGTGGACATTTTCCTTCTTTCTTGATGATTTGTATAATTTTTATTTTTTATTGTTGTCTGATTGCTGTGGCTAGGACTTCCAGTACTATGTTAAATAATAGTGGTGAGAGTGGACATCCTTGTCTTATTCCTGACTGTACAGGAAAAATTCAGATTTTTCCCTATTGAGGATGATATTAGCTATGTTTTTTTCATATGTGGTCCTTATTATGTTGATTTATGTTCCCTCTAAACCTACTTTGTTGGGGGTTTTTATCATGAATAGATGTTATATTGTGTTAAATGATTTTTCTGTATCTATCAAAATGATCATATGATTCTTATCTTTTCTTTTATTAATGTGGTGTGCCACGATGATTGTTTTGCAAATATTGAACCACCCTTGCAATAAAGGAGTAAATCCCACTTGATTGTGGTGAATGATTTTTTAAAAATTTTTTCTTGGATTGGGTTTGCTAGTATTTATTTAGAATTTTTACATCCATGTTCATCTGGGATATTGGCATGTAGTTTTATTTTTTAGTGGAGTCTTTATCTGGTTTTGGTATCAGGATAATGCTGGTCTCATAGAATGAATTTGGGAGTTTACCTTCCTTTTTTGTGCTCCTGTCTCCTCTCACCCTTCTCTGTGACCATGGCTCCCTCCCCTCCACAGAACCCATGATCTGTTTATCCCCTAAACCATGTCTCCACACTTTCTACCTTCTTTAGTGTGGCCCCATCTCTCCCTTTAGTTGTGGAGTTTGTTCTGTCAGTTTCAGGTTGATTTCTTGGGTGTTTATGATGATTTAATAATCATCTAATTGTGTTCATGGGACTAGAAAAGCCTAGGGCACTCTTACTCTGCTGCCATCTTCCCTTCTCTCTAAGTCTAGGTGCTTAACTCAGACAAACTTTGAGACAATATGTGTGCATGGTTTTAAGCTGCTAGATTATGCGGTAATTTATCATGCACCAATAAGTGAATAAAACACCTGATGGATAAATTTAGTGTGGTATCCTGGATTTGATAGTGTAAGAGAAAAATGACCTTAATAAAACCTACTGGTAAGGGGCACCCAGGTGGCTCAGTTGGTTAAATGTCCAACTCTTGATTTCAGCTCAGGTCATGATCTCTGGGTCATGAGATGGAACCCCAAGTTGGGCTCCAGTCTGGGTGTGGAGTCTGCTTAAGATTCTCTCTCTCCCTATCCCTCTCTTCTGCCTCTCTCTCTAAAACAAAACAAAATAAAACAAAAAACAAAACAAAACAAACAAACAAACAAAAAAGTACTGGTAAAATATGAAGAACTGTAATTGTTTTTTAACACTGTCAATTTCTCAATTTTCATAAATATACTATGTTTATGTATGATGTTAACATTACAGGATTATGTAAGGTATATGACACTCTTCATACTATGCTACTTTTTGTAAATCTAATTTTTTTCCAAATATTTTTTAAAGTTTTATTTTGGTACCAGATTAACCCCCCCAAAAAAAACCCAAAAACAAACACATAAACAAAATAAAACAAAACAAAACCGTTGTGTTCAGAGGATTTCCTTCTTCAAGTTTTTATTTTTATTTATTTTTATTTATTTATTTATTTTTATTTATTTATTTATTTATTTATTTATTTATTTATATTTGACAGAGAGATAGAGAGCACAAGTAGGCAGAGCGGCAGGCAGAGGGAGAGGGAGAAGCAGGCTCCCCACTGAGCAGGGAGCTGGACGTGGGGCTTGATCCCAGGACCCCAGGATCATGACCTGAGCCGAAGGCAGCCACTTAACCAACTGAGCCACCCAGGCGCCCCATTCTTCAAGTTTTTAAAAGACCATCAAACCCTTGTGAAAACCTGTGATAATTAATTTCTTTCCATTTGGCAGACTCCATCATGAATTCATGGGGTCCATGTCGTATCTTGACATTCATATAGGTGATTTATATAACACATTGTGAAGTATGAAAGCCACAGAATAGATAGGGTATGATAACAGGTGGTCTGGGTGCAAAAAAAAAAAAAAAAAAAAAAAAGAGAAGTTTATAAACATGATGTTTTAGGCAGTCCCTGCTTACATTCATTTGAAAGTGAAACTTTAGATACCTGGTATTTGTCAGAAGAAGGGAAGTTAATTATTAATTATGTGTTGTGCACAGGTGGAGAAAGCCTGGTAGAGAAAAAAGAAAATAAAAGACAAGAAAAGAACAAGCACAATACCACATATCCTAATGTTCCATACAGTGTTTAAGAGATGGACACCGTTGAATGACAAGTGCAAATGTGTTGGTTAAACAAAGATCCTCCCAGAAGAGATCACATGGTCATCCCTCACACAGCTCCCTTTTCACAGGCTTCAGCACTCCTGCCAGGTAGCACCAGGGTTGTTTTGAGGATTCATGTCTAGAAAGCCATGGGACAGCATACTATAGTCCCATGGATATCCACAAAATCAAAGCTCTTACATTTATATCCATACTCATGGGGTATATTTTCCATATCACATTTAGGCCTTCAGTGTGAAAACTAGCATCTGGGGCCTAGAGACCTGGAGTGAGAGTTACAGCTTACCTGTATCTAACTATTGAACTCAAAATAGCTGTTACTTAGGTACTGCTATTTGAAACGTTTGTAATTCAATAAACTTTTCACTCCTCCAAGCTCAAACTTTATTCTTTAATAAAGGACAAGCTCATTTAAATTCCACATCTTAAAACATAGGGGGTTATTCCATTCATTTTGCTTTATTTGGAGTACTTATAACAGCTACATGACTTGTCAAATCCCCCTTTCTTCATCTCAATGTACAAATTATAATCTATCATGATGTATACTGTGAATGTCATTCCTCACCAAACTCATTACCAAATCAAAAACAAAACCAAAACCAACCAAATAAACAAAAAAACCCAAAAGCCAGAATGGCAGGCCATAAGGAAGTCACAGGTATATCTGGGCAAGGAGTGACCCAACTCATAAGTGACAGAAGAACCAACCAATGAGCCATATGTGCTTATAATTAAGATAAAACAGGAGATAGACATAGATAGAATTGTACTGACATGATGTCCACAGGCACAGATGACACAGTGCTAAGCACCAAGTCCTCAAAAACTACTCTGATAGCCTGCATGATATCATTTCTCACAACCTATTAAGCCACTTGTGACCAGACTTCACAGAGTCTGGTCTGGCCACCAAAATTCTCAGAAAAATGCCATTGCAAACACCTCTAAGTCTCAGAACACATCACAAGGCAAGAACCCATTATCCTATCTTCATACTCTAGCTTGAATAAATTATGGGGTCTAGTGGATGCATGACTCATGTATTTGAGATCAGGACTGGCTGTTCACTTAATTCAGCCTTCCTGGAGCTTGAAACTCTGAGTACAATTTCCATGAACATCCTAAATCATGAGTTAGATGAACTAACACCAGAGCCTATTTCAATTTCAAAAGTAGAATTGGTCAGAATAGCAAGTAAGCTGAGAAAAAACATTTTATGAAGACCATAGTACATCTGCTTAATTGCTTAGAAATCATAAAGTGATTTGTATGATCACAATCCATCCGATTAGAAGGAGGAATGAAAAAAGAAAAAAATATATATATACAGTTGTTATGGATTGAAGAATTGAATTTGAATGCCACTTACAGAGAGGATTGCTCATATTTCTAAGATTTGGATAGAAATTCTCAAGATAAAGCTTCTTTCAACTAAATCTTGGCCACTTTTATCTTCCTTCTCAATGGATTAATTGAGCCATAGTTTAGAAAATTATCTCTCCATATATAACCTAGGAATTTCAGTAGTTCACCAAAAATTCAAATATATCTAATAATTAGGTAGAATGCAAATGGAGTTGTTCAACTTATATAAAACTAAATTTAAGTATGTTTTCTCAGTAATAGACCAGAATGCAACAGATGAGCCACCATGACTTTACACTGAGAAATAGGCAGTCACAGAGAAAAATAGTATATTGCATTGATGCTAGAGCATACACTGAACATCTTTCAACTAGAGATGCATCTTAAAATTGATAGTGTACAAATACTGTTGGCTGGAAGACAATCATAATGATGCTGTCATTGTGTGCACATGCATGAAACTTGGTCTAAAAACTTCTATTGACACCTCTGGGAATGTTATCTGCATCAAAACTTGCAGACTTAGTGTCAATAGGTTGGAAGATAATCTCAGAAAGAGAAGTTTAGGACTTTTTCAAGAAATGTGGCATACGTAAAGCTCCTGCTTAGCACAGTTGATGATAATGTGAGGAAAATCAGACAAGATGAGTTGAAAAGTGAGTCAGAGGAGTTTGACTCTGAGTGGGAGAAATTTAAGAAATATCTTTGTCAGCAAAGTGCTTATATTTTTCATCTCTTCTAATCATAAAAGTGACAGAAGATAAATATCCACTTCTATGTAAGTTTAAGAGAGATTTTTCAATAATTATAAGATAAAAATTCTAAGTGACAAGAAATATTTTTGCCATAGTTTGTCACTGGTTTTATTCCTTCCTCATGACATTCACAATAATGATGGATCTTATATTTGATACAAATCAATTCTGTAATTACTTAGAAAAAGCTCCCAGTATTAGCAAATACTGACTTAGCAGTGATTACAGACATGGTTTTAGTCTACATACTTTATGTATTATTAATTTATTCAAGAGATAGGCATTACTCAAGAGATAGGCACTACTGAGTGAGTCCCAAGTTCCAGTTTCGAATCTTAGCCAAATTCCTACAAGAATTAAAAAAAAAAAAAAAAAAGGAAGAATCTCAAGTATGACTCATTCTTTCTCAAGTCTTTCCATCAACTATGTTAGAATATTTTTTCTCTTTTATGGTAAATATTTTTCTACATCTAGTTTAAGAAATTTTACCCTAACTCAATGTCAGGAAATTATTTTCCTAAATTAGATTCTAGTTACTGTATTAAATTATTTTTAAATTTTAGATGTATAATCTATAGGGAATTCATTTTGTGTATACAGCAAGGTCAAAGACCAGATTTTATTTCTGTCCATGGTTATTCAATATTTTCAAACATTTATTGGAAAATCTGTCTTTCCCCCATTGATCTTTCTTATAAATTATTTGCTTTTATTAGCATGTGTCTATTTTTGAGCTCTCTTGCCTTTGATTCATTGATCTATTTCTCTATCTTTGTGCAAATACCACATTGAGAAAGTCAGGCTATATTCCAATCCTTATCTCTTCCCCTCTGTGGAGGGGGTACCAGCCAGAGTGTGGCACCAAGGATTCCTTCTAGAGTGAGGAAAAGTCCACAGTGCTCCCAGCATCCCCCTTCTGTTACCTCCCCTAATTATTGCTACTGAGCTCTGTCCTCAGCAACAAAGACTTTACAGACAGATTTGAAAATCACTTTTCTGGTTCCATACAAATTTTAGGATTTTTTATCCCAGCTCTTTTAAAAATGCCAATGGTATTTTAATAGGGATGGCATTGACAGTGTAAATTGCTCTGGGGAGGATAGACATTTTAACAATGTTTATTCTTCCAATCCGTGAGCATGGAATATTTTTCTATCTTTTTGTGTCTTCTTCAATTTCTTTCATAAGTGTTCTGTAGTTTCTAGAATATAGATAATTTACCTCTTTAGTTAGGTTTATTCCTAGGTATGTTATGGTTTTTGTTGCTATTGTGAATGGAATTGATTCTTTAATTTCTCTTTCTACAGTTACATTGTTAACATATAGAAAAGCAACTGATTTCTATGCATTGATTTTGTATCCTGCCATGTTACTGAATTGCTGTATGAGTTCTAGTAATTTGGGTGTGGAGTCTTTTGTGTTTTCCACATAAAGTATCATGTCATCTGCGAAAAGGAAGAGTTTGACTTCCTTGTCAATTTGGATGTCTTTTATTTCTTTTTGTTGTCTTATTGCTGAAGCTAGGACTTCTAGTACTATGTTGAACAATACTGGTGAGAGTGGGCATCCTTGTCGTGTTCCTGATCTTATGGAAAAAGCTCTCAGCTTTTCCCCATTGATAATGATATTTTCTGTGGGTTTTTCATAGATGGTTTTTATGATATTGAGGAATGTTCTGACCCTGAATCACAAAGGGAAGGATGAAAAATGAAAACAAAGCTAGGGCAATCACGTTGCCTTATTTCAAGCTATATTACAAAGCTATGATCACCAAGACAGCATGGTACTGGCACAAAAACTGACACATAGACCACTGGAACAGAATAGACACTCCAGAAATGGACCTCAACTCTATGGTCAACTAATATTTGACAAATCAGGAAAAAATATCCAATGGAAAAAAGACAGCCTCTTCAATAAGTGGTGCTGGGAAAATTGGACAGCTACATAAAGAAGGATAAAGCTGGACCATCCCCTTACACCATACACAAAGATAAACTCAAAATGGATGAAAGACCTCAATGTGAGACAGGAATCCATCAAAATCCTAGAGGAGAACATAGGCAGTTACCTCTTCGACATCAGCTACAGCAACTTTTTTCTAGACACGTCTCCAAAGGCAAGTGAAACAAAAGCAAAAATGAACTTTTGGGACTTCATCAAGATAAAAAGCTTCTGCACAGCAAAGGAAACAGTCAACAAAACTAAGAGGCAGTCCAAGGAGTGGGAGAAGATATTTGCAAGTGACATTACAGATAAAGGGCTGATATCCAGGATCTACAAAGAACTTCTCAAACTCAACACTCAAAAAACTGATAACCCAGTCAAAAAATGGGCAGAGGACATGAACAGACATTTCTCCAAAAAAAGACAAACAGATGTCTAACAGACACATGAAAAAATGCTGAACATCACTAGCCATCAGGGAAATACAAATCAAAACCACAATGAAATACCACCTTACACCAGTTAGAATGACAAAAATTAACAAAACAGATAACAACAAATGTTGGTGAGAATGTGGAGAAAGGGGAACACTCTTACACTGTTGGTGAGAATGCAAGCTGGTACAGCCACTCTGGAAAACAGTATGAAGGTTCCTCAAGATGGTAAGAATAGAGCTACCCTATGACCTGGCAATTGCACTGCTAGGTATTTGCCCCAAAGATACAGACGTAGTGAAAAGAAGGGGTACATGCACCCCAATGTTCATAGCAGCAATGTCCATAATAGCCAAATTGTGGAGGGAGCTGAGATGCCCCTCAACAGACAAATGGATAAAGAAGATGTGCTACATATATACAATGGAATATTATTCAGCCATCAGAAACAATGAATACCCACCATTTGCATCAATATGGATGGAACTGGAGGGAATTATGTTAAGTGAAGTAAGTCAAGCAGAGAAGGACAATTATTATATGGTTTCACTCATATGTGGAACATAAGCAATAGCATGGAGGACCATAGCGGAAGGGAGGGAAATTCAAAAGGGGAGAAATCAGAGCGGGAGATAAACCATGAGAGACTATGGGCCCCAAGAAACAATCTGGGGGTTTCAGAAGGGAGGAGGTGGGGGGAGGGGGTAACAGGGTGATGGATATTGAGGAGGGCACATGCTGTGATGAGCACTGGGTGTTATACTTAACTAATGAATCATTGAACACTACATCAAAAACTAATTATGTACTACACAATGGCTAACTGAACATAATAAAAAATAAAAATAAATAAAAACTGAACAAATAATAAAAACGAAAACCACTTTTAATAGGAGGCACCAACTTAAAAAATCCTGAAGTATATTCGAAGGCTCTTGTTTGTACCACGTAAATCATACAGTGTTCCTTCAGCAGTCTGTCCCCTTTTAATCACTAGAAAAGGATTCTAGAAAAATGCAGCCAAGAATGAGGAATTACATTAACAGGGAATGTGACTCATATCTCTGAAATTTGAAGAGCTGTTTCTAGGCTGCAGCCAGCCTGCTCAGGGGTCTTTTGGAAGTCCTCTTATGCTTCTAGACCCTTAATTCACACCTTGTAAAAAGTTATTCCTTATTTCCTGGTAAATTTCCTGGTAAGATCTCACCTTCATATAAAGTTATGAGGGTCCCAAATCTCAGTGCTATGACACATGGAGGGAGAAATTAGGATCTGAGCACACACACATTTCTTTAGGCCATATTTTGTTCTTATTTCATGGAGGAAAGATAGCAAATAGCCCCCAAAGACCCATGAGCTGGAGGAGGAAGGAGCCAGCATGGATAATGCAACTAAAAGTTCTCCATCAACACTCCCTTCCCGTCTTCCCCCTACACAGTGTAAGTTAGGGCAGTTGCAAACCTCCCTACCACATGCCAATACAAGTACTCACAGACCACAAAGCTCCGTCCAAGTACTAAAGTCAGAAGTGGGTCTTATTTTCCACCTCCCAGTTGGCCTTTGGCATCCCCAACTCATAAAAATAATCTACATAGTTAATGACTTGGATATCTCATACTATTACAAAATTCAATCTCACATGCCTTGGACAGGTGTGGTCAAATCTCATGTTTATCCAATTGTTTTAATCCTGAACATTGCCCATGGGACCTCTGGTGATAAGAAGTGTGGAGTGAGGATTTGGTTCCCGGAGACTGCGCTCTCCAGTTATGTCTATAAGCAGAGTTGGCTGCCTATATTACTGTCAGTGTCATCTTCTGTAAATAAGGGCATAGCACCACCAGCTTTTATCTCATATTTCTTCAAACTCACTTATGAATTCCATATCTTAAAATACCAATATTAAGAATTTGTCTTTGATCTCCACCAGTCCCTTTATATTTCACCCCATGTCCCAAATTGTCACAAATATGTATTTCATTAAGTCTAAGAGGTCACTGACTTCAAATACACCATTATTTTATGTAGTATTAAGGGAAAAAAAAGATCGTAGCCAATTAAATAATCACCCAATTCTAAGATCTTGTGGATTTAAAGATGTTAAAATGTGAAAACTGTGCATATTTAAAAAAATAAATATTTCTGAATAAAGTCAGGGTTTGGTGAAGTGAGGCAACAAAATTGGAAAGATATTTATGTGAATTATATTGATAAAGGAGTTAACATTGCTGATCATAAACCACATGAGATGAATAAATATATGAGGAAAAAAATGTCAAATCATCTTCCCAAGACCACTCAGCCTTTTTTATGACCATGGAAATCCTTTGTTTACCAAGAAGAGTGTGCAGGCCCCGTGAACATTCCTCCTAGCCAAGAATGAGACAGGGTCAGGAGTGAGCAATGAGTTGCTTTTCAATTTTGGACCAGAAATCAGTAAGTGCACAATGAAGAAGGAACTGTGTGCACATATAAGAGCATAATATGGACTAAATGCCACTGAAGGGGGTATTGACATGGCCTTTCCTCCCAAGCTCTTGAGCCACTAGCTTCCTCTTTTTTTTTTTTTTTTTTTTAAGAAATATTCAATGTGTAGGTGCCATGGAGAATCATAGGAAGCCCATGAACACCGAGAGACTTTTCTCCATGTCCCCCTATCTCTTTTCCACTTGCCTTATCCCTGTTCTTTTTCCCTCATGGGAAAATATAACAACATGACTGTAAGTCTATAATAGATTTCCCTGGTAGAGCCCATTTCATAGCATGCCTTCAGCAGCTACAGCAGCCTCCTAGACAGACAGGGATTATGGAAATCAGAGACTGGACATGAAGAGCTCGGCTGGCAGGAGAAGGTCTCAGGTTTCAGAGATCAGGTTTCTTCAGGCACAGTTGTTCTCCAGAAATCCTCTAGTCTCCTCTCTGTCTTCTGAAGCCTTTACCACACACCTGTTGAACCTATGACTGTGTTTCTCTTTCATTCATACAGTCATAAATTATTAGGGTTTCTTTTTTAACTCCACATCTTTGAAGCACCTCAAGCACCCTTTCCTAGAGCTCCAAGTTATACGAGAGAGGGGTCACAGATGAGCAGAAAAGGGAAACTTCTGAGAAGTTTATCCTGATAATTGTTTCTCCAGTAAAAGGTTGAAACACAGATCTTGAGAAACTGTGGACTCAGACAAAGGGGGGACAAGTAAGGGGGAAAAAGTTAAACCTATCACACCTAACATCCACAACCCCTTTCTGCAGGAAGCCAAAGTCGGGAGCAAGCAGGTATCAAGAATATGTCACAGAAAACCAGGGAAAAATATCCATATGGTCTTCTCCAGCTCAGAGAACTGCAGGAGTGTCATGGAAACACAGTTTGCATAGACACCTGAACACCAGCCACAACAAAAGGCTTCAATTAAAAAAAAAAATCCTGGGGCACCTGGGTAGCTCAGTTGGTTAAGCAGCTGCCTTTGGCTCAAGTCATGGTATCAGGGTCCTGGGATCGAGTCCTGTGTCCAGCTCCCTGCTTGGTGGGGAGTCTGTTTCTCCCTCTCCCTCTGCCTCTCTCCACTGCTCATGCTCACTTGCTCTAATAAAGAAATACAATCTTTAAAAAATAAAAATAAAAAATAAAAATCCTGTCAACACCTGTTGTTTCTTGTGTTATTGATTTTAGCCATTCTGACAGGTGTGAAGTGATATTTCATTGTGGTTTTGATTTGTATTTCCCTGATAATCAGTGATGTTGAGCATCTTTTCATGTGTCTATTAGCCATCTGGATATCTTCTTTGGAAAATGTATATTCATGTATTCTGCACAATTTTTAATTGGATTATTAATTTTCTTGAGAAATTCTTTATATATTTTGGGTATTAACCCTTTATCAGATATGTCATTTGCAAATGTCTTCTCTCATTTTGTAGGTTGCTTTTTAGTTTTGTTGATTGTTTCCTTCATTGTGTAGAAGCCTTTTATTTTGATGAAGTCCCGATAGTTTATTTTTTGCTTTTGTTTCCCTTGCCTCAGGAGATATCTAGTAAGAAGCTGCTAAGGCTGATGTCAGAGAGATTACTTCCTGTGTTCTTCTCTAGGATTTTAATGGTTTCATGTCTCACATTTAAGTCTCTAATCCATTTTGAATTATTTTTTGTATGGTGCAAGAAAGTGGCCCAGATTAATTCTTTTGCATATTGCTGTGCAGTTTTTGAGGATGTTGAGAAAGGGGAACCCTCTTGCTGTTGGTGAGAATGCAAATTGGTGTAGCCATTCTGGAAAACAGCATGTAGGTTCCTCAGAAAGTTAGAATAGAACTACCCTATGATCCAGCAATTGCACAACTAATTCTGTAAGATACAACAATACTGATTCAAAGGGGTACATGCACCTCAATGTTTATAGAAGCATTATCAACAATAACCAAACGATGGAAAAAGCCCATCGTCCATCAACTGATGAATGAATAAAAAGGATGTTGTGTGTGTGTGTGTGTGTGTGTGTGTGTGTGTAATGGATTATTACTCAGCCATAAAAATAATGAAATCTTGCCACTTGCAATGATATGGCTGGAGCTAGAGAGCATTATACTCAGTGAAATAAGTCATACAGATAAAGACAAATACCCTATGATTTCACTCATATGTGGAATTTAGGAAACAAAACAAATGAACAAAGGGGAAAGAAAAGAGAGAGAGAAAGAGGTAAACCAAAAAATAAAACTAGAGAGAACAAACTGATGGTTATCAGAGGGATGGTGGGTGGGAGGATGGGTGAAATAGGTAATGGGGATCAAGGAGGGCACTTGTGATGAGCACTGGGTGTTGTATGGAAGTGGTGAATATTGTACACCTAAAATTAATATTACATTGTTCATTAACTGGAATTTAAATAAAAACTTGAAAAAATAAACACTGGGAAGTTTAAGTAAAAATAAAATTCCATCTCTGGTTTGAACATTATTTTCCATCTACAGTATCTTATCCACAGTCCCTAGAAAAAGCAGCCTGGAAAAAAGAATGAGGATGGGTGGTACAGCAGCTCATATTTGTGATTAGAAAAGCTCCCAAACAAAAAAAAAAAAAAAGAAAAAAGAAAAAAAAAGAAAGAAAGAAAAGCTCCAAAACAGATATACTCTCCACACAGCCTTCTGGAAAATCCCTACCACTCACAGACATTTTTTTTTTTTCCCTTACAAGCTTGCATTTAAATACACATCTATCAGAATTTAGTTTTTCACTCTGTATATATTTTTAGTGTGGATCCTCACAGACTTACCCAAAACAATGTTTGACAAGTACATGTGGACAGGGGACCATTGATCTGAGTGTAGTACTCTGGCCAGCCCGACTTGTTTTCTCTACAAGGTGATGAGAATAAAAACTGAAGGGATGAGCTTAGGGAAGAAAGGAAGGCAAGGTGGCTCTTTCTCTATATCACTGTTCTTCAAGTAAGCCCAAAGAATACAAACAGAAAGTACAGAAGCAATATAGGACCTTCATTAAGACTCTGGAACAAAACCATGGCCAGCACAGAAGGCTACCAGTTATTTCCTTTCCTTTCCCACTGCCTGCCACTAGCTTTGTTCTCAGAAAATGAATCTGTAGAATTATAAGTGTATATAATATGTCTATAAATGAATCCAATTGAAAGCCCTGAACACTCAGAAACCAAATCACAGATATGGCATTCCCAGTCACCTCACAGATGAAGTTTCTGGGTGCCAGAGATCCAGAATGAGAAATGCACAAACTTGGGTACAGTAATGGCCATGAAGAGAGGTGTACCAGTGACGGTCCTAATCTTTCTCATTCAGTGCTTAGAGAACGTGTTGACTACACCCAGCTTTTAACTTAAACACCCTTTACTTTTTAATCTATGTCTTGAATTACTATTAGAGATTTTATTATTATATTCTGATAAACCCTCCTGATATGGGGACTTATTTGTTACCACAGTGGATCCTATCCTATCCTCAGTAATAAAATGGTTTAAGAGTTCAGGGAAGTTTGGGGACCTAACAGGAGACAGAATTCAGTGAGAAGATATAAAATGGCGGATCATTTACATCAAGTGGGAGAGATGAATGGTCATGGAGAAAGATAACAGCAAAAACAAAAACAAAACAAAACAAAAACCCACAAACAAGCAGACAGAAATAAACTAGTTTCTCTCCATCTTCCTATACTTCCCCCATATATGTTATGAATGCAGACACAGTCACCATGGAGACCAGATGGGGGCAAAATCTAGCCTTGCACTGAAAACAGAGAGCAAGAAGATCCTTTGTCCCCATTAAGTAAGACTACATCTTGATTAAGCCTTAGAGAGCTGTGCTTTTCACGTGCTTCTTCCTCGAGTTTTGATTCATCCATAGCCTACCTCAATGAATGAGACAGAACAACTTGGTGAACTTGCAGAAATACAAATTGCTAGGCCCCTCATCCAGAGTTTCCAATTCAGCAGGTCTGGGATGGGTTCCAATAATCTGTTTCAATTCCAGGCTTATCTACTGGCCAAATACTATTTTTTTTTTTTTTTTACTTTAGTTTCTAATTAGTTCTTCAGTGCTCAAACTGTGCATGACATCCCTCCTAGTCCTCCACAAAGCTTCCCTGCAGTGTAGTCACAATGGGGGAGGTTGAAGTTAGAGGAAGGGATGATAGATGGTGGAACCATGCTGAAATTTGGTCAAGGAGCGACTCCATACAAAATGGTAAAATAGCACAGAGTGAGATTGGGGGCTGTATTTAAAAGAGGAGGAGGTTCTCTAAGTAGTATGTCAATACAAAGGCGTAGGACCCAAAGGTTTTACTGTGCACCAAGCTCCAAACAGAGTTAAAAATTACCTTTAGAATTATAGAGGAAGGATAAATGCCCAATTACCCCTTATTTCCCTAATCCACTTGTTGCCAGTGTATAGTGATATTGGCCTGGACAACACAAGTCTCAGAAGATAGCCATTTCAAACATGCACACATGCATTAGATCAACATTTGAAGCCAGATCTCAAGGTCACATTCCCACCCTGTAGCAAAGAAAGGATTTTGGGGATTAGAAGCCTGGAAGGAGGAATGTAGCTGACAGGGCACAGAGCTCATATTTCTGCATCTGGGATCGTTAGTTCTCTCTACTCAGACTTTATGAAGGCCCTTTCCACCCTGGACAGTCTTGTGTGAAACTCCTGGAACAGGCTCACCCAAATTATTAAATAGGAATCATTCAAATAATTCTAGGATTTTTTCCCTCAACATTTACAATGTAGACCCCATAGCTAATTCTAAACCATAATATCCCAGAGTGAGATGTAACCAATGGTGTTGAGAGCAGAGCAGCACATTTAATGCTGAGCAGGAGTACTGCTAAAGTGACATATCATTACGTGGCAGCTCCCAATCCAGGGAACACAGAGGGATATGCTGCAGAAAGATATAGACAAAATACTTCTGTGGATGGAAATCAAGGGGATAAGAAATGTATCAATAAATTCCCAGAATCATACAACCTACCCAATTTGAATCATTAAGAAATAGAAAATCTAGGAGCACGTGAGTGGCTGTCAGTTAAGCATCTGACTCTTGGTTTCAGCTCAGGTTATGATCTCACAGTCGTGGGATCAAGCCCCTCATCAGGCTCCACACTCAATGTGGAGTGTGGATAAAATCTTTAAACAAAGAAATAGAAAATCTACACAAGCCACTAATAAGTTAGAAAACTGAATCAGTAACCAAAACTTCCAAAGAAAGAAAAGCTCAGAATCAAATGGTCCCCTGGGTGAATTCTACCAAACATTTTGAGAAGAATTAACATGAATCCTCCAATTCTTTCAAAAAACTGAAGAGGAAGGAACACTCCCAAACTCACAAGGTCAGCATGACTCTGATACCAAAGTCAGATAAGGACACTATAAGGAAAGAAAACTACAAGCCACTGCTCCTGATGAATGCAGGTATAAAAATTCTAAAAAAAAAAAAAAAAAAAAAAAAGCCACTAGCAAACTGACTTCAACATCACATTAAAAGGATCATATACCATGATCAAGTGGGATTTATCCCTGTGACACAGGGATGGTTCAACATATGCAAGTCGGTAAATGTGATACACCACCTTCATAAAATGAGATAAAAATCATATGATCATCTCATTAGATGCAGACAAAGTATTTGACAAAATTCAACATTATTTTATGATAAACCTCTCCCAAATTGGTATACAATGAATATACCACAAAATAATAAAGATCACATATGACAAGCCCACAGCTAATATCATGTTCAATGGTGAAAGTTTGAAAGCTTTTCCTGTAAGATCAGGAACAAGACAAGAGTGCCTATTCTCACCACTCTTATTCAACATAGTACTGTAAATCCTAGCCAGAGTAATTAAGCAAGAAAAAGAAATAAAAGCAATCCAAATTAGAAAAGAAGAAGCAAAATTTTCTTTGTTTGCAAATGACATGATCTTGTATATAGAAAATCCTAAAAACTTCACCAAAAAACACTTAAAACTAATAAATTTAAATTTAGTAGTTTCAGGAGACAAAATCAACATGCCAATATTATGTGTCTATACACTAACAATTAACTATATAAAAAATAAAACAGTATTAATTACAATAGCATCAAAAACAATAAAAATCAGAGACGGAGTCAAACCATGAGAGACTCTGGACTCCAGGAAACAAACTGAGGGTTACAAAAGGGAGGGGGATGGAGGAATGGGGTAGCTGGGTGATGGGCATTGAGGGCACGTGTTGTGATGAGCACTAGGTGTTATACACAGCTAATGAATCGTTGAGCACTACATCAAAAACTAATGATGTACTATATGTTGGCTACCTAAACATAATAAAAAATATTTTTTCCTAAAAAAAACAAAAACAAAAACCAATACAATGTTCCAGAATATATTTAGCCAAGGAGGTAAAAAAAAATCTATGCACTGACAATTATAATACACTGATGAGAAAAACTGAAGAAGACACAAATAAATGGAAAGGTATTCCAAGACCACAAATCAGAAAAGTTAATATTGTTAAAATGTCCAATCACCCAAAGCCAAAGCAATGCAGCCCATATCAAAATTTCAAAGGCATTTTTTGCAGAAAGAGAAAAATCATTCTAAAATTAGTATGGAACTACAGGGGCGCCTGGGTGCCTCAGTCATTAAGCATCTGCCTTTGGTTCAGGTCATGATCCCAGAGTCCTGGGATCGAGCCCTGCATCGGGCTCCCTGCTCTGCGGGAAGCCTGCTTCTCCCTCTACCACTCCCCCGCTTGTGTTCCCTCTCTCGCTGTGTCTCTCTCTGTCAAATAAATAAAATCCTTAAAAAAAATAAATAAAATTAGTATGGAACTACAAAAGATCCAAGATCCCTGAGAACCAAAGCAATCGAGAAAGAACAAAGCCAGAGAATCTCATTTCCTAATTTTGAACTATGTTACAAAGCTATAGTAATCAAAACAGTATGCTACTGGCTTAAAGACAGATACATAGATCAGTAGACTGTAATTAAGAGGCCAGAAATAAATCCACACATATAAGGTCGACTGATTTTTGACAAGGAAGCTAAGATTACACTATGAGTAAAGGACAGTCTCTTCAATAATGAAAATCTTGTTGGGAACACTGTATACTCACACGCAAAATGATGAAACTAGACCCCTATCTTGTACCTCTCACAAAATTTAACTTGAAATGGGTGAAAGACTTAAATGTATGATGTGAAACTGTAAAACCCCTAGAAGAAAACATAGAGAAAAATCTCCTTGACATCAGTCTTGCCAATAATTTTTTTTTGATATGTCATCTAAATCACAAGCAACAAAAGCAAAATAAGCAAGTGGGATTATATCAAACTAAAAAGCTCTGTACAGGTGCTCCTGGGTGACTCAGTCAATTAAGTGTCTGCCTTCGGCTCAGGTCATGATCTTAGAGTACTGGGATTGAGCCCCACGTTGGGCTCCCTGCTCACTGGGGAGTCTGCTTGTCCCTCTTTCTCTGTCGCTCACCCCTGCTCGGACTCTCTCTCTCTTGCTGTCGCTCTGCTCTCTTTCTCAAATAAATAAATAAATAAAATATTTAAAAAATAAAAAAATATAAAAAGCTTCTGTACAGAAAAAAATCAGCAAATGAAAAGAAAACATACAGAATGAGAAAATATTTGCACCATCGACAAAACAAAAAGCCAAACTACTGAATGGGAGAAGATATTTGAATGATATATCTGATATGCTAAGTGAAATAAGTCAATCAGAAAAGACAATTATCATATGGTTTCACTCATATGTGGAATATAAGAAATAGCACAGAGGATCATGGGGAAGGGAGGGAAAACTGAATGGGAAGAAATCAGAGAGGGAGACAAACCATGAGATACTCTTGACTCTGGGAAACAAACTGAGGGTTGTGGAAGCGGAGGTAGGTGAGGAGATGGGGTAACTGGGTGATGTGATGAGCACTGGGTGTTATACGCAATTAATGAATCAATGAACACAACATCAAAAACTAATGATGTTCTATATGTTGGTTGATTGAATTTAAAAAAAAAAAGGTTAATATCCAAAATATAAGAAACTCATGCAACTTAATAGCAATAATATAACCCAAATAATTCAGTTAAAAATGGACAAAGACCTGAATAGACATTTTTCCAAAGAGGGTATACAAATGACCACCGGGTATATGAAAAGTTGCTCAATATTATTAATCTCCAGGGAAATGAGGAAAAAACTACAATGAAATATCACTGCATACCTGTTAGAATAGCTATTATCAAAAAGACAGGAAATAATAAGTGGTGTCGAAGATATGGAGAAAAGAGAATCTACTACACTGTTGGAGGAAATGTAAATTGGTACAGCCATCACAGAAAACAGTAGAGAGGTTCCTGCAAAAATTGAAAATATAACTACTATATGATCAAGCAATTCCACTCAGGTATATATCTGAAGGAAATGAAATTGGTTTCTCAAAGAGATATAATCACCTTAATGTTTATTGCAGCATTGTTCATGATAGCAAAAACATGGAAACAACCTTTGCCTATCAACAGATAAACTGAAAAAGAAAATGTGGTATATATACAATAGAATATTATTCAGCCATAAAAAGGAAGGAAATCTTGTCATTTGCAACAACTTGGATGAACTTTGAGGGCATTATGCTAACTAAAATGATTCAGACAGAGAAAGACAAATACTGTATGCTCCCACTTACATATGGAATCTTATAAAGCCAAACTCATAGAAACAGAGAGTAGAATGGTGATTGCCAGGGCCTGGATTGTTTGGAGGAATGGGAAAATGTTGGTTAAATAATACATACATCCAGTTATAAGATAAACAAATTCCAGGGATGTAATTTAGAGCATGGTGATTATAGTTATAACAATACTGTACTGTATACTGGAAAGTTGCTAAGAGAATTGATCTTAAATTCTCTTAACACACACACACACACACACACACACACACACACAAGTAATCATGTGTGGTGATAGAAATGTTAATCATCTCACAATACATATATGTGCATCAAATCATCACATTTTATACCTTAAACTAACACAATGTCACATGTCAATTATATCTTAGTAAAGCTGGGGAAAATGCATCTGAGATGGAATATTGCTCATATTTCTCAGATCTGGGCACAAGTTCCTAAGTTTCAGCTTCCTCTAACAGCTAGAAATAGCTAGGAAACTAGCGCTCACCTCAAAGCTCAATTCATTCCAATTCTTTAGCCATTGACTGAGGGAAGCACCCACATCTACTAGAGAGACCCCCTCCAGCCTTTAGAAATCTCAGACACCAGTCCTTATGTCTCAGCAGGGATTTTTTTGAGGCCACCCAATGGCGGACAAGCCAGCATGGGGCCATTTACAGGAATAGGCAGACAAAAGAATGGCAAAGAAGCATTTCTTTCCTGCTCTCCCACACCTGCAAATCCTCCATGCATTCTTTGCACCAGGAAGGGAATTATAGATGATAGGCAGATCCTATATGGTTTCATATGCTAGACCCCCAGAAAATTCCTCCCAGTAATGTGGATTGCCTTCCAGAATGACCTATGTGCCTTTTCTTACCCTCTTGCCCAAATCCCTTGGGGATGCTTGACACCAGCTTTATTATTTTTCCTCCGCACTTAAAAAAGGGCATATTCTCGGAGGCCCTCATGTTAAAGAAAACTGTAGGGTTCTTGAGGAAGTACAGACTTATCTGCTCTACTCTCTCCAAGGGGGTTTTTACCATGATCTGTTCTTAGGGACCAAATCTGCATCTATGAATTTCAAAATGTTTCCACCCAGGGGTCCCAGTTATAAATTTCTGAACGTGTTCTTTCAGATGAGTCTGTGACAGCACACAGCATGTCCTAAGTAGCATAGCATGTCGCTTCCAACCCCCTGCCTTGAAATCATTTCCAAGATTTAGCGGCCTGGCTTGGGTAATGAGGCTGACAACAACTCTGTTCTCATAAACTCCCCAAAGACGCTTCACCGCCCCCACCACAAGCTCACGACAGCCACCTAGTTAATCACACGCCTTCGCACATACGCATTCAGTAGGCAGAGACCCAGCAGGTATGGGGACAAGGCATCAGCGAGCAAAGTGCGTAAATCTGAGCAGAGTCACGTTTTAGCCCGTTACCATAGCAACAGAAAGTAGAAAACAGGCAATCAAGGATAATAAGCCCTGTGGGCGGGCGAACCTGTGAGAGCAAGTTAAGCCCCCATCCTTCCTTTTCTCCCTTTTTCCACCCCCATCATCTCTCTGGAATATAAACAAGCATCAAGCCCCAGTAAAGAGGGCTCTTCAGGGCTCCATGACAACTGCCCTCCCTTCATCCTGCCTTCCCCCACTAGCCTGGATACACCACCTTTTTGCAAAACGCCTCCATCTCAAACAATCTGGTGACAATATGGCCACTTCACAACACCCAATCCCTGAGCCTGACCAGAAGGGGCTTCTGAGGGTCAGTGACCTGGACAGTGAGGAGTGCAGCAAAGACAGAACAGAGGCTAGACAAGCTAAACACAGAACAGTGCTGTTCTTTTTTCCCTTATTTTCCCCAATTATTTATTTTGAAAAATTTCAAACCCACGGGAAAGTTGAAAGGATAGTAACTAAACCACTGTAATATCCTCATCTAAATTCACCGGTTGTTAACAATTCCCCATGTTAAAATTCTATCTATACGTCTATTTATCTATGTATCTATGTGTCTATGTATTTATCATAGTTGTTTACTACATAACTATGATATTATGACATCTAAGAAAATTAAGATCTATTCAATAATACTTAAGATGTAGTCCATGTTTAAATTTCCTCAATTTGTTTCCAAAATGTCTTTTACAGCTTTTTATTCTTTTTTTTTTTTTTTTTTGGACCCAAAATGCAAACAAAGCACATGCATTGCATTTGGTTGTCTTGTCTCTTTTATTTTTATTTTTTGTCTTGTCTCCTTTAATCTATCATGATCACCTCCCCCCCACCGACACACAAACACACTTTTTTTTTAAATGACATTGTTTGTTTTTCAAAAATCCAGGACAATTATCTTGTACAACATTCACCATTCTGGATTTCCGATTATTTCCCCCTCAGGATTAGATTCAAGTTAGGTTGCCACACCATCAGAGATGCTGGATTTAAGCACTGCCCCACTTTACAGGCATTTTTTTTTTTCCCTTTTAGTAGGGAAAAAAAAAATGCCTTGGGGAATGATGGCTTGAGACGTAACAGAACTACCCTGATACCTAAGAGCTTTTCACCTGGTGAATGTAGCCTTCACAGAGAATTTGCTTGAATCAGTTATTACATAGGGCAGGGGTTGCTAAATGCTGTCTACTTCTATCACTCCTATGGTTATTACCTAGCAAAAGATAGAAGAGCTCTTCCATAAAAACTCTCATTATCTATCTATTGACTTACCTACCTACTTATCCTCTATTATCTATCTGTCATCTATCTATCTATCATCTATCTATCTATCTATCTATCTATCTATCTATCTATCTATCTATCATCTATCACCTGCCTACCTATCATTTATCTCTCTCTATTGCTTTATATCTTTATTGAAATAAAATCTAAACATCTAAAATCAGCATATACTTAAATTGTACAGTTTGATGAGCATTCACACATGTATAAACCCATGAAACCATCACTATAGTCAAGATAACATTTTCATCACCTCCCCAAAATTTTGGTGACCCTTTGTAATCTCACCCTCCTCTCTCCAATATCAATAGGTAAACACTGATATGCTTTCTTTCACTTTATATTGGTTTTAAATTTTTGGAATTCTATATACATAAAATAATACAGCATGTGTTCTTTTGTGCCTGGCTTCATTACTCAGCATAATGATTTTGAGATTCAATTACATTGTGTGCATCCATAGGTTGTTCCTGTTGTTCCTTTTTTCTTTTTTATTGCTGTATAGTATTCACTGTCTTTCAAAAATTTATAGTTTAAAATAATTTCAGATTTACAAAACGACTGCAAAGACAGTACAAAGAATTCCCATATACACTTCCCCCAGTTTTCCCTAATGTTAACATCTTATGTTCTATGGAATGCTTATCAAAACTGAGACTATTTGCAGATAACATGATACTATACATGGAAAATCTTAAAGACCCCACCAAAAAACTGCTAGAAGTAATAAATGAATTCAGTAAAGTTGCAGGATACAAATAATTTTTAAAGTTTTTATTTTAAATCCCAGCTTGTTGGGGCGCCTGGGTGGCTCAGTCGTTAAGTGTCTGCCTTCAGCTCAGGTCATGATCCCAGGGTCCTGGGATCAAGCCCCACGTAGGGCTCCCTGCTCCGCAGGAAGCCTGCTTCTCCCTCTCCCACTCCCCCTGCCTGTGTTCCCTCTCTCGCTGTGTCTCTCTCTGTCAAATAAATAAAAATAAAATCTTTAAAAATAAAAAAAAATAAAATAAATCCCAGCTTGGTAACATATAGTGTAATATTAGTTTCAGGTGCACAATATACTGATTCAACACTTTGATACATCACCCAGTGCTCATCACAACCAGTGCACTATAGGATACAAAATAAATACCCAAACATCAGTAGCATTTGTAAACACTAATAACAGAGTAGCAGAAAAAGAAATTAAGAAAACAACACAATTTACAATTCCACCAGAAGTAATAAAAGACCTAGGAATAAACTTAACTAAGAAAGTAGAAGTCTACTCCATAAACTACAGAACATTGATGAAACAAATTGAAGATGACACAAACAAGTGGAAAAATATTCCATGATCATGGATTGGAAGAATAAATATTGTTAAAATGTCCATATTACCCAAAGCATCTACAGAGTCAATGCAATCTCTATCAAAATATCAACGACGTGGATGGAACTGGAGGGTATTATGCTGAGTGAAATAAGTCAATCAGAGAAAGACATGTGTCATATGATCTCACTGATATGAGGAATTCTTAATCTCAGGAAACAAACTGAGGGTTGCTGGAGTGGTGGGGGTTGGGAGGCATGGGGTGGCTGGGTGATAGACATTGGGGAGGGTATGTGCTATGGTGAGTGCTGTGAATTGTGTAAGACTGTTGAATCACAGACCCGTACCTCTGAAACAAATAATACATTATATGTTTAAAAAAAAAAAAAAAAAGAAAAAGATAGTAGGAAGGGAAAAATGAAGAGAGGGAAATTGGAGGGGGAGACGAGCCGTGAGAGACTATGGACTCTGAGAAACAAACTGAGGGTTCTAGAGGAGAGGGGGGTGGGGGGATGGGTTAGCCTGGTGATGGATATTAAAGAGGGCACGTATTGAATGGAGCACTGGGTGTTATACGCAAACAATGAATCATGGAACACTACATCAAAAACTAATGATGTGATGTATGGTGATTAACATAGCATAATAAAAAAAAAATACCAACAGCATTTTTCACAAAACTAGAAAAAACAATCCTAAAATTTGTGTGGAATTACAAAAGACCCCAAATAGCCAAAACAATATTGAGAAATAAGAACAAAGCAGGAGGTATCACAATTCCAGATTTTAAGATATACTACAAATCTGTAGTAATCAAAACAGTATGATACTGGCACAAAATTAGACACATATCAATGGAACAGAATAGAGACCTCAGAATCAAACCCACAATTATATGTTCAATTAATCAATGACAAAGGAGGCAAGACTATATAATGGGAAAAAGACTCTCTTCAATAAATGGTGCTGGGAAAAAAATGGTGCTGAGAAAACTGCACAGCTACACATAAAATAAAACTGAACCACTTTCTAACACTATGCACAAAAATAAACTCAAAATGGAATAAAGACCTAAATGTGAGACCTGAAAGCACAAAATTCCTAGAAAAAAACATAGGCAGTAACTTTTCTGACATCAGCCATAACAATATCTTTCTAGATATGTTTCCTCAGGCAAGGGAAACAGAAACAGAAGTAAACTATTTGGACGACATCAAAATGAAAAGGTTTTGCACAGCAAAGAAAACCATCAACAAAATAAAAAGGCAGTCTAGCAAATAGGGGGAGATATTTACAAACCATACATTCAATAAAATGTATCCAAAATATATAACTTATACAACTCAACCTCAAAAAAAAAATCCCCAAATAATCTAATTAAAAATGGGCATAGAATCCAAATAAGACATACAAATGGCCAACAGACACATGAAAAGACACTCAACATCACCAATAATCAGGGAAATGCAAATGTAAACCACGATGAGATATAACCTTATACTTGTCAGAATGGCTAGTATCAAAAAGACAAGAAACAACAAGTATTGTTAAGAATGTGGAGAAAAAGGAACACTTTTACACTGTTGGTGGGAATGTAAATTTGTATAGCCACTGTGGAAAACAGTATGGAGGTTCCCCAAAAAATTAAAAATAGAAATATCATATGGTGCAATAATTTCACTATTAGGTATTTATCAAAAGAATAAAAGTACTAATTGGAAGTTATATGCACCACTATTTTTATTGCAACATTATTTACCATTGCCAATATATGGAAGCAACCTAAGTGTCAATCAATAGACAAATGGATAAGGAAGATGTGGTATACATATAAATACATATATACACACAACAGAATATCACACAGCCATAAAAAGAATGAGATTATATCATTTGAGACAACACAGATGGACCTAGAGGGTATTATGTTAAGTGAAGTCAGACTAAGAAACACAAATACCATATGATTTCATCCATAAGTGGAACCTAAAATAAATAAGTAAATGAGCAAACAAAAAGCAGAATCATACCTATAAATACAGAGAACAAACTGATGGTTGCCAGAGGGGCAGGGGTTTGGGAGTATGCAAAATGGGTGAAGGGGAACACAAGATACAGGCTTCCAGTTATGCAATGAAGAAGTCAGAGGAATAAGACACAAAACAAAGAATATAGCCAGTGATATTATATTAGTGATGTATGGAAACAGATGGCAGCTACACTTGTGGTGACCACAGCATAATGTATGAACTTGTCATATCGCTATGTTGCAGACCTGAAACTAATGTAACATTGTATGTCAACTATACTAAAAACATATATAATAATAAAATAATTCAGCAATTTTTTTATAAAAGATTTTATTTATTTATTTGACAGAGAGACAAAGCAAGAGAGGGAACACAAGCAGGGGGAGTGGGAGAGGGAGAAGCAGACTCCCCGCAGAGCAGAGAGCCCGATGCTGGGCTCGATCCCAGGACCCTGGGATCATGACCTGAGCTGAAGGCAGATGCTTAACGACTGAGCCACCCAGGTGCCCCAGCAAAAAAATTTTTTTTTAAACTAAGACTTTAGATCCTTTGCCCTTTGTTATTTATTATTTACTTATTTATATTGAATTGTTTAAGTTTTTTAGATATTTTGTTTTTTGTTTTGTTTTGTTTATTGCTTTTTTTATTATGTTCTATTAGCCAATCTATAGTAAATCATTAGTTTTTGATGTAGTGTTCAACAATTCATTATTGTGTATCACACCCAGTGCTCATCACATCACATGCCCTCCTTAATACCCATCACTTGGTTACCCCATCCCCTCACACCTCCTCCCTTCTGTAACCCTCAATTTTTTTTTCCAGAGTCCAGAGTCTCTCATGGTTTGTCTCCCTCTCTGATTTCTTCCCATTTTGTTTCCCCACCCTTCCCTTGTGGTCCTCTGCGCTATTCCTTATGTTCCACATATGAGTGAAACCATAGGATAATTGTCTTTCTCTGCTTGACTTATTTCACTTAGCATAATCCCCCCAGTTCCATCCATGTTGATGCAAATGGTGGGTATTCATCCTTTCTGATGGCTGAGTAATATTCCACTGTATATATGAACCACATCTTCTTTATCATTTCTGTTAAAGGGCATCTAGACTCCTTCCTTTAGATATTTTGGATATTAACTTCTTATTAAGGGTTTGGAAATATTTTCTCCCATTCCATAGGTTGTTTATTCATTCTGTCGATTTTTTCTTCAAAGAAACATACAAGGACTGACAGGCATGTGAAAAGTTGTTCGATATCACTAATCATCAGAAAAATGCAGATTAAAACCACAATGAGGGACACCTGGGTGGCTTAGTTAGTTAAGCATCTGCCTTCAGCTCAGGTCATGGTCCCAGGGTCCTGGGATCAAGTCCCACATCAGGCTCCTTGCTCAGGGGGAAGTCTGCTTCTCCCTCTGCCTTCCATTCCCCCTGCTTGTGGGTTCTTTCTTTCTCTCTCTCTGACAAATAAATAAATAAAATCTTTAAAAACAAAAACAAAACCTACAATGAGATATCACTCCACAGTTGTTAGAATGGCTATTATCAAAAGATGAGAGATAACAAGGCCAGTGAGGATGTAAAGAAACAAGAATCCTAGTACACCATTGGTGGGAATGTAGTATAGCCATTATGGAAAATGGAAACCAGTTTAGATATCCCTCAAAAAATTAAAAATAAAACTTCTATATGATTCTACAATCCCATCTCTGGGTATATATGCAAAGGAAATGAAATCAGTATCTTTTTTTTAGAAAAAGATTTTATTTATTTACTAGAGAGAGAGAGAGAGAGAGCATGAGCAGGGAAGAGGAGCAGAGGGGGAGGGAGAAGCAGACTCCCTGTTGAGCGGGGAGCCTGCTGTGGGGCTCAATCCCAGGACCCTGGAATCATGACCTGAACCAAAGGTGGATACTTAACTGGCTGAGCCACCCAGGCGCCCCTGAAATCTGTATCTTGAAGACATTATCTGCACTCTCATGTTCATTTCGATATCAGTCACAATTGTCAAAATATGGAAATTGTCTTTGACACTCAGATTGATTGGCAGACACTTAGATGCTTAGATTGTGTCATCCATGTTGTCACACATGGCAGAATGTCCTTTTTTAAGGCTCAATAGCATTCCATTGTATGTGTATTTATTTGGGTGTTTCCATACACACACATAAACACACAATGGAATAGCATTCTATTCATATGTACAATATGTTCACACACAAATAAACACAACAGAATACTATTCAGCCTTAAAAAAGAAGGACATCCTGCCATGTGTGACAACATGGATGAATCTGTAAGATATTAAGCTAAATGAAATAATCCAGAAACAAACAGACACATAACGTATGATCTCACTTACATGTGGAGCCCAAAAACATTAAACTCATCAAAGCAGAGTAGAATGGTGGTTGCTAGGGTGTGAGGAAAATGGAAGATGTAGTCATTCAGCTATGGTTATGGGTTTTGGAGACGGATACCACTGAAGTGAGGTGCCCTTCTCATCACATTACATCACATCAGGGGTATATGTTATTATTGTGACCTATTACTAGTGATGTTAACCTTGATAACTTGACTAAGATGGTGTCTCCCAGTTTACTCCACTGTAGAGTTACTATTTTTCACTTTCCATACTTATTAGAAGCACATTACTAGGCCTACACTCAAGGGAAGAGAATTAAGCTCTGCAGGAGGGAATATCTACATTTATAATTTGGAATTCTTCTGTAAAGATGATTTATCTCTTCTCTACTATTTATTTCTGTGTGCAATCATTTATTTAAAAATATCATATTGGATTCATGGGTATTTATTTTATTCTTTTAATTATAACCCCAAACTATCCTTAATTATTTTGTTGCTAAAATTGTTCCACTTTTGTTGCCATTGGGAGCTCTTTTGGTCTACTTCTATGTTCCTGTGATATGTCCTTTTTTTTTTTTTTTTCATTTTTTTACTTTCTGGTCTATAGGATGCTTCAGGTTCACCATGTATTTTTCCTGCCCCAGCCCTAGAATTTGCTGAAGCCCTGGTTCCTTCATTGGGCAATAGAAACTACCTTCTAGTCATCGTATGTGCTCATTGCTACTGGAGTTTTGTTGCTTCTAGGCCCTCTTGGTGAACACAATCAGAAAATATAATGTATGCCTCTTCAGTTTTATTCACCCAGTTTTGTAAAAATGCTAGTCTCAGCAAACTCAGTTTTCCTTCATGAAACCCCATTCATCTATTCCATATCTTAAACTAGAAATTAACAAAATTAAATTTCCTCTTCACATTTAACCAGAGATAATAGCATTCTCCTCAAAATCAAATCCTCATGATTGCATACAGATAAGCTAAGAAGTAAGTGGAATTGGGCAGCTTTTGTGAGCCAAATGAGAGTCTGTGTTGTGAAAAAAGATATATTGTGGCTGACCCAAGAGAGATGAATGATCACACAAATCCCACACCTTCTGCAGCCTTACCCCCCAAAGACCCCATATATGCTGTGAGCTGTGGAAAGAGCATGGTTATAATGGAGACCCATTGCATAGTGCATGGGGTATAGTGTGGAGGTTCCAGGAAACTATCCTGGCTTGTTGTATTGCTCTTACCTCATAGTCCCAGAAGAACTCTGTGATTACCTCCTCTACTATTCTCAGGAACAAAATGTGAAAAATTGGGGATGTGAATCCCAAATGCCTATAGACAGAAAATATTTGGAATGTCTGGGCCTTTCTGTATACATAGCATGCACTGTAGCCTCACCATTTTAATTCATGGTTTTTAGTCCCCAGGGTTTGTGGGACTTGAAGGCCAAGAGAGAGGAATGCTGATACTTTCTGGGATTTATTAGGCAATACTATTTTCTTAACTCCCTTGTTTTGATGTGCAAATCTAAGACCTTCAATGCACACCCCTGAAACCACAGTGTTTTAAATGTTCTAAAGATTACATCTTGGAATATCAAATAATTTGTGCTTTATACTTATATCTGGACTACAGAGAGCCCCACCCAAAGTCCTAGACCAAGGAATTATATGTTGCTAGGAAAGCAGGTAAACAGAGCAAGATGGTTATTATGAATAGGTGTGCCAACCTCAACAAGCACATGAACAATAGCAAAATTCCCCAGAAAACAGGAGTTTTGGGTATGCATGGGAGGGGAGAGGGCCAACTGAGGTGGAGAAGACAATAGACATACAACCTTATTCTCCCACCCCCATAATTTGATCTATAAGAGAGGTCCAGGTTGAAATGAAGAGGCTAGAGGGACAGCTAAGAATCTGCTAATGGAAGATGCTCTCACCTGGCAAAATGAATTTCTGTTCCCTTCTTTCCCCCACTGGGTGCCCAGACCTGATTGGGCACTACCGCCTCTCTTCCCTGAGTGGCCCAACCTGCTTAGATATTCACTGACCACCACATTCCCCAGATATCTTCTCAGACACAATTGCTAACCGTGGCTTGAGTCCAACCACACTGGGCAGCATGGCCTCTCCTCACTTCAGTCCAAACCAAAGGCTGGACCTAGTGAGCAGCTGGTGAGGGCACAGCTCATGTTTCTGAGATCAGGAAGACCATTCCTTAGGTGCTGTTGTTCAGGCCATTTGGCCACCAGGAACCCCTCTGGCTCTCTGAGTTCTTACCTCATCCCTGGTCAACTTTCACAGGATTTTCCATTCCTTGTCTTAAATAGATCATGGGCAGCTGTTCTTGTCATTTTATTCTCTACGTTGCTTAACCCCTTGCCAAGCCTCATGTTCATCATTACTTTAGGCACTATGGGAAATGTCATAGTGTGCTGGGTAGGAACATAGAATCAGCTTTGCAATCATCTGGGCTCAAACTCTGATTCTGACTCTCATTATCTGTGTGATTCTGTGTAGATCATTTAACCTCTCTGTGCTATTATTTCAACTGTAAAGTGGGGAAAATAATGGCACTGATACCATAGGGTTCTAATGATGTTTACATGAGTTATTATACAAAGTCCTAATAAGAACATTATACACCTCAAAAATGTTATGGATTATGAGTGTTAGGCATCTACTAAAACCTGGCATTGCTCACAAGCCTCTCCAAAATCCCAGAGCTGCCCAGGTATAGGAAAGGAAGAAGGTATGATACTGCAGGTTAATATGTTCAGGCCCCATAGGGGCTAATCATGAAATACCAAAGACCAGAAAATGCCATCCAAAGGGAAGGAATGTTTCCCCAGGGTGTGATATTTGAGGGCAGATACATATTTTGAAGACCTTTCCTCTCCTATAAGATCTCAAAAATAATCCTGTGAAACTACAGGAAACTTATATTTAATACCTAAGTTATGAAGTGTTGGGGCATGGTTAACAATTTCTTCACTGAACAACCCCAAAGTCAGTTCCAAATTCCAGCTCCCCAAAATACCTTTAGTTGCAAAAGCATGCCCCGAAAGAGGTGGAGGTAGTCAGAAGAGATGGAGATAAATATATTTGAGAATGAAGCTGACAGGGAGCACTTTCAACTTCCTATTCATTGTTGCATTAATGCCTTTGCCTCCAAAACTTCCATATGGCAATGAGTACAGCTGAAGTCACAGATAGGGTAAAGAATGCTCTGTTGACCCATGAATGTTGTTCTGTCCCCAGTAAGACCTGACAGGTCCCAGAGAATTGCTTACTGGCTTCTTCTTCACCCCATCCCCTACAGTGCTACTTGTAGTTCTCGGACTCTCATCTTTGTCTTCCACAACCAACCAAACAAACAAAAAGAGCCAAAAATATAGGCATATTCTCAAATACATATCTTGTATTGAAATGTTAAATATTTGGTCCCAATATTTTCAAAGGTACTATACATATATGTATACACACACATATAATGTATATATACATATATAATATGTATAATATATATATTTGCCTCACAGTAACTTTCAAACACACACACAAATACTTTTAAAGTAAAAACCTTAACAAATAACTTGTCTTTATTTATTTATGTCTGTATTTATGATTGTTTTGACTGTGTTACCAAATATGTGTGGCAAAATAATACGTTTTCTCAATTTTATTCCCTGGCAGTAGAGAATATAAACGTATCCAACTAAAGCAGGATAAGCAAACAAAAAGAGATTATTTTCACATGTTGTAATGAGCAAGTTAAGGATTTAAAAATTAAATTGGAAGTAATAAGAGAGGGAGACAAACCATGAAAGACTCTTAACTATAGGAAACAAACTGAAGGTTGCTGGAGGGGAGGTGGGTGGTGAGATGGGGTAATTGGGTGATGGGCATTAAGGAGGGCATGTGATATGATGAGAACTGGGTGTTATATGCAACTGATGAATTATTGAACTCTACATATGAAACTATTGATGTACTATACGTTGGCTTATTGAATTTAAATAAAAAATAAATTGTGAACACCATTTAAGCCCTAAATATTTAATTTGTTTAGTCCATTCTTGCTTTTTTCTCTATTTATTTATTTTTTAAAAAGATTTTATTTATTTATTTGACAAAGAGAGAGAGAGATAGCGAGAACAGGAACACAAGTGGTGGGAGTGGGAGAGGGAGAAGCAGGCTTCCCACCAAGCAAGGAGCCTGATGCAGGGCTCGATCCCAAGACCCCGGAATCATGACCTGAGCCGAAGGCAGACACTTAACAAACGAGCCACCCAGGCACCCCCCTTTTTTCTCTATATAATTAGGGAGAATTTCAAACCAAAAAGTTAAAGAATTGTGTACCTACCACCTAGATTCTATAATTAATTTTATTATATTTGCTCTAGCAAATATCTATTCAGTTATCCATTCCTACATTTAATCCATCTTATTTTTATGCACTTTAAATTGCAGGCATCAGTACAAATCACCCCTATAAATATCATTAATTAATCAAATTTTATGGATTATTTTGTGTTAGATTACCATTCATTAGCATAATGTTTTTTTGAGTTTTTCCATGTTGCTGCATATATCAGTAGGTCCTTCCTTTTTGTTGCTGAGTTGCATGCCTAAGTTTGGACACTGTGGCTATTTCCAGGTGTTTGTTATTGTGTATAAGAAGTATGGATCAAAAGATGAGCCCTGTCTGAAGATTCAAAGATCTGAATCAGAATTGCTAGTTTATATAGTTAATATAATTGCTGTTCTATTTGGGTTTCACTTGGTTTATATATTTCCTCTTTTTAAGCTACTTTAAAATCAATCAAATATTTAGTCATTCAATATTTTACCCTCTAAAAATATTATTTATGTAGTATTTTACTATTCTTGACTATCCAATGGATTACAATATGCACTTTTAACTTTATAAATCCTAATATTAGTTTCTAATTTTATCATCTTCTCAGTAATGACAGAAACATTGAATATTTAAACTGCCCTCTTCTTTTCTCATTATATTTGTCTTGTATTTTAATTCTACTTATATTGTGAATCCTATAAAATCTTAGTATTATTGTTTTGCACACTAATATTTATTTGTATTTAACTATATATTTAACTTTTATTTTGTCCTTCATGTGTGTTTCTTCTAGAGATTATTCTATTTGAAATTTTTTTTAATTTTCTATTAAGGTTGTATGTTGACAAAATTTCTCTAAACATTTATTTATTTTATGGGTGTTGAACCAACCCTGCAGCCCAGGAATAAACCCCAGTTGGCCGCAAATCAATCAATGTGATACAATACATTAAAAAAGAAAGAACAAGAACCATATGATCCTCTCAATAGATGCAGAAAAAGCATTTGACAAAGTAGAGCATCCTTTCTTGATTAAAACTCTTCACACTGTAGGGATAGGTGGTACATACCATAATATCATAAAAGCCATCTATGAAAAACCCACAGTAAATATCATACTCAATGGGGAAAAACTGAGAGCTTTTCCCCTAAAGTCAGGAACATGGCAGGGATGTCCACTATCACCACTGCTATTCAACATAGTACTAGAAGTCCTAGCCTCAGCAATCAGACAACAAAAAGAAATAAAAGGCATCCAAATCAGCAAAGAAGAAGTGAAACTCTCAATTTTTGCAGATGATATGATACTTTATGTGGAAAACTCAAAAGACTCCACCCCAAAACTGCTAGAACTCATACAGGAATTCAGTCAAGTGGCAGGATATAAAATCAATGCACACTGTCCCCAGGTCACCTCCCCACCCTAAAAGATTCTGCAATGGCCCTTGTTTCAACCTGAGATCCCAAAGAGGGACCATTTGTTAAGAAAGCTCCTGAAGAGACTATGGACTCTGAGAAACAAACTGAGGGTTCTAGAGGGGAGGAGAGTGGGGGGATGGGTTAGCCTGGTGATGGGTATTAAAGAGGGCATGTTCTGCATGGAGCACTGGGTGTTATACGCAAACAATGAATCATGGAACACTAATCAAAAACTAATGATGTAATGTATGGTGATTAACATAACATAATAAAAAAAAAGAAAAAAAATCAATGCACAGAAATCAGTGGCATTCCTATACACCAACAACAAGACAGAAGAAAGAGAAATTAAGGAGTCGATCCCATTTACAATTGCACCCAAAACCATAAGCTACCTAGGAATAAATCTTACCTAAGAGGCAAAGGATCTGTACTCAGAAAACTATAGCATACTCATGAAAGAAATTGAGGAAGACACAAAGAAATGGAAAAACGTTCCATGCTCATGGATTGGAAGAACAAATATTGTAAAAATGTCTATGTTACCTAGAGCAATCCACACATTCAATGCAATCCCTATCAAAATACCATCAACTTTTCCCAAAGAAATGGAACAAATAATCCTAAAATTTGTATGGAACCAGAAAAGACCCCGAACAGCCAGAAGAATGTTGAAAAAGAAAATCAAAGCTGGCGGCATCACAATTCCAGACTTCAAGCTCTATTACAAAGCTGTAATTATCAAGACAGTATGGTACTGGCACAAAAACAGGCACATAGATCAATGGAACAGAATAGAGCAGCCAGAAATGGACCCTCAACTCTATGGTCAATTAATCTTTGACAAAGTAGGAAAGAATGTCCAATGGAAAAAAGACAGTGTCTCCAACAAATGGTGTTGGGAAAATTGGACAGCCACATGCAGAAGAATGAAACTGGACCATTTCCTTACACCACACACAAATAATAGGCTCAAAATGGATGAAAGACCTAAATGTGAGACAGGAATCCATCAAAATCTTTGAGGAGAACACAGGCAGCAACTTATTCGACCTCAGCCGCAGCAACCTCTTCCTAGAAACATTGCGAAAGGCAAGGGAAGCAAGGGCAAAAATGAACTATTGGGACTTCATCAAGATAAAAAGCTTTTGCACAGCAAAGGAAACAGTCAACAAAACCAAAAGACAACCGACAGAATGGGAGAAGATATTTGCAAATGACATATCAGATAAAGGGCTAGTATCCAAAATCTATAAAGAACTGATCAAACTCAACACCCAAAGAACAAAGAATCCAATCAAGAAATGGGCAGAAGACATGAACAGACATTTTAACAAAGAAGACAACCAAATGGCCACAGACACATGAAAAAGTGCTCAACATTGCTCTGCATCAGGGAAATCCAAATCAAAACCTCAATGAGATACCACCTCACACCAGTCAGAATGGCTAAAATTAACAAGTCAGGAAACGACAGATGTTGGCAGGGATGTGGAGAAAGGGGAACCCTCCTACACTGTTGGTGGGAATTCAAGCTGGTGCAGACAGTCTGGAAAACAGTATGGAGGTTCCTCAATAAGTTGAAAATAGAGTGACCATACGATCCAGCAATTGAACTACTGGGTATTTACCCCAAAGATACAAATGTAGTGATCCAAAGGGGCACATGCACCCCAATGTTATAGCAGCAATGTCCACAATAGCCAAACTATGGAAAGAGCCTAGATGTCCATCAACAGATGAATGGATAAAGAGGATGTGGTATATATATATAATGGGATATTATGCAGCCATCAAAAAAAAAAAAAAACAAACAAACAAAAAACGAAATCTTGCCATTTCCAATGATGTGGATAGAACTAGAGGGTATTATGCTAAACGGAATAAGTCAATCAGAGAAAGATAAGTATCATATGATCTCACCGATATGAGGAATTTGACAAACAAGACAGAGAATCATAGGGGAAGGGAGGGAAAAATGAAACAAGATGAGACCAGAGAGGGAGACAAACTGTAAGAGACTCTTAATCTCAGGAAACAAACTGAGGGTTGCTGGAGTGGAGGGGGGTGAGAGGGATGTGGTGGCTGGGTGATGGACACTGGGGAGGGTATGTGCTATGGTGAGTGCTGTGAATTGTGTAAGACTGATGAATCACAGACCTGTACCCCTGAAACAAATAATACATTATATGTTAATAAAAATTATTTATTTTATCTAAATTTTAAAGAATATTTCCATTGAATATAGAATTCTTGGTCACCTGTTATTTTCTTTCTTTCTCTTTCTTTCTTTCTTTTAAAGATTTTATTTATTTATTTGACAGAGAGAGACACAGTGAGAGAGGGAACACAAGCAGGGGGAGTGGGAGAGGGAGAAGCAGGCTTCCCGCAGAACAGGGAGCCTGATGCAGGGCTTGATCCCAGCACCCTGGGATCATGACCTGAGCCAAAGGCAGACACTTAATGCCTGAGCCACCCAGGTGCCCCTCTTTCTTTTTAATTATGAGAAGGCATTCTAGCTGGCTTCAATTACTTCTGTTTAAATCTGTTTGTTTTATAGACACATAGATTAAAAAAACAGAATAAAGAACTCAGAAATGGACCTTCAACTCTATGGTCAACTAATCTTTGACAAAGCAGGAAAGAATAAGCAATGTAAAAAGGACAGTCTCTTTAAGAAATCACATTGGGCGGGCTCCCTGCTCAGCGGGAAGCCTCTCCCTCTCCCACTCCCCCTACTTGTGTTCCCTCTCATGCGGTCTCTCTCTCTCTCTCTCTCAATTAAATAAATAAAGTCTTTAAAAAGGGGGGGGGTGCCTGGGTGGCTCAGTTGGTTAAAGCGACTGCCTTCGGCTCAGGTCATGATCCCAGAGTCCTGGGATCCAGCCCCGCATCTGGCTCCCTGCTCAGCGGGAAGCCTGCTTCCCCCTCTCCCACTCCCCCTGCTTGTGTTCCCTCTCATGCTCTCTCTCTATATATATCAATTAAACAAATAAATAAAATCTTCAAAAAATTGCATGGGAAAATTGGACAGCCACATGAAGAAGAATGAAACTGTACAGCTTTCTTACACCATTCACAAAAATAAACTCAAAATGGATGAAAGCCCTAAATGTGAGACAGGAATCCATCAAAATCCTAGAGGAGAATACAGGCAGCAAACTCTTAGACTTTGGCCACAGCAAATTCTTGCTAGATACGTCTCCAAAGTCAAGGGAAACAAAAGCAAAAAATGAACTATTGGGACGTCATCAATATAAAAAGATTTTGCACAGCAAAAGAAATAGTCAATAAAACCAAAAGACAACCAGCAAAATGGGAGAAGATATTTGCCAATGCCTTATCAGATAAAGGGCTAGTATCCAATATCTATAAAGAACTTATCAAATCAACACCCAAAGAACAAATAATCCAGTCAAGAAGTGAGCAGAGGACATGAACAGACATTTCTCCAAAGAAGACATACAAATGGCCAACAGACACATGAAAAAATGCTCCACATCCCTAGCCATCAGGGAAATACAAATCAAATCAAAATGAGATACAACCTCACACCAGTCAGAATGGCTAAAATTAAGTCAGGAAACAACAGATGATGGCGAGGATGCAGAGAAAGGGGATCCCTCCTACACTGTTGGTGGGAATGCAGGCTGGTACAGCCACTCTGGAAAACAGTATGGAGGTTCCTCAAAAAGTTAAAAACCGAGCTACTCTACTACCCAGCAATTGCACTATTGGGTATTTACCCAAAGCATACAAACATAGTAATCTGAAGGTGTACCTGCACCCCAATGTTTCTAGCAGCAATGTCCCCAATAGCCAAACTATGGAAAGAGCCCAGATGTCCACTGACACATGAATGGATCAAGAAGATGTGGTATATATATATATATATAATGGAATATTAGCCTCAAAAATAATGAAATTTTGCCATTTGCAAGGACATGGATGGAACTAGAGGGTATTATGCTATGTGAAATAAATCAATCAGAGAAAGACAATTATATGATTTCACTCATAATGGAATTTAAGAAACAAAACAGAATCATAGCGGAAGGGAGTGAAAAATAAAATATGACAAAAGCAGAGAGGGAGACAAACAAAAAGAAACTCTTAACTATAGGAAAGAAACTAAGGGTTGCTGGAAGGGAGGTGGGTGGGGGAATGGGGCAACTGGGTGACAGGTATTAAGGAAGGTACATGATGTGATGAACACTGGGTGTTATATGCAACTGATGAATCACTGAACTCTACCTCTGAAACTACTAATAATATACTATATGTTAATGAATTGGATTTAAATAAAATAAAATAAAATAAATAAAAAATCTGTTCATCTTATTGTTTTATTGTTGTTTTATCATTGCTTTATTGTTGCTCTCTCTGGCTTCTTTCAAGATTTCATTCATATATATATATATATATTCTCAGGCACTATTTCTACAATATTGCTTTGACCCCGAATCCTCTCCGTTCTACTTTAAATATTCTAATTCCAAATATGTTAGATACTTTCACTGTGTTCTATAGGTCTCAAATATAAATGTTTAATTATTTACTTTTAGAACTTATTTTTATATATTTGCTAATGGTCCATCTTCCTACTTTTTACTTGATCATTCAAACTCTTATACTATATATGGTGTTATTAATTTTAGCTATGATATCTTTTATTTCTGTAATTTCTGAGTATTTTATGCATTCTTCACCCTTGAAAATCCCTCATATTTTTATCCTTTTATATATTTTCTCTTTTTTAATAGACATATTAATCAAAATTATAATTGAGAATATTAACTTACCAATTTCCTCGACATCTATAGAAAAAAAAAAAACTTTCCAGTTTAAAATATTGTGCTGTATATAAAATTGTCAGAAGTGTCAACCATTTCCCAATATTAACCACTAACCACAAAAGTAGCAACAATAATACTATTGAGATTATTTTATGGAAAATACATAAGTTCCATTTTTCATGTATATATACATGTATATATAAATATAGACATATATTTCAAAATCTTAGTGAATGGCATTTTAAACAGACATGGCTAAGAAATAGACTACAGCACCTGGGTGCATATCAAGAGTATTGTGCTTATGCCACTTTTTCAGTGTTCAGAAAGCTCATTGAAAAAGGTTGTCATTTACAATAGCACCAAAAACCATAAGATACCTCAGAATAAACCTAACCAAAGAGGGAAAGGATCTATACTCTAGGAACTACAGAACACTCATGATAGAAATTGAAGAAGACACAAAAAGATGGAAAAATATTCCATGCTCATGGGTCAGAAGAATAAACATTGTTAAAATGTCTATGCTACCCAGAGCAATCTATACCTTCAATGCCATCCTGATCAAAATTCCAATGACATTTTTCAAAGTGCTAGAACAAACAATCCTCATATTTGTATGGAATCAGAAAAGACCCCGAATCGCCAAGGAAATGTGGAAAAAGAAAAACAAAGCTGGGGGCATCACGTTGCCCGATTTCAAGCTATATTACAAAGAAGTGATCACCAAGACAGCATGGTACTGGCACAAAAACAGACATATAGATTGATGGAACAGAATAGAGAGCCCAGATATGGACCCTCAACTCTATGGTCAACTAATCTTTGACAAAGCAGGAAAAAAATATGCAATGGAAAAAACACAGTCTCTTCAATAAATGTTGCTGGGAAAATTGGACAGCCACATGCAGAAGAATGAAACTCTACCATTCTCTAACACCATACACAAAGATAAACTCAAAATGGCCGAAAGACCTCAATGTGAGACAGGAATCCATCAAAATCCTAGAGGAGACATAGGCAGTAACCTCTTTGACATCAGCCACAGCAACTTCTTTCAAGATACATCTCCAAAGGCTAGAGAAACAGAAGCAAAAAATGAACTTTTGGGACTTCATCAAGATAAAAATCTTCTGCACAGCAAAGGAAACAGTCAACAAAACATAGAGACAACCCACAGAATGGGAGAAGATATTTGCAAATGACACTACAGATAAAGGGCTGGCATCCAAGATCTATAAAGAACTTCTCAAACTCAATATGCAAAAAAAAAAAAAAAAAAAAAAAAAAAAAAATCAAGAAAAAAAATGGGCAGAAGACATGAACAGACACTTCTCTGAAGAAGACATACAAATGGCTAACAGACACATGAAAAAATGTTCATCATCATTAGCCAACAGGGAAATTCAAATCAAAACCACATTGAGATACCACCTTACACCAGTTAGAATGGCAAAAATTGACAAGGCAAGAAACAACAGATGTTAGAGAGGTTGTGGAGAAAGGGGAACCCTCTTCCACTGTTGGTGGGAATGCAAGTTGGTACAGCCACTTTGGAAAACAGTGTGGAAGTGCCTCAGAAAATTAAAAATAGAGCTAACCTATGACCCAGCAATTGCACTCCTGGGTATTTATCCCAAAGACAGAGATGTAGTGAAAAGGAGGGCCATATGCACCCCAATGTTCATAGTAGCAATGTCCACAATAGCCAAACGGTGGAAAGAGCTGAGATGCCCTTCAACAGATGAATGGATAAAGAAGATGTGGTCCATATATACAATGGAATATTACTCAGCCATCAGAAAGGATGAATACCCAACTTTTACATCAACATGGATGGGACTGGAGGAAATTATGCTAAGTGATCTAAGTCAAGCAGAGAAAGCCAATTATCATATGGTTTCACTTATTTGTGGAACATAAAGAATAGCATGGAGGACATTAGGAGAATGAAGGGGGGAAAATCAGAGGGAGAGATGAACCATGAGAGACTATGGACTCTGAGAAACAAACTGAGGGTTTTAGAGGGGAGGGTGGAGGGGGGATGGGTTAGCCCGGTGATGGGTATTAAGGACGGCAAGTACTGCATGGGGCACTCAGTCTTATACGAAAACAATGAATCATGGAACACTACATCAAAAACCAATGATGCATTGTATGGTGACTAACATAACATAACATAATAATAATAATAATAATAATAATAATAATAATAATAAAAAGGATGTCAGAATGGGCTAAATCAAGCTATCAGTATTTCTCCAAATTCGCAGGTTAAAATAACTTTTATGAGACAATTATCTAAGTTAGAGAGAAAAATGATCAGCAAACACCTTGCTAGAAACAATATCACCTGTCTTTCTGGAAAGAGGCAAGCCTGACTATGGGCAGAAAGAATGTTCACGTTGAAAATAAAATACTGTATAGACTCCAATCATAATGAGCTCTTCCTTTGCCCTTACCCATAAATACCCCCTCCATGTGTGTTTCCAAACTTTGTTTTTAGTAGTTAAATATGGACAAATAGATCTGAACATTGCTTTGATAGAACCACTTTTTAAAATCTCTAGCTCCAGTTTTACATGTTTGGCTTGTAAAAGTGTGAATCACATAACATGTCCTCAGCAGCTGCCCTATCCTAAAGCCAGAAAATGTTTCTAGGAATGAGCACATGGTATGAGGAGAAAGACTAATAGGACACAGCTTATATGGTGGGGCCAGTGTTTTTAATAAGGCATAGCCCTTTTGTTCATGAGAATTTGCTAATGGTTCTTATTTTTCTCAGCCATTACCTTACTCTTTATGAAATTCCATATTTCAGGAAATTTTTAAATTTGCGATCAGAGTGTTTTTGTGCAGACTAACAGCACCTTAATCAGGGATTGGCTTAATCTTTTCAAAGCCCAGTGACTATAGTGCATGTCGACAGGGAAACAGGTGGTAACAGTGACTAAATGTTGAGCCATATTTTGTTCTATCTCCTTAGCAACAAGATAGAAAAAGGTCTATTAGGATACATCGTTTCCAGCAAGGAAGAAAAGAAAATGAGATGCTCCTTGCTTCTTTCCATGTGTCCTCAAGTCTCATGTCTACCCCTTTCCTCTAGGAAAAAAAAAATGTGTGGAACATAGGTACAAAGTGATCTATTTATTGCACAAATAATGTCATGTAGGCTCTATGAAGACGTCTCAAGATTAGGTCCTTCTTTCTTGTCTCCTTCTTATATGGCAAAAGATTGTATTATCGGTACCAATTATTGATTCTCACTTTCTTATTAGAATATGTTATTGCCCCATCCAATGTGTAGACATGTGACTTGCTTTTGGAATGTAAGCAGGAATTATGAATGCCACAGCCAAGCATAAGCCTAAGAGTCCTTACACACGTCTGTGGTTGCTTTTTTTCCTCCTGTCACCCAAATGGCATGTCCTTCAACCTGAATCCTAGAATAAAGAAGACATGTGAAGAATTGCACATGACCCACACCAGACACACAGCCAGTATTTATGTGAAGAAGAAAATAATGTTTGTAATTATGAAAGCAGAGACTTTGAAGTCATTTCTTACTATAGCAATAACTTAGTGAAAACTAGGGAACAAAGAAATCAGCACCAGAACAAACAACTAAAAGATTCCTACCAGGTCCAAACAATAGGCAGTTACAAAGTTGTTATTGATTCCTAGAAAATGGAGTTAGCCATATTTTTATTAATAAAACATTTTCTAAAGCTTTTGTCTGCGATAAGTGTTATAAGCTTATGGGTTTAGGTAAGAGATTGGGAATGTGAAGCTAAGCAGCATACCTTGGCTGTTACTGGTCACTGTAAAAGATATTATATGAAAGAGAAAATTTCAGAAAATAACCTGTGAATTTGACAGCAAGATTGAAAGATGGAATTGTTTATCCTATCTAAACAATGAAAGGTGAAACTGAGAAACAAAGGTCAAAACTCAGTGTTAGAGCAAAGACCAAATCAGGGGTGTGGTCTCACACTCTGTTACAACTTCTGAGTTGATTAAAGGAACATTTATTCAACAATTTTAGTTGCATAAACTGTCTCAGGGAACAAAAAAGACTAACAGTGTGATCCTTTTTTGGAGAACTGATCACCTTAAATTATCTCAATTTACTTCAGATTACTTTAAGCCACAAGTGGAGCATGTCTTGGAAAGAATTGTGGGTGGTAGTTACTGGTACATTGGAATTATACAGAATAAAAGCTAAACTTGTTTGGAGAGAGCTGTACTGTCAAAGAGCCACCAGCCTGCATTAAAATAACCTGTGGCTATCTGAGGCTTAAAATGATCTCTGGGCCCCCAATAATCTGCTTGCCCCCAAAGAGGAAATATTTTTAACGCCCTATGCCAATGTGGCCAAGGAGGGTGAGGGAGAATTATGAACTCCTCAGAAGGTAGAACCAAGAACCACAGACAAGGAAAACCTATTTCCATGGAGCAGACACTGGGACTTAATAAAAGAAGACTGTCTAGCAATTAGCTAGTGGGGGTAGAAGGATTTCCAGAATTCCTACAGTGAAGTTGAGTGCCTCCCAATCTTCCCCTTTTGGAAGGAGAGTGTTTATTGAGATAACCCTTCCCTGATATTTTTATGCTGATTGTATGCTGGGCAGCCTGTTTATATATATATATATATATATATATATAGATAGATAGATAGATAGATAGATAGATAGATAGATAACAAAGAATCAATATGGCCTAGAATGTTATCATGAAAGCTAGAATTTTAACTATTATGGTGTGATTAGATGACACTTTGGGTATTAGAGAAGGGAGTGAATACTGCAGACTTGAGGGAAGGAGTAATATTTGTAATAAGGGTGGGATTATGGTAGATTCCATTGTTGTACTCAATTGTTCCTTCCCAACCTCCATGCAAAAAGGGTATACTCTATGTCTCATAGAAATTGGGCTTTGACAGAAGAAAGAGAAATTAAGGAGTCGATCCCATTTACAATTGTACCCAAAACCATAAGATACCTAGGAATAAATCTAACCAAAGAGGCAAAGGATCTGTACTCAGAAAACTATAAAATACTCATGAAAGAAATTGAGGAAGACACAAAGAAATGGAAAAACGTTCCATGCTCATGGATTGGAAGAACAAATATTGTGAAGATGTCAATGCTACCTAGAGCAATCTACACATTCAATGCAATCCCCATCAAAATACCATCCACTTTTTTCAAAGAAATGGAACAAATAATCCTAAAATTTGTATGGAACCAGAAAAGACCCCAAATAGCCAGAGGAATGTTGAAAAAGAAAAGCAAAGCTGGCGGCATCACAATTCCGGACTTCCAGCTCTATTACAAAGCTGTCATCATCAAGACAGTATGGTACTGGCACAAAAACAGACACATAGATCAATGGAACAGAATAGAGAGCCCAGAAATGGACCCTCAACTCTATGGTCAACTAATCTTTGACAAAGCAGGAAAGAATGTCCAATGGAAAAAAGACAGTGTCTTCAACAAATGGTGTTGGGAAAATTGGACAGCCACATGCAGAAGAATGAAACTGGACCATTTCCTTACACCACACACAAAAATAGACTCCAAATGGTTGAAAGACCTCAATGTGAGACAGGAGTCCATCCAAATCCTAAAGGAGAATACAGGCAGCAACCTCTTCGACCTCAGCCGCAGCAACCTCTTCCTAGAAACATTGCGAAAGGCAAGGGAAGCAAGGGCAAAAATGAACTATTGGGACTTCATCAAGATAAAAAGCTTTTGCACAGCAAAGGAAACAGTCAACAAAACCAAAAGACAACCGACAGAATGGGAGAAGATATTTGCAAATAACATATCAGATAAAGGGCTAGTATCCAAAATGTATAAAGAACTGATCAAACTCAACACCCAAAGAACAAAGAATCCAATCAAGAAATGGGCAGAAGACATGAACAGACATTTTTCCAAAGAAGACATACAAATGGCCACAGACACATGAAAAAGTGCTCAACATCACTTGGCATCAGGGAAATCCAAATCAAAACCTCAATGGGATACCACCTCACACCAGTCAGAATGGCTAAAATTAACAAGTCAGGAAACGACAGATGTTGGCAGGGATGCGGAGAAAGGGGTACCCTCCTACACTGTTGGTGGGAATTAAAGCTGGTGCAGACAGTCTGGAAAACAGTATGGAGGTTCCTCAATAAGTTGAAAATAGAGCGACCATACGATCCAGCAATTGAACTACTGGGTATTTACCCCAAAGGTACAAATGTAGGGATCCGAAGGGGTATGTGCACCCTCATATTTATAGCAGCAATATCCACAATAGTCAAACTGTGGAAAGAGCCAAGATGTCCATCGACAGATGAATGGATAAAGAAGATGTGGTATATACGTACAATGGAATATTATGCAGCCATCAAAAGGAATGAGCTCTTGCCATTTGCAACGATGTGGATGGAACTGGAGGATATTATGCTGAGCAAAATAAGTCAAACAGAGAAAGACATGTATCATATGACCTCACTGATATGAGGAATTCTTAATCTCAGGAAACAAACTGAGGGTTGCTGGAGTGGGGGGTGGAGTGGGAGGGATTGGGTGACTGGGTGATAGACACTGGGGAGGGTATGTGCTCTGGTAAGCGCTGTGAATTGTGCAAGACTGTTGAATCTCAGATCTGTACCTCTGAAACAAATAATGCAATATATGTTAAGAAAAAAAAAAAAAGAAGAAGAAGATAGCAGAAATGGAAGAATGAAGGGGGGGAAATTAGAGGGGGAGACGAACCATGAGAGACGATGGACTCTGAAAAACAAACTGAGGGTTCTAGAGGGGAGGGGGTGGGAGGATGGGTTAGCCTGGTGATGGGTATTGAGGAGGGCACATTCTGCATGGAGCACTGGGTGTTATGCACAAACAATGAATCATGGAACACTACATCTAAAACTAATGATGTAATGTATGGCGATTAACATAACAATAAAAAAAAAGAAATTGGGCTTGGCCACAGCACTCTCTTTGGAATATAATTTGAGGTGGTGAATGCCACATCCAACTGGATACTTCACCCATCCAATAATGTGTGATTACCTTTAGTTTTACTAGATAAATGTGATGTGTATTTAGCCTGGATTCCAGAAGATACATAAAAGAAAACTGAAGTTGACCACTATTGATATATACATGAGCAAGATATAAATGTTAGTGATTTTAAATTCAATGAAATTTGGGGAGTCTTTGATATTACAATATAATATAATTAAAGTCAACTAATATAAGTGCTTTATACTTCATTTTTTCAGCTTCATTTACAGAACAAAATCTCAGAAAAAGGTGCTTTAGCACCTCATTTTGTCATACAACTCAAGTTTCAGACATCCTGATTTTTCTCTGTGCAAATCTGCAAGTCACATAGGTTTTTTGGTTTGTTTGTTTTGTTTTATTCTTAAGGGGGAAAAAGCGTGGTGAGAAATCCTGTGTAATTTGCCCTATGTGAGAGGTAGTCCTGCATACGGTATCTGAACTACAGGGGCCTGAGGAAGGAACGTGTGTTTTGAGGCCTGAAAGGGTGTGGGTTCTGAACCAGGTGAGAAGGCACAGAGAAAAAAAAATGTAGCCACTATTGGAGAATGGTTATAGACACATTAAGTAAGGGCATTTTTAAGGATATTGGAAACCAGGATTTCACTCTCAGAGAATGGACTTTCACACATTCCAAACCTTCCAAGGACACTGTCCTTGGATATTTTTCTCACCTTGTTGGGGCTCCCACACCCTGTTCTAGACCACTACAACTACCTCCAAAATCTCCTGCCCCCATATCCATTTTTATAGTCTGCCTTCTCTTTCACAATTGTTCTCACCCTTTTCCATGCATCAAGGAGAAGATTTAGATACTTGGGATAACCCAGCCATGCCGACAGTTAGTGGGTTCTGGAAAGAACCCTGTCCCACTCTAGTTCTCCAAGCACTCTCCTAGATATCTGCTACCAATTTTCTTCACTAATGAGTTTAAAAATATAACATTTTAACAAAGTTAAGCCTGGACACCAGGTTATGCAAGAAATTTCCAGTTAAATATCTTGATTTTTATTAGTCTACACTTGATTAGCTCATATCTCTCTGGGAGTCTAGAGATCAGAAGGTTAAAATGAGAATTGTGTGCAGAAGAATTCCAAATAATTTATGTAGATGCTCTACCCTGAAGGAGAGGGACATAACTCCCTACTCTTTTAGTATGGGCTGCCCAAAGTGACTTCCTTCCAATGATTACAGTATGGAAAAGGGATTAAAAGAGTAATTGCTATGGAAAAACCCAACAAACACTACCAGGTGTCAAGGTCAATATCAATAGTGATAAATTACATTGATGATGTATGACCTTGATATGTTGTGATGGGAATGGCACATTACCTCTGTAGTCTTCCTCCCAAAACCCATAACACCAGTGTAATCATGAGGAAGACATCAGGTAAATTCTGATAGATGGGAAAATCTTCAAAATACCTGACCAGTACTCCTAAAAGCTATCAAGGTCATAAACAATTGAAAAACTCTCACAGCCAAGAGGAGCCTAAGGAGACATGATGACTAACTATGATGTGGTGTCCTGAATGAGATCCTGGAACAGAAAAAAGACATTAGGTATAAACTAAGGTAACATCAATAAACTTTAGTTATTAATACTATATCAGTATTAGTTCATTATTTATGACAAAGGTAACATACTAATTTAAGATGTTAATAATAGGGAAAACTGGGTATGTGGTATTTGAGAACTCTCTATACTATTTTTGCAAATTTTCTTTAAATCTAAAGCAAACAGTCACCTTCCCTCATCTTCCCTTCAATCAATCAGAGCAGGCAAAGCACAGTAAGAGGAAATGCTCCTGAAAAACCTTCCAGCATGGAGAGGTGCCTCTTTTCACCCCACCCAACTGTAAAAGATGCAAGGCAGGAAGAAAATGCTACTATGCATCAAAAAGAGTGAGCAGGCATCATGAAGACCTCTCCCAGCCCAGGACAAAAGCCACTTGTCTCCTACACATGCAAATTATCCATCAAAGGTTTTCAGAATCATAATTCCATGTATTTTTTCCTGAAAATATTTTTTTAATTAAAAGGCACCAATTAAAAGTCTTTACACTGCCCTGACATACACAGCCAGTTGTGAGCACTTTATTCCTGTCCCTCTGCCAGTTAGTGATTCTGAAAATTGACAGTAGGAACAATGATTCAGATCAAGACTTGCCTCACAGTTTGTACACCTAAAGGAACTAAAAAAAAAAAAAAAAAAAAAAAAAAAAAGAACAAACAGAGCCCAAAGTAAGTAGAAGAAAGGGAATTATAAAGATCAGAGCAGAAATACATGACATAGAGATGAAAAAACAAAATAATCAATAAAACAAAAGCTGGTTCTTTGAAAAGATAAAAAAAAAAAGATAACCCATAGCCAGACTCATCAAGAAAAAAAGAGAAAAGACTCAAATGAAATCAGAAATGAAGGACAAATAACAATTGACACCACAGAAAAACAAATAATTATAAGAGAAGACTACACAAATTGTATGCTAACAAATTGGACAACCTAGAAGAAATGGATAAATTCCTACAAACATACAATCTTGCAAAACTGAATCAAGAAAAAATAGAAAATCTGAAAAGACCAATTACTAGTAATGAAATTGAACTGGCAATAAAAAAAACTATCAAAAAATAAAAAGTCCAGGGACACATCGATTCACAGGCAAACTCTACCAAACGTTTAAACAAAACTTAATACCTGTTCTCCTCAAACTATTCCAAAAACTAGAAGAGGAAGGAAAGCTTCCAAATACATTACCCTGATACCCAAACTAGACAAATACACCACATACACAAAAAGAAAACTATAGGCCAATATCTCTGATTAACATAGAAACAAAAATCTTCAATAAAATATTAGAAAACTACATTCAACAATATATGAAAAGGGTCATTCACCACAATCAAGTGGGATTTATTCCAGGGATCCAAGTGGGTTAAATGTTCACAAATCAATCAATGTGACACACTACTTCAACAAAACAGAGGATAAAAATTATATGGTCATCTCTTTAGAGGAAGAAAAAGCATTTGACAAAATTCAGCATCCATTCACGATAACAAGTCTAAACAAGTAGGTTTTGAGGGAACATACCATAATAAAGGCCATATATGAAAAACTCATAGCTAGCATCATACTCAATAGAGACAAACTGATAGGTTTTCCTCTGATATCAGGAACAAGACAGGAATGTCTACTCTCACCATTCTTATTCAACATAGTACTGGAAGTCCTAGCCACTGCAATTAGACAAGAAAAGAAATAAGAGACATCCATATTGGTAAGGAAGAAATTAATCTTTCACTGTTTGCAGATGGCACAATACTATACATAGAAAACCCTAAAGACCCCACCAAAAAAATATTAGAAGTAATAAATGAATTCAATAATGATGCAGGATACAAAATTAATAACCCAAAATTGGTAGCATTTCTCTACACTAATAATGAAGTAGCAGAAAGAGGAATTTAAAAAATTCCATTTGCAATTACACCAAAAAGAATAAAATGCCTAGGAATAAATTTAACCAAGGAGGTGAATGACCTGTACTCATCAACTATAAAACACTGATGAGAGAAATTGAAGATAACCCAAGTGGAAAGATATTCCATGCTCATGGACTAGAAGAACTAATATTTTTTTATTTAAATTCAGTTATCCAACATTTAGTACATCATTAGTTTTTGGTGTAGTGTTCAGTGATTCATTAGTTGCATAAAACACCCAGTGCTCACTGCATCACGTGTCCTCCTTAAACCCATCACCCAGTTACACCCACCCCCTCCATTTCCACAACCCTCAATTTGTTTCCCAGAGTCAATAGTCTCTCATGGTTTGAACCCTCTCTGATTTCATTACATTCAGATTTTCCTCCCTTCTCCTATGATCCTCTGCACTATTTCTTATATTGTACATATGAGTGAGTGAAATTATATGGTAATTATCTTTCTCTGCTTGACTTATTTCACTTAGCATAATCCCCTCCAGTTCCGTCTATGTCGATGCAAATGGTAGGTATTCATCCTTTCTGATGGCTGAGTAATATTCCTTTGTATATATGAAACACATCATCCTTTTTAAATTTTTTTTGTTATGTTAATCACCATACATTACATCATTAGTTTTTGATGTAGTGTTCCATAATTCATTGTTTGTGCATAACACCCAGTGCTCCATGCAGAACGTGCCCTCATTAATACCCATCACCAGGCTAACCCATCCTCCCACCGCCCTCCCCTCTAGAACCCTCACTTTGTTTTTCAGAGTCCATCAACCCTCATGGTTCACCTCCCCCTCCGATTTCCCCCCCTTCATTCTTCCCTCCTGCTATCTTCTTCTTCTTTTTTTTTTCTCTTAACATATATTGAATTATTTGTTTCAGAGATACAGATCTGAGATTCAACATTCTTGCAAAATTCACAGCACTCACCATAGCACATACTCTCCTCAATGTCTATCACACAGCCACCCAATCCCTCCCACCACCCCCCACTCCAGCAACTCTCAGTTTGTTTCATGAGATTAAGAATTCCTCATATCAGTGAGGTCATATGATACATGTCTTTCTCTTTTTTTTTTTTTTTTAAGATTTTATTTATTTATTTGAGAGAGAGAGAGAGCGAGAGAGAGCACATGAGAGGGGGGAGGGTCAGAGGGAGAAGCAGACTCCCTGCTGAGCAGGGAGCCCGATGCGGGACTCCATCCGGGGACTCCAGGATCATGACCTGAGCCGAAGGCAGTCGCTTAACCAACTGAGCCACCCAGGCGCCCTGATACATGTCTTTCTCTGATTGACTTATTTCGCTCAGCATAACACCCTCTAGTTCCATCCACGTCGTTGCAAATGGCAAGCTCTCATTCCTTTTGATGGCTGCATAATATTCCATTGTATATATATACCACATCTTCTTTAGCCATTCATCTGTCGATGGACATCTTGACTCTTTCCACAATTTGGCTATTGTGGACATTGCTGCTATAAACATCGGGGTGCACGTACCCCTTCGGATCCCTACATTTGTATCTTTGGGGTAAATACCCAGTAGTGCTATTGGTGGATCATATGGTAGCTCTATTTTCAACTTTTTGAGGAACCTCCATACTATTTTCCAGAGTGGTTGCACCACCTTGCATTCCCACCAACAGTGTAGGAGGGTTCCCCTTTCTCCGCACCCCCGCCAACATCTGTCATCTCCTGACTTGTTAATTTTAGCCATTCTGACTGGTGTGAGGTGGCACCTCATTGAGGTTTTGATTTGGATTTCCCTGATGCTGAGCGATGTTGAGCACTTTTTCATGTGTCTGTGGCCATTTGGATGTCTTCTTTGGAAAAATGTCTATTCATGTCTTCTGTCCATTTCTTGATTGGATCATTTGTTCTTTGGGTGTTGAGTTTGATCAGTTCTTTATAGATTTTGGATACTAGCCCTTTATCTGATATGTCATTTGCAAATATCTTCTCCCATTCTGTTGGTTGACTTTTGGTTTTGTTGACTGTTTCTTTAGCTGTGCAAAAGCTTTTTATCTTGATGAGGTCCCAATAGTTCATTTTTGTCCTTGCTTCCCTTGCCTTTGGCGATGTTTCTAGGAAGAAGTTGCTGCAGCTGAGGTCGAAAAGGTTGCTGCCTGTATTCTCCTTTAGGATTTGGATGGTCTCCTGTCTCACATTGAGGTCTTTCAACCATTTTGAGTCTATTTTTCTGTTTGGTGTAAGGAAATGGTGCAGTTTCATTCTTCTCCATGTGGCTGTCCAATTTTCCCAACACCATTTGTTGAAGAGACTGTCTTTTTTCCATTGGACATTCTTTCCTGCTTTGTCAAAGATTAGTTGACCATAGAGTTGAGGGTCCACTTCTGGGCTCTCCATTGATCTATGTGTCTGTTTTTGTGCCAGTACCATACTGTCTTGATGATGACAGCTTTGTAATAGAGCTGGAAGTCCGGAATTGTGATGCCGCCAGCTTTGCTTTTCTTTTTCAACATTCCTCTGGCTATTTGGGGTCTTTTCTGGTTCCATACAAATTTTAGGATTATTTGTTCCCTTTCTTTGAAAAAAGTGTACGGTATTTGGAAGGGGATTGCATTGAATGTGTAGATTGCTCTAGGTAGCATTGACATCTTCACAATATCTGTTCTTCCAATCCATGAGCATGGAACGTTTTTCCATTTCTTTGTGTCTTCCTCAATTTCTTTCATGAGTATTTTATAGTTTTCTGAGTACAGATCCTTTGCCTCTTTGGTTAGATTTATTCCTAGGTATCTTACGGTTTTGGGTGTAATCGAAAATGGGATCGACTCTTTCATTTCTCTTTCTTCTGTCCTGTTCTTGGTGTATAGGAATGCCACAGATTTCTGTGCATTGATTTTATATCCTGCCACTTGACTGAATTCCTGTATGAGTTCTAGCAGTTTTAGGGTGGAGTCTTTTGGGTTTTCCACATAAAGTATCATATCATCTGCAAAGAGTGAGAGTTTGACTTCTTCTTTGCCAATTCAGATGACTTTTATTTCTTTTGTTGTCTGATTGCTGTGGCTAGGACTTCTAGTACTATGTTGAATAGCACTGGTGATAGTGGACATCCCTGCCGCGTTCCTGACCTTAGGGGGAAAGCTCTCAGGTTTTCCCCATTGAGAATGATATTTGCTGTAGGTTTTTCATAGATGGCTTTCATGATATTGAGGTATGTACCCTCTATCCCTCTACTCTGAAGAGTTTTGATCAAGAAAGCATGCTGTACTTTGTCAAATGCTTTTTCTGCATCTACTGAGAGGTTCATATGATTCTTGTTCTTTCTTTTGTTAATGTATTGTATCACATTGATTGATTTGCGGATGTTGAACCAACCTTGCAGCCCAGGGATAAGTCCCACTTGATCGTGGAGAATAATCCTTTTATTGTACTGTTGGATCCTATTGGCTAGTATTTTGGTGAGAATTTTTGCATGGTTTGTAATTCTCCTTTTTGGTGGGGTCTTTGTCTGGTTTGGGGATCAAGGTAATGGTGGCCTCATAAAACGAGTTTGGAAGTTTTCCTTCCATTTCTGTTTTTTGGAACAGTTTCAGAAGAATAGGTATTAATTCTTCTTGAAATGTTTGGTAGAATTCCCCTGGGAAGCCATCTGGCTATGCGCTTTTGTTTTTTGGGAGATTTTTGATGACTGTTTCATTTTCCTTAGCGGTTATAGGACTGTTCAGGTTTTCTATTTCTTCCTGGTTCAATTTTGGTAGTTGATACATCTCTAGGAATGCATCCATTTCTTCCAGATTATCTAATTTGCTGGCATATAGTTGCTCCTATGTTCTTATAATTGTTTGTATTTCTTTGGTGTTGGTTGTGATCTCTCCTCTTTCATTCATGATTTTGTTGATTTGTGTCATTTCTCTTTTCTTTTTGATAAGTCTGGCCAGGGCTTTATCAATCTTGTTAATTCTTTCAAAGAACCAGCTCCTAGTTTCGTTGATCTGTTCTACTGTTCTTTTGGTTTCTATTTCATTGATTTCTGCTCTGATTTTTATTAATTCTCTTCTCCTGCTGGGTTTAGGCTTTATTTGCTGTTTTTTTTCTCCAGCTCCTTTAGGTGTAGGGTTACATTGTGTATTTGAGACGTTCCTTGTTTCTTGAGAAAGGCTGGTATTGCTATATACTTTCCTCTTAGGACCGCCTTTGCTGCATCCCAAAGATTTTGAACAGTGGTGTTTTCATTTTCATTGGTTTCCATGAATTTTTTAAATTCGTCTTTAATGTCCTGGTTGACCCATTCATTCTTTAGTAGGGTGCTCTTTAGCCTCCATGTATTTGAGTTCTTTCAGACTTTCCTCTTGAGATTGAGTTCTAGTTTCAAAGCATTGTGGTCTGAAAATAGGCAGGGAATGATCCCAATCTTCTGGTACCGGTTGAGACCTGATTTGTGACCTAGGATGTGATCTATTCTGGAGAATGTTCCATGGGCACTAGAGAAGAATGTGTATTCCGTTGCTTTGGGATGGAATGTTCTGAATATGTCTGTGAAGTCCAGTTGGTCCAGTGTGTCATTTAAAGTCTTTATTTCCTTGCTATCTTTTGCTTAGATGATTTCTCCATTTCAGTGAGGGGGGTGTTAAAGTCCCCCACTATTATTGTATTGTTGTCAATGTGTTTCTTTGCTTTTGTTATTAATTGCCTTAGATAATTGGCTGCTCGCATTTTAGGGCCATAGATATTTACAATTGTTAGATCTTCTTTTTGGATAGACCCTTTCAGTAGGATATAGCGTCCTTCCTCATCTCTTATTACAGTCTTTGGTTTAAAATCTAATTTGTCTGATATAAGGATTGCCACCCCAGCTTTCTTTTGGTGTCCATTAGCATGGTAAATGGTTTTACACCCCTTCACTTTCAATCTGGGGGTGTCTTTGGGTCTAAGATGAGTCTTTTGCAGACAGCATATTGATGGGTCTTGTTTTTTAATCCAATCTGATAGCCTGTGTCTTTTGATTGGGGCATTTAGCCCATTTACATTCAGAGTAACTATTGAAAGATATGAATTTAGTGTCATTGTATTGCGTGTAAGGTGACTGTTACTGTATATTGTCTGTGTTCCTTTCTGGTCTATGTTGCTTTTAGGCTCTCTCTTTGCTTAGAGGACCCCTTTCAATATTTCTTGTAGGGCTGGTTTTGTGGTTGCAATTTCCTTTAGTTTTTGTTTGTCCTGGAAGCTTTTTATCTCTCCTTTATTTTCAATGACAGCCTAGCTGGATATGGTATTCTTGGCTGCATATTTTTCTCATTTAGTGCTCTGAATATATCCTGCCCGTCCTTTCTGGCCTGCCAGGTCTCTGTGGATAGGCCTGTTGCCAATCTAATGTTTCTACCATTGTAGGTTACAGATTTCTTCTCCTGAGCTGCTTTCAGGATTTTCTCTTTGTCTCTGAGACTCGTAAGTTTTACTATTAGATGTCCGGGTGTTGACCTATTTTTACTGATTTTGAGAGGGGTTCTCTGTGCCTCCTGGATTTTGATGCCTGTTTCCTTCCCCAAATTAGGGAAGTTCTCTGCTATAATTTGCTCCAATATACCTTCTGCCCCTCTCTCTCTTTCTTCTTCTTCTGGGATCCCAATTATTCTAATGTTGTTTCATCTTATGCTATTGCTTATCTCTCGAATTCTGCCCCGTGATCCAGTAGTTGTTTAGCTCTCTTCTTCTCAGCTTCTTTATTTTCCAGTATTTGGTCTTCTATATCACTGATTCTCTCTTCTGCCTCATTTATCCTAGCAGTTAGTGCCTCCATAATTGATTGCACCTCATTAATAGCCTTTTTGATTTCGACTTGGTTAGATTTTAGCTCTTTTATTTCTCCAGAAAGGGTTTCTCTAATAACTTCCATGCTTTTTTCAAGCCCAGCTAGTATCTTTAAAATCATGATTCTGAACTCTAGGTCCGACATCATACTAATGTCCGTATTGAGTAGGTCCCTGGCAGTCAGTATACCTCTTGTTCTTTTTGTTGAGGTGATTTTTTTCCATCTTGTCATTTTGTCCAGAGGAGAATAGATGAATGAGAGAACAAAATGCTAACAGGGTAACAACGTCCCCAGAATATATACTCTAAACAAATCAGAGAAGACCTGAAACCGGGGGAAAAGAAAGTGAAAGAAAGAAAAAAGAAAAAGTAAAAGATAAAAACAAAAACAGAACAAAACAAAAAAAACAGAATATGATCAAATATGATCAGGCTGGTGCATAGATCAGTGCCACACACTAGATTTTGGGTGTATTTTGGTCCTTTAGAAGAAAGTGCCTCCCAAAATTTTAAAGAAAGAAAAACTTATACATGTACAAAAATAAGGGTTGATATGATGAAAGGAAGGGATATGAGTGTAAAGATGAAAATTATTAAAAAAAATTATAAAAGGAATTGATAAGATAAGAAGTTTGAAAAAAGAAAGAAGAAGATTAAAAAAAAAAAAGGGAGAGAATGTGATAAGGCAGGAGACTAGGACAAAGCCATACACTAGAGATTTAGGGTATATTTTGATCTGTTAGAAGAAATTGTATCTCAAAATTTTAAAGAGAGAACAACTTATATATATATGTCAAAAATAAGGGTAACTACTATGAAGGTATAGAATATGACTCTAAAAATGAAAAATAATTTTTTTTTTTTTTTTTAAAGGGATTGATAAGATGCTGGTTGAAAAAGGAAAAAGAGGGGCACCTGGATGGCGCAGTCGTTAAGCGTCTGCCTTCGGCTCAGGTCATGATCCCAGGGTCCTGGGATCGAGCCCCACATCGGGCTCCCTGCTCGGCGGGAAGCCTGCTTCTCCCTTTCCCACTCCCCCTGCTTGTGTTCCCACTCTCGCTGTCTCTATGTCAAATAAATAAATAAAATCTTAAAAAAAAAAAAAAAAAAGAAAAAGGAAAAAGAAAAATTAAAAAAAAAAGACAGTGGAAAAAAAAATAACTTTGAAAGACTAGAGAATCATGGTAAAAAAGCCATGGATTCTATGTGCAGTATTCCCCTAACTCTGTTGTTCTGCCGTTTTCATTGATGGGTAAACTTGGTCTTGGCTGGCTGTTCTTGCTGATCTTCTGGGGTGGGGGGGGCTGTTGCCATGGTTCCCAAATGTGTTTCCCAGAGGTGGAATTGTCCTGCCCTTGCCGGTCCGGGCTAAGTAATCTGCTCGGGTTTGCTCTTGGCAGCTTTTGTTCCCTGCAAGCTTTCCGTACAGCTTTGGAGGATGAGAGTGAAAATGGCGGCCTCCCAATCTCTGCCCCGGAGGAGCCGAGAACTCGGGGCCCCACTCCTCAGTGAGCCCCCAGAGAAAAGCAGTCAATCACTCCCGTCTCCGGCCACACTCCGTGCTCACCCAGCCTGTGACCTAGCACCTGGCTAGGGTGCTATCTATCTCTGGCACCTGGCCCCATGTGGAGTCTCCAATCCCAGCAGATCCCTGTGGTGTGCTCTTGCTTCGCTCCTCCCGGGGGAGGAAGGGGAGTCTCCCCGGATCTGCCACTTGTTGGGTCCCTGCTGGTAGAGCAGTGGCCCGACTGTGCTGTGGATCATGATTTATGGCAACCCCGAGCTGAGAGCCCGCTCCTTGGCTCCGTCTCTGCAGCCGGCTTCCCCACTCTGGTACTTGGGAGCTCTGCTGCACTCAGGCACCCCTGGTCTTTCTGTGACCCCGAGGGTCCTGAGTCTACACTGTCCCACGAGGGCCCCACCCCCTGCTTAGCCACTGGAGTGACGTCCCTCAGCAGAGCTGACTTCTAAAAGTTCCGATTTTGTGCTCCATGGCTCTATCACTTGCCAGAAGCGGCCAACGGAGGCCCCCTCCCCCGCCATCTATCCTCCTGAATATCGCCTCGGATTCACTTCTCCACACGTCCTGCCTTCCAGAAAGTGGTCACTTTTCTGTTCAGAGAGTTGTTGCTATTCCTTTCTTCGATCTCCTGTTGAGTTCATAGATGTTCATAATGGTTTGATCCCTATCTAGCTGAATTCCTGGGACAAGACGAAATCCAGGTCTCTTATTCCTCCGCCATCTTGCTCTGCCCCTGAAACACATCGTTATCCATTCATCTTTTGAAGGGCATCTAGGCTCTTTCCACAGTTTGGCTATTGTGGACATTGCTGCTATGAACATTGGGGTGCAGGTGCCCCTTCTTCTCACTACATCTGTATCTTTGGGGTAAATACCTAGTAGTGCAATTACTGGGTCATAGTGTAGTTCTATTTTTAACTTTTTGAGGAACCTCCTACTGTTTTCCTGAGTGACTGTACCAGCTTGCATTCCCACCACCAGTGTAGGAGGGTTCCCCTTTCTCCACATCTTCACCAACATTTGTTGTTCCCTGTCTTGTTAATTTTAGCCATTCTAACTGGTGTAAGGTGGTATCTCATTGTGGTTCTGATTTGTATTTCCCTGATGACTAGTGATGTGTCTGTTGGCCATTTGGATGTCTTCTTTGGAGAAATGTCTGTTCATGTCTTTTGCCCATTTATTGACTGGATTATTTTTTGGGGGATGTTAACTTTGAGAAGTTCTTTATAAATCTTGGATACCAGCCCTTTATCTGATAGGTCATTTGCAAATACCCCTCATTCTGTAGGTTGCCTTTTAGTTTTGTGACTGACAGTGTGACCAAAAAAAAGGGAAATTAAGGAATCAATCCCATTTACAATTGCACTGAAATCCATAAAATACCTAGGAATAAACCTAACCAAAGAGGTAAAGGATCTGTACTTTAGAAACTACAGAACACTTATGAAAGAAGTTGAGGAAGACACAAAGAGATGGAAAAATATTTCATGCTCATGGATTGGAAGAATAAACATTGTTAAAATGTCTATGCTAAAAACAATAAAATAATAAAAAAATAAAAAATAAATGCCTGTTGCCCAGAGCAATCTATACATTTAATGCAATCCTTATCAAAATACCATTGGCATTTTTCACAGAGCTGGAATAAACAATCCTAAAATTTGTATGGAACCAGAAAAGACCCCAAATTGCCAGGGGAATGTTGAAAAAGAAATCCAAAGCTGGAGGCATCATGATGTCTGACTTTAAGCTCTATTACAAAGCTGTGATCATCAAGACAACATGGTACTGGCACAAAAACACACATAGATCAATGGTACAGAATAGAGACCCCAGAAATGGACCCTCAACTCTATGTCAACTAATCTTCAACAAAGCAGGAAAGAATATCCAATGGAAAAAAGACAGTCTCTTCAACAAATGGTGTTGTGAAAATTGGACAGTCACAGGCAGAAGAATGAAACTGGACCATTCTCTTACAACATACACAAAGATAAACTCAAAATGGATGAAAGACCTCAATGTGAGACAGGGATCCATCAAAATCCTAGAGGAGAACACAGGCAGTAACCTCTTTTGTCTCGGGCACCGCAACTTATTGTAAGACACATCTCTAAAGGCAAGGGAAACAAAAGCAACAAAACTGAAAGAACTAATATTTTTAAAATGTCCATACTACCCAAAGCAATCTCCAGATTCCACACAATCCCTATGAAAATGCCAACCTTTTTTTCAAATAACTAAAACAAATAGTGACAAAATTTGTATGCAATTATGAAAGACCCCAAAAAGCCAAAGCAATCTTGAGAAAGAACAAAGCTGGAGGTATCACGAATCCAGATTTCAAGATATACTACAAAGCTAAAGTAATCAAAAAGGTGTGGTACTCACACAAGAATAGACACATGGATGAATGGAGCAGAAAAGAGAGCCCAGAGATAAACCCATTATTATATGGTTAATTAATTTGACAAAAGCTGCAAGAATATACAATGGGGAAAAATAGTCTCTTCAATAAATGGTGCTAGGAAAACTGGAAAGCTCCATGCAAAAGAATGAAACTGGACAACTTTCTTATACTATACACAAAAATAAACACAAAATCTATTAAAGATAAGGAGTTCATGTCCAAAATATAAGGGCTGATATCCAAAATATATATGGAACTTATATGACTCAACATCAAAAAAAAATAAATAAATATCTGATTTAAAAATGGGCAGATTGGGATACCTGGGTGGCTCAATTGGTTAAGCCTCCGGCTCTTGGTTTCAGTTCAGGTCATGATCTCAGGATCATCTTGAAATTCTCTCTCCTCTCCCTCTGCCCCTCCCTCCTGTTCATGCCCCCCCCCAAATAAATAAATAAATAAAATCTTAATAATGGGCAGATGATCTAAATGTACATTTCCCAAAAAAAGACATACAGACACATGAGAACATATCTCAACACCACTAATCATCAGGGAAATGCTAATCAAAACCACAGTGAAATATCACCTTACTCCTCTCAGAATGGCTAGTATCAAAAAACAGAAACAAAAACAAGAAAGGATAAGTATTCCCAAGGATGTGGAGAAAAAAGAACGCTTGTGCACTCTACTGGGTATTTACCCCAAAGATACAAAAGTAGGCATCCGAAAGGGTACGTGCACCACGATGTTTATAGCAGCAATGTCCACAATAGCCAAACTGTGGAAAGAGCCAAGATGTCCATCGACAGATGAATGGATAAAGAAGAAGTGGTATATATGTACAATGGAATATTATGCAGCCATCAAAAGGAATGAGATCTTGCCATTTGCAACAACATGGATGGAACTGGAGGGTATTATGCTGAGCGAAATAAGTAAAACAGAGAAAGACATGTATCATATGACCTCACTGATATGAGGAATTCTTAATCTCAGGAAACAAACTGAGGGTTGCTGGAGTGGGGGGTGGAGTGGGAGGGATGGGGTGACTGGGTGATAGACACTGGGGAGGGTATGTGCTCTGGTAAGCGCTGTGAATTGTGCAAGACTGTTGAATCTCAGATCTGTACCTCTGAAACAAATAATGCAATATATGTTCAGGAAAAAAAAAAAAAGAAGAAGGTAGCAGGAGGGGAAGAATGAAGGGGGGGAAATTGGAGGGGTAGACGAACCATGAGAGACAATGGACTCTGAAAAACAAACTGAGGGTTCTAGAGGGGAGGGGGTGGGAGGATGGGTTAGCCTGGTGATAGGTATTGAGGAGGGCACGTTCTGCATGGAGCACTGGGTGTTATGCACAAACAATGAATCATGGAAAACTACGTCTAAAACTAATGATGTAATGTATGGGGATTAACATAACAATAAAAAATTTAAAAAAAAACAACCCTTGTGCACTACTGGCAGAAATGTAAATTGGTACAACCACTGTAGAAAAGAGTATGGAGGTCCCTAAAAAAATTAAAAATAGAAATCGCACATGATCCAATAATTCCATTATTGCGCATTTACTCCAAGGGAATAAAAAAAAAACTAATTCAAAAAGATATATGCACCCCTATGTTTATAGTAGAGTTATTTACAATCGCCAATATATGGAAGCAACCTAAGTATCCATCAATAAAAAAATTGATAAGGAAGATGTGGTGTGTGTGTGCATTACACCATATTTATATATATATATGTCTGGTATATATATACATATATGTAAGGTATATATATCCTTATCCTATCCTACCTTATCCATTTGTGTGTGTGTGTGTGTGTGTGTGTGTGTGTGTGTGTGTGTGTGTAATGGAATATTACTCAGCCATAAAAAAGAATGAGGCCTTGCTATTCACAACAACATGGGTGAATCTAGAGGGTATAAAGCTAAGAGAAATAGACTGAGAAAGACATATACCATATGATTTCAATAACATGTGGAATCTAAAAAACAAAACAAATGAACAAATAGCAGAATCAGACCTATAAATACAGAGAACAAACTGATGTTTGCCACAGAGAAGGGGGATGGGGAGAAGAGCAAAATGGATGAAGGGGAGTGGCAGATACAGGCTTCCAGTTATGGAATGAATAAGCCATGGGAATAAAAGACACAACATAGGGATTATAGTGAATGATATTGTAGCAGCATTGTATGGTGACAGATGGTAGCTAGACTTGTAGTGAGTATAGCATAAGGTACAGAAAACTGGAATCACTATGTTGTACACCCGAAACTAATGTAACATTGCATGTCAGGTATACTCAAATAAAAAAAAATAAAAGTTATACAAATTCCAATAATAATAATTAAAAAATATATTGACTCACAGTGTGATAGCTGGACTTCCTTAGGCCTGCAAACATTTCAGGGCAGCAAACAAGTGCTTAGGCTGCAGGATGGCCTCCAGATCACACACACACACACACACACACATGCACACACACACACAAACACACACACACGCACATTTACCTGGCAGGAATGGCTGTGGAGACCAGCTTTTCTCTAGAACAATTTAAGAAAATTGTGGATCTAATTTCAAGCATACTGCCTTGGGCTAGGATGAGTCACACACACATCCTCTTGGCCCCTCATTTCTGTCTCTGCTTAGAGAAAAAATATCTGGGCAGCAGCAGGCTGAGATAAGGAACAGGGCCACTAGGGAGCAGAGCACAGATTTTGTAGATGGGTTTTAGCTCTCCTGAAGGGTTTTCTCCATTCAGTCCTCCTGAAATTTTATCCCCATGGGCCTGAAATCAACCTTTATGAAAGTACAACTGTCTCACCATCCCACATCATTTTTCATAGATTGTCAAGGTGAATTATTTTATCCTATATCTAAGCTATATCCCCCAACACACTTCAACACCTGCAGTTATGTTTCATGTGTAAATGGAAATGTAAGGGACAGCTGAAAGAATTAATCTGAAGTCACACTTAGGACTCTCTCTACAAAGGCTAATTTAAAAAATGTCCCGCTGATAAACATGAGCTCAAAAGGTCAGGCAGAGAAAGGAGACAAATGAACAGGCACTGTCCCTCTAGTCCTTGCCTTCTATGAGTCAAAGGCAGGCACAGATGCAGCACAGAGACCTCACATGCCCACACCAGACCTTCCTCTCTCTCTTTCTCCTTGCATTCCCAAAACCCTCAACCAACTTTCTCCAGCACTCATCTCAGAAATACAGCTGGTGCCCTAATAGGTCTGATGCCAACCTTTGTTCATAATCTGCTTAATCCGATTAAAACACCCCTGAATATTAGAGATCTTGTATTTATTCTCTCCATCTGAAGTCCCTGCCCTGTATATATTGAAACCATCTGGGACCCAGCCATGTTCAATGGAAAATGTGACCAATGTGGGCAGTCTACCCATTTGGGGATCAAAACTGTTCTTCAGTTGCAGCTCCTCAAGTTTATTACTTGTCCACTTCATGCCATTATAACATATTATCTGGGTTTGCTCATTCACTAGATTGCTACTTATGTGAAGTGCTCCCATGGTTCACCCATAAGAAAGGCAGTGGGTGGGCAGATTGGGGATATATATGGGTTGACTTGTTTGGTCTATATTTATAGTGACAGCTTAACAGGAGTAAGGACCATGTAAGAGGAAAAGGCAGTGCCAACATCCCTCTGTCCACTCTGTGCCATAATTTTCTTATTTTTTCAACACTACTGTCCACATCTTCCTCCAGCCCTCTGTGCTGAGTTGAGGAGAATACAGTACCAAGAAAGCCCTCCAGAACATAATGAATCTTCACACTTCAGAAGGACACCTTCGAGTCCAGAGATGCCATGTCCCACAGCAGGGTATGACTCTTATCCTTAAGATAAGCTCAATGCAAACATTTTGGTATATATTCAGTGAGTTCATAAACCATGTCCTGAGTGCCACATTCAGAAAAAGCATACCAGAGGATGAAAATGAGGAATGGGGTTAACAGTGAGCAGAGCTTAGATTTCTGACCTTGGTTTTCCCTCCTTTCCATTTTTCTCTTTAGTCAATTTCCTCCCCCAACAGATTTTAAGGTCCCATTTATTAAATTTCAATATTTCAATAATAATTGAAATTCTAAATCAGGTTCAAAAAATACCAGAGTTTCAACATGTTTATTCTATCAAAAAATTAGTGCTCTCATAGTCCATACCAAACTATACTACCCCACAGTTAACTTCCCCCCACCACCCTGGCAGGAGAAGGCTGTTTGTAGGAAGTCACATTTATGATCATCTCTTTGGTGACACCTCAAACAAGTTACATTAACACCCATGAGCTCAGAGACAGGGAGAGATGGCAGGAATTGGCAAGCAAACTGGCCCTGCTCTCTCAATTAGTGTGTATGAGATGGGGGAAGAAAGGAACCTGCAGTGCAGAAAGATTAGAAGACAACCTTCCACCAAGCCTCCTAGACCAGAGGGACTACTGTTGTCTTTCCCCTATATAGTAATACACAAGCTATTCTCCACCAGCTCTGTTTTCACAGAGATGCGCTTGAAACCCTGGGAACCCCAATCTCAAAGGTTAATTTTTATTTAGCTTTTAAAAAAACAAAAGTATATATTATATCTATTAAATACACAAATCTTAACTAAACAGCTTAACAAAGTTTTACCCAAGTGCGCAACCATGCAATTAGCCATCTAGACCAAGATACAGAGCACCTCCCAATGCTCTGGGAGGATCCTTGGTGTCTGGCTAGTGGTCTTCTGAAGTTAAACATTATTCTGACTTCTATCACCTAGATTTGTTTTGAATGTTTTTGATCTTCCCATGAATAGGGTCAGGCAGTATGTGGTCCTTTTCATTCAACATTATTTCCATGAGACTCATCCACATTATTATGTGTATCCATATTTTTTCATTGCAGTGCAGTATTCCATTGCGTGACTATGCCAAAATTTATTGCTTCCTGTTTGTGGTGATGAATAGGAGGATTGTTTCCAATTTTTGGATATTACAAATGAAGTTCCTATCCACATTATTATAAATGCCTTTTGATGAACGATCATTTCTCTTGAGTATGTAGTCAGTATGTAATTTGTTGGGTAACAGGGTATCTGTATACTTAGTTGTGTACCAGATACTGCCACACATTTTCTCAAAGTTGTACCACTTTTCAGTCCCACTAATAGAATTTACAAGAGTTTAACTTCCTTCATAGTTAGCATTGCCAATCCTTTTAATCATAGCTACTTAAGTGTACATATTGATATCTCTATTTTTATTTTATTTTTTAAAAGTTTTTATATATTTATTTGACAGAGAGAGAGAGAGCAAGCACAAGCAAGGGGAGTAGGAGAGGGAGAAGCAGACTCCCCGCTGAGCAGGGAGCCCAATGCAGGACTTGATCCCAGGACCCTGGGATCATGACCCAAGCCGAAGGCAGATGCTTAACCAACTGAGCCACCCAGGCACCCCAAAGACAGGAGTTCTATTTTTATTTACACTTCTCTGATGACTAATAGTGTTGAATATTTCATATGTTTGTTGGCCATTTCAGTATCATCATTTTGAACTGTCTGATCATATCTTTTGCCCATTTTAAATGTGGTTACCTAACTTTTTCTTATTGATTAGAAGGTATTTTTAAAAATAAATTTTGGTTATAAGTCCTTTGGGGATACAAAGTTTTTAATTTTTTTAAAGATTTTATTTATTTGAGAGAGAGCATGAGCGGGGGAGGGGCAGAGGGTGCAAGAGAGGAAGAAGCAGTCACCCTGCTGAGCATGGAGCCCAATCTCTGGCTCAATCTCAGGACCGTGAGATCATGACCTGAGCTGAAGCTGGATGCTTAACCAACTGAGTCACCCAGGTGCCCCATAAAGTTCTTAATTTTAATGATGTCCAAATCATTAATCCCTAAAAGAAATTGTTGCCATAAAAATATTATTTAATAAATACTTTCCTAGTTCAATGTCATAGAGATGTTTTCTAAGTCTTAATTATGTCTAGAAGTTTGTTTTTATTTTAGCTTTCACTCCTAGGACCCTAACACATTTGGATTTATTATATATGGTGTGACCTGTAGTGGGCAGATACATTTTTTTTCTCACCTGTATATTGATGTATATTGAAAGACTTTAGTACTTCATTTCTGTTCTCTTGCCAGACAAAGTTTCTTAAAATTAGATGCAGAAATAAGGATTAAAGTAAACTCAAATCCTTTCCTCCAGGAACTCCATCAGATTCTCAAAGTAAGTATATTTGAAAGACACACACTCAGCCCTGATGGGACTGGAGGGGAGGAATGCAACCATTGTGAAACACACCCAAATCCCTCTCTATAGGGTAGCCACTCTCCGGAGGAAAGGACTTCATTAGAGCACAAAAAAACCTTATCCAAGCTAGGAACAGGGAACTATTCCCCTCTCTAGCCCCCTCTAGCCTTTCTGTCTCACCTAAGAGAAAAACAAAACAAAATGAAAATCATAGTCAACACAGGATCCACATAAATAGATTTAAAATGCCAAAACCAAGAAAGGAAGTACAAATTAGGTCACAAGGCTGAGGGAAGATTTACTACTAGAAGAGGGATACAGACACTTTGTGAATGCCACAGCTCTGAAACACAATCAAAACAAAAGCTTGATATTTACTCAAGATCATAGAATATTCACCCTCTTTCAGACCTTAAGACCACAGCAAGACAGTCCCAATATAATGAAGTGGATTACAGCTGAAACAGCTGCAAGATACAAATGTTCTAAGTAGTAAGACACAGGGAATTCCCAAAGCTAAAACAGGAGACAAAAACAAAGTCATAAAGGAATTTGAAGCCTCTGGTACCTATAGCTACAACAAACATTAAACAAAACACAACTTCTGGCCAAATTAACACAAATCCTCAAACAAAAGTCCTAGTTACCTCAGTTCCTAATAGCTGATATAACACATCTAGCTTTCAAAACGAAAATCCATGCTATAAGAAGAAAAAACACAGGCTGCATAAATAATGTAATTATTTGAACCAGACTCAGATATGACACAGATGTTGGAATTATCAGACAAGGAATTTAAAATAGCTATCTTTAATATAGTAAGGGTTCTAATGGAAAAGTAGACAATGTGCAAGAAGAGATGGTCAATTTAAGCAGAGATATGAAAATTCTAAGAAAGGAATCAAAAAAAAAAAATACTAGATATAGCAAACACAGAAACAGATATGAAGAGTGTCTTTGACAGGCTTTTGACATCCCTGAGTAAAAAAATCAGTGAACTCAAATGTAAGTTAATAGAAACCTTCCAACTGAAACGCAAAGTGAAAAAGGGAATGAACAACAACAGAAAAGAAAACAGAACAGAACATTCAGAAAATGTGTGACAGTAGCAGAGGACATAATAGTATGTACAGAAACAATTAAAAACTACTAGAATAAAAAATGAATTCAGTAGAGTTACAGGATACAAAATCAATATACAGAGAGATCTCCTGCATTTCTATACACTAATAACAAAGTAGCAGAAAGAAATTAAGAAAATAATTCCATTAATAATTGCATCAAAATGAATAAAATACCTAAGAATAATTTAACCAAGGAGGTGAAGGACATGTACTCTGAGAACTATAAGACATTGACATAAGAAATGGAAATGACACAAATAAGTGGAAAGATTTGAATCTGAATTGAAAGAGTTAATATTCTTTCAGTTGAAAGAATTGAAAGAATTAATATTGTTAAAATGTCTATACTACCCAAAGCAATCACCAGATTCAATGCAATCCCTATGAAAACACCAGTAGTATTTTTCACAGAACTAGATCAAATAATCCTAAAATCTGTATGGATCCCCAAAAGAACCTGAACAGCCAAAGCAATCTTGAGAAAGAACAAAGCTGGAAGTATTGTTGATTCCAGATTTCAAGATATACTACAAAACTATAGCAATCAAAACACTACAGTACTGGCACAAAAATAAACACATAGATCAAATAAACAGATTAGAGCTCAGAAATACACCCAACTTTTTATGGTCAATTCATCTACAAAAACTAAGGCAAGAATATATAATGGGGAATAGCATGGAGGACATTAGGAGAAGGAAGGGAAAAATGAAGGGGGGCAATCAGAGGGGGAGAATGAACCATGAGAGACTATGGACACCAGGAAACAAACTGAGGGTTTCAGAAGGGAGGGGATGGGGGATGGGTTAGCCCGGTGATGGGTATTAACAAGGGCACATGTTGCGATGAGCAAACAATGGATCGTGGAACACTACATCAAAAACACTACACTACAACACAAACTAATGAGGTACTGTATGGTGACTAACAACAACAACAATAATAATAAATAAACATATATATTATGTTTATATATATACATATACACAGACATTATATATATATATATATATATATATATATATATATATATATAATGGGAATAAAACAGACTCTTCAATAAATGGGTGTTGGTAAAACTGGACAGCCAAAGAATGAAACAGGACTACTCTCTTACACCATTACAAAAATAAACTGAAAAGGTTAAAGACTTAAATGTCAGACCTGAAACCATAAAACTCCTAAAAGAAAATACAGGCACTAATCTATTGGATATCAGCCTTAGCAATATTTTCCTGGATGTGTATCTCCAGTCTAGGGAAACAAAAGCAAAATAAACAATTGGGACAATATCAAAATAAAAATATCCTGCACACTGAAGAAAACTATCAACAAAACAAAAAAAGCAATCTACTGAATGGGAAATGGTATTTGCAAGCGATATATCCGATAAGGGGTTAATATCTAAAATACTATCTAAATAATATTATCTAAACTAATATCTAAAATACAGAACTCAGATCTATAAAGAACTTATCAAACTCAACACCCAAAGAACAAAGAATCCAGTCAAGAAATGGGCAGAAGACATGAACAGACACTTCTCCAAAGAAGACATCCAAATGGCTAACAGACACATGAGAAAATGCTCCACATTACTTGCCATCAGGGAAATAAAATCAAACCCACAATGAGCTACCACCTCACACCAGTCAGAATGTCTAAAATTAACAAGATAGGAAATAACAAATGTTGGTGAGGATGTGGAGAAAGGGGAACCCTCTTACACTGTTGGTGGGAATGCAAGCTGGTACAGTCACACGGGAAAACAGTAGGAGGTTCCTCAAAAAGTTAAAAATAGAGCTACCCTATGACCCAGCAATTGCACTACTAGGAATTTACCCCAAAGATACAAATGCAGTGATCTGAAGGGGTACTTGCACCCCAGTGTTCAGGCAGTAATGTCCACAATAGCCAAACTGTGGAAGGAGCAGAGATGTCCATCAATAGATGAATGGATAAAGAAGATGTGGTTTATATATACAGTGGAATATTACTCAGCCTTCAGAAAGAATGAATACTTACCATTTACATCGATGTGGATGGAACTGGAGGGTATTATGCTGAGCGAAATAAGTCAATCAGAAAAAGACAATTATCATATGATTTCACTCATATGTGGAATATAAGAAACAGTGCAGAGGATCATAGGGGAAGGGAGGGAAAACTGAATGGGAATCCATCAGAGAGGGATACAAACCATGAGAGACTCTTAATTATAGGAAACAAACAGCGTTGCTAGAGGGGAGGTTTCCAGAGGGAAGAGGAGAAGAGAATGGGAGGATAGGTGAACTAGGTGAAGGGGATTAAGAGGTACAAACTTCTAGTTATAAAATAAATAATAAATCACAGGGTTAAAAAGTATAGCATAAGGAATATATTCAATAATATTGTAATATCTGTATGGTGACAGAGGGTAACTGCACTTACTGTGATGGGCATTTTATAACGTACATAATTGTCAAATCACTATGTAGCACTGATTGTCAACTATACTTCAATTTTTGAAGTATATTTAAAATAAATAAATATATATAACAAAATTTAAAAACTATGTGAAAATATGAAAAGGTATTACCTACTCATAACTGGAATATCAGAATGATAAGAAAGAGAGAATAGAGAAGAGTAAGTATTTGCAATAAACAAACAAATAAAACAAAAACAAAAACCTTACCTAAAAAAGAACAAGGGTTGGGATTACAGTGGAAAACAACCAACTGTTGTTTGAAAATCTCTGGCTAGGGTAACTAATAAAAAAGAGAATTTTTAAACAAACAATATCACAGATGAAAGAGAGGAAATCACTACTGATTCTATGGCTATTAAAAGGATAATAAAGTCATACAATAAAGAATTATATGCCCCAAATTTGGTAACCTAGATGAAATGGATTAATTACTTGAAAGACACAACTACAAAAACTGTCTAGGATAAATAGATAACTTGAGTAGTCCTATATCTATTAAATAGAATAACTTGATAATTAAAATATTCCAAAAAAGAAAGCATTAGGAGTAGACAGTTTCAGATGAATTCTAATAAACATTTAAGAAAGAAATAATACCAAAGTTTTACAATATCTTCCCCAAAATAGAAGCAGTGGGAGCACTTCCCAGATCATTTTATGAGGCCAGCATTTTACTAATACCAAAATCAGGAAAATATATTGTGAGAATAGAAAACTAAAGCCACATATCTCTCATGAACATAGATGGAAATATCCTTAACAAAATGTTAAGCAGTGTATAAAAAAGAATATATAGCATAACCATGGGAGATTAATTCAAGGTAAGACTGGTTTAATATTTGTAAATCAATCAATGTAATTCATCATATTAACAGACTGAATAAGAAAAAAATGCAATCATATCAATAGAAGCATAAAAAGTATTTGACAAAATTCCATAACTATTCATAATAAAAACTAAAAAAGAAAACTAGGACTAGAAGAAATTTTCTATTAAGGGGTACATATGAAAAAAATCTACACTAAAATCTAAATCTAACAATAATGGTGAAAGACTGAATGCTTTCCCCTTATAATCAGGAGCAAGGCAAGTATGTCTCTCTTATCACTCTTAATCAACATTGTGCTGACTGTCCTAGCTAGTGTAATAAGACAAAAAGAAATAAAAGACATACAGATTAAAAAAGAATAAATAAAGATATTTTTATTCACAGATGACATAATGGTGTAGAAATTCTCAAAGAATTTACAAGAAAGCTTCTGGTGATAAGTAACATAACAAGGCTGCAGGAAACACTGCTTTCCTATAAATCGAAAATTAACTATTGGAACTTGAAATTTGAAAAATAATTTTACAATAACACCAAAAAATGAAGTATAAATTTTTACAAGATTTCTACCCATAAGATTAATGAAAGACATCAAGTAAAATCTAACTAAATGGAGAAGATTTCACTATTGATGGTTTGAAAGGCTTATATTGCTAAAATGTGAATTCTTCCCAACTTGATCTATAGACTCAGTGGAATCCCAATTAAAACCCCAAAGAGCCATTTTGTAGATATCAATTAACTAATTACAAAATGCCTATGAAAACACATAGGACCTAGGATAGCCAACACAAAACTGAAGAACAAAGTTGGAGGACCCACACTACCAGATTCAAAACTTAATATTAAGCTGCAGTAATCAAGAAAATATGGTACCGGCCAAAAAGCAAACAAACAAACAAACAAACAAAAAACGAAACAAAACAAAACAAAACAACAAACCCACAACAAACTAAAACAAACAAAACCAAAAAGTAAAAACAGACAAAAAAAATAAATGAATATAACAGAATAGAGAGCCCAGGAAGAGACCCATGCCAATATAGTCAACTGAGTTTTGTCACAAAGGCAATCCAATGGACAAAGAATAGTTTTTCAACAAATAGTGCTGGAACAATTGAATATCCTTATGTTAAAAGATAAACATAGACAAAAGTCTTACACCAGCAAAAATAAATTCAAAATGGATCATAGATCTATTGCAAAACTATACAAATTATAAAATAATACATTGGAGAAAATTAGGTGACTTAGAGTTTGGTGATGAGTTTTAAATATGACATCAAAAGCATGTTTCATGAAATAAAAAATTGATAAATTGGACTTTATTAAAATTTAAAACCACTTTGCAAAAAAACACTTGCTAAGAGAATGACAAGTCAATCCTCGTACTGGTAGAAAATCGGCAAAACACATATCAGATAAGTACTCACATCCAAAATATGTAGAGATCACTTAAAATTCAACAAGAATAAATCTAACAACCCAAATAAAAATAGGTTAAACACACATCTCATCAAAAAGATATGCAGATAGAATATAAGAATATAAAAAATGCTCAGTATCATCTGTCATTCAGGAATTATAAATTAAAATAGCAATGAGATACTATTACATCTTTTAGAATGGCTAAATTCCAAACAACTGACAAAACCATTTGTGGGTGAAGATTCAGAGCACAGGATCACTCGTTCATTGTTGACATGAAAGCAGAATGGCACAAACACTTTGAAAGATCGTTTGGCAGCCTCTCATAAAGGTAGCCATAGCATTCCCATACAATTAACATACCTATGTATTTGACCAGTTGATTTGAAAACTGACATCCATAGAATCCTGCACTTTTTTTTTTTACATAAAGCTTTTTACATAAACTTTTCTCATAATCAGTAAAAACTGAAAGCAATCAAGATGCCCTTCATCTTGAATGACTAAATGGTGAATGACTAAACAAGCTGTGGTATATCCTTATAATGGAATATTATTCAGTGATAAAAAGTAATGGGGTATCAAGCTCTGCAAAAACACGGAGGAACCTTAAATGTGTATCACCAAGTGAAAGAATCCAGTCTGAAAAGGCTACCTATTGCATTAATTCCATTTATATAACATTTTGGAAAAGGCAAAACTATGAAGAGGGTAAAGAGATGAGTGGTGCCAAGGTTTGAGAGGTAGACCATTGAATAGGTGAAGTACAGGGGATTATTTTTTAGGGCAGTGAAACTATTCTGTATGACACTGTAGTAGTGGATATATAACACTTTGCATTTATAAAAACCTATAGAACTGTACCACACAACCTTCTCAACACCCCACATTCATAGTCAAAAGCAGTAGGTTCAGGAAAGACCCTGTCCCTATGATCATTTTTTGATTTGAGGAAAATTACTCCCCAGATGCAGACTAATGCATACTCTTAAACCAGCACACTCTCTACCCTCTTGTGGAGTTACTATCATCTTTATCTCAAATAGAAATTTGCGGAGATTCCTCTTAATGAGGCCCAGTGTAAACATTCATATATCTATAGGTGCTCAGTGCCCCACTCCCGCCTTCAGGCTGACAGAGCTACTGGGAGTAAGAGGGTTAACTGAGGAGGGAGGTCAACAGGAAGCAGTGCTCAAATTTATCCTCACCCCCTCATGCTTTCAATTACATTTTGTGAAATATCAGTTGTTCTGTTACTCTGTATCATAAATCCAAGTTGATGAGTTCTGTAAAATTTTGAAAATATTTTACGTCTAAATTTGAGATACGCAAACACATTCCAAACCTCAGGGCACTAGTTAAGTGAATACGACAGTGATCGCAAGAACTGCGCAATTCTGGTGAGGTGTTTACATCTGGAGCGATAAGTGAGAAATGGTTTATTAATAATAATGACGCCAGTAAGAGGGAAAGAGGAGAGAGAGAGAGTGAGAGAGCAAGGAGATGACGACAAATGCACAGCTTCCTCCTCTTTTCTGCGCAAACAACCCCAACCAAGAGATCAGTGCTCGCGCAAGAGCCTACCAGAGGCTGACTGTAATGTAGAAAGAGGAGTCCGCAAGCACATTCCCAGAAGACGCCTCCCAGCACTGAGAGACACAGGCCCCCACCCTTCCCCCTCTGCTGCTGCAAACACAAGTGGTTCCTCAGTCAGGAGCTTTGTTCTCAGAAACACAGCCTTTTACTCATGGGCCTGAAATCAGCTTTTACTCAAGAGTCCTAATTTCAAACATTCAAGCTTTACTACACTGATGAACATAGCAAATGTTTAAAAAAAAAAAAATTGTCCCTTCTACAAACTAATCACCTTTGTCATCAAAAGGACAAAAAAGAAACACCTGCATGGATATGACACTGGGCTGAAACAAACTACACCTACTGTGTCCTCTCCTTGGATAATTATGTAGAATATCATTAGCACCCTGTACCAGTCCTGAGCTAGGCATGCTTCTGGGCATGGAGAGGTAAAGTGGGGAAAGGTTTTCATTGAGAACAATTTGCATTTCTCATATTAGGGCCTCCTAAAGCTATGTTTTTTCTTCTTCTTCTTCTTCTTCTTCTTCTTCTTCTTCTTCTTCTTTTTTTTTTTTTTTTTTTTGAGTTGTTCTTGAAGTCACCCTTGGCTTTATGAAATTCTTAACTCACCTCTTGTTGAATTCCATCTGCCTTTTAATTCCACATCTTAAACCATAGATGATCAGGGCTTCTCCATTCATCCACACCTGAATCGAAGACCCCCAATATTCCATCCCAAATGTCCACACCCACAGTTGCATTTGGATGGGGAGCAGATGGGCAGAAAAGTAATTCATTTGGAGCCACTGAAAGCTGTCTTCATAGAAATAGAATAGAAAATGGCTGATGAACGGCTGTCAGCCTAAAGGAAAGAATGGCGGGTTAGAAGGGTAGGCAGAGCATTAGCCCTCTGTATCTCCCTACGATTCCCACCCCTGCTTCTGCTGTGACCCTAAAGGAGACACAAGCACAATGAAGAACTTGCCAGGCATCAAAGAGAGTGCAAGGCCGGAAGCCCCCTCCTCTCAACGGGAGGGCTCACCGCTTGCCCCTCCCTCCCGCGCTGCTCCCTCCCAGCTGTCTGTCCACACATTTGTTCTCAGAAACAAAGCTCTCACAGGCAGAGACCCGCACTCCAGATTTCCGGAGAATACCCCCAATCCTAAACATTCTGTTCAGAGTCTTGTCAAACAGTAGGGATATCACATCTGAAGTCCATCCCTGCCTGTTAGCAGCAACAGAATGTTGGGTTTGGGAAATGTGGAATAATGAGTGTGACTGTCACTGTTTCAGAAATCTTGGTGGAGCTACCTGAAGCTTTAATGATTTATTCATTCAGTCTTCACTGAGACTCGTCTCTCCTTTACATTCTTAATTCGTATTTTCCAGCCTCAGCTTTAAGAGATTTGCTGTCTGAAGCCAGAGACTCTCAAGGTTTTTGTTAACCTTTTGTTCCACATAGGAACCAGAGATCCCTTTAGACCTTTCTGTAGCTGATCAGCAAATTAAGGCAACTTAAGTGGAGGCAATTTAAGTCGGAACAGTTGTAGAATATAAAATAGATGATTAGGGCTCTTGAGTCCAGAAAGAAGAATAGGTGGGGAGGGTTAGAATGGAGAAACAGCACAGCCAGTATCTCCCTCAGCCCCCATACTCCTCCCCCAATAGTTTGCCCCTGAGAAAGAAGAAAAGAGCACAGGCACAAAGAGGACCCCTTATGTACAAAGCCCAGCAGGGAGACTCCTGATGCACAAAGAAGACTTCCCCTTGTCTTCTTTCCCCACACCATACCCCGTGCTGCCAGCAGCTGGTTCTCATGCACAACCTCTCCAGACACACGGTCTGGACACCACATTCTCTGAAGTGCCACAATTTCAAGTATTCTGCAGTAGGTTTATTCATGTCAGGTGTCTTTTGTATCCAACAAAATCATTTTATCTAGGACTGGAGTGTGAAATGAAGCTAATAGAGAAGTAGTGGATATTTCTGAAATGGAAACAACTTTTCCAAACTTACAAATGTTTTGTTCTATTTCTGATATTATTTCAGCCCTCTGAGCCATTGCTACTCAGTTTGTGAAATTAAAATCTCCTTTCTGTTTCCAGTTTTACATGGTCTGTAACATATCTATTCTAGGGGCCCAATTAACCCATGTTGGAACTCAGCACCCACAAGTATCTGAAGATATTAACCAGAGAAACTGAGAGGGTCAGTCGTTTGAGGCCAAATTCAGGCTGCTCTGTAACAGACATACTACACAATTTGTCTGTCAAAACCTCAAATTTAAAAGGAAGGAGAAGGGGTTAGTTAGGGAGAGAGAACAAAAAACAAGCCCACATTCCCATACCTCTCTGTCCCACCCCCACTTCTACAGGGAACTGATACAAAAGAGAAGCCAGTCCTCCTAGAAGGCTCTCCTGAGGTCAGAGGGTCCCCCTTTGTCCCCCTCTCCTCCCCTAGCCTCTCCTCAGCACTCTGACACTGGTGGCTTTGTCTTCAGAAATAATGCCTGTATAGAATGTGCCATTATACCAGATAGCCCTAATTTTAATCATTTTGCCTTGTACCTGGCCATGCATCCATTTGAGAATGCAATAAGGAATGCAACCAAGAGCACAAATCACAAATTTATGAAGGTAAGGCATTGCTACCTGTTTTTCCCTTTAGTCTTTATGATGTGTTCTTATGCTGTCAAGCTCTTAACCCACTCCTTGTCAAAGCCCTACAGCCTTTTCATTCTGTGTTAAACATCCACCCACGCACCCACCCACTCATACAGACACACACACATGCAGAGTATGAGGACTTAATCTTTCCTTCTAAACATACATCAGTGATCTTAGTTGTCTATTTCAAATCCCAGGGACCTGCAATTACATGTAGGGAGATTAGTGGGATGGCAGAATGAGGTAATTCTTGAGGAGTAAAGCTTAAGCTAGTCTCTTCAGTAAGACACCAAAAAGTAGCTCGTCAAATACAGGGAGCTCAGAGAAAGGGAGTAACAGACAGAAAAGGTCAAGACCCATCCGTTGCCACTGCTAATACTATTGCTGAATACTAAGATGCATTTGCACAGGGTGAGACTCTATAAGAAGGTACAAAGAGATGATGGAAAGCTGTAACCTGAAAAATTCCCAGAGTTCAGAAAAGAGTATGAGATATTTGAGTTATGACCAGGCAAATTAGTCTTTGTTGGGCACCTGGGACATTAAGTAAAGATACCAGAAGGGACATACATTAATTATAGTGATAAGCCATCCCTAGAATAAAGGTACTCTAGATCTGCCACAGCAAAGAAGCAGGAAAATAAGATCTATAACCAGGAGAAAAGTCACTTAAAATAGATAGAGTTAGAAATTATAGGGGTCACTTAAAATGAATAGAGTTAGAAATTATAGGGGTGATGGAATTAGCAAACAATGAAATAACAAACCACATTTTAAGCATATGTTGAAATTTGAACATAAAAGAAAAAAATGGAACTTTTAGAACTGGAAAATACAACTGAAGTGAAAATCTCACAGGACAGGCTGAAGATTAAATACTGAAAAAAAATGACAAGAGAAATTAAAGATACTACAATAAAAACTATCCAAACACAGGAATAGAGATTAAAAAGAAAACGAACAGAAACTTATGGTGCTATGAGTGAAAAGACAACATACAGAATGGGAGAAAGTATTTGCAAACTATCTATAAGGGTTTAATATGCCAAATATATAAGGAAGTCATACAACTCAATATTTAAAAAACTGCAAATTAATTTTAAAAATGGGCAAAGATGTTACAATATTTTTTGAAGGCAGATATCCAAATGACCAACAGGTACATGAGAATGTGCCCAACATCACTGATCATTTAATTTGAAAAGCAAAATAACACCATAAGGTGCTATCACCTCATACCTGCTGTGATGGCTATTATCAACAAGGCAACAAATACAAAATGTTGTCAATGATGTGGAGAAAAGGGAACCCTCATGCAGTGTTGGTGGGAATATAAACTGGTGCAGCCACTATGGAAGAAAGTATGGAGGTACTTAAAACTTAAAATAGAACTACTGTATGATCCAGCAATTCTATTTCTGGGTGTATACCCAAAGGATATGAAATCACTTTCTCAAAAGAGATAACTGCACTCCCATGGAGTGCAGCATTATTCATAATAGTCAAGACATGGAAACAACCTATGTGTCTATCAATGGATGATGGATATATAAATGGAATATTATTCAGTCATAAAAAGAAGAAAAACCTTCCATTTGTGACAACATGGATGAACCCTGAGGGAATTAATGTAAGTGAAATAAGTCAGACAGAGAAAGGCAAATGCTGTGTGATATCACTTATACATGAAATCTAAAACAAAAACAAAAATAAAAACCCCAAAACCCAAAAAACAACAACAAAAAACAAACAAACTCATAGAAACAAAGAAGATGTTGGATGTTTCCATTACCTAAGACATTATGGGTATTTCAGGTTTCAAGATTTGTATTCCCTCCAGTAATAGGGGCAATTCCAATTAATGTTCAATACCAAACCAGTAATTGTTTCTCAAATGGTTTTAATATACCACCAAGTCTGGGAATCAGAATCCAAAAATCACCTCTGGGTGACACCCACAGATTTTGCCATAAATTTTAGTTTGCATATATGTGAATTAAAGCTACATTCAAATCATATCTGAGTGTAGATCATAATGGTCCAAAAGCATTGCTTAAGCCACCATTTTTTGCAATGTGAACATAATTTACCGTTGTTCAGGCTCCCATTTAAATATGTCCTTCTGGGTAGTTTTATGGGTAGGAGTTAGCAATATTCTCAGATTATAATATGTGCCATCCAAAATCCTGATTAATTTGCTGGACTAGCATCCCTAGAGATTTGAAGTCAGGTTTCTTATCCTTTTTTTTTTTTTCCCCCCTTTGGTTCAAGTTTGTATTTAATTTCTAGTTGGTTAACATAAAATGTAATATAGGTTTCAGGAGTGGAATTTAGTGATTAATCACATATATATAACACCCAGTGCTCATCGCAAGTGCCCTCCTTAATACCCTTCACCCATTTAGCCCATCCCCCACCCACTGCCCCTCCATCAACCTTCAGTTTGTTCTCTATAGCTAAGAGTCTTTTATGGTTTGCCTCCCCCTCTTTTCTTCCCTCCCCTATGTTCATCTGTTTTGTTTCTTAAATTCCACATATGAGTGAAATGATATAGCATTTGTCTTTCTCTGACTGACTTAGTTTGCTTAGCGTAATACACTCTAGCTCCATCCACAACATTGCAAATGGCAAGATTTCATTCTTTTTGATGGCTGAGTAATATTTCATTATATGCATATACATATATACATATCACTTATTTTTTAAATATTTTATCTATTTATTTATTTAGAGAGAGTATGGGTGGGAGAGGCGCAGAAGGATAAGGAGAGAGAAAGTCCCAAGGAGACTCCATGCTGACTGTGGATCCCAACATGGGGCTCAATCTCACATCCCTGAGACCATATCCCAAGCCAAAATCAAGAGTCAGAAGCGTCACCAACTGAGCCATCCAAGTGCTCCTATACCACTTCTTCTTCATCCATTCATCAGTCAGTGGACATTTGGTCTCTTTCCATCATTTGGTTATTGTTGATAATGCTGCTATAAATATCAGGGTGCATGTGTCCCTTTGAATCTGTATTTTTGTATCCTTTCGGTAAATACGTAGGAATGCAATTGCTGCATCATAAGGTAGTTCTAATTTTAACTTTTTGAGGAACTGCCATACTCTTTCCCAGAGTGGCTGCACCATTCTGCGTTCCCACCAACAGTGTAAGAGGGTTCCCCTTCTCCACATCTTTGCCAGCATCTGTTATTTCCTGTGTTGTTAATTTTAGCCATTCTGACAGGTGTGAAGTGATATCTTGTTGTAGTTTTAATTTGTACTTCCCTGATGATGAGTGATGTTGAGCATCTTTTCATGTGTCTGTTAGCCATCTGTATGTCTTCTTTGGAAAAAATTCAATTCATGTTTTCTGCCCATTTTTTAACTGGATTATTTGTTTTTTGGGTGTTGAGTTTAATAAGTTCTTTATAGATTTTGGATACTAACCCTTTATCAAATATGTCATTTGCAAATAAATTCTCCCATTCTGCAGGTTGCCTTTTTTTTTTTTTTATTTCCTTCCTTTTTATCTTGATGGAGTCCCAGTACTTCATTTTCACTGTTGTTTCCCTTGCCTCCAGAGATGTGTCTAGTTGAAGTTTCTATGGCTGATGTCAAAAAGGTTGTGGCTGTGTTCTCCTCTAGTGATAATGTCTATACTTCCCAAAGCAATCTACACATTTAATGCAATCCTTATCAAAAAACCACCAGCACTTTTCACAGAGCTGGAACAAATAATCCTAAAATTTGTATGGAACCAGAAAAAAATCCCAAAATAGCCAAAGCAGTCTCAGAAAAGCAAAGCCAAGCTGGAGGCATTACAATTCCAGACTTCAAGCTATATTATAAAGTTGTAGTCATCAGGACAGTATCGTAGTGGCACAAAAACAGACACATAGATCAATGGAACAGAATAGAAAACCCAGAAATAGACCCACAAGTATATGGTCAACTAATTTTCAACAAAGCAGGAAAGAATATCCAATAGGAAAAAAAAACAGTCTCTTCAACAAATGGCATTGTGAAAACTGGACAGCAACGTGCAAAAGAATGAAAAGGGACCACTTTCTTACACCATACGCAAAAATAAATTCAAAATGGATGAAAGACCTAAATGTGAGACAGGAAACCACCAAAATCCTATAGGTTTCTCATTCTTATTTTTGCCTTGTAGCTTTAAAAATCTGTCTAGGGGCGCCTGGGTGGCTCAGTTGGTTAAGCAACTGCCTTCGGCTCAGGTCATGATCCTGGAGTCCCGGGATCGAGTCCCGCATCAGGCTCCCTGCTCAGCAGGGAGTCTGCTTCTCCCTCTGACCCTCCTCCCTCTCATATGCTCTCTCTCTCTCTCATTCTCGCTCTCTCAAATAAATAAATAAAATCTTTAAAAAAAAATAAAAAAAATAAAAATCTGTCTAAACTAGAGTAGACAGAATGAATTTGTTTAGGACTCTTCAAAGTTGTAGTCCAGTAAGATTCCATTTGTTTACCTGACCTTAATAGTACTATATGGTAAGACCTTTGTAATGACCCCCTCAGTGTCTGCTTTATTCATCAGTTCCTTAACAATCATCTAAAGGCTTCCATCCTTTTGCAGCAAGCCCCTTGACTATTTTTGTCCTCCATTTTCTTTTGGACAATTTTCTTAGCTTCTGTAAGGCCCATAAAGAGCAGGTAAGACCAAAAAAAAAAAAAAAAAAGATACAGCATCTCAGAATATTGCCTGACTTCTCAGCAGTAAGCTTACATGGTGTGACCGTGTGAAAGAAGACTCCTTGATTATTGCATCTCTCATGACTTGGGTAAGGATATTATTAAATGGATGGACATACCCATCATCCTAAAGCCAATTCAGCATGGCTTGCATACACAGCATATCAGCCACTTAATCTGATAAATAACACCTGGGGGGAAAGTAAAATTTCCTTTCTAAGGGTAAACAAACTTTAAAGTGTCTTTTATCAGTATATCAGACTAGCTGTTCCCTCTATTAACCTACTCCATGTTTACATAATGTACAGCTATCTGTGATTGTTGAATAGTAAACCGTGGGTTCTGCATCAACCCCAATATGCTCCTCCATAGAGCAGCATTAAAAAGAAAGGAGACAGCTTCTGAGTTCCTTAACTTCCTTCCTTCCTTCCTTCCTTCTTAACTCCCTTCCCCCTCCCACCCTCCCTCTCTCTCTTTCTTCCTTCCTTCCTCTTATCTATCAAATAAGACAACTGCTTCACACTGCTTCCCTTATTTTCAGTAATTTCTTGGTTTTGAGACCCCAGATCCACTAGATTACCTTCTTGGTGACCAGAGGTTGTTCTAGAATAATTTCCCTTTTGTTGACTACCTTTAGGCTAGTGGCTATAGCTAAGACTGGCCAAAATTCATGCTTAGTACAGGTCCAGGTTCTGCTCAACAATCTCCTTTACTTAATTTTAAATATTTCATTTATTTACTTGAGAGAAGGGAGAGGGAGGGAGGGAGGGAGAGAAACAAAGCAAGCACAAGTTGCGGGGGGAGATGCAGAAGGAGAGGGAGAAGCAGACTCCCCACTGAGCAGGGCTTGATTCCAGGACCTGGAGATCATGACCCGAGTAGAAGGCAGATGCTTAACTAACTAAGCCACCCAAGTGACCCCCTCTACTTAATATTAGCTATCACCAATAAAAATTACCAGGGTGTTGTATAATTTAGATTTTTAGACTTAGTTTGCATTTCCTAAGGTATTTGATGAGCCAACTTTTAAGGTTTAAATATTTCTGGATTCAATTTACTAATATATTTTTAAGTTTTTTTATTTAAGGGGTACCTGGGTGGCTAGGTCATTAAGTGTCTGCCTTCAGCTCAGGTCATGATCCCAGGGTCCTGGGATCGAGCCCCACATCGGGCTCCCTGCTCTGCGGGAAGCCTGCTTCTCCCTCTCCCACTCCCCCTGCTTGTGTTCCCTCTTTTGCTGTGTCTCTCTCTGTCAAATAAATAAATAAAATCTTTAAAAAAAAGTTTTTTATTTAAATTTAATTTAAATTTAAATTTATTTATCAATTTATTTGATATTAATTAAATAAATTATCAATTTATTTAAATTAAATTTAAATCTATCATTTCTAAATCCTGTTAGTAACATTTTGCCTCCAGTATGTGATCTCAACAGAGCTGCTGTCTCATTATGGCTAATCTGGTAGCAACTCATGCATCTAATGTTTGCTATCCCTTGCCTATTTGTACATCTGTTTTCCCAAATAATGCTTCCACCATGTTTCAGTGAATCAGAGCCATTCTTGTGAATCCCTCCTTTAGTACAAACTTGAAAACAGGGTTCAAGAGATGACCACCAGTCCTGATGATTCACTAAAACTCACAGGACTCAGTAAAGTTATTACACTCACAGTATGGTTTATTACAGTGAAAGGAAACATTAAAATCAGAAAAAGGAAAAGGTGCATGGGGTGAAGTCCAAAAGAAACAAATGCAAGCTTTCAGTTGTCCTCTCCTAGGGGAGTCACAAGATATGCTTAATTCTCCCAGCAATAATGCATGATAATATGTGTGAAATGTTATCAACATGAAAAGTTCAATTGAAACTTGTTGTCCAGAGTTTTTCTTGAAGGTCACTCACATAGGTATGTAGCTCCTGCATGACTAACCACAAATACTCGAACTCAAGCCCCCAAGAGCAAAATAAGGAATTCACCATAAATCACATTGTTAACATAAACTATCTGATGAAACTGGTACTAAGGGAACCAAGGCCTCCATACAAAAGCACTCTCATCAGGTAGCATATCCCAAGGGCTTAGAGAGATCATCTTCCAGGACCAGGCCAAGGGACAGTCCTGAAGACAGGTCTTAGAAATATTCAGGTCTGAGCAGCCGAGGACTACTGAATCAGCCCTTTAGTGCATACTCTTTAATCGATATTGTGAAACCCTACTTACCACATGTTGTGGTAAGGAGGGCACATGTTGTGATGAGCACTGGGTGTTATACGTAACTAATGAATCATTGAACACTACATCAAAAACTAATGATATACTATAATACAGTGGCTAACTGAACATAATAAAAAAAGTTATAGAAATATAAAAGCAAATAAAATTACAGATCAATTTTCCTCATGAACAGAGAAGCAAAAATATATAACAAAATAGAAATGGAGGTGGGTGGGGGATGGGTTAAATAGGTGATGGAGATTAAAGAGTACTCGTATTGTGATGAGCACCAAGTATTGTATGGAAGTGTTGAATCACTATATTGTACACTGATATTACACTGTATGTTAACTAACTGGAATTTAAATAAACAACTTTTTAAAAAAGATTTTATTTATTTATTTGACAGAGAGAGACACAGCAAAAGAGGGAACACAAGCAGGGGGAGTGGGAGAGGGAGAAGCAGGCTTCCCGCAGAGCAGGGAGCCCGATGCGGGGCTCAATCCCCGGACCCTGGGATCATGACCTGAGCTGAAGGCAGACGTGTAATGACCTAGCCACCCAGGCACCCCTTAAATAAAAAAACTTAAAAATATATTAGTAAATTGAATCCAGAAATATTTAAAATGTCTAATACATAAGGAACAAGTAGAATTTATCTCTGAAATGTAAGCTTGATTGCACACATAACAATCAATCAATGTAATTTACCATGTAAATATAAGAAATGAGAAAAATTATATAATCATCTCAGTAGATGCAGGGAATTCATATGACTAATCAAACCCATTTATGATAAAACTTGTCAACAATCTAGGAATAGAAGAGAACTTCCCCAACCTGATAAAAAACATCTTTGAAAAACCTACACATAGCATGATACTTAATAGACACAAATTGAATGCTTTCTTCTTAAGATAAGAAACACAGCAAGGCTGTCCTATCTTACCACTTCTATTCAACTGTGTATTCTAGGCCCTAATTACTGCAATCAATCAGGAAAAGCAAATAAAATCTGTGCAGATTAGAATTTAACAGGTAAAACTGCCTTTTTTTATGTAGATGAAATGTTTATCTCTGTAGAGGGCCTTCTTCAGAGTAATCTACAAAAACTACTAGAATTAGTGAGCTTAGCAAGGTTGTGTGATCAAAAAACATTACAAAAAATTTTATATCTATGTATCAACATTGAAAAATTGAAAAGTATAATTTAAAATAGCATGTAGAATGACATTAACATATTTTTATTTTTAAAAAAATTTATTTTATTATGTTATGTTAGTCTCCATACAATACATCATTAGTTTTTGATGTAGTGATCCACGATTCATTGTTTTCATATAACACCCAGTGTTCCATGCAGTACGTGCCCTCCTTAATACCCATCACCAGGCTAACCAATCCCCCCTCCCCCCTCCCCTCTAAAACCCTCAGTTTATTTCTCAGAGTCCATAGTCTCTCATGGTTCATCTCTCCCTCCAATTTTCCCCCCTTCATTTTTCCCTTCCTTCTCCTGATGTCATCTATGCTATTCCTTATGTTCCACAAATAAGTGAAACCATATGATAATTGACTTTCTCTGCTTGACTTATTTCACTTAGCATAATCTCCTCCAGTCCCATCCATGTGGATGTAAAAGTTGGGTATTCATCCTTTCTGATGGCTGAGTAATATTCCATTGTATATATGGACCACATCTTCTTTATCCATTCATCTGTTGAAGGGCATCTCGGCTCTTTCCACAGTTTGGCTATTGTGGACATTGCTACTATGAACATTGGGGTGCATATGGCCCTTTTTTTCACTGCATCTGTGTCTTCGGGGTAAATACCCAGTAATGCAATTACTGGGTCATAGGGTAGCTCTATTTTTAAATTTTCTAAGGCACCTCCACACTGTTTTCCAAAGTGGCTGTACCAACTTGCATTCCCACCAACAGTGGAAGAGAGTTCCCCTTTCTCCACAACCTTTCCAACATTTGTTGTTTCTGGCCTTGTCAATTTTTGCCATTCTAACTGGTGTAAGGTGGTATCTCAGTGTGGTTTTGATTTGAATTTCCCCGATGGCTAATGATGATGAACATTTTTTCTTGTGTCTGTTAGCCATTGGAGAAGTGTCTGTTCATGTTTTCAAGATACATCTCCAAAGGTTAGTGAAACAAAAGAAAAATGAACTTTTGGGACTTCATCAAGATAAAAAGCTTCTGCACAGCAAAGGAAACAGTCAACAAAACTAAGAGGTGGCCCAAGGAATGGGAGAAGATATTTGCAAATGACACTACAGATAAAGGGCTGGTATCCAAGATCTTTAAAGAACTTCTCAAACTCAACACCCAAAAAACAAATAAGTCAAAAAATGGGCAGATAACATATCTTTTTAAAATCTTATAATAAACTTAACAAAATATATGAAGAGTTCTATATCAAAACCTACAATTCATTGCTAGGATAAATTCAAGATGACCTAAGTAAGTTCATGAATTGGAAGACTCAGTTTTACTAAGATGTCAAGTCTCTGAAATATATCTATAGTTTCAACATAATCCAAAATAAATCCTAGTAGGTTCTTTTTGGGGAGGAAATTTTCAAACTCTTCCTAAAATCTACATGAAAGTACTAATTTATATGGAATAGCTACACATATTTGAAAAAGTTAAAGTGCTATAGTAATTGAGTTTGTTACATGCCTAAGGATAGATATATACAGTTTAACAAATCAGAATACATCCAGCAATAGACCCACACACATATGGCCTATTGATTTTTGACAAAAGTGCCAAGTTAACTCAATAGGGTAAGAATAATCTTTTTAACAAATTATTCTGGAAAAAAAGCAACAGATAAACTTCCAATGTTTTTCTTCTACCATACACAAGTGACTTAAAATAAATCTGAGCCCTAAATGTAAGAAATAAAACTATAAAATTTGGAGAAGTCAGAGAAATAAATCAACAGGCAGGAAAAAATACTATGTAACATTACCTCACCCTCAATGTCCACCAGGAAATCAAACCCAGAAGGGGCCCCACAGCTTGAAGGACATGCATGCCTAGAGCTTGCAGATTCCTGGCAGACCTTTACTGCACAGTGCTGCTCCTTCTCACATTCCAACAGCATGGGCCCACTTTAACCTAGAAATAAAGTTTTCACAGATGGACTTGGATAACAGATTTCTTGGGAGAATCTCAGTTTTAAATTGAATAGTGTCCACCCCAAAAGATTTGCCCAAGTCCTGACCCCCTAATACCTGTGAATGTGACCTTATTTGGAAATAGGGTTTTTGCAGATGTAATTGAGTTAAAGATTTGGTATAAAATAATCCTTGATAAGATTAAAAATAAATAAATAAAAAGCCTGCAATTACTGGCATGCTTACATGTGAAAGGTGAAATGATATTTAAGACACAGAAATACACAGGGAAGAAGGCAATGTGAAGAGGGAAGCAGAGATTGGTGTGCTAGAGCTAAAAGCCAAGGAAAGCAAGGATTGCTGGCAACAACCAGAAGTTAGGAGAGAGGCAAAGAGAGGATTATACCCCAGAACCTCTGGAAGGAAACCACCCTGCCTACGTCTTGATTTTGGAACTTTGATCTACAGAACTATGAGAGGATACATTTCTGTTGTTTTGCAAAGTTTGTTGCAATTTGTTATACAGATCTAAAAATTATATGCACAATAAATTTATACGAATTTCCTGAAAACTTCTCACCTTATAAAGAGTTCTTAGCACTGTCAAATTCCAACCTCTTTTTCATTATATATCTCAACTCATGTTTAATAAGATGGTGTTGGATGTTGTGTTTTCTAAGTTCTTTACGTATCTATGTAAGTTCTTTATGTACTAACCTTTTATCAGATATGTCATTTGAAAATATCTTCTCCCATTCTGAAGATTGCATTTTAGTTTTGTTGATTGTTTCCTTTGCTATGCAAAGGCTTTTTATTTGGTGAAGTCCCAATAGTTTATTCTTGCTTTTGTTTTCCTTACCTTGGAGACATATCTGGAAAGAAGGTGCTGCAGCCAATGTCAAAGAGGTTACTGCCTGAGTTCTCCTGGGATTATAATGGTTTCCTGTCTCACATTTCAGTCTTTAATCCACATTGAATTTGTTTTTTGTATGGTGTAAGAAAGTGGTCCACTTTCATTCTTTTGCATGTTGCTGCCCAGTTTTCCCAACACCATTTTTGAAGAGACTGTCTGTTTTTTCCATTGGCTATTCTTTCCTGTCTGTTGAAGATTAATTGACCACAAGTTGTGGATTCATTTCTGGGTTTTCTATTCTATTCTTTTGATCTATGTGTCTATTTTTGTGCCAGTACCATATAGCTTGATCACTACAGAACCCAAAACCCCCAAATAATCCACTTTAAAAAATGGGCAGAAGACATAAATTGAATTTTTCCAAAGAAGACAACAGATGGCCAACAGACACATGAAAAGATGCTCAACATTGCTGATCATCAGCGAAATACAAATCAAAACTACAATGAAATGTTATCTCACACCTGTCAGAATGGCTAAAATCTACAAAACAGGAAACAACAGGTGTTGCCAAGGATTCAGAGAAAGGGGAGCCCTCTTACACTGTTGGTGGGGATGCAAACTGGGGCAGCCACTCTGGAAAACAGTATGGAGATTTCTCAAAAAAGTTAAAACTAGAACTCCCCTATGACCCAGCAATTGCACTACTGGGTAATTAACCAAAGGATACAAAAATACTAATTCGGAGGGATACATGCATTCTGATGTTTATAGCGGCTTTATCAACAATAGCCAAATGATGGAAAAAGCCAAAATGTCCATTGACTGATGAATGCATAAAGAAGTGGTTTGTGTATATATATATATATATATATATATATATATATATATATACACACACACACACATATATGTATTACTCAGCCATCAAAAGTAATGAAATCTTGCTATTTGCAGTGATGTGGAATGAATATAGGAGGAAAAAAATAATTACCAAGAAACAAACTCTTTTTTTTAAAATTTTCTAGACTTTTTATTTGGTGGGGTTAGATAATTTTCTAATCTCAGCTAGTCATTATTATTATTATAATTATTATTTTTTATTATGTTATGTTAGTCACCATACAGTACTTCATTAGTTTTTGACATAGTGTTCCATGACTCATTGTTTGTGTATAACACCCAGTGCTCCATGCAATATGTGCCCTCCTCAATACCCATCACTGGGTAACCCATTCCCCCCACCCCCCTCCCTTCTGAAACCGTCAGTTTGTTTCCTGGAGTCCATAGTCTCTCATGGTTTGTCTCCCCCTCTGATTTCCCCCCCGTTCATTTTTCCCTTCCTTCTAATGTTCTTCATGCTATCCCTTATGTTCTACAAATAAGTGAAACCATATAATTGTTTTTCTCTGCTTGATTTATTTCACTTAGCATAATCCCCCCAATCCCATCCATGTGGATGTAAAAAGTTGGGTATTCATCCTTTCTGATGACTGAGTAATATTCCATTGTATATATGGACCACATCTTCTTTATTCATTTGTCTGTTGAAGGGCATCTTGGCTCCTTCCACAGTTTGGCTATTGTGGACATTGCTGCTATGAGCATTGGGGTCTTAACTACAGAGAACAAAGTGATGGTTATCAGAGGAGAGTTGGCTGGTATAGGTTAAATAGGTGATGGAGATTAAGAAATGCACTTGTGATGAGCACTGGGTGTTGTATATAAGTGTTGAATCACTAAATTCTTCACCTGAGACTAATATTAAACTGTATGTTAACTAACTGGATTTAAATAAAACTTGAGAAAAAAAGAAAAAAAAAACCTAAATGTTGTACATACTGTACTAGTATAATAATTACTTAGCCACCTTCTGTGTTTTTTCTTCCTTATGATATTTTAATAACATTTCCTTTTCTCTAGCTTACTTTACTGTAAGAGAGAGTATATAATATGCACAACACAAAAAAGATATGTGTTAATTGACTGTTTATGTTATCAGTAAGGCTTCCAGTCAATAGAAGGTTATTTGTAGTTGACTTTTTGGGGAATCAAAATTATATGTGGATTTTTGACTGCATGGGGGTTCAGTGTCCCTAACCCCCATGCTGTTCAAGGGACAACTGTATTGCAAAGCTGGAATCCTTATAAATTGCAGATGGGAATATAAAGTGGTACTGACAGTACTTAAAAATGTTAAACCTAAAGTTACCATATGACTTAACAAATCCACTCTTAGGCATATGCACAAAAGAATGTATACCTGGCACTGAAACAAATACATGTACACAAATGTTCATAGAAGCACTATGCAAAACAGCTAAAAGTTGGAAACAACTCAAATGTAAATCAACTGAGATAAGAAGATAGGGTAGGGCCTAACCATATAATGGGATATTCTTTAGTAGAAAAAAAAAGAAGAATGAAGTATAAAATACTGATACATGCTACAACATCATAAATGAATCTTGAGAACATTATGCTACTTGAAAGATGGTAGACACAAAATACACAAAAGGCCACATATTGTATGATTCCATTTATATAAAAGGACCAGAATATGCAAAGCCTAAAGATAAAAAGCAGATCAGTGGTTGCCAGGGTTCTTGGTGTAGTAGGGAATAAATAGTGGCTGGTAATAGATATGTAGTTTATTTGGGAGGTGATAAAAATGTGTTGGAATTGGATAGTCGTGCTGGTAGCAAAATCTTGTGGATATACTAAACAATACTGAATTGTACACTTTAAAATGCTAAATTTTATGGTATGTGAGTTATATCTCAATAAACAAGAGTGTGTAATTTTGCAAAGAGATAGACACATTGATTGATGGAAGAAAATATAGAACTTAGAAACACACTTCCTCATAAATATGGTCATCTGATTTTTGACAAGATAACAAAAGCAATTCAGTGAATAAATAAAAGTCTTTTCAACTAACACTACTAGAGGAATTGAATGTCTATAGACAAAACAATCAACCTTGAGATCTCATAGCTTATACAAAATATTACCTCAAAATGGATCACAGACATAAATGTAAAATATAAACAAAGAATTTTAGAAAATGCATAAAAGATCATTTTTGCCCTTGCTTCCCTTGCCTTTGAAAAAAAATGCATAAAAGAGAAATTTCAGGATATACAACAACAGTAACAAAAAGTTATTAGACTAAAAACAAAATCCATAAGAGGATAAGTTGATAAACTGGACTTCGTTAAAATTACTACTAACTATCTTTTTTTTTTTTTTTCTTCCTGTGAAAGACCCTGTTAAGATCATGAAAGGAAATTACATACTGGGCAGAAATATTTGTAAACCACGTATTTGGTAAAGGACTTATACCTAGAATATATAAACAACTCTCAAAATCCAACAGAAAAAAAAAAAAAAAACACTAAGAAGACTGTGCAAAAGACATAAAGAAACCTTTAATGGAAGAGGATATACAGATGGCAAATAAGCACATGAAAATATGGTGAACATTACAAGCAGTTTGGGAAATGCAAGTTAAATTCACAATGAGATATACGTGTCAGAATAGCTAAAATAAGAAAAAAAGTACAACACAAAATGCTTGCTAATATGTAGAGAACCTAGATCATTCTCACTTTACTGGTAGAAATTCAAAATTGTATAGCCACTCTAGAAACAGGGAGTTTATTTAAAATTTAAACATATAACTACTATACTAATCATAAATTGCATTCTTGGGCATTATCCCAAAGATATGAGAACTGTATGTTTACACAAAAACTATGAATGTCTAGAGCATATTTATTTATGATAGCCCAACAACTGGAAAAACAAACCAACAAAACTAGATGCCCTTCAACCAGTGCCTTATTAAACAAACCAGGATACCTCTAAACCATGGAATACTACTCAGAAAAAAAAGGAGCTAAATATGTTATTGTTTATTTAAATTCCAGTTGGTAAACATACAGTGTAATATAAATTTCAAGTGTACAATATAGTGATTCAACACCTTCATACAACATCCATTGCTCATCACAAGTGCCCTCCTTAATCCCCATCACCTATTTAACCAATCCCTCACCCAATGCCCCTCTTGTTCTCTATAGTTAAGAGTCTGTTTCTTGACTTATTTCACTTAGCCTAATGCTCTCTAACTCCATCCACATTGTTGCAAATGGCAAGATTTTATTCTTTTATGGCTGAGTAATATTCCACTGTGTGTGTATATATATACATATATATGAATGTATAATATATATATGAAAGAATAAAGAAATGGCATGTACACACACACACACACACACACACACACACACACATATATATATATATATATATACACACACACATACTACTTCTTTATCCACTCATGAGCTGATGGACACTTGGGCTGTTTCCATAATTTGGCTATTATAGATGCTGCTGCTCTAAACATTGGGGTGCATGTACCCCTTCAAATTAGTATTTTTGTATCCTTTGGATAAATACCCAGTAGTGCAATTGCTAAATCATAGGGTAATTCTTTTTTAACTTTTTTAGTAGCCTCCATACTGTTTTCCAGAGTGGCTGCACATGGAAAGTTGCATTCTTACCAACAGTACAGGATTCCCTTTGCCACATCCTCACCAACACCTGATGTTTCTTGCACTGTTGATTTTAGCCATTATGGCAAATGTGAAGTTATATCTTGTTGTAGTTTTTCGTTGTTGTTGTTGTCTGTATTTCCATGATGATCAGTAACGTTGAGCATCTTTTCATGTGTCTGTTGCCATGTATATTTCTTCTTTGGAAAAAAAATGTCCATTCATGCCTTCTGCCTAGCTTTTAATTTGATTATTCGTTTTCTGGGAGTTGAGTTGTATGTTCTTTATAGATTTTGGACACTAACCCTTATCAGATATATCATTTGCAAATATCTTCTCCCATTCTGTAGGTTGCCTTTTAGTTTTGTTGTTTCCTTCACTGTGCAAAAGCTTTTTATTCTGATGAAATCCCACTAGTTTATTTTTGCTTTTGTTTCTCTTACCTCAGGAGACATGTCTAGAAAGAAGTTGCCATATCAAAGAGGTTACTGCTGACGTTCTCCTCTAGAATTTTGATTTTTTTTGTCTTACATTTAGGTCTTTAGTCCATTTTGAATTTATTTTTGTGTATGGTGTAAGAAAGTGATCCATTTACATTCTTTTCCATGTTGCTGTCCAGTTTACCCAACACCTTCTGTTGAAGAGACGGTCTTTTTTCCATTGGCTATTCTTTCTTGCTTTGCCAATGATTAATTGACCATATAATTGTGGGCTCATTTCTGGTATTTCTATTCTATTCTAGTGATCTATTTGTCTATTTCTGGGCCAGTACCATACTGTTTCGATTACTATAGCTTTGTAATATAACTTGAAGTCAGGAACTGTAACACCTCCAGCTTTGCTTTTCCTCTTCAAGGTTGCTTTGGTTATTCTGGATCTTTTATGGGTCCATATAGATTTTAAGATTGTTTGTTCTAGCTTTGTGAAAAATGCTAATATTTTTTGATAGGGATTGCATTAATTGTGAAGATTGCTTTCAGTTTTATAGACACATTATTTTTTTTTCCCAATCCGTGAGCATGGAATGTCTTTCCATTTAGTTGTGTTGTCTTCAGTTTCTTTCATCAGTATTTTAGTTTTCAGATTACAAGTCTTTCATCTCTTTGTTAAGATTTATTCCTAGATATCTTGTGGTTTTTGGTGCAATTGTAAATGGGATTGATTCCTTAAATTCTCTTTCTGCTGCTTCATTTTTAGTGTGTAGAAATGGAACAGATTTATGAACATTGATTTTATATCCTTGAACTTTAATGAATTCATTTGTCAGTTCTAGCAGTTTTCTGGTGGAGTATTTAGGGTTTTCTATACAGAGTATCATGTCTTCAGCAAATAGTGAAATTTTTACTTTTTCCTTGCTGATTTGGATGCTTTTTATTTCTTTTTATTGTCTGATTGTTGGGGCTAATACTTCCAGTACTACGTTAAATAACAGGGGAGAGGATGGACATCCCTGTCTTATTCCTGACCATTGAGGAAAAGCTCTCAATTTTTCCCCATTGAGGATGATATTAGCTGTGGTAGTTTTGTATATGGCCTTTATTGTGTTGAGGTATGTTCCCTATATCCTTACTTTGTTGAGGGTTTATATCATGAATGGAAATTGTACTTTGTCAGATGCTTTTTCTGCATCTACTGAGAGGATCATATGGTTCTTATCCTTTCTTATATTAATGCGGTATATCATTGATTGATACAGTTTCATTGATTGATCTACAAATATTGAACTATGCTTACAACACAGGAATAAATCCCACATGATAGTCGTGAATATTTTTTTAATGTATTGTTGGATTCAGTTTGCTAGTATTTTATTGAGAATTTTTGCATCTATGTTCATCAGGGTTATTGGCTTGTAGTTCTCTTTTTTTAGCAGAGTCTTTATCTGGTTTTGGTATCAGGGTAATGCTGGCTTCAGAGAATGAATTTGGACGTTTTCCTCCTTTTCTATTTTTTGGAATAGTTTGAGAAGAAAAGGAATGAAGTCTTCTTTAAATGTTTGGTAGAATTCTCCTGTGAAGCCATCTGGCCCTGCACTTCTGTTTGTTGGAAGTTTTTTGATTAATGATTCATTTTCTTTGCTGGTTATCAGTCTGTGAAAGTTTTCTATTTTTTCCTCTTTCAGTTTTGGTAGTTTATATGTTTCTAGGGAATTTATCCATTTCTTCCAGGTTGTCCCATTTGTTGGCATTTAGTTTTTTGTAAAGTCCTCTTATCATTGTATTTTTGTGGTGTTGGTTGTTATTTCTCCTCTCTCATTTGTGATTTTATTTATTTGGTTCCTTTCTCTGTTCTTTATTAAGTCTGGCTAGGGGTTTATTGATTTCATTAATTTTTTCCAAGAACCAGGTCCTGTTTTTATTGATCAGTTGTATTTTTTATTAGTCTCTATATCATTTATTACTGCTCTAATATTTACTATTCCCTTCCCTCTGCTGGATTTAGGTTTCATTTGTTGTTCTTTTTCTAGCTCCTTTAGGTGTAATGTTAGGTTCTTTATTTGAGATTTTTCTTGCCTCTTAAGGTAGTCCTGTATTGGTACATACCTTCCTGTTAGAACTGCTTTGCAGCATCCTAGAGGTTTTAGATCATTGTGTTTTCATTTTCACGTATTGCCATGTTTTGTTTTTTTTTTTTTAATTTCTTATTTGATTTCCTGGTTATCCCCTTCATTGTTTGTAGCATGTTCTTTAACCGCCATTTATCTGTGGTCTTTCCTGATTTTTCCTTGGCTTGTCTTCCAGTTTCATAGCATTGTATTCAGAAAAGGTACATGGTATGACTTTAACATTTTTGTATTTGTTCAGGCCTGTTTTGCAACTTGGTATGTAATCTATTCTGAAGAATGTCCCATGTGCACTTAAAAAGAATGTGTATTCTGCTGCTTTAGGATGAAATGTTCTGAATATATCTGCTAAGCCCAACTGGTCCAGTGTGTCACTCAAAGCCATTGTGTCCTTGTTTATTTTTTGTTTAGATAATATGTCCATTGATATAAGTGGAGTGTTGAAGTCCTCTACTATTATTGTATTATTATCAATTAGTACTTTTATGTTTGCTTTTAATTGTTTTGTATACTTGGGTGCTCCAATGTTGGGTGCATAAATATTTATAATTGGTATAATTTCTTGTTGGATTGTCCCCCTTTATGATATAATGCTTTTCTTTGTCTCTTGTTACAGCCTTTGTTTTAAAGTCTACTTTGTCCAATGTATGTATTGCTACTCTGGCTTCCTTTGGCCATCCATTTACATGATAAATTTTTCTCCATATCCTCCTTTACAATCTTCAGTTGCCTTTAGGTCTAAACTGAGTTTCATAAAATAAAATAAAAAGTAAAATAAAGTAAGATAAGATAATAAAATAAAGTAAAATAAGATAAGAAAATATAATAAAATAATAAAATAAAATAAAAAGAATTTCTTGTAGGAAGCTTAAAGATGGATTTTTTTTTTTTTTACCCATTCTAACCCCCTATGTCTTTTGATTGTTGCATTTAGTCCATTTACATTCAAATTAATTATTGATAAATATGTATTTGTGCCATTTTATTGCTCATTTTGTTACTGTTTCTGGAAATTTTCTCTGATCCTTTTTTCTCTTTTTCACTTTTGGTCTCTCTTTTCCAGTCAGAGAGTGCCCTTTAATGTATCTTGAAAGGCTGGTTAAGTGGTCATGAACTCCTTTAGTGTTTGTTTGTCTGGGAAGCTCTTTATCTCTCCTTCTTTTCTGAATGATAGCCTTACTGGATAGAACATCCTGAGCTGTAGATATTTCCCATGCAGCACTTTGAATTTATCATGCCACTCCTTTCTGATTTGCCAAGTTTCAGTTAACAAATCTCCAGCTAGCTTTATGGGTTTTCCCTTGTAAGTGATGAACTTCCCTTATCTTGGTGCTTTAAGATTTTTCTTTATCACTATATTTTGCAAACTTAACTACAATATGTCTTGGTGTTGGCCTGTTTTGATTCTGATGGGACTTCTCTGTGTCTCTTGGGTCTTGATGTTTGTTTCCTTCCCCAGATTAGGAAACTTTCAGCTCATATTTCTTCAAATAAAACTTCTGCCCCCTTTTCTGTCTTCTTCTTCTTCTGGGACTCCTATAATACAAATGCTATTACATTTGATGGAGTCACTGAGTACTCTAAGTCTATTTCATGTTCCATATTTCTGCTTTCATTTTTTGTTCAACTTCATTACTTTCCATTGCTTTGTATTCTAGGTCACCAAATCATTCCTGTGCTTCCTCTGGCCTGCTGTTTGTGTGTTTCTAATCTTGTTTATTGGAATTTTCATCTCTGACTATTTTTAAGCTCTTTTATCTCTGTTGTAATGGTCTCACTGATGTCTTCTATTTTTTTAATTTTTTTTGCCTTAAGCCCAGTGTGTATCCTTATGATTATTACTTTAAATTTTCCATCAAGCATTTTATTTGTATCTGTTTTGCTTAGATCTTTGTCCATGGCCTTATTATTTCATTTGGGATAAATTCTTCCATCTTGGCATCTTATCTAAGTCTCTGCATTCTTCTCTGGGTTACAAAAGCCAGTTATGTCTCCTGCTCCTGGAAGTAATGGCCTTATGAAAAAGAGGTCATGTAGTACCTAAGGCTTGGCATTTCCGGAAGTGTCTCTGGTTTGTGCTGTTTATGCTCTGCTGTTGTGTTTTAGCTGCTCTATTCTTCAGTGCAGTCATCCGCAGAGGCTCTCATTGCCTGCAGTGGGCAGTGTTTGGTCCCTGGCCTTAATGTGGTTAGTTTTAACTAGGTATGCTCTGATGTACTTGTGAAAGGAGACCTGACACCACGTCCATCACAACTGAGGCCCTGCAGAACTCTCTGGCTGGAAGATGTGGTATGGGTATGGGTTTGTGCTGGTCTTCTGAGAGATGGGCTGGCCCACCACACTAGGACTGAGTGTGACTGAGATAGGAAGTCCTGCCAGAGCACAATGGTGTGGTGTATGTATGTTAGGCATCCTTTGTTGGTGCTGCTTAGCTTCCCACAGGTGGCTCCGTGTTTATGCTGAGGGGCAAAGGAGAGAAATGGTGCCAGTCACGTTCTTTGTTCCCAGAGAGGTGTCTCTATGAACACTGTCTCTCAGGGACATGTTTCAAGAAGAGCAAATAATTTTCCCACTGTGTGCTCCAAGTGCTTTTCAGGTCATTGTTTCTATACTGTCTACCCCTGGGCTGTTGGCCTTCCTTCTCTCCAGGAACAGTGCAGTGTCCTATGGGGTCTATCCCAGCCAAGACCACTGACTTTTAAAACTCCAGGTTTTACACTCTGCTGGTTGCAAGAACTCAGGAAATTCAGCCCCCCTCATTTTCCAAGCCAATGCTTTGGGGAAACATTATCCTTGTGTGTTCCTGTGTGTACCCCTCTCTCTCTTAGCCTTCTCTGTGACCATGGCCCCCTCCCTCCACAGCACCTGTGATCAGTTTCTCCTCTAAATTAGTGCTCCACACTTCCTACTTTCTTCATGTGGACTCTTCTCTCCCCGTAGTTGTGGCGCTGGCCTATCAGGCTTCAGGTTGATTTCTGGGGTATTCGGGATGATTTGATAATTACCTTGTTGTGTTTGTGGGATGAGTTGAGCCTAGGGTCCTCCTACTCTGCTGTCATCTTCCTCTCCTCTATCAGGTGCTAAATATTAATACATACAGTAAACTGAATGTATCTCCAAAGGATTATGCTGAGTGTAGAAATTCAAACTCAAAGGGTTACATATTCTATAATTCTTTTTATATAAAATTCTTGAAATAACAAAAAGTATGGAAATGGAGAACATATTAGTGGTTACCAAAGGGTAAGGATGGGGGTGTGGAGATAGGTAATGAAAGCTATAAAAAGGTAATATGAGAGAGCCTCATGATAGTGGAAATGTTCTGTATATTGACTGTGTCAGTGTGAATACCTTGGTTTTGATGTTATAGTATAATTATTTAAGATGTTGTCATTAGGGAAAACAGAGTATAGGACACACAGGATCTCTATGTATTATTATTTATAATTTTTTGTAAATCCACAATTATCTCAACAGTTCTAATTAAAATTACTCATACATCTATATACTGGCAACAAAAAATTGAAAAATAAAATAAATCTCATTTATGATAACATCCACAAATATAAAATATTTAGGGATACATTTGACAAAACATAGGCAAAGTCAACACTCAGACCATGACACAACAACCATACTCTTCCTGGGCAAAATATACAGCAGGTCTTTGTCAGCCTGCTCAGGTTCTTAGATACAAGCATTCTTCTAGGTATCAGAGGAAGTAAACAGAGTTAATATTTCTGAGATCAGGATGATGCTTTTGTGGGACCTATCTTCATGAAACTTGTTCCTTCTAACTTATTCCTTTTCATTCCCCATGCATCCCTAGGTCTCTTTTTCATCAACGTTACATTTTTCTCTCATTCACATCCCGCTCCAAGGACCTTAGAGCACATTCTAAGGCTAAAACCCTGCCTTTATTTGTAAATATTATCCTCACTGGCATTTACCTTTGAAATCACCATACCCCAGAGCATGGTGTTCTGTATTTCATTCAATAAAGATTTTAAGTATCCTCTTCTGAGTCATGAACAACAGGGAAATAAAAATAAATAAAACATCTTTATCCTTTAGATGTTCACACTATTAAAATTGCAATAATTAATTTAAGAAGACTACAATCACAATATGCCTGATATATATGTCTCTGAAATTTGATGTGGCACTTAGGCAGGGAAGAGAAAATAAAATCTAGAAGTGGGACCTATTGACTACCAGCTTTGTGAAATACCATTTCTTCAGGGAATCTCAGAATAAATGTTTCTAGCTCAGTGGTATTATTTCACTTGTCATAGAAAGACACAAGGACAGGGTCTCTCTTAAGGTACCTGGCTGTGCAAAAGGTATGGATTCAATACAAAGAAATCATATTTGGCCCAGAAACCATCATCCTGCTTTTATTCTCCTTTATTGCATTTTTTTCATAATGGAGCCAAAAGATGTTAGGGAAGAACCTCCATAATATATTCCATAGTGGGCTGCACCATTCTACATTCCCATTAACAGTATATAAGAGTTCTAATTTTCCCACATTCCTCACCAACACTAGTTATTTTGTTGTTGTTGATATTTTATTATTTATTTATTTATTTATTTGTTTATTTATTTTATTATGTTATGTTAATCACCATACATTTCATCATTAGTTTTTGATGTAGTGTTCCATGATTCATTGTTTGCGTATAACACCCAGTGCTCCATTCAGTACATGCCTTCTTTAATACCCATCACCAGGTTAACCCAATATTTTATTTTTATAATAACCATCCTAACAAGTGTGAGGTGATATCAGACTATGGTTTTGATCTACATTTCCCTGATGATCAATTATATTGAGTACATTTTCTTATACCTGGTGGCCATTGGTATGTCTTCTTTGGAAAAAATGACAATTTTAAGTCCTTTGTTTATTTTTTAAATTGAGTTTTATTAACTTTATTTTACTTTTTTCTACTGAGTTGTAGGAAAGATTTATATATTTTGGATATTGACATTTTACCATGCAGATGGTTTCCAAATATTTTCTAGCATTCCTAGAGTTTGGGTTTTTTTTCCACACTTAGTTGATTGTTTGTCCTGCTGGGCAGAAGCTTTTTTATTTTGATGTAGTCCCTCTTAATTGTTAGATTTATTTCATGCATGTTAGATATCAAATCCAGAAAATCATTGGCAAGACCAATTTTCTCCTGTTTCTGTATTTTTTCTCAAAAAGATTTCTCCTGTTTATTTTTTGCTCAAAAAGTTTTATAACTTCAGGTCTCACATTTAATATTTAATCCAATTTGAGTTGATTTGTGTGTATGGTGTAAGATAGGGGTCCAATTTCATTCTGTGGTATGTGTATATCTAGTTTACCCAGCAACATTTGTTGAAGATACTATCCTTTCACCACTGTGTTTTTTGGTATCTTTGTTGAAAATTAGCTGACAATATATGTGGGGTTTTTTGTTTTTTGTTTTTGTTTTTCTTTTGCTATTTTTTTATGTAATGTTAATCACCATATATTACATCATTAGTTTTTGATGTAGTGTTCCATGACTCATTGTTTGCATATAACACACAGTGCTCCATTCAGTACATGCCTTCTTTAATACCCATCACAGGGCTAACCCATCCCCCTGCCCCCCTCCCCTATAGAACCCTCAGTTTGTTTTTCAGAGTCCATACCCTCTCATGGTTTGTCTCCACCTCTGATTCCCCCTCTTCATTTTTCCCACCTGCTATCTTCTTTTTTTTTATTAACATATAATGTAACATATATAATGTATAATGTAATATAATTTAAAATATAATGTATTTGTTTCAGAGGTACAGGTCTGTGATTCAACAGTCTTACACAATTCACAGCACTCACCATAGCACATACCCTCCCCAGTGTCTATCAACCAGCCACCCCATCCCTCCTACACCCCCACCACTCCAGCAACCCTCAGTTTTTTTCCTGAGATTAAGAATTCCTCATATCAGTGAGATCATATGATACATGTCTATCTCTGATTGACTTATTTCGCTCAGCATAATACCCTCCAGTTCCATGCACGTTGTTGCAAATGGCAATATTTCATTCTTTTTGAGGGCTGCATAATATTCGATTGTATATATATACCACATCTTCTTTATCCATTCCTCTGTTGATTGACATCTTCGGTCTTTCCATAGTTTGGCTTTTGTGGACATTGCTGCTATAAACATCAGGGAACAAGTACCACTTAAGATCCCTACATTTGTATCTGTGGGGAAATACCCAGTAGTGCAATTGCTGGGTCTATTTTCAACTTTTTGAGCTCTATTTTCACTTTTTGAGGAACCTCCATACTGTTTTCCAGAGTGGCTGCACCAGCTTGCATTCCCACCAACAGTGTAGGAGGGTTCCCCTTTCTCCGCATCCCTGCCTACATCTGTCATTTCCTCACTTGTTATTTTTAGCCATTCTGACTGGTGTGAGGTGGTATCTCATGAGGTTTTGATTTGGATTTCCCTGATGCAGAGCGACGTTGAGCACTTTTTCATGTGTCTGTTGGCCATTTGGATGTCTTCTTTGGAAAAATGTCTTTTCATGTCTTCTGCCCATTTCTTGATTGGATCATTTGTTCTTTGGGTGTTGAATTTGATCAGTTCTTTACAGATTTTGGATACTAGTCCTTTATCTGATATGTCATTTGCAAATATTTTCTCCCACTCTGTTGGTTGTCTTTTGGTTTTGTTGACGGTTTCTTTTGCTGTACAAAAGCTTTTTATCTTGATAATGTCCCAATAGTTCAATTTTGCCCTTGCTTCCCTTGCCTTTGGTGATGTTTCTAGGAAGAAGTTGCTGTGGCTGAGGTCGAAAAGGTTGCTGCCTGTGTTCTGCTTTAGGATTTTGATGGACTCCTGTCTCACATTGAGGTCTTTCAACCATTTGGAGTCTATTTTTGTGTGTGGTGTAAGGAAATGGTCCAGTTTCATTCTTCTGCATGTGGCTGTCCAATTTTCCCAACACCATTTGTTGAAGACACTGTCTTTTTTCCATTGGACATTCTTTCCGGCTTTGTCAAAGATGAGTTGACCATAGAGTTGAGGGTCCATTTCTGGGCTCTCTATTCTGTTCCATTGATCTATGAGTCTGTTTTTGTGCCAGTACCATACTGTCTTGATGATGACAGCTTTGTAATAGAGCTGGAAGTCCAGAATTGTGATGCTGCCAGCTTTGCTTTTCTTTTTCAACATTCCTCTGGCTATTTGGGGTCTTTTCTGGTTCCATACAAATTTTAGGATTATTTGTTCCATTTCTTTGAAAAAAGTGGATGGTATTTTAATAGGGATTGCATTGAATGTGTAGATTGCTCTAGGTAGCATTGACATCTTCACAATATTTGTTCTTCCAATCCATGGGCATGGAATGTTTTTCCATTTCTTTGTGTCTTCCTCAAATTCTTTCATGAGTATTTTATAGTATTCTGAGTACAGATTCTTTGCCTCTTTGGTTAGATTTATTCCTAGGTATCTTACGGTTTTGGGTGCAACTGTAAATGGGATCGACTCCTTCATTTCTCTTTCTTCTGTCTTGTTGTTGGTGTATAGGAATGCCACTGATTTCTGTGCATTGATTTTATGTCCTGCCACTTTACTGAACTCCTGTATGAGCTCTAGCAGTTTTGGGGTGGAGTCTTTTGGGTTTTCCACATAAAGTATCATATCATCTGCAAAGAGTGAGAGTTTGACTTCTTCTTTGCCAATTCAGATGACTTTTATTTCTTTTGTTGTCTGATTGCTGTGGCTAGGACTTCTAGTACTATGTTGAATAGCAGTGGTGATAGTGGACATCCCTGCCACGTTCCTGACCTTAGGGGGAAAGCTCTCAGTTTTTCCCCATTGAGAATGTTATTTGCTGTAGGTTTTTCATAGATGGATTTTATGATATTGAGGTATGTACCCTCTATCCTTATACTCTGAAGAGTTTTGATCAAGAAAGGATGCTGCAATTTGTCACATGCTTTTTCTGCATATATTGAGAGGATCAGATGTTTCTTTGTTCTTTCTTTTATTAATGTATTGTATCACATTGATTGACTTGTGGGTGTTGAACCAACCTTGCAGCCCAGGGATAAATCCCACTTGGTCGTGGTGAATAATCCTTTTAGTGTACTCTTGGATCCTATTGGCTAGTAGTTTGGTGAGAATTTTTGCATCCATATTCATCAAGGATATGGGTCTGTAATTCTCCTTTTTGATGGGGTCTTTGTCTGGTTTTGGGATTATGGTGGCCTCATAAAACGAGTTTGGAAGTTTTCCTTCCATTTCTATTTTTTGGAACAGTTTCAGAAGAATAGGTATCAATTCTTCTTGAAGTGTTTGGTAGAATTCCCCTGGGAAACCATCTGGCCCTGGGCTTTTGTTTGTTGGGAGATTTTTGATCACTGCTTCGATTTCTTTAGTGGTTATAGGTCTGTTCAGGTTTTCTATTTCTTCCTGGTTCAGTTTTGGTAATTTATATATCTCTAGGAATGCATCCATTTCTTCCAGATTATCTAATTTGCTGGCATAGAGTTGCTTATAATATGTTCCTATAATGGTTTGTATTTCTTTGGTGTTGGTTGTAATCTCTCCTCTTTCATTCCTGATTTTATTTATTTGGGTCATTTCTCTTTTCTTTTTGATAAGTCTGGCCAGGGGTTTATCAATCTTGTTAATTCTTTCAAAGAACCAGCTCCTAGTTTTGTTGATCTGTTCTACTGTTCTTTTGGTTACCATTTCATTGATTTCTGCTCTGATCTTTTTGATTTCTCTTCTCCTGCTGGGTTTAAGCTTTATTTGCTGTTCTTTCTCCAGCTCCTTTAGGTGTAGGGTCAGGTTGTGTATTTGAGACCTTTCTTGTTTTTTGAGAAAGGCTTGTATTGCTATATACTTTCCTTTTAGGACTGCCTTTGCTGCATCCCAAACATTTTGAACAGCTGTATTTTCATTTTCATTGGTTTCCATGAATTCTTTTATTTCTTCTTTAATGTCCTGGTTGATTCATTCATTCTTTAGTAGGATGCTGTTTAGCCTCCATGTATTTGAGTTCTTTCCAACTTTCCTCTTGTGGATTGAGTTCTACTTTCAAAGCACTGTGCTCTGAAAATATGCAGGGAATGATCCCAATCTTTTGGTACCGGTTGAGACCTGATTTGTGACCTAGGATGTGATCTATTCCAGAGAATGTTCCATGGGCACTAGAGAAGAATGTGTATTCTGTTGTTTTGGGATGGAATGTTCTGAATATATCTGTGAAGTCCATTTGGTCCAGTGTGTCATTTAAAGTCTTTATTTCCTTCTTGATATTTTGCTTAGATGATCTGTCCATTTCAGTGAGGTGGGTGTTAAAGTCTCCCACTATTATTGTATTGTTATTGATGTGTTTCTTTGATTTTGTTATTCATTGGCTTATATAATTGGCTGCTCCCATGTTAGGGGCATAGATATTTACAATTGTTAGATCTTCTTGTTGGATAGATCCTTTAAGTAGGATATAGTGTCCTTCCTCATCTCTTATTACAGTCTTTGGTTTAAAATCTAACTTGTCTGATTTAAGGATTGCCACCCCAGCTTTCTTTTGGTGTCCATTAGCATGGTAAATGGTTTTCCACCCCCTCACTTTCAATCTGGAGGTGTCTTTGGGTCTAAAATGAGTCTCTTGCAGAGAGCATATTGATGGGTCTTTTTTTTTTTTATCCAATCTGATAGCCTGTGTCTTTTAATTGGGGCATTTAGCCCATTTACATTCAGGGTAACTATTGTAGATATGAATTTAGTGTCATTGTATTGCCTGTAAGGTGACTGTTACTGTATATTGTCTGTGTTCCTTTCTGGTCTATGTTGCTTTTAGGGTCTCTCTTTGCTTAGAGGACCCCTTTCAATATTTCTTTTAGGGCTGGTTTCATGGTTGCAAATTCCTTTAGTTTATGTTTGTCCTGGAAGCTTTTTATCCCTCCTTCTATTTTCAATGACAGCCTAGCTGGATATAGTATTCTTGGCTGCATATTTTTCTCATTTAGTGCTCTGAAGATATCCTGCCAGTCCTTTCTGGCCTGCCAGGTCTCTGTGGATAGGTCTGTTGCCATCTAATGTTTCTACCATTGTAGGTTACAGATCTCTTGTCCCAAGCTGCTTTCAGGATTTTCTCTTTGTCTCTGAGACTCGTAAGTTTTACTATTAGATGGTGGGGTGTTGAGCTATTTTTATTGATTTTGAAGGGGGTTCTCTGTCCCTCCTGGATTTTGATGCCTGTTTCCTTCCCCAAATTAGGGAAGTTCTCTGCTATAATTTGCTCCAATATACCTTCTGTCCCTCTCTCTCTTTCTTCTTCTAGGACCCCAATTATTCTAATTTTATTTTTAAAGATTTTATTTATTTGACAGAGAGAGACACAGTGAGAGAGGGAACATAAGTGGGGGGAGTGGGAGAGGGAGAAGCAGGCCTCCTGCTGAGCAGGGAGCCTGATGTGAGCAGGGAGCCTGATGTGGGGCTCGATCCCGGGACCCCAGGATCATGACCCGAGCCGAAGGCAGACGCTTAACGACTGAGCCACCCAAGTGTCTCCCCAATTATTCTAATATTTTTCCATCTTATGGTATCACTTATCTCTCGAATTCTGTCCTCATGATCCAGTAGTTGTTTTTCTCTTTTAGGCTCTCCCTTTGCTTAGAGGACCCCTTTCAATCTTTCTTGTAGGGCTGGTTTCGTGGTTGCAAATTCCTTTAGTTTTTTTTTTTGTCCTGGAAACTTTTTATCTGTCCTTTTATTTTCAGTGACAGCCTAGCTGGATATAGTATTCTTGGCTGCATATTTTTCTCATTTAGTGCTTTGAAGATATAATGCCAGACCTTTCTGGCCTGCCAGGTCTCTGTGGATAGGACTGTTGCCAATCTAATGTTTCTACCATTGTAGGTTACAGATCTCTTCTCCCGAGCTGCTTTCAGGATTTTCTCTTTGTCTCTGAGACTCGTAAATTTTACTATTAGATGCCAGGGTGTTGACCTATTTTTATTGATTTTGAGAGGGGTTCTGTGCCTCCTGGATTTTGATGCCTGTTTCCTTCCCCAAATTAGGGAAGTTCTCTGCTATAATTTGCTCTAATATACCTTCTGCCCCTCTCTCTCTTTCTTCTTCTTCTGGGATCCCAGTTATTCTAATATTGTTTTGTCTTATGGTATCACTTATCTCTCGAATTCTGCCCTCGTGATCCAGTAGTTGTTTATCTCTCTTTTTCTCAGCTTCTTAGTTTTCCATCATTTGGTCTTCTATATCCCTAATTGCCTCTTCTGCCTCATTTATCCTAGCAGTTAGAGCCTCCATTTTTGATTGCACCTCATTAATAGCTTTTTTTATTTCAACTTGGTTAGATTTTAGTTCTTTTATTTCTCCAGAAAGGGTTTCTCTAGTATCTTCGATGCTTTTTTCAAGCCTAGCTAGTATCTTTATAATCGTCATTTTGAACTCTAGTTCCAACATCTTACTAATGTCCGTATTGCATGGCAGTTTGTACTTACTCTTGTTCTTTTTTGTTGAGATGATTTTTTTCCTTCTTGTCATTTTGTCCAGAGGAGAATAGATGAATGAGAGAACAAAATGCTAACAGGGCAACAACGATCCCAGAGAAATATACACTAAACAAATCAGAAGAGACCTGGAACCAGGGGAAAAGAAAGGGAAAGAAAGGAAAAAGAAAAAAAAAAAAAAGAATATGATCAAATATGATCAGACTGGTGAAAAGGCCAGTGCCACACACTAAATTTTGGGCATATTTTGGTCTGTTAGAAGAAACGGTTTCCCGAAATTTTAAAGAAAGAAAAGCTTATATATGTGCAAAAATAAGGTTAAATACTATGAAGCGAGGGAATATGACTGTAAAGGTGAAAATTATAAAAGATTTTATAAAAGGAATTGATAAGATAGACAAGAAGTTGGTTGAAAAAAGAATGAAGAGGATTTAAAAAAAATAAAAAGGGAAAGAATGTGATCAGGCAGGGGAGTAGAAAAAAAACATACACTAGAGATTTAGGGTATATTTTGATTTGTTAGAAGAAACTATCTCAAAATTTTAAAGAGAGAACAACTTATATATATATGCCAAAAATACGAGTAACTACTATGAAGGGAAAGAATATGACTAAAAATGAAAAATAAAAAACATTTTTTAAGAAAGGGATTGATAAGATGTTGGTTGAAAAAGGGAAAAAGAAAAATTCAAAAAAAGAAAATTAAAAAAATTAACTTTGAAAGACTAAAGAATCATGGTAAAAAAGCCATGAATTCTATGTGCAGTATTCCCCTAGTGCTGAAGTTCTGCCGTTCTCATTGATGGGTGAACTTGGTCTTGGCTGGCTGTTCTTGCTGATGTTCTGGGGGTGGGGCCTGTTGCTGTGGTTCTCAAATGTCTTTGCCCAAGGCGGAATTGCCCTGCCCTTGCTGGGGGCCACGCTAATTAATTTGCTCGGGTTTGCTCTTGGTAGCTTTTGTTCCCTGCAAGCTTTCCGTATAGCTTTGGAGGATGAGAATGAAAATGGCGGCCTCCTAATCTCCGCCCTGGAGGAGCTGAGAACTTGGGGCCCCACTCTTCAGTGGGCCCCCAGAGAAAAGCAGTCAATCACTCCCATCTCCCCAGTCTCTGGCCGCACTTCCTGCCCACCTGGCCTGTGACCGAGTGATTCTATGTCTGACACTTGACCCCATGTGGAGTCTCCAAACCCAGCAGATTCCTGTGGTGCGCTCCCACGCCATTCCTCCCAGGGGAGGAAGCCGAGCCTCCCCCATCTGCCACCTGTTGGGTCCTTGCTGGAAGAGCGGTGGCCTGACTGTGCCATGGACCACAGTTTATGGCAACCCTGAGCTGAGAGCCCACTCCTCCGCTCTGTCCCTGCAGCCAGCTTTCCCGATCTGATACCTGGGAGCTCTGCCGCACTCAGGCACCCCCAGTCTTTCTGTGACCCTGAGGGTCCTGAGACCACACTGTCCCAGCAAGGGTTCCACCCCCCGCTTCGCCACTGGAGCGACATCCCTCAGCAGAGCCGACTTCTAAAAGTTCCGATTTTGTGCTCTGCTGCTCTATCACTCGCTGGTAGCGGCTGATGGAGCACCCCCCCGCCATCTATCTTCCCGAATATTGCCTTGGATTCACTTCTCTGCACGTCCTACCTTCCAGAAAATGGTCGCTTTCTTGTTCAGAGAGTTGCTGCTATTCTTTTCTTCGATCTCCTGTTGAGTTCGTAGGTGTTCACAATGGTTTGATCCCTATCTAGGTGAATTCCTGGGACCAGACAAAATTTAGGTCTCCTACTCCTCCGCCATCTTGCTCCTCCCCCCGTGGGGGGTTTTTTCCTGTTTTTTTTTTTATTCCATTCCATTGGTCTTTCTGTCTATTTTTATTCCAGAAACATATTGTTTTAATATACTTTTGTAATGTATTTTGAGGTTAGGAAGTATGATGTCTCCAGCATTGTTCTTTTCTTTCCCAAAATTGTTTTGGTTATTCAGGGTCACTTGTGGTTCCATATGAATTTTAGGATTTTTTTTTTTATTTCTGTAAATATTATTATTGGGATTTTGATAAAGATTACATTGAATTTGTAGATCTCTTTGGATATTTTGTGCATTTTAACTATATTAATTCTTCTAATCCATAAACATGTGGTGTATTTCCATTTATTTGTACCCCCTTTATTTTATTTCATCAGTGTTTTATAGCTTTAAGTGTACAAGTCTTTCACTTCCTTGTTTATTTCCAAATATTTTATTCTTTTTGATGTTATTGTAAATGGCATTGTTTTCTTAACTTCCTTTTCAGATAGTTCATTGTTCATGTATAGAACTATCATAGGATCCAGCAATCCCACTCTGGATTTATATCCAAAGGAATTGAAATCAAAATCTGGAAAAATATTTGCATCCCCATGTTCATTGCAGCATTATACACAATAGCCAAGACATGAAAGTGAACAAATTTTTCATTATCAGATAAATGGATATAGAAAATGTGGTATATATATACTATGGAATATTAATGATCCTTGAAAAAAGGACATCCTGCCATTTGTACCAGCATGGGTGAATCTAGAAGACATTATTCTATGTGAAATAAGCTAGTCACAGATGGACAGATATTACATGATTCCAATTTTATAAGGTATATAAAATAGTCAAACTCTTAGAACCAAAGAATAGAATGGTGGTTGCCAGGGACTGAGGGAAGGGGTAAATGCAGAGTTGTTATTCAATGATTATAAAGTTTCAGTTGTACAAGATCAAAAATTTCTAGAGACCTGCTCCATAGTACTTATAATTCACAATATGGTATTGAAAACTTTGAAGTATGTTAAAAGGATAAATCTCATGTTAAGTGTTCTTACCATATGTGTCTGCACACACACACATGCACAAATCACAAAAGGACACATGGAAATTTTTGGAGATAACGGATATGTTTAATATCTTGATTGTGGTGATGTTATGGTTGTATGCATATGTCCCAAATCATCAAGATGTATACATTCCATGTGTGAATTTTTTGTTTATCAGTTACACCTCAAAAAGCTTAAAAAGATGGTACAGAAGTTCTAACAAGTAAAAGATATATGAATCTCAGAGCACTAAATGGCATTAAGGTCTATAGAGGAAAAAGAAAGTACTAAGTCCATCACTATCAATAATAACAAAACAAAACAAAAAACAATAAGAAATATTGGAAGAAATATTACAGAGGCATTGTTGCTTTCTCCATTAATCAAGTGTTCTTAGTGAGTATAACAATAAAGAAGTAATAATTAATCAAATTATATGAATTGTTATGCTTCAAATTATACACACACAGAGTGAAATGTAGATAATTTGAAACTTGTTAATAATTAAACTAAAGCAAAGATTTCAATTTATAATCATTAAATTAAGAACATTTTTCATTCTTTAAATGCAGAATTGGTTTACATGATAATTTGTGATTCATATGTCTTGTAGCAAAATGGCATAATAATAGAGAACATGGGTTAGTGGAGTTGAGCCATTACATTTGGAAAGCAGCTGACAACATTATCAAACACCATAAAATATTTTCTCTTTTCCCCACTGACACTATCCCATAAAATTTATCTTACAATGAAATCAGTCAAAAAGAAGGAAAATAACAATGCATTACCCAGACCCTCAATGGAACATCATGTAAAACAACCCTGAATAATTGGAAACAACCTATATTTCTAACAACAGTATATAATAATTAATTGAATAATGTTTTTTTCACTCATGAATCCACATGTTGTCTAGAAAAATAATTAGTGTTCTCTCGCAGTCAGAAAAGGGCTTGTGAAATTACTGCTAGGTGAAAATCAGAATAGAAATTATACAGTGCTATAATTTCAACTACTGAAAAAAACATTTATTCATATGCAAAAAGGACTAACCTGGCACACAAACAATATTATAACATGCATTATGATTGTGGCATTGAAATTCATTTGATGGGAAGATAGAATAATAGAAGGGGTTGAGGAGCAAGGGAAGAAAATCAGTCCTTAGGCAATAAATGAGTAGAGTGGAAATTGTTGCCAGGGAAACTGGTTACTAGGCTCCTGAAATAGCGTAAATGAGAGTTGATGAAATTCTAAACCAAGGCAGACGCTGTGGGGAAAAAGGGAAAGGAAATATTGAGGTTACTACTTTTTTTTTTTTTTTTAAAGAAAGACCATATCATAAAGAAAACTATTTTTTTTTTTTCTTCAGGATAAAAAAAGCAGAAAATAAATCTTAGATGGGCCTTCTGACTATTAGAATAGATTGAAATATTAGTTATTATTTGTTAATTATCTAATCAGTGCCAGGCAATTACTTCTTGTTATCTTTTTATGTAGCCTATGTTTCCATCAGCATCATCATTTTATTTTATTTTATTTTATTTTATTTTATTTTATTTTTTTAAAGATTTTATTTATTTATTTGAGAGAGAGAGTGAGAGAGAGAGAGAGCACAAGAGGGGGAGCGGGAGAGGGAGAAGCAGACTCCCTGCTGAGTAGGGAGCCCGATGCGGGACTCGATCCCGGGACTCCAGGATCATGACCTGAGCCGAAGGCAGTCGCTTAACCAACTGAGCCACCCAGGTGCCCAGCATCATCATTTTAAAGATGAGATGACTAAGGTGGACAGTTAAGTGCCTAGTACCACATCACATAGCCAGTGAGTGGGGGATCTAGAATTCCTACCAGATATCAGACGCTACTTTAGACCTTGAACTACATGCCTAGTGCCTGGACAACGGAGGTGGGATATACAGACCTGACCAAGGCTGAAAGTCATCCTCTCTCTCTCTGATTCTTACTTTTCAATTCTTTTGTTAACCATGTTGCTAAAATCCTTTATCTTCTTCATGCTTGTTACTTTGCTATTCTGAAGATTGAGGTTTGCAGCATTTGCCTCTCTGTGGGAGGTGAAGAGTTAACAGGCTTACAGGGAAGAAGGCTTATGATTTGCCTCCCAGATTAAAGTAAAAAAGAGAAGGGAGATGAGTTCACCCTTCAAGTAATTGTTGAGGATGGGTGAAGGGAGTTGAGGAATATGGGAAGGTGATGGTGGATCTAAAGAAATATCCAAAGGTGGATCTGGTCCCTCTCCCATCATGAGGGAAAAGCACAAGTCCTCAGCCTCCTTGTGGTCCATACCTGGGTAGAGACTGGTAGGAGGGAGCGAGAACTGGATGAATGTGTTATTCGGCAAATTAAAGAAGAGCACAGAAAGCAGGGACCACACTGCAGTAAGTAATGTGTAATTAGCAGTCAGATATGGAAAAAAAAAAAAATGGAAAGAAGCACTGCAGCCCACAAAAACATTGCAAAGATGACTGCATGAGAATTCTCTAAAATCCAAAATGGTTGGATTACAGCCACGAGGTTATATATTTTTTTTATTTTCTATATTCAAAATTTGTAATAAAATTTATACTGTTTATATAAAAATGAATTAAAACCCAGTGAACTTAGTTGTTCCATTTTGTCAGCTCTTCCTGGGACAAAATCATAGCATTACCTTGGTCCCCATATGCACTCAGGACCTTACTTGTAATTTAAATTTAAAGAGAAAAAGATAATTCAGAAAGACATTATACATTATAGGATGGTCAATCTCATCAACCTAGGTATTATCAAGTACATTTAAATTTAAAAGCTGAGTTATCAGTGTATAGCATTAATGTGTGTGTGTAAAAATGTACATCAGTGGACTCCTGGGGGGAGTTCCATACTTGTGGAAATGTATGTGAAGGTAATTTGACAATGTGCAACAAAATATAATTATTATTTCTTAACACACCATTCTCATTTCTAAAAGTATGTAGATTAAGTACTCAAAAATAAGAATAAATATCTTGGTGACTAATACTAGCAAAAATCCTAAAAGTTTCTCCATAAGAAATTTTAAAAAAATTCTATCCCTAATTAATATAACAGAATATTGAGTATTTCTTAAAGTGTATGAGATATTCATATGGAAATATATTCTCAAGTGAAAAATAGCATAAAAACATATACATATATTACCCCATTATTATTTTTTCATAGGATACACAAATACAGCACCATTGAAATATATAAACTAAATTGTGGTTATATAAAGAGAAATGGATTGATTTATTTTGCTTGGCATAATAGTCTCTAGCTCCATCTACATCATTGCAAATGGCAAAATTTCATTCTTTTTTATGGCTGAGTAATATTCCATTGTGTGTATATATACCACTTCTTTATCCAATATCAGTTTATGGGCATTTGGGTTCTTTCCAGCATTTGGCTATTGTTGATAATGCTGCTATGAACATTGGGATGCATGTATCCCATCAAATCAGTATTTTTGTATCCTTAAAAAGAGAGAGGAAAAACAGAAAACAGACACTTAGGGGCCTCTGGGTGGCTCAGTCAGTTAAGCATCTGCTTTCTGCTCACGTCATGATCCCAGGGTCCTGGGATCAAGCCCCGCATCAGGCTCCCTGCTCCGCTGGGGAGCCTGCTTCTCCCTCTCCCATTACCTGTTGCTCCCCCTGATTGTGCTCTCTGTCTCTGTCTCTCTCTCTCTGGGAAATAAATAAATAAATAAAAATCTTTTTTAAAAAGAGAGAAATAAATAAATAAATCCTTAAAAATAAAAAAAAATAAAGATGTTTATTATATTTTGCTTAAGAACACTTGAAATAAAAAATAAAGAAAACTAGTCAGTAGAGTTGTATAATAATCAAAAATGATGTTCCTGTAGATTTTTTTTTGCAAAGTCTAGCAATATAGACAGCATCAATATTTGGTATGTTAAACATGTAACAATGGTGCATAAAACTTCCTGGGAATGCAGAGAGTAGTCAAATGGGAAGAATCAACACTATTTTTGTAATTTAAAAGAAAGATTCTTTACTAACATAAACAATTTACTTAAGTACTCCTTGCTCTGCGACTCAGAATTTGGGTCACAAAATAAATTATGTAAAATATTACATCATATACACAACACATGCGGGGAAGAATACAAATGAAGTTCTTTTATAATGTGTTGAAGCTTAAGCAAACATCAATTTAATATAGAGTGCTATATGTTTAGGATGTTATATAAACCCTCATGGTAACCACAAACCAAAAGCTTATAATAGATACACAAAGAAATATAGAGAAAGGAATCTAAGCATAACACTAAAGGAAGACATCAATCAAAAGGAAAGAGCACAAAAGAGGAAGAAGAGAATAGAGAAAAAGTAGAAAAACAACCAGAAAACAATTATCAAAATGGTAATAAGTACCACCTTACACCAGTTAGAATGGCAAAAATGGACAGGGAAAGAAACAACAAATGTTGGAGAGGTTGTGGAGAAAAGGGAACCCTCTTACACTGTTGGTGGGAATGCAAGTTGGTATAGCCACTTTGGAAAACAGTGTGGAGGTTCCTCAAAAATTGAAAAATAGAGCTACCCTATGACCCAGCAATTGCACTCCTGGGTATTTACCCCAAGGACACAGATGTAGTGAAAAGAAGGGCCATATGCACCCCAATGTTCATAGCAGCAATGTCCACAATAGCCAAACTGTGGAAAGAGCCGAGATGCCCTTCAACAGATGAATGGATAAAGAAGATGTGGTCCATATATACAATGGAATATTACTCAGCCATCAGAAAGGATGAATACCCAACTTTTACATCCACATGGATGGGACTGGAGGGGATTATGCTAAGTGAAATAAGTCAAGCAGAGAAAGTCAATTATCATATGGTTTCACTTATTTGTGGAACATACAGGATAGCATGGAGGACATTAGGAGAAGGAAGGGAAAAATGAAAGGAGGGAAATCAGAGGGAGAGATGAACCATGAGAGACTATGGACTCTGAGAAACAAACAGGGTTTTAGAGGGGAGGAGGGTAGGGGGCTGGGTTGGCCCGGCAATGGGTATTAAAGAGGGCACATATTGCATGGAACACTGGGTGTTATACGAAAACAATGGATCGTGGATCAGCACATCAAAAACTAATGATGTATTGTATGGTGACTAACATAACATAATAAAATTAAAAAATATATATATATATATATCTTGGATATTAAAAAATGGTAATAAGTACATATTTACTAATAATTAATTTAAATGCAAATAGTCTAAGTGCCTCAATTAAATGACAAAGTGACTGAGTGCACACAAAAAACAAGACCCAATGATTTGTTGCCTACAAAAGACTTACATCAGACCTAAATATTCATACAGACTGACAGTGAAGGGATGGAAAAAAGATATTCCATACAAATTAAAGTGAAAAAAAAAAAAGCCAGGGTAGTGATACTAATATGAGACAAAATAGACTTTAAAACAAAAACTGTTACAACAGACAAAGAAAGGCATTACATAATGATAAAAGGACTGATGCAACAAGAGAATATAACAACTGTAAATATCTATGCATCCAACATAGTAGGACCAAAATACATAAAGCAAATATCAACAGACATAAAAGGAGAAATTGACAGCAATACAATAATATTAGAGAACTTTAATACTCCATTTACATTAATGAGTAGATAATCCAGACAGAAAATCAATAAGGAGACAGTGACTTTGAATGACACATTAAATCAGATGAACTTAACTGATATGGACAGAATATGCAAAAACAGAAGAATAAGAGACCTTTAACTATAGGAAACAAACTGAGGGTTGCTGGAGGGGAGGTGGGAAGGATGGGGTAACTGGGTGATGGGCATTAAGGAGGGCACTTGAAGTAATGAGGCCTGGGTGTTACATGCAACTGATGAATCACTAAATTCTATCTCTGAAACTAAGAATACAGTATATGTTAATTAAATAGAATTTAAATAAAAATTTAATTTAAAAGCAGAATATACATTCTTTTCAAGTGCCCAAGGAACATATCCTAGGATAGATTACATATTAAGTCACAAAACAAGTCTCAATAAATTTAAGAAGATTGAAATCATATCAAGCATCTTTTTCTGACCACATGTTGTGAAACTGAAAGTCAATTATGAGGAAAAAAAAAAAACTGGAAAAAAAACCCTAAGACACGTGGATGCTAAACAGCATGCTACTAAACAACAAATGGGCCAACAAAGAAACCAAAGACAAAATTAAAAAAAAAAAATCTGGAGATTAATAAAAATGGAAAAACAATGGTTCAAAATATTTGAGACATAGCAAAAACAGTTGTAAAAGGGATGTTTACAGCGACATAGCCCTAACTCTAACAAGAAAAATCTCAACTCAGCAATCTAACCTTACACCTAAAGGAACTACAGAAAGAACAACAACAAAAAAGCCTAAAAGACTAAAATTAGCAGTAGGAAGGAACTAATAAAGATCAGAGTCGGAAATAAATGAAACAAAGACACACACACACACACACACACACACACACACACACACACACAGGAAAAGATCAACAAAACCAAGAGACGGTTCTTTGAAAAGATAAACAAAACTGATAAGTCATTAGCCAGACTCAGTCAAGGAAAAAATAGAGAGGACTCAAATAAAATCAGAAATGAAAGAGAAGTAACACCACCACAGAAATATAAATAATTATAATTAAGGAGGGCAGGTACTGCATGGAGCACTGGGTGTTATATGAACACAATGAAGCATGGATCATTACATCAAAAATTAATGATGTATTGTATGGTGACTAACATAACATAATAAAATAAAATTTTAAAAAATACTACCAAAAAAATTGCAGGTCAACAGATTGGACAACCTGGAAAAAGTGGATAAATTTCTAGAAACATACAATCTCCCAAACTGAATCGAGAAGAAATACAAAATTTGAGCAGACCAATTACTGGTAATGAAATTAAATCTGTAATTAAAAAAAAAAAGTTAAAAGAAAAACTATCAACACACAGAAGTCTAGGACATGATGGCTTCATAGGTGAATTGTCCAAAACATTTAAAAATACTTCTCAAAATATTCCAAAAGAAGGAGGAGACAGAGAAGGAGGAGAAGGAGGGAAATATTCCAAATTCAATTTATGAGGTCAGCATTATGCTAATACCAAAACCAGACAAAAACTAAAAAAAGAAAACTGCAGGCTAAATACTGATGAACACAGTGCAAACATCTTCAACAAAATAGTAGCAAACCAATTCAACAATACATTAAAAAGATAATTCACCACAATCAGGTGGGATTTATTGTGGGATAGAGGGATGGTTCAGTATTAGCAAATCAACCAACATTATACACCACATTAACAATATGAAGGGTAAACACCATATAATAGTATCAAAGGTACAAAAAAGAATATTTGGCAAAGTTTAACATCTATTCATGACAAAACTCTCAACAAAGGAGGTTTAGAAGGAATATGCCTCAATATTATAAAGGCATATATGGCAAACCCACAGCTAATATCTTACTCAATGATAAAAAACTGAAAACTTTTTTTCTAAGATCAGGAATGAGACAAAGATGTGCACTCTCACCACTTTTATTCAACATAGTAATAGAAGTCCCTACTGCATTAATCAGACAAGAAAAAAGGCATCCAAATTAGTAAGGAAGAAGTAAAACTATTACTATTTGCAAATGACACTACATATAGAAAATACTAAAGACCCCACTAAAAAATTATTAGAACTAATAAATAAATTTTGCAAATTTACAAGATGCAAAATTAATATAGAGAAATTGGTTGCATTCCTATACACTATTACAAAGTAGCAGAAGGAGAAATTAAGAAAACAATCCCACTTATAAATGCATCAAAAATAATAAAATACCTAGGAATAAATTTTACCAAGGAGGTGAACAATCCGTACTCTCAAAAATGTAGGATACTGATGAACATAAAGATGACAGAGATAAAAAAGAAAAAGATATATCATGTTTATGAATTGGGATAATTAATATTGTTAAAATGTGCATACTATCCAAAGCAATCTACAGGGCAACACAAACCCTCTGAAAATACCAATAATATTTTTTTACAGAACTAGATCAAATAATACTAAAATTTGTATGAAACAACAAAAGATCTCAAATAGCCAAAGAAATCTTGAGAAAGAACAAAGATGGAGGTATCATAAGATCACATTGAAGCTATACTACAAAACTATAGGAATCAAAACTTTATGGTACTGGCACAAAAATAGACACACATATCAATGGAACAGAATAAAGCCCAGAAATAAATCCACTTTATATAGTTAAATAATCTATCACAAAGGAGACAAGAATATACAGTGGGAAAAAAAATCTGTCTCTTCAGTAGATGGTGTTGGGAAAACTAGACAACTCCATGCAAAAGAATGAAACTGGATCACTTTCTTACACCATACACAAAAATAAACTCAAAATGGATTAATACCTAAATGTAAGACCTGAAAGCACAAAACTTCTTAAAAAAACAGGCAGCAATCTCCTGGGCATTGGAGTTAGCAACGTTTTTCTGTATATTTCTCCTCAGGCAAGAGAAACAAAAGAAAAAACAAACAATTGAGATTACATCAAATTAATACCCTTTTGAACAACAAAGGAAACCATCTACAAAGCAAAAGACAACCTACTAGATGGAAGAAGATATTTGCAAATGATATATCTGATAAGGGGTTAATTTCCAAAATATATAAAGAGCAACAACTCAACATAAAAAATCCAATTATAAAATGGGCAGAGGATCTGAATAGACATTTTTCCAAAGAAGACATACAGCTGTCCAACAGACACAAGAAAAGATGCTGAATATTACTTATCATCAGGGAAATGCTTATCAAAACCACAATGAGATATCACCTCACATCAATCAGAATGGCCAGTATCAAAAAGACAAGGTATAAAGAGTGTTGGCAAGGATGTAATGTAAAGGGAACACTTGTGTACTGTGGGTGATAATGTAAATTGGTGCAGCCACTTTGGAAAACAGTATGGAGGTTCCTCAAAAAATTAAAAATAAAGAGGGTATGTATTGAATGGAGCATTGGGTGTTATACGCAAACAATGAATAATGGAACACTACATCAAAAACAAACAAACAAAGAAACAAACAAATAAATAAATAATTACTGTATAATCCAGTAATTTCACTGCTGGGTGTTTGTTTACCCAAAGAAAATGAAAACACTAATTCAAAAAGACACATGTGCCCCTTTGTTTATTGCAGCATTATTTACATTAGCCATGATGTGGAAGTAACCTAAATGTCCATCAATAGATGAATGAATAAAGAAAATGTGATATACATATATAGAATAAAGAAAATGTGATATACACACACACACAATAAAATAACACAATAAAATATCACTCAGTCATAAAGAGAATATATATATTGTGATATATATACAGGGAGACAATTGCCTTCTCAGGAGCCTCTAGGCTTTTTAAGAATTCAAATTTATAATATATATTTATTAATTTTATTTCTTTATATTGGGGTAGAAATATAAAGAAAAAGTTTTTCTATGGGGATTCAGCTTGGAAATTAGTCGGTGATGATTTAATTGAAAAACAAAAGTGCCAGAGTGTTATGGCTCAAGTAGCACATCCATGGAAAGAAACTGCTCATCCCAGGGACATCATCTGAAAAGATTAAAATTAACAGAGTATGAACCTAACCTAGATTAAGAATAATGTTTCTTCCTACCAGTCATACTGGAAAAAAACTCATCATTCGTGGAGCATTTGGCAGAATACACAGGAGAGTTTTCTTCAGTTGTGAACAATTAGCTTAGAGTGAATGCTGATCTGACCCACCCAAACAAATTTTAACTATTTAAGTAACTCAACTGAATTCCGGAGTATCTGAATCAAGAATGTAGAGAATGAATATTTAGTGGCTCTGAGAAGATAACATTCAAAATATCTGCCATTCAATACCAGACATACAAAGAAAGGAGAAAATTTAACAAAATTGAACATAGAGAAAAAAGATTAAAAAATCAGTGGGCTGTGAGACAATTTCAAGCAGCACAGTGACATATTGTATATACATGTTATTTGTGTTTCCCAGAAAAACTGAAAATGTAATGGTGAAAATTTTTCAAATTTTGATAAAAGTGTAAATCCACACATTCAAGAAGCATAAGGAACCCAAGGACAAGAAACTTAAAAGAATACTATAACAATGTAGCTCGTAATCAAAACACCCACACCCAATGGACAAAGAGAAAATTTAATAACAAACAAAGAAAAAAAAAACACATTACATACATAGGAAAAAGATAAGGATGACAGCATATACACTGTTAGAAACAGTGGAACAATATCTTTTTTTTTGGTCAACCATTTGAATATATTATATATGAATTAGAACAAATCATATCTAATTGTCACAACTAGCAAAAAAAGCTGTGGTAGATGATTTTTGAGATTTTCTTAAACTCTAAATGTCTAGATTCTTCCCAATTTTTTTCTTTTTTTAAATTATGCTATGTTAGTCACCATACAGTACATCATTAGTTTTTGATATCTTTAAAGCACTAAACAAAGAAAAACCTATAAACATAAATTTTAAACACAGTGAAAAAAAGCTTTCAAAAAGATGTAAAATGAAGGCTTTTTTGGGCATAGGAAAGTTGAATGATGGAAGTGATTTCATTTAATTTGCAAAGTAGGGAGCTGGAGTGTTAGGACCAGAGGGGAGAGGGGTGGGGGGATGGGTTAGCCTGGTGATGGGTATTAAGGAGGGCACATACTGCATGGAGTACTGGGTGTTATATGAAAACAATGAAGCATGGATCACTACATCAAAAACTAATGATGTGTTGTATGGTGACTAACATAACATAATAAAATAAAATTTTAAAAAAATACTGGTTTGAAGGGACACATACTCTGTGATGTTTATAGCAGCATTATCAACAAGAGCCAAATGACAAGATTTCATTCTTTTTTGCAACAACAGGGATGGAGCTGGAGAGTATTATGCTAAGTGAAATAAGTCAGTCAGAGAAAGACAAATACCATATGATTTCATACACATGTAGAATTTAAGAAACAAAACATATGAACATAGGGGAATAAAGAGAGGCAAACCAGAAAACAGACTCTTACATATAGAGAACAAACTGAGGTTTACCAGAGGGGAGGTGGGTGGAGGGATGGGTTAAATGGGTGATGGGGATTAAGTAGTGCATTTGTAATGAGCACTGAGTGTTGTATGTAAGTGATGAATTGCTAATTTCTATACCGGAAAGTAATGTTATACTGTATGTTAACTAACTGGAATTAAAAAAAAAAAAAAAAAACTTGAAAAAAAGAAAAAAATATAATAATTTTGTATGGTGACAGATGGTAGATAGACTTACTGTGGTGATCATTTCATAATGCATATAAATATTGAATCACTATGTTGTATACCTGAAACTAATGCAATATTGTATGTCAATAAAAAAGAATAATGTCAACTTTTTAAAAATAAACACACACACACACACGCACATTCATGCACACACAAAACATTGAAGCCAACCTAAAAGAGCTTGCAAGAGCCAAATGTGGAATACTTTGAACAACAAAATATATTACACTAGTATTAGGTTATAACCCAAAAGACAAAATAGGCATTTATGAGTCCATACTGATATAAAAACATGATTGAAAAAAGAAATGAAAAAGAAAGGACAAATCTTAAGTCACAGAAGAATTCCAATTAATGAATGTAGAATTGAAGGCAATAGAAAATCATCATTAGGTCATCACAAAAAATAATGCTGCAGGCAAGATTCAAGATAAATTCTAAAATCACTGAGTGAAACTTTAAAGAGAAACAGGATAACAAGGTAGTCACACAGTCTGAAATAATGTGTGTGAAATAATTTCCTCAAAATATATATTAGTGTTTTTTTTTCAGTTTTATCAAGATATAATTGAACATATAAAGGTGTAAGTTTAAGGGGTACAATGTGATGATTTCATACACATATATATTGTTAAATGATATACACACAATAACAGTTAATATATCTATCATCTAACATGATTGCATTTTTTTATGGTGAGAACATTTAAGGTCTACTTTCTAAGCAATTTCAAGCATATAGAACAGTATTAATTACATTCCCTGTACTGTATATTTGATCCCCAGAATTTACTCATAAATGGAAGTTTGCACACTTTGATTAACATTTCTCCATTTTCGGGGTGCCTGTGTGGCTCAGTCCTTAAGCATCTGCCTTCCGCTCAGGACATGATCCCTGAGTCCTGGGATTGGGCCCCGCATCGGGCTCCCTGCTCCTCAGGAAGCCTGCTTCCCCTCTCACACTCCCCCTGCTTGTGTTCCCTCTCTCGTTGTGTATCTCTCTGTCAAATAAATAAATAAAATCTTAAAAAACAAAAACAAAAACAATTCTCCATTTTCTCTGACACCCAGTCCTTGTTTTTTTTTCCACACATAAATGAGTTCATACAGAATCTCTTTTTCTCTGTTATTTCACTTAGCATAATGCCCTCAGTGTTCATACATGTTGGCACAAATGTCAAGATTTATTTCTTTTTCATGGTGAATAATGCTCCATCATATGCATATACCACATTTTCTTTATCCATTCATCTACTGATGGAAACTTACATTTTTCCATGTTTTGGCTATTGTGAATAATGCTGCAATGAACATGGTGTTGCAGATAGATTTTCAAGATAGTGATTCCTTCCCTTTCAAATACATATCCAAAAATGGGATTGGTGGATTATTTGATAATTCCATGTTTAGCTTTTTGAATAACCTCCATAGTGTTATTGTGGCTATTCCAAATTGCATTCCCAGCAACAGTGTGCAAAGATTGCCTTTTTCCACATCCTTGCCGGCCCTTGTAATCTCTTGTCTGTTTGATATGGTCATTCTTACATGTGTGTGGGGGGGATATTTCATTGTATTTTTGATTTGCATTTTCCTGATGTCTAGTGATGATAAACACCTTCACATGTACCTGTTGGCAATTTATATGTCTTATTTGGAAAAATGTCTATTTAGGTCCTTTGCCCATTTTTTAATCAGACTATTTGATATTTTGCTATTGAGGTGTAAGTTTTCCTTATATATTTTGAATATTAACACCTTATCAGATATATAGTTTGCAAATATTTTGCCTCTTTCTGCAGGTTATGTGTCCATTTTGTTTACTGTTTCTTTTTTTTTTTTAAGTTTCTATTTCAATTCCAGTATAGTTAACATACAGTGTTATATTAGTTTCGGGTGTAGCATATAGTTATTCAACAATTCCATGCATCACTCAGTGCTCAACACAAGTGCAGTCCTTAGTCCCTAAAACCTATTTTACCCATCCTTCCACCCACTTTTCCTATGGTAACCATCAGTTTGTTCTCTATAGTTAAGAGTCGTTTCCTTGGTTTGTCTTTCTGCCACCACCCAATTTGTTTTGATTCTTAAATTCCACATGAGTGAAATTATATGGTATTTGTCTTTCCCTGACTTATTTAGTTTAGTATTATACTCTCTAGCTCCATCCATGTCATTGCAAATGGCCAGATTTCATTTTTTATGGCTGAATAATATTCCATTGTTGCTTTTGTTGTGCAAATATTGATTTTTGCTTTTGTTTCTTGTGCTTTGGTATCATATCTAAAAAGTAATTTTCAAGACCGACATCAAAGAGCTGTTTCTTTCTTTCTTTCTTTATTTTTTTCCTACAGACTCATGGTCTCTGGTCTTACACTTAAGTCTAATTCATTATGAGCTAATTTTTGTTAGTGGGATAAGGTAGGGGAGAAAGTTCTTCTTCTTCTTTTTCCTCTTCTTCTTCATTTTTTTTTTTTTGCATGTGAATGTCCAGTTTTCCCTGCACCATTTAGTCAAAAGACTATCTTTACCCCCATTGAGTATTCAAGGCTTCCTTGTCAAATATTAATTGAGTGCATATGCATGAGATTATTTCTAGGTTCTTGATTTTGTTCCATTGATCTATGTATCTGTTTTTATGCCAGTACCATAGTTTTATGATAACTGTAATTTTATAGTATAGTTTGAAATCAATAAATGTGATGTGTCCAGCTCTGTGTTCCTTTTTCAAGATTGTTTATGCTATATAAATTATGTGAAAACAATGAATCATGGACCACTACATCAAAAACTAATGATGCACTGTATGGTGACTAACATAACATAATAAAATAAAAATAAATTAAGAAAATAAATTTAAGATGACATATAAATTTTGTGATGACATATAAATTTTGAAATTATTTTTTCTATTTATGTGAAAAATGCAATTGGAATTTTGACAGAGATTGCATTTTCATCTATGAATGGTTTTGGGTAGTATGGTCATTTTAACCATATTGTTCCAATCCATAAACATGGAATATATTTCCACTTATTTGTGTCTTCTTCAATTTTTTCATTAATGTTTTATAACCTTTAGTCTACACATATTTCACCTCCTTGGTTAAATTTAATTCCTAATTATTTTATTGTTTTTTATATTACTGTTGGTGGTATTGTTTTTTATATTACTGTTGGTGGTATTGTTTTCCTTATTTTCTCAGATAGTTAGTTGTCAGTGTGTAAAAATTCAACAGATTTTTGTATGTTGATTTTGTATCTTACAATTTTACTGAATTTGTTCTAACACTTTCTTGGAGGAGTTATTAGGGATTTATGTATATAAGATTATGCTATCTGAAAATAGAGATAATTTTATTTTGTCCTTTTCTGTTTGGATGAGTTTTATCTTTTTTCTTACCTTGTTTCTCTAGCTAGGGCACTGATTATTTTAACATATATTTACACATTGTTTGATGTTACTCCTTCTAGTAAGTGGTGGAATTTAATTCCTCTCTTCTTGAGTGTGGTCTTGAATTAGTGATTTCCTTCTTATAAATGGAAAGGAACAAAAATTAATTTAAGAGTGAATACATCTGGCAGATACCACTCTCAGTGATTAATATCAGCAATAAACTCATATGAGGAATTTAAGAAACAAAACAGATGAACATAAGGAAGGGACTGAAAAATAAAATAAGATAAAAACAGAGGGAGGCAAACCATAAGAGACTCTTAAATATAGGGAACAAACTGAGGGTTGCTGGAGGGGAGGTGTGTGGGGAGATGGGGTAATTGGGTGATGGACATTAAGGATGTATGTAATGGGCATAAGGATGGGCATAAGGATGATGTAATGAGCACTGGGTGTTACATGCAACTGATGAATCACTAAATTCTACCCCTGAAACTAATACTACACTGGATGTGAACTAACTTGAACTTAATTAAAATTTTGAGAAAAAATAATGTTGATATCATGTATACTCTGATATAATATGGTAAAAGAGGCACCTCACTTCTGTGTCATTTCCCCAAATTCACAACCCAAGTATTATCATGAGAAAACATCAGACAAATAAATATAAATGGATGGATATCCTTCAAAATGCCTCACTAGTTCCCTTCAAAATTGTCAAGGTCACAAGGAACAAACATAGAAAGTGCCACAGATGAGACTAAGTAGATATGATGACTAATGCAGTATGGTATTATGGATTAAATTCTGGAACAGAAAAAAAAAAGGACATTAGCAGAAATAAAAATTAAATAAAAATAAGTCTGAAGTTTTGTTAATAGTATTGCATCATTGTTAATTTCTTAGTTTTGATAAATAAATGACTGTTTTAAGAAGATGTGGGATATATATGCAATGTATACTCAGCCATAAAAAGAATGAGATTTTGCCATTTTCAGCAACATGGATGGACTTAGATAGCATTATGTTAAGTGAATAAGTCAGACAGAGAAAGATAAATACCACAGGAGTTCACTTAATATGCAGACTCTGAAAAAATGAGCAAGCAATAAATATAAAAAAGCAGAAACAAATGGATAATTGTCAAAGAGGAGGTCTGGGGAATGGGCCAAATGAGTGAAGGGGAGTAGGAGGTACAGCCTTCCAGTTATGGAATTAATAACTCCCATAGATGAAAAGTACAGCATAAGGAATACACCCAATGTAATTGTAACAGTGCTGTATGGTGACAGATGGTAGCTACACTTGTGATGAGCACAGCATAACATATAGAGTTGTCAAATCATTATTGTACACCTGACACTAATGTGACATAGTGTTTCAACTACACTTTAATAAAAAAATTTAGAACCCAGGCACTGTGGTGGCACAGTCAGTTAAGGGACCTACTTTTGGTTTCAGCTCAGGTCTTGATCTCAGGGTTGTGGGATCAAGCTTTGCATCAGGCTCCATGCTTAGCACTGAGCCAGCTTGAGGCTCTCTCTGCCCCCTTTCCTCCCCCCCCCGTCTCTTTCTAAAATAAATAAAGAAATAAATATTTTAAAAATTAAAATCAAAAATGTAAAAATTGGGGCACCTGGGTGGCTAAGCGTCTGCCTTCGGCTCAGGTCATGATCCCAGAGTCCTGGGATCAAGCCCCGCATCAGGCTCCCTGCTCAGCAGGAAGCCTGCTTCTCCCTCTCCCACTCCCCCTGCTTGTGATCCCTCTCTTGCTGTGTCTCTCTCTGTCAAATAAATAAATAAATAAAATCTTTTTTAAAAAAGTAAAAATTGTCAGATTTGACACAACAGCAAGACTGTCCTACAGGTTGCCTACAAAAAATCTCTTTAAATATAAAGACAACAATAAATTAAAAATAAACAGATAGAAAATACATACTATGCTAACACTAAGTAGAAGGAAACTGTGTTGATTATTCCAACACATTGGACAGAGTAAATTTTAGAGCAAAGAACATTTCCATATCATTTCATACATACAACAGAAAATATTCTTCAAGAAGACATAATAGTACTTAATATACATATACTAAATATAGAGCTTCAACATAAATGAGTTTAAAACAGATAGCTCTGCAAGCAAATAAACAGAACTATAACTATAGTTGGCAATTTCAATGTTTCTCTCAATAATTGTTAGAACAAGTAGACAGACAATGAGCAAGGGTATTAAAAAGTTATCATTATAAACCAAACTGACCTAATTGATATTGACATAGCATGCAACCCAATAATATCAGAATATGCATTCTTTTTGGGTGCACATGTAACATCTGTGCAGGTAGATCATATTCTGGACCATAAAAAAAACAAAACACCCTCAATATATTTAAAAGGATTCAAGAAAACAAAATGTGTTATTTTCTGACTATGAAGGAATTAAATTAAGAATCAACAACTTAATGATCTTGGCAGTATCTCTAAATATTGAAAAACTAAATAACATATTTCTAAGTAACCCACAGGTCAAAGAAAAAAATTCAAAAGGAAGAAACACATCAAAATGTGTGGGATGTTCATGAACAAGTTCTTAGGGGGGAAAATGTATAGGATTAAAATACATTATAAATAAAAAGGTCTCAAATCAATACTTTCATCTTCCATTTTAAAAGAACCAGAAAAGGAAGAGCAAATTGTAACCTGAGTAAGTAGAAGAAAGGAAATAATAAATATCAAGACTAGAAACTGGAGAAAGAATAGAGGATATCAGTAAAACAAAAAACTGATTCTTTGAAAAGATCAAGTGTATTGAAAATTCCCTACCCAAACTGCTCAGAATCATAAGAGAGAAAATACAAATTACTAATATCAAGAATGAAGGAGGCAACAACAGTACAGTTTTAAAAAATATTAAAGGGGGATACCTGGCTCAGTCCATTAAATGCTTTACTCTTGATTTCAGCTCAGGTAATGATCTTAGGGTCATGAGATTGAGCCCCATGTCTGGCTCTGCACTGGGCATGGAGCATGCTTAAGATTCCCTTTGCCCCTCCCCTCCCTGCTCATGCTCTCTCTCTCTCTCTCTCAAAAAAAAAAAAAAAAAAAAGTGTTGAAGGGACATAAAAGAATATAATGAACAACTTTATATTAATGAATTCCACAAATTAGTAATGGATAACTCTCTTGAATGGCACAAAAACCCCAACCTCACTCTTCTAATATATAATCTGAATATCTCTATACCTTTTAAATAAGTGGGATTTTGAGTAAAAGTCCTTCTGACTAACAAAACTGTTAGAACCAAGGGGATTTTTAAAAGAAAAATCTGTTTTACCTAATATCTGAAAATTTATTTATGTAACTAACAAAACTAACAAAGTAAAAAAGTTAAAAACAAACAAAATCCAAATGATCTTCTCAATAGTGAAGGAAAGCATAATACTTAACAGTGAAAAACTACATTATATCTTTGTAAAATTAGGAACAGTACAAGAATGTCTAATGTTACTCCTGGAGGTTCTAGCAGTACAACAGAACAAGAAAAGACATAGACCTCCAGACTAGACATAAAGAAGATACTATATTTATTATCAAATGACAGGATCATTAATGTAGAAGAGCTGAGGGAATCTACACACCCACCCACCCACCCCCCTACACACACCCTATTACCTATCATACCTAAAATGGCAGGATATAAGATCAATATTAAAAAAATCAATTTTATTTATTAGTTTGTTTTTTATTTTTTTAAAGATTTTATTTATTTGATAGAGAGAGACACAGCGAGAGAGGGAACACAAGCAGGGGGAGTGGGAGAGGGAGAAGAAGGCTTCCCGCAGATCAGGGAGCCCAAAGCAGGGTTAGATCCCAGGACCCTGGGACCACGACATGAGCCGATGGCAGACCCTTAATGACTGAGCCACCCAGGCACCCCCAAAAAACGAATTTTATTTATATATATGCACTAGCAAAAAACAATTAGAATTAAAGAGAAAAAATGTATAATAGGATCAAAAATTCATGAAGTAAATGGGGATAAATTTGACAAAAATCTTGAGACCTATATACTAAAAATTACAAAGCATTGCTGGAAGCAATTAAGGAAGACTTAAGTAACCTCTGTGTGTCAGAAGATTCAATAGTACAATTTATTCCCAAACTATTGATAGATTCTACATGATTCTAATCAAAATCATAGCAGATATATTGGTAGAAGTAGACAAATTGATTCTAAAATTCTTTTTTTTTTAAGATTTTATTTATTTATTCAACAGAGTGAGAGAGAGAACATGAGGGGGGAGGCAGGGCAGAAGGAGAGGGAGAAGCAGGCTCAGGGAGCCTGACACTGGGCTCGATCCCAGGACCCTGGGATCATGACTGGAGCCAAAGACAGACGCTTAACAGACAGCTACCCAGACGCCCCTGATTCTAAAATTCTTGTTAAAATGCAAAGAAACTAAAATAGTTAAAGCATCATTGAAAGAGGAATCATCTTACACAGTTGGTGGGAATCCAAGCTGGTACAGCCACTCTGGAAAACAGTATGGAGGTTCCTCAAGACGTTAAAAATAGAGGTACCCTATGACCCAGCAATTGCACTACTAGGTACTTACCCCAAAGATATAGGTGTAGTGAAAAGAAGGGGCACATGCACCCCAATGTTCAGCAATGTCCACAATAGCCAAACTGTGGAAGGAGCTGAGATGCCCTTCAACAGATCAATGGATAACGATGTGGTTCGTATATACAATGGAATACTACTCAGCCATCAGAAAGGATGAATACCCACCAGTTGCATCGACATGGATGGAACTGGAAGGGATTATGCTAAGTGAAATAAGTCAAGCAGAGAAAAACAATTATCATATGGTTTCACTCATATTTGGAACATAAGGAATAGAGTGGAGGACCATAGGGGAAGGGAGGAAAAACTGAATGGGAAGAAATCAGAGAGGGAGACAAACTATGAGAGACTCTGGACTCCAGGAACCAAACTGAGGGTTTTAGAGAGGAGAGGGGTGGAGAGATGGAGTAAGGTGATGGGTATTAAGTAGGGCACATGTGGTGATGAGCACAGGGTGTTGTATGCAACTAATGAATAGTTGGACACTACATCAAAAACTAATGATGTATTATATGTTGGCTTATTGAACATAACAAAAAATAATAAAAATAAAATAAAAAAGAAAGGGAAGAATAAAAATGAAATCTCAACCGTATCTCATTGTAAGACATGATAATGTAATATTAATCAAGACAATGTGGTATTTTTTAAATTTAAATTCAATTAGCCAACAGACAATATGGTATTAATGTAAGATAGGTAGATAGATCAATGGAATAAAATAGAAAGTCCAGAAAGAGAATGATATATACACAGATAACCGAATTTTGGCAGTTACAAAGGCAATACAGTGTTGAAAAGAGTCTTTTTGACAGAATGAACTTTAATCCATAACTTATGTGTTATACAAAATAGAGTTAAAATTTATAATTATAAAATATGCTATTTACATTATAAATGTACCCCCAAATTAAATTTAACACTATAAAACTTCTAGAAGAAAACATAGGAGGAATAATGTGATACCTTGGGCTAGAAAAATATTTAACTATGGCATCAAGATGCACAATCTCTTAAAGAACAAACTGATAAACTGGACTTAATGTAAGAACATCTGATCTCAATAAATACTGTTAAAAAAGAAAAGGGCTAAGGGTCCCTGACTGGCTCAGTAGGTAGAGCATACTACTCTTCATCTCAGGATTGTGAGTTCGAGCCCCACGTTGGGTGTAGAGATTGCTTATAAATAAAATCTTTAAAAATAAATAAATAAATAAAAATACTAGCTGCAACTAAGATAAAGTAATTCCAAAGCACAATTCACCAATGATGATACATGTTTGATGAAAAGCACATGAAAAGGAGATCAGTATCATTAGCCATTAGGCAAATGCTTTTGAAATTACAATGAGATACCACCACATTCCTATTAGAATGGCCAAAATTAAAAAGACTACTAACTGTTTGTGATAATGTGGAGGAACTCCTACTTTCATGCACCTCTAGCAGGTTTGTAAAATGTTACAACAATTTTGGAAAAAACATTTTAGCAATTTCTCTAAAAGTTAAATATCCACCTACCAAATGATCCAAGCTTTCCATTTATAGGAAGAGAAGTGAAGGCATATGCTCATACGAAGTCTTTTACATGAATGCTTATAGCAATTTATATATATATATATATATATATATATATATATATATATATATATATTTTATTATGTTATGTTAATCACCATACATTACATCATTAGTTTTTGATGTAGTGTTCCATGATTCATTGTTTGCGTATAACACCCAGTGCTCCATTCAATATGTGCCCTCTTTAATACCCATCACCAGGCTAATGCATCCCCCTACCCCCCTCCCCTCTAGAACCCTCAGTTTGTTTTTCAGAGTCCATAGTCTCTCATGGTTTGTCTCCCCCTCCGATTCCCCCCCTTCATTCTTCCCCTCCTGCCATCTTCTTCTTCTTCTTCTTCTTCTTCTTTTTTTTTTAACATATAATGTATTATTTGTTTCAGAAGTACAGGTCTGTGATTCAACAGAACATGTGGTATATATATACAATGGAATATTATGCAGCCATCAAAAGGGATGAAATCTTACCATTTGCAATGACGTGGATGGAACTGGAGGGTATTGTGCTGAGTGAAATAAGTCAATCAGAGAAAGACATGTATCATACGACCTCACTGATATGAGGAATTCTTAATCTCAGGAAACAAACTGAGGGTTGCTGGAGTGGTGGGGGGTGGGAGGGATGGTGTGGCTGGATGCTCATAGCAATTTTATGTGTAATAGACCTAAACTGGAAACAATTAAATGTTATCAACAGAGGTTAAACAAACTGTTTAAGTGGTTAAACAAAATGGCTAAACAAATGCAGACTGTGGCATATTGGTACAATAGGATACTATTCAGCAACAAATGAATAAATGCTTGGTATATGCTATAACATGGATGGATCTCAAAGTAGCTATGTTATGGGGCACCTGGATGGTTCAGTCAGTTAAGCATCTGCCTTCAGCTCAGGTCATGATCCCAGGGAGCTGGCATCGAGCCCCACATTGAGCTCCTTGCTCAGTGGGGAGTCTGCTTCTCCCTCTCCTCCCTGCTCATGCTCTTTCTCACTATCTCTCTCTCTCAAATGAATAAATAAAATCTTAAAAAAGTAGCTATGCTAAGTGAAAGAACCCAAATAGAAAAATACATGCTGTATGATTCCATTTATATTAAATTTTAGAAAATGTAGACTAGTTTACTATGTCAGAAAGCAGATCTTTGGTTACATGAAAGTAAAGTGGGTAGGAGAGTAATTATAAATGAACGTGTGGAAAATTTTGAGCATAATGGACACGTGTATTATCTTAATTGGGGTAAAAAGGGGTAATTAACTCATTAATATACATGTGTCAAAATTTATCAAATTATATCCTTTAAATACATGCCCTTTATCATATATCAATTATACCTCAATAAAGATGTTAAAAATGAACCTTAGGGATTCACCTGTGAGAAGAGACAGTGGTAAACAAATTGAGATACAGGATACCTGAAATTTTTAAAGGCACATATTAAACAGTATCTATAGACATACTTTACTCACCCCCGTAATGATGGGAAGGGTCTTAATACCCTGGAGGGAAACCTGTAGTTCTAGACCCGAGTCTACTATGAGCAGTAAAGCCTCTTCTCATATTTTCTTGGAGGGTAGAGAATTTCATCCAAAAAGGTTGCAGTAGACATAAAATAGAGGAAACTAGAGTACCAGGAAGGGAGAAAGGATACACTCAAGTTGTCTTGTCAGAGGCTATGGTACAATTAAGAATTTGTTCAGATGTTGTTCCAGGTTTCTGGTTCAGAACTTCAAAATCCCTTATACGTTCCTGAGTGATGGAGTGTCTTTGCTTGCTAGTGAGATTAATTATGGTGGGCCAATAAATAACTTGAAAATGATATGAGGGCTGGTTATCAGAAAGATCAATCACATGATTAGATTATTGGAACTTTCAGCTTCCAGACCTCCAGAGTGGGGAGGGTGGCTGGAGATTGAGCTCAATCAATTGACCAACCATTTAAGCACACATGACTACATGAAACCCCAATAAAAACTCTTGACACTGAAGCTCAGTAGAGCATCCTGGTTCATGAATACATTTATGTAGTAAGAGGGTTATGTGCCCTGACTCCATGGAGACAGGGCATGGAAAATCTATGTTGGAAATGAACATAGGGGGGAGAAAAGAGACAAAAATCAAGAAACAGATGATTCATTGGTTGATTGATTGACTTTCAATTTTTCAATTTAAATTCAATTACCCAACATATAATACATCATTAGTTTCAGATGTAGAATTCAATACTTCATCAAGTTGCGTATAACACCCAGTGCTTATCACATCACATGCCCTCCTTAATGCCCATCACCCAGTTACCCCAGCCCCCCACCCACCTCCCATCCAGCAACCCTCAGTTTGTTTCCTATAGTTAAGGGTCTCTCATGGTTTGTCTCCCTTTCTGATTACTTCCAAGTTTTTATTTACATTCCAGTTAGTTAACATATAGTGTAATATTACTTTCAGGAGTAGAATTTAGTGATTCATCACTTACATACAACACCCAGTGCTCATCACAACAAGTGCCCTCCTTAATACCCATCACCCATTTAGCCCATCCTCCTGCCCAATTCCCCTCCATCAACCTTCAGTTTGTTCTCTGCAGTTAAAAGTCTAGTTTATGGTTTGCCTCTCTCTCTCTACTTTTCCCTCCCCTATGTTCATCTGTTTCATTTCTTAATTTCCACATATGAGTGAAATCATATGGTATTTCTCTTTCTCTAACCAAACTAATTTCACTTAGCATAATACACTCTAGCTCTAATATATATATATATATATATATATATATATATATATATATATGATAATATAATAATAATATATTATTATATATAATATATATAATAATATTAAATATATTATATATTATATATATAAATATATAATATATAAATTTATATATATATATGAATATCATAATGGAATATTAAATGCAATAAATGTAATATATATATAATGTAATATAAATTTTTAAAAATATTATTGAGTATCTCAACACATCTTCCTTTTTTTAAAATTATTTATTTAGTTTAGGGAGAGAAAGAGAGCATGAGCAGGGGAAGGGGCAGAGGGACAAAGAGAAGCAGACTCCCCCCTGAGCATGGAGCCTGATGCAGGGCTCAATCCCAGAAGCCTGGAATCATGACCTGAGCTGAAGGCAGACGCTTAACCGACTGAGCCACCTAGGTGCCTCCCCTTTTTTCTTTTTAAAGATTTTATTTATTTGAGAGAGAGACAGAGATAGCGAGAGAGGGCACAAGTGGGGAGGTGCAGGAGAAGCAGGCTCCCTGCTGAGCAGAGAGCCCTATTCAGGGCTTGATCCCAGGACCCTGAGATTATGACCTGAGCTGAAGGCAGATGTTTCACCAACTGAGCCACCCAGGTGCCCCACCACATCTTTTCTATAGCAACTTTCTACTAGTTTATTTTCAATTTATGAAGAGCCTCAAAAAATAGAAGGGAAGGAATGTCAAGGGGTCAAGGGAAACTGTGTTGTTTGCTATTAGAGTGTGGCCAGCTTCCTGCCTCAGTTTACCTCCCAAACCCCCAACCCCTCCCTCCATCTAGTGCATTTGAGTGTCTGTGCGTGTGAGGGGGGTCTGGGGCTGAGCTGTGGCCCCTAAGCTGCCATATATATATATATATATATATATATATATATATATATTTGAACATTTGGTCCCTCTCCATCATTTTGCTATTGTTGATAATACTGCTATAAACATTCAGGTACATGTGTCCCCTTGAATCAGTATTTTTGTATCCTTTGGGTAAATACCTAGTAGTGCAGTTGCTAGATCATAGGGTATTTCTATTTTGCACTTTTTCAGTAACCTCCAAACTGTTCTCCAGAGTGGCTCCATCATTAGTGTAGGAAGGTTCCCCTTTCCCCATATTCTCACCAACCCCAGTTATTTCTTGTGTTGTTGAGTTTACCATTCTGATTGGAGTGAAGTGATATCTCATTGTAGTTTTGATTTGTATTTCCCTGATGATGAGTGATGTCAAGCATATTTTCATGTGTCTGTTAGCCATCTCTATGTCTTCTTTGTAAAAATGTCTAGTCAGGTCTTCTGCCTATTACATACCTGGATTAATTGTTTTTTGGCTGTTGAGTTGGTAAGTTTATTATATATTTTAGATACTAACCCTTTATCAGATATGTTGTTTTCAAATATCTTCTCTCATTCTGTAGGTTGCTTTTTAGTTTTGTTGATTGTCTCCTTCACTGTGCAGTCTCAGTTGTTCATTTTTGCTTTTGTTTCCTTTGCCTTTGAAGATGTGTCTAGTAAGAAATCCTATGGCTGATGTCAAAGAGGTTACTGACTGTGTTCTCCTCTAGGATTTTGATAGATTCCTGTCTCACACTTGGGTCTTTCTTCCATTTTGAATTTATTTTTGTGTATGGTGTAAGAAAGTGATCCAGTTTCATCCTTCTGCATGTGGCTGTCCAGTTTTCCCAACACCATTTATTGACAAGACTGTCTTTTTTCTATTCGATATTCTTTCCTGCTTTGTCAAATATTAGTTGACCATAGGGTGTGAGTCCATTTCTGAATTTTCTATTCTGTTCCATTGAGCTCTTGTCTGTTTTTATGCCAGTACTCTCTTGATGACTATAGCTTTGCAATATAGCTTGAATTCCAGTATTGTGATACCTCCAGCCTTGCTTTTCTTTTTCAAATTTCCTTTGGCTATTCAGGGCCTTTTGTGGTTTCATACAAATTTTAGGATTGTTTGTTCTAGCTCTGTGAAAAATGCTGGTGGTATTTTGATAGGGATTGCATTAAATGTGTGGATTGCTTTGGGTAGTACAGAGATTTTAACAATATTTGTTTTTCCAATCCATCACAGGTGACACAAAGAAATGGAAAAACGTTCCATGCATATGACTCTTAACTATAGAGAACAAACTGATGGTTACCTGAGGGAAGGTGGGTAAGGGATGGCTTAAACAAGTGATGGGGATTAAGGAGTACACTTGTGATGAACACTGGATGTTATATCGAAGTGTTGAATCACTAAATTCTACACCTGAAACTAATATTACACTGTATGTTAACTACCTGGAATTTAAATAAAAACTTAAAAAAGTCTAATGAAAAATGGGCTTATTTATTTATTTAACTGATACATTAATTCAAAGGGGGAAGATAAGGCTATAATTATACAAATTACATATTTTTATGTAATTATGTAATTATAAATATTAATTCCTGACAATTACTGTGAGTAGGTGGAAGCAGTCATTCTAATACTAAGAATTCTGATGCAGTGAGGGTGATTGGGTCCCATCTTCATGAAATGAAGAGCTTTCCTTATTCCATAGTGCCTGAATATAAGATCTTAATTTATCAGTGAATAAGTGAGGTTTTGAGGCTATTTCCCATGGGGCTCTTGAAGATGGCCAATATGACCTAATGATATTAAGACTATGAACTCTTTTCCTCTTGAGACCAGCCTATTGTGGGTTGATATGACTCTACAGTACCAGACACCAAGGAGTTAGGAGAAATGCTAGACTTGGATTTTATCCAGCAGCCTTTGCCAGCTTTATTGTCTCTGAATGTGGTTCCTGTAAATCCCTGGGTACTCTATGCAATATTTAAATCATCTTTCATTCATCCCTCCAAAGAGATGACTTTCTGGAAGAAAAGAGTTTTGCTAGCATCTTTTCTTCCATTGATTTTTTTCAAGTATCTATATTATTTCTCTACTTCTCAAACTATTAAAACACTTGGATTCTCAATTTTCTTTTGTTTATAAGATTTTATTTATTTGAGAGAGAGGGAGCACATGAGTGGAGGAGGGAGACAGAGGGAGAGGGAGAAGTAGACTCCCCACCAAGCAGGGAGCCTGATGTGGGGCTCGATCCCAGGACCCTGGGATCATAACCTGAGCTGAAGACAGACGCTTAACCGACTAAGCCACCCAGTCACCCCAGATTCTCAATTTTCTTAATATATTATTGACCCCTGTGCTAGGCTGAAAAATAGACCTCCAGAAGATATCTGTTCCCTAATCTCCAAAACCTGTGAATGTTACCTAATGTGTCAAAAAAAAAAATGACTTTGCAGATATGATTAAGTTAAGGATCTTAAGATGAGATCATCCTAGATTTAGATTGGGCCCTCAATCTAATGCTTGATATATTTATAGGAGAAAGAAGAAGGAGAACAGAGACACAGAGACACACTAGGAAGGTGTGTGAATACCCATGTGAAGATGGAGGTAGAGACTGAGTTATTCTGACAGGAGCTAAGGAATGCCAGGAGCCACCAGAAGATGGGAGAGGCAAAGAAGGTTTCTCCCCTAAAGCTCTAAGTAGGAGTGTGGCCATGCCTTGATTTCAGATTTTAGCTGTCATGGAGGAATAAACTTCTATTGTTTTAAAGCACCAAGTTTGTGGTAATTTATTTCAGCAGCCCTAAGAAACTGAAATGGGGAGAAGATTCTAATTTCAGAAAATGTACTGGTTTCAATGTGGAGAATAATCTGTAGAGAATAAACAAGTGAGAAGATGCAGTAGGAGTCCACCATGGCAATCTGGGTGAGAAAGAACAGTGGAAAAGTTACAGTGTCATACTGAAAGATGTATAGCAGTGGCATTTAGGAGTTGAGGATTTTGTGATTAAGTGGATACAAGAGATAAAGGAGAACCAATCAATTGTGTTCTTATTTTTTCCTGGGGAAACTGGGTAGACAGTCATGTTACATGAGATAAAGAACACACAGGCAACTGAAAGATTGCCTTTGGACATTGATGAAATAAAGTCGAGCACTGAATTTAAAGTTCAAAGTCATAATGTTAAAATGTCCTGTAAGCAGTTGGATATCCAGCTCTAAACCATAGCAGAGATGTATTAGGCTAAAGGAATAAATAGAATAAAAATAATAAAAGGAATAAATCTGGGGCTCATCAGTGTATAGTGCCAGCTTCAAGCTCTGGGAGATACTGTTGCTCAGGTAGGACATAGAGTGAGAAGAGAAGGGGACATAAAGCAGGACCAGCAGGACCACAAGAAACCTCAACTTTTAGGCAACAGTTGGTGAAAGAGACATTTTCAAAATATCTGACAAGATGCTGACAGAGAATTACTGGCTTTCCCTGGAGTCCCTTTGTACATGGAAGACCAAGGACTGTCTGGAAGAATTGTGTGTGTGTGTGTGTGTGTGTGTGTGCACGTGCGCATGTGTGCACATGCATGCATGCCTGTGTGTGTGTGCATGTGTGTGTACATGTGTGCATGAATGTGTGTGTATATATGTGTGTTCCCACGTGTGTGCATTCCTGTGTGTGTGCATGTGTGTGCATGAATGTGTGTGTCTGTGTGCATGCACGTGTGTACATGCCTGTGTGTGTATGTGTGCACATGTGTACATGAATGCATGTGCATGTGTGTATACGTGTGTGTATGAATGTGTCTGTGTGCATGCATGTGTTTGCATGCCTGTGTATGTGTGTGTACATGTATGCATGAGTGTGTGTGTGTGTGTGTGTGTGTGTGTGTGTGTGTGTGTTGCCAGTATAGCTGAGGAAGCCAGTAGTGGACTTAGTAGATAAATTGATCATTAAAAGTATAATTAGAAGTACTACAAACACCACTACACACATAAATTTGACAACTTAGATGAAATGAAACAACTTTTTAAAAACCACAGAGTAACAAAACTCATCCAACCTGAAAAAGATAATCTGATAGACTTACAATAAATGAAACAAATTGAATTTGTAGTTAGAAACCATCTGAAAAAGAAATCACTAGGTACTGATAGTTTCACACACAAAATAAATTCTACCAAACATTTAAAAAAGAAATAAAATCAATTCTACACATGTTATTCCATAAAATAGAAGAGGAGGGAACAGCCTCCAAATAATTTTATAAGGCCCTAATGTCCTGATATCAAAACCAGATAAAGACACTACAAAAAAAGAGTACTACAGACCAATATCCCTGATGAACACAAACATAAGAATCCTCAATAAAATATCAGCAGATTAAATTCAGCAATATGTGAAAAGAATTATACACAACAAACTTGAACCCAGGTTATGCTTGAATAGGATTTATCTTCAAGATGATTGATAAGGATGAAGCAATCTATTTTAATATGTCCCAGAAATAGAGCCAGTGAGGAAAGTCATATGATAGTTTGGAAAGAGGCTTAAATGACCTAGACCTGTTGGTCGGCTCTGTCTTTCTTCACTCCTCTCTGCTTGTCATTTTCACGGTTCTCAACTAGAGACTGTACTGTCCATAAAAGGGCTTTTGGCAGTGTATGGGGAGGTTGGGCTTTTTTTTCTTTTTTCTTTTCTTACACTTTTTGTTTTTGTTTTGTTTTGTTTTTTCCCATATCTAGAGGGCATTTATACATTTGTGAAGGGGACAGAGAGGTTAACCTCTGTGGTGTGTGTTATACCATCACACAATGAAAAATTATCTTATCCTCATGAAAGATGGTTCCCTTTGAAGAACCCTGCTCTAGGTGTTCTCTAAGGGTGATGTTATTACCATCTTTATCTCCAAAATTTCTCTTTTTAGCCCAGGCCTCTTTTCTGAGACCTATATCCAGACATATATCCAGATATCTGCGGACATGTCTACTGTCTTTTCTTAGATACTTGTCTACAAGTAGTTTCAGGAGGTGTTACCTCCATAGCCTAGCCACAGGGCACTGCTCAATCCTAGACAACCCCCAAGACAGAATCCTGGCCATCCCTGATATTCACAATCTCTCTTACCTTTTCTTATTATTTGTGCCTTCCCTTTCATCCCCATTGACATAAGTTTCCTGTGTTCTATTCTCTTTGACAACACTATGGCTCCTTGGCAGTACCCATTATACATGTGCCATAACATTATGCATAATAATAATTTAATTATCAATTTGTTTGTCTGTTTATGATCCTTTTCCCCCTCAGTATAGATTGCAGAGAACACATCTCTACTCATTATATCTCCAGGCACAATGCTTGAAATGTAGTGTTTAATAATAGTTGCAGAATGAAGATGAAATGCAAGCCATCATCCTATGTCAAGAGGAGTCCCACAGAAGGTCCCCTAATCAGTGTCTCTCCTTGTCCACCTGCCCCCAACTCCAGTCTTAATCCTGATTCTGGGTGACCTTTCTAAAAGACACTCCGGACCTGGATAGTTTCTGAGAGTTAGCAGACTGCATTGTGGGTCTGGGAAGGACTAGAAGGTTTCCCTCTCAGTGAGTATCCTTGGCCTCAGTTGGATAGGCATGTGCAGTGTCACACTAGGGAGACTGGAGAGGAGGAGGGGCCAGGGTTGTGCCCCTTTCCTTCCCCTCCCATCTATGGAAAGCAGCACTGCCTGCCCTTGCTTACTATTTTCTAACACAAAGGGGCCATCCTGCCAAATAGTGCCAGTGCAATTGATTTCCCCCTCAGACTGAGCTACTTTTCTAAAATGCAAATCTTTCAGGCACATGATAGTCATTGCTCAATATTTGCCGAACACATTAATGTGAGTTCTCTGTTTCAATTCCTTGGCCTGCAAGGCATTTGGGGCCCATATGGGGGCTCCAAGGTGGAGGTTGCTGCCTATGTTGACAGGAAAGAGCCAGAAGGATTCACATTTCATTTGGGGCCTCTGGGCCTCTTCACTGTGAGCATGCGTGCTGTCCACTGGAAGCTCTGGAGTGACCCCCCTTCCCCTGTTCACTATGGAAACCAGTGCCAAGACAGGCTTCTCCTCCTATTCCAGAGTCTGCCAAGAACAGCCTATTCCACAGCTGTGTAATGTGGAACACATTACAGAGTCTGAAGTATCCCATCAGCAAAAGTATCTGTACCAGAATATTTTAAGTTATAATTTCTCCATATACTTCCTACACCCATGGAACTTCTATACTTACAGAATCTTGATTTAACAAGTAGCCATTCATTAGTTTATTTGGGGAGATATTTTGTAAACTTCAGGCTTTTACTACTACGCTGCTAGTCTGTAAGGACTCACTGCCCATATCAAATAGGTCCGATCCTGGAGATACCCAGCAAGTGTAATTTATCCTCAGCATTTTCAGGGCATCACTGGAGCTACAGCTCCAAATCTTGACCCTTAAATTAAAGAATTTGTGGATGTCTTATGAGTATTCACTTCCTCTCCTTCCCCATGGTGTCATCTTCCCTTCTTAATATTCTGAAGGTCTGCATGCCTGTTTTATGGGTAGGCATCTTATTAGGTAGCTATCATGCTACTGACCCTTTCCATGACCATGTACAGGTATACCTTTTCTACTTGAAGGCTACCCCAAGATTTACTTTTTTCTTACCCTCCCCAAATGAATTTTCTTCTTCATAGGAAATAGAGTGTCTTCAGCAGACCTTTCCCTGGAAAGACAATGTTATCACTTTAGCAGGGATACTTTAGGCTTCCTGAGTGAGCCGTACTAGGAGTCTCCCTTGTATGTGGTTTCAAACTTGGGCATCAGTTCTGCTGCTTCAAACCTTCTGAGCCTACTCCTTCATAAAGGTCATACACAGGCACCGGTACAGTATTAAACCTCCTGTCAGAAGTGAGGTGGTGAAGTGAACTGTGGTAGAGGTGAGGGACCATTGTTGACCATGGGAAACTTCACCAGAATGAGGTCCATTCCAGCTCAGGCAGCAACTGAAACTGAAGAAGCTCTCTGGTCAGAGCTCCCGCGTCCCACTGCAGCAGGAATTTTTATAATATTATAATTGTTGTGCTTTTATAATTATTTTTAAAACTGCTTTCATACGTTTTATATGTAAGTGTTTTTATATCTTTATAATTGTTGTGCCCAAGCTTGTAATTTAAGTTCATGAATCTATTAAATCTAGGAGGATGAAATATGAGGATGTAATTTTCGTAACCTCACAATGGCAAAAATTATGGCTCATAGCCAAAGCTGAGGCAAGATTTAAATAACAGGCTCAAACATTTTCAGTATTAAAAATATCTTAAATGAATTAAATAGTTAACGCAAATAGAAAAAAATCTAAATGCAAGAAAAAAAGAAAACTAATGGAGATACAATACAAGAAATAAGGATTTTTTTTTTTAATTTGAGAGAGAGAATCAGAGAGAGGAAGACAGCACAAGCAGGGGGAGCAGCAGAGGGAGAGGGAGAAGTAGGCTCCCCACTGAGCAGGGAGTCCAATGTGGGGCTTGATTCCAGGACCCTGGGATCATGACCTGAGCCGAAGGCAGACAATTAACTGACTGAGCTACTCAGGCGCTGCAAAATAAGGATTATTTTAAGAGGAATAAGAGCAGTAAATTGATTTGATAGCCATTTTTAAGTAATAAAAACAACAAATATAACTGGCACAACTCTGTAAGATGTAATCCAAAAAAACAGAAATCCATAAATTACAGAAAAAGAAGAAAACGATATACAGGAAAAAATCCCACTAAGACATACCTGAAAGATCTGCAGGAATTACCCTAGTGAAGTGGAAGGTTAAGGAGTCCTATCAGAGGTATCGTCCTGCCAAAGGTGATGCAAGCATGAAAATCCAGAGGTAGAGAAAGAGCATCGAAAACCCTTTGAAGCCAATCTCCTTGAGAAAAAATAAAGTGAGAAATGAGAAAGGTGATACAACAAATAAAAAGAGGACTCTGGAAATGTCAAGACAATATTTTAAATATGCTTTTGGTTTCAAGTGATAATAACAGTCTTAAGATAGCGTATTTAAGAAACTGTTGGCTTGAGGAACCCAGGAAGGGCTGAAGGACCACATTGGTGCAGACCAGGGATCCTGATCAGCCTTAGGAAGCCTGGATCCAGAGGCTCTTACACTCACCCCTCTCTTCATAGAAGCTTCTCTGGGAGTGTCAACTTTGTTTTTGCTCAATGTGGATCTGTTTTCTAAAATTAAAACAAAACAAAACAAAACCACAAAACAATAACAACAACAACAACAACAACAAAAACTACACACACACAACCATAGTTATGTTGCATCTCATTGTTGGTCATGAGAGACATTGCCAATTACCATCTATGGGACCCATATTAAAAAAAGAAGTCTTGGAAGGGATTTGGGTGTGGCTGCCACATGGGACCCGTCTGTTGCTGAGAGAGTGTGGGGTGGGGTCCTGTGAGAAGGGGAAGTTTTTACAGGAACACAGAGCACAGTCATCACGGAGGGAGGGTGCCGGGCAGATAGGGAAAAATTTGTGCTAATAAATATGACAATCTTTGTATGGTATGTTCTTAATGGAAAAATTAAAAAGAAACCAAAATGACCCAAGGGAAGTAGAAAACCAAAATCAATGCCCATGAAGACACTGGCAATGTCATTCGTATATTATTCCAACAAAGTTCTATTTGCACATGTATTGACTAAATTCAGCATTTCTCATTTTATGACCTCTCTGATGTGGCAGGGATTCCAATCTCAGTCATCCTCTTCACAGTTTACATTTTTTTGTTGGGCAATTCTGATTGTTCTCTAGGTTTAAATTCTCACACTCATCGTCACGAAACTCAAATTTACACACCAGTCTAGACTTTTCTCTGGGACTTTTATATCCACCCTGATTCTGGATACACCCAATTAAACATTTCCTAAGAAACTCAAGGAATTTATCTCAGAATGTTAAACTATCATCTTTCCTCTTAAACTTGCTCCTTCTCCAGTGCTCATCCACCTCCCTCCCCTCCTCCCCACCACCATCAGCTCAGCCCAAACGGGACACCTTCAGGTCACTGCTGCCCTTATTCTGGCTGCTCTGCACTACCTCTATGGGGCCTCAAAGGACACCCGCCCCGTCGGGCTCCCAGCCCTGCCCCGCCCCTCCCGCGGCGGCCAGGCCCTCGGCCTGTGGACGCGCAAGCGCAGTGGCCCGTCCCGCCGCCGCCCCGCCCCGCCCCGCCCGGCTGCTGCGGAAGGCGCCGCGCGCAGCAACGCGCACTTCCTCTCCAGGAGTCCGCGGAGGGAGCGCAGGCTCGAAGAGCTCCTGGACGCAGAGGCCCTGCCCTTGTCAGACGGAGCCGACATGTCCGAACAAAGTAAGGATGTGTGCGACCCCAACTCTGCAGCCGAGGCCTCCAACTCCGAGGTGCACAGCAGTCTTGGGGTTCCCGGGGGGCTCTCCCCGCCCGCGTCTCAGGCCGCGACCCTCGCAGGGCCAGAGAGCCCTCCTTTAGGCCCGACCGACGCCCCTCTGGCCTCGCCTCCGCCCCAGGCCCCAAGCGAAGAGGGAGACCCGAAGGCCCTGCAGCAGGCCGCGGAGGAAGGCCGCGCCCACCAGGCCCCGAGCGCGGCCCAGCCCGGCCCAGCGCCGCCAGCCCCGGCCCAGCTGGTGCAGAAGGCGCACGAGCTCATGTGGTACGTGTTGGTCAAGGACCAGAAGAGAATGATCATCTGGTTCCCAGACATGGTGAAGGATGTCATCGGCAGTTACAAGAAATGGTGCAGAAGCATTCTCAGGCGCACCAGCCTCATCCTCGCACGAGTGTTCGGGCTACACCTGAGGCTGACTAGCCTGCACACGATGGAGTTTTCGCTCGTTAAAGCGCTTGAGCCAGAGGAGCTGGACAGGGTGGCGCTGAGCAACCGCATGCCCATGACAGGCCTCCTGCTGATGATCCTGAGCCTCATCTATGTGAAGGGTCGCGGCGCCAGAGAGAGTGCCGTCTGGAACGTGCTGCGCATCCTGGGGCTGCGGCCCTGGAAGAAACACTCCACCTTTGGAGATGTGAGAAAGCTCATCACCGAGGAGTTCGTCCAACAGAATTACCTGAAGTACCAGCGCGTACCCCACGTTGAGCCACCTGAGTACGAGTTCTTCTGGGGTTCCCGTGCCAGCCGTGAAATCACCAAGATGCAAATCATGGAGTTCCTGGCCAGGGTCTTTAAGAAAGACCCCCAGGCCTGGCCCTCCCGATACAGAGAAGCTCTGGAGGAGGCCAGAGCTCTGCGGGAGGCTGATCCCACTGCCCACTGCCCCCGCAGCAGTGTCTCCGAGGACTAGCAAGGTCTGGAGGCAGATATTAATGGTTTCTGACCCTCACCAGGGTGGTGGAGGGGTGGGGGTGGGACATTAGAGTATTCAGGATTTACAGTGCAGTATTTCACGTGTAACTTTAAGTTTTCAGTACAGTGCTTTTATACCTTTTAATGCAATGTTGTATTCATTTCAGTACTATTAGATAGTGTGTAGGATTTATGCATGTTTGTTTATAAGTAAGCTCGGTTGGTGCTTTCGCTTTTGTGCTACCTTTCTTGAATTTTTGTACCAGAGACGTGCTAAACTTATGAAATACATTGAGAAATTTTCCATCTTATTCTTTTATATGGAACGGATGATGTGTATTAGGGTAGACTACTTCTGGAGAGTTTGGAGGAACTCACCAGTAAAGCTGGCCTAACCAAGAGAAAAGTCAAGGCCCCTCTCTTTATGACCTCGCTGGGCACAGGAAACATCCGTGTGGAGTGCAGTGATGTGAACTGAAATGGTCTCAATGTGGGCACTTGGCACACTTTACTAAACACAAATACAACCCCACCATGAGTAAACTTTAAAGTGAACATTAAAGATTCTTGTGATACAATCATTTTTGGAAAAGTGTACTTTATCTTTTTAACAAAGTAGTATGGATTGGGAATAAGACATTTTACCAAGTGTACAAATATGATAATTTCATCTAATAGGATGGGAAAATCACTGCTCATCATTACTCATTAATGTGTGAAGTTTATGGTTTTTTAAATGTAACTTTCATGTTCAAAACTGACAAATACAGAAAAGTATAAAAACAACAAAGCAAAAATGTTCATAATTACACCACACAGAAACAAATGTTAATATTTAGAGTAAGTTCCTTTCTTGCATTTTCTACATTTTATTAAAATTAGTTGTCTCTTGTGGGTACTTAAAAGTGTATTTTCTCTTTGTCTTTAATACTTAAAACAGCCTTTGAGACAGGCACTTACTATATCTGCACCATGGAGGAAATACAGGAACAAAGTATGTAACTAACTTTCCCCAGATCATAGAGCTTAGTGAAAGGTGTTGCTAGGATTTGAACCCAGACAGAGTAAGTCCAGAGCCTACACATTTCCCGACCTGCCTACAACTGCCCCACACCTCCTGCCTTTTAATTATTTATTTATTTAATATTCCATGTTATAAAACGTAGTCTTAGTTCCCTATCCCCAAGACACAAAGTCACACATATGAGGCTAGGGATTTTATTTTTCTAATGAATCCTCACATTAATCTTCTAGAGAATGCAATCTTAGTCTGATTGTACACATTAAGAAACTTTGTTTCAGCAAGATTAATGGACTTAACCAGATCATATTACTGCTTAGAAATGAAGCCAAGATTTGAAACATGGTCTTCCCTAAAAGACTGAGGTGAAGGTGCCTTCTCTTGACCACTGATGCCAGAGGAACACACATGGGATACCTTGGAGAGGGAGGTGGATTTGGGGTGGGAAGTTTGCCTATTGGGACATCTGTGATCCAGCAGTTCTTGAATTGCAATGGGCCACTAGGCAATCCCTCCAAGGGTGGAATGGGGTGAGGATGGGGTTGAGGGGCAATGATGAAATAAATCTGATTATGCAGTTTTCAATCGTACAAGGGAGTGGGGCAAGAAATGGGCCTTTAATAAGACCAGAAGTCCTTCAAACTTCAGAAGATTGGAAAAGATCATTTTGTCAAAGTCAGAATCCTTTCGGGTAAGAAAGATAATAAAGGAAACGTGTGATAGCACCCCCCAAAGAAGCAAATGGAGTTATATTTTGGTGAGGGAATTACAGTCTGAATTGAGAGCTAGGATTCCCAACACTTAATGGCATTACTTTTTTTTTTTTTTTTTTAATGTGACTGGGGGTAGGGGCAAAGGGAGAAGGAGCGAGAGAGTCTTAGGGGGACTCTGCCCTGAGTACAGAGCCCAATGTGGGGCTTTATCTCACGACCCTGAAATCATGACCGGAGCCCAAACCAAGAGTTGGATGCTTAACTGACTGAGCCACCCAGGTGCCCCTTAATGGCGTAACTTAACAGGTAGATGCAGGTACTAAAAATGTTCAAGAAGCCTTGTATGCTCAGATGGAATCCATTCCCAGTTTAGTAGACTGTGAAGTCTCCCATGGCAGAGACATTTCTGCAGTAACTCAGGGGTGACCTGGCTTTGATGCCACCATTTACCCAGAGCCAAGGTATCTATTGAGAAATTTTAGAAATGTTAAAAAATTAAATTCCTTCTCACCCCAAAGTTCTCTGCAGAATCAAAACAAAAATACCCCTTAAAATTTAAAATATTTAGGAGGGCACGTACTGCATGGAGCACTGGGTGTTATACGAAAACAATGAATCATGGATCACTACATCAAAACTAATGATGTATGGTGACTAACATAACATAATAAATTAAATTAAAATAATAAAATTTAAAATAATGGGGATATCCAGAATCTTCCATTTCTGGAGCAGGGCCACAGCTGTCACCCCTGCCATGACAGGGCGCTGGTCATTTTCTCTAATGTCCTATTGCTCTCCTCACTGCTGGGTTGACCCCTTGCAGCAACTGTAACTCCTGTATACTTCTTTCAGTCAAACCCAGAGGTCACTGGGCAGGCAGTCCTGCACCTCCCACTTAACTCCCTGTGTTTGTATTCACTTTCCTCTCTGTTATGAGAGAGCCATTCCAAAGCTGCCCCAAGCTCAAAGACACAGGCACAACATCCACACCACAGAGGAATGAACCTCTGGAGAAGGAGAAAGACCGTATTGTGAGAAATGAGCTGACCCCAGCAAGTCATGTGGGCAGGGCTGCTCAGGTCCTATGCTGTCTCAGAGGCAGCCAGACCTGAAGGAAGAGGCTCCCCAGCATGCAGCAGTGTTAATTCATATTTGGTCCAGCAGATATCTGCCCTGGCATGAGGCACCTGAAGGGAGCATTCAATACCTTTCTTAGATTTTCACACACAGCACAAATAAAAGGTTGGAGGGCTTGCCAAATATTATCCGAAAGGCTCACCTACAAGATGCTGGGAGAGGTTATTCACAGAAAGGAGTCTGCAAATCCTTGATATGCATCTTGGATGACGGTGTGGTGAAGCTCAAACTATTATGGCTGGGAAAGAGTTCCTAATTTCTCATAACATGGGGCATTTTATCTGTTCTGCCCACTGGAATCTCACCTTTTTTTTTTTTTTTTTTCTTTTTACAAACGCCACACACATATTTCACTGTAATCAACTTCATTTTATTAAAGTCATGGAAGACAAAAAGGGCCTTTGTAAACTTAATATAAAATATAATGCCACCTGATCTATTCTGAGAGAGGAAAACGACATTTGTAGTATCATTATTAAATTGGAAAGATGTGTTTCAAATAAACATGTTACGCAGTTTAGTGTTTCCTCTGCTTGAAAAGCCTTCTGTGGCCCCCTCCACCTTGAGCCTTCACCTGATCAACTCATGAACACCACTTCTACTGGGAATGCTCTCCTAGCCTTCAAAGCACAGTCGTGTTCTCCCAGTATTACAGTTCATACAACATATGCATGCTATTTATCAATATGTTTATTCTGTCTCTCTCTTCCTGGATTATTACATACTTAAAGATAAAAACTGTATCTGTCATTTTTACCATTTCCCTGATGCTTTACTTAGGGACTGGCATACTATGTGTTTGATAAATATTTGTTATATGAGTTAAGAAACTCAAAACATTATAAAAGACCTACTCCATGGCACAGCAAAATCAAAACCAAACACAGAAAATAATGATCGACCACTCTAAAGTAGAGGAAATAGGGACAAGTTGAACTTAGTGAAAAATTTTTCAGAAAAATAGTGTAAACAAGAATTTTTTCAAGAGTTAGTTCTTTGAATACACTAAGAAATCGGGCCAATATCTAGCAGGATTTAATAAATCTACTTGATTTTTGTTGAGATATAATTGACATATACTATTCTATTAGTTTTAGGTGAACAAAATAATGATTTGATATATGTATATACTGTGAAATGATTACCACAATAAGTTTAGTTAACATTCATCACCACACTTTTTTTTTTTTTTTTTTGCAATGAGAATTTTTTTGGGGATTTTTTTATTTTGCATTTTTTAATTATTGAATTATAGTTGACATACAATGACATATTAGTTTTAGGTGTACAACACAGTGATATAACAATTCTTGCAATAATCAGTGTTCACCATGATAAATACAGTATAGGGAATGTAGTCAATAATATTGTAATAACATTGTATGGTGACAGACGGTGACTACACTTACCATAATGATGAGAACTTTTAAAATCTGATGAGCACTGGATGTTATACACAACTAATGAATCATTGAACACTATATCAAAACTAATGATGTACTATAAGTTAGCTAACTGAACTTTATAAAATTTTATAATTGAACTTTATAAAAAAATAAAAAAATGAAAATTAAAAAATTAAAAAATCTGCTTTCCTAGCAACTTTCATATATGCAATACAGTATTGTTAACTATAGTCACTGTGCTGCACATTACATCGCCAGGGGTTATAACTGGAAGTATGTACCTTTTGACCACCCTTACCCATCTCACCCCACCCCCAACCACCATCTCTGACAACCATTAATTCATTCTCTGTATCTATTATTTCAGGGTTGTTTGTTTTTGTTTGTTTGTTTGTTTTTTTCCATTTATGGGGCAACTGGCTGGCTCGGTCAGTAAAGCATGCAACTCTTGATCTTGGGGTTGTAAGTCTGAGCCCCACATTGGGTGTAGAGATTACTTAAAAATTAAAAAAAATATATATTTCCTTTTATAGTTGACATCATACGGCATTTGTATTTCTCAGTCAGACTTATTTCACTTAAGTTGCCTCAAGTTTCATCCATGCCCTCAAGTTTGATCTATGTTGCAATTGGCGGGATTTCCTTCTTTTTTATGGCTGAATTTATATATATATATATATATATATATATATATATATATATATATATATATTCTTTATTCATCCACTGATGGACATTTAGGTTTTGGCTATTGTAAATAATGTTGCAATGAACATGAGTTTGCAGATATATTTTCAACGTAGTGATTTTGTTTCCTTTGGATAAATGTCTGGAAGTGGAATTGCTGGATCACATGATAGTTCTATTTTTAATTTTTTGAGGAACTTCCATACTACAGCATTGATTTATATTCCCCCAACAGTGCACAAGTGTTCTCTTTTCTCCACATCTTCGCCAATGTTTTTGTTTCTTGTTTTTTGTTTTTGTTTTTGTTTTTTTTGATAATAGACATTCTAACAGATGTGAGATATTTTTTTGTTTTGTTTTGTTTTTTAAGGAGAAATAGTTCAAACAAATAACTTCTTACTAGGTAGATGAGCCAAGGACACAAACGGGTTAGTGTTCCAAAGGTAAGACAGATAGTAAGTGCAAAAATGAAAAGAAAAAGAAATCCAACCAAACTTCTTAAATTACGATACCATTTTATGCTAATTGATCAGATATAATAAAAGTCAATATTGTATACAAGCAAGAGTGAATAGAAATTGCATTCTTATGTCCTGCTATAGTTGCACAAATAACCAAATGTTTTCTTAATTATGCATTAATTTGGAATATATACTGAGCACCTCATATGTTGCAGATGCTGTGCTAGGAGTTACGGATGCAATAGTGAACAGACTAGATATTGTCTTGTGCTTTCAGAGCATTCAGTTTATTGAAAGGAACAGATGAATACACTTCAGTGCAGTGAGTGCCACTCTAAAAGAAGTATGGAGGCTAAAGAGGCCCAAACAGGTGCACCCAACTCAGACTTTCCCAGACAAGTGACACATAAATTTACATCTATAGGAAGAGAAGGAATTAGCCACATGAAAGTGGTGTGGCAAAGGTAACATGGGAGGAGGGTTTCTTTGTGACCAGGGAGTTATGTGTGAACACACACACACACACACACACACACACACGCATGTAAGACTATAAAAAGTTGCTGAGTATCCATTAAAAAGGAGATGGGAAATAAGTTTCAAAACTTATTTTGCTAGAGACTATAATAGATAAAGAGAAAAAACATGCCACGCTAGAGATAGTCACTGTCCTCAAAGACATGAGTAATGTCCATCATACAAACGGCCAACAATTTGAGAAGGAACTATGCTGAAAGATGGCCTTCTTTTGAGTATGCATCTTCTTTTCATTTTCTGAATACTAATCAGGAGTTGAAAACATCCCTCCTCATCTCTTAGTTTGCCCCATTATTTTTTGTTTCGCCTACTAAGCATTTTGGAGCCCTTAACAATGTTATGCATTTACCCATACTAAAGAGTTCCATGTATTCTCTTAGTAGCAACCTATTATATATACACACACACACATATATATAGTTTTTGCTGCTTTTTAAAGATTTTATTTATTTATTTGAGAGAGAGAGAGTGCACGAGCAGTGGGGAGGAACAGAGGAAGAGGGACATGGAGCTGAGCATGGAGCTGGACACAAGCTCTATCCCAGGACTCTTAGATCATGACCTGACCTGAGGTCAGACACTTAACAAACTGAGCCACACAGGCACCCCTGGCTTTTGCTATTTGATGTATAAATTCATTTCCTTTTTTAAAAAAATATTTAAATTATAGTCAGTTAACATACAGTGCAATGTTGGATTCAGGAGTAGAACTCAGCGATTCATCACTTACATACAACACCCAGTACCTTCCTTAATACCAATCACCCATCTAGCCCACCCCCCACCCACCTCCCTCCATCAACCCTCAGTTTGTTCTCTATCTTTAAGAGTCTCTTATGGTTTGTCTCCCTCTCTCACTTTTTTTTTCTTTTTTCCCCCTTCCCATATGCTCATCTGTTTTGTTCTTAAATTCCACATATGAATGAAACTATATGGTATTTGTCTTCCTCTGACTGACTTATTTCATTTAGCATAATACATTCTAGCTCCATCCGTGTCCTTGTGAATGGCAAGATTTCATTCCTTTTGATGACTGAGTAATAATCCATTGTGTGTGCGTGTGTGTGTGTGTGTGTGTGTGTGTACCACATGTTCTTTATCCATTCATCAGTAGTCAATGGACATTTGGACTTTTTCCATAGTATGGCTATTGTTGCTAATGCTGCTATAGAACACTTATGAAAAAAATTGAAGAGGACACAAAGAAATGGAAAAGCATTCCATGCTCATGGATTAGAAGAACAAACATTGTTAAAATTATACTACCCAAAGCAAGCTACACTTTTAATGCAATCCCTATCAAAATACCACCAGCATTTTTCACAGAGCTAGAACATACAATCCTAAATTGTGTATGGAACCACAAAAGTCCCTGAATAGCCAAAGGAATCCTGAAAAACCATTTGCATCAACATGAATGAAATTAATATGTGGAACATAAGGAATAACATGGAGGACCATAGGGGAAGGGAGGGAAAACTGAAGGGGGAGAAACCAGAGAGGGAGACAAACCATGAGAGACTCTGGACTCCGGGAACAAAAGTGAGGGTTACAGAAGGGAGGGGGGTGGGGGGAATGGGGTAACCAGGTAATGGGCATTAAGGAGGGCACGTGTTGTGATGAGCACTGGGTGTTACACACAACTAATGAATCATTGAACACTACATCAAAAACTAATAATGTACTATATGTTGGCTAACTGGCCATAATAATAAAAAAAAAATGTCCAAAAAACTGGAGACATCACAATTCCGGATTTCAAGCTATATACAAAGCTGTAGTCATCAAGACAGCATGGTGCTGGCACAAAAACAGACACATAGATCAATGGAACAGAATAGAAAACCCAGAAATGGACCCACAACTATATGGTCAACTAATTTTGACAAAGCAGGAAAGAATATCCAATGGAAAAAAAATACAGTCTTCTCAATAAATTCATTTGCTTATATATTTACTTAATAGAGACTTCTGAACTTCAACTATATAACCATAATGTATTGGGCACTGGGTACATATTAATGAATTAGACAAAAATGACCCTTGCATCCAGGAGTTCACATATAAACACATAGTGCTGATAGAGTACAGTGTGAAGGCAAACAAATAAATGAACCATTAGATATAAATTATATTAGGATAAGATAATGAAACAAATGACTTATTTAGAATGATAAAGATTGGTGGAGGTGATTGGCTAAAATAAAGTGGTCAGGGAAGATTTTTCTGACCAGGTGAAATTTAAGCTGATACTTGAATGATTATGAAAGCTCTACAAAGAGCAGAGGGAACATGACCCCAGGCAGAAAAACAACATATATGAAGTCCCAGAATTAATTATATGGATTTTATGGTTGCCTTTGCCAGCAGACATATCATTATAATATGATGAGCTGACCAACATGCAACATCCAACACTCTTTTCCATTCTGTCTGCATAACTGAGGCAACACAAATTAACTATTTTATTTTACAGCCTTCCAGTTATGTTCCAGTCAAGATATGTAAGGAAAAACCCACTTGTGCTCTCTATTCCTATATCGTTTTACTACTCTTTCTAAGAACATAGAAAGAATATTAAGATCTATTACGGGCTTCTGTAATGACAAGTATGAAAAGAACTAAAAGAATTACAGAGATGTGGAGTCTGACATCTTCCAACCACTAAACAAATAACAATAGCCACCTACTTATCTCTGTATTTTCCCCAGCTTTACCCTCTTAGCAACTTTCAAGTATTCTTAACCAGAATCACCATGCTACATTAGATCCCAGAACTTATTTATCTTATAACTGGAAGTTTGTAAACTTTCACTAACATCTCTCCATAACTCCCCACACCCACTCCAGCCTCTGGTAAAACTACCATTGTGCTTTCCATTTCTATGAGTTTGGCTTTTTTTCCACCTGTAAATAATATCATAGAATATTTTTCTTTCTTTGTCTGACTTATTCCACTTAGCATAATGCCCTTTGGTTTCATTCACGTTGCTGCAAATGGCAGGGTATCCTTCTTTCTTAATGCTGCATACTTTCTCTCTCTCTCTTTCTCTCTCTCTCTCTCTCTGTATCTTATTTATTCATTCACCCACTGATGGACACTGGGTTGTTTCCATTTCTTTGGTACTGTGAATAATGCTGCAATAAACATGGAAGTGCAGATATCTCTTTGATCTTCTTTTCATTTCCTTTGCATATATCCTCAGAAGTGGAATTGCTGGATCCTATGGTAGTTCTACTTTTAATTTTTTGAGACAACTTATTTCTTTGAGTGTATAATAAACCTCTATTTGTTTAAGCTACAGCCTTCCAGTTTTGAGGTTTTTGTTTGTTTTTTGCTTGTTTGTTTATTGTGCTTCATGCAGCTTAAAACATCCCTAACTGGTATAAATTTCAGGCATTTTTTTTTTCCTCATGCCCCATTGTGTGTTTGGTACTAGTATTGGGCAATACTGGTGGGAGCTGATTAGGTTATGATCAACAGAGTGATCCTGTGTCCTTGCTATAGTGCTTAGACCAGGTATGGGAATTTAATTCAGCCCTAGGTAATCAGAACGTAGAGATTAGAACTTCACTTAGATCTTGGCAATTACCATGTTAATAGGACTAGATATTTTGGCTCTGAAGCTTGCATCAATTTGTTTTTGTTTTGTTTTTGTTTTTCTTCTCAGTTATCTCAGAAAAAGTATATTTAAGTTGGCTTACTATTTTTAGGTCAGCATTGTTATTGGGTTAAGAAATCATGCTAATAGGGGCGCCTGGGTGGCTCAGTCGTTGGGTGTCTGCCTTCGGCTCAGGTCATGATCTCAGGGTCCTGGGATCGGGCCCTGCATCAGGCTCCCTGCTCGGCGGGAGGCCTGCTTCTCCCTCTCCCTCTGCCCCTGCTTGTGTTCCTGCTCTCGCTAACTCTCTCTGTCAAATAAATAAAATCTTAAAAAAAAAAAAAAATCATGCTAATAATGCTAATGCATATTCATTCTGGGGGATAAAAAAGAAATGTATATGATTAGGAAGTGGAGCATCAGGCTAACCCTTTTAGGCAATGATAAGCAATCAAATTGTATTAAAGAGCAAACAAATCACTAATGAGTTTGAGACTGGTTTGATTGACATTATGCTTTTATTTTATTATTATTTTTTTCTTTTTTTTAATTATTATGTTATGTTAATCACCATACATTACATCATTAGTTTTTGATGTAGTGTTCCATGATTCATTGTTTGCGTAAAACACCCAGTGCTCCATGCAGAACGTGCCCTCTTTAATACCCATCACCAGGCTAACCCATCCCCCCACCCCCTCCCCTCTAGAACCCTCAGTTTGTTTTTCAGAGTCCGTAGTCTCTCATGGTTCATCTCCTGCTCCGATTTCCCCCCTTCATTCTACCCCTCCTGCTATCTTCTTCTTCTTCTTCTTCTTCTTCTTTTTTTTTTTTTTTTTAACATATAATGTATTATTTGTTTCAGAGGTACAGATCTGTGATTCAACAGTCTTACACAATTCACATGTGGTGAGCGCTGTGAATTGGATTTTATTATTTTTTTAAATTTTATTTTATTGTGTTAAGTCAGTCACCATACAATACATCATTAGTTTTTGATGTGGTGATCCATGATTCATTGTTTTCGTATAACGCCCAGTGCTCCATGCAGTATGTGCCTTCCTTAATACCCATCACCAGTCTAATCCATCCTCCCCCCTGAAACCCTCAGTTTGTTTCCCAGAGTCCAGAGTTTATCATGATCCATCTCTCCCTCTGATTTCCCCCCCTTCATTTTTCCCTTCCTTCTCCTGATGTCCTCCATGCTATCCCGTATGTTCCACAAATAAGTGAAACCACATGATAATTGACTTTTTCTGCTTGACTTATTCCACTTAGCATAATCTCCTCCAGTCCCATCCATGTTGATGTAAAAGTTGGGTATTCATCCTTTCTGATGGCTGAGTAATATTCCATTGTATATGTGGACCACATCTTTTTTTATCCATTCATCTGTTGACTTTTTCAAAGTGTGGGAACAAACAATCCTAAAAGTTGTATGGAATCAGAAAAGACTCCTAATCGCCAAGGAAATGTTGAAAAAGAAAAACAAAGCTGGGGGCATCACATTGCCCAATTTCAAGCTATATTACAAAGCAGTGATCACCAAGACAGCATGGTACTGGTGCAAAAACAGACATATAGACCAACAGAATAGAATAGAGAGCCCAGATATGGACCCTTAACTCTATGGTCAAATAATCTTCTACAAAGCAGGAAAAAAATATGCAATGGAAAAAAGACAGTCTCTTTAATAAATGGTGCTGGGAAAATTGGACAGCCACATGCAGAAGAATGAAACTCGACCATTCTCTAATACCCTACACAAAGCTAAACTCAATATGGATGAAAGACCTCAATGTGAGACAGGAATCCATCAAAATCCTAACGGAGACATAGGCAGTAACCTCTTTGACATTGGCCACAGCAACTTCTTTCAAGATACATCCCCAAAGGCTAGTGAAACAGAAGCAAAAAAATTGAACTTTTGGGACTTCATCAAGATAAAAATCTTCTGCACAGCAAAGGAAACAGTCAACAAAACATAGAGACAACTCACAGAATGGGAGAAGATATTTGCAAATGACACTACAGATAAAGGGCTGGCACCCAAGATCTATAAAGAACTTCTCAAACTCAACACGCAAAAAAAAACAAACAAACAAACAAAAAAATCAAGTCAAAAAATGGGCAGAAGACATGAACAGACACTTCTCTGAAGAAGATATACAAATGGCTAACAGACGCATGAAAAAATGTTCATCATCATTAGCCATCAGGGAAATCTAATCAAAACCACATTGAGATACCACCTTACACCAGTTAGAATGGCAAAAATGGACAGAGAAAGAAACAACAAATGTTGGAGAAGTTGTGGAGAAAGGGGAACCCTCTTACACTGTTGGTGGGAATGCAAGTTGATACAGCCACTTTGGAAAACAGTGTGGAAGTTCCTCAAAAAATTAAAAATAGAGCTACCCTACAACCCAGCAATTGCACTCCTGGGCATTTACTCCAAAGACACAGATGTAGTGAAAACAAGGGCCATATGCATCCCAATGTTCATAGCAGCAATGTCTGCAATAGCCAAACTGTGGAAAGAGCCAAGATGCCCTTCAACAGATGAATGGATAAAGACATTATGCTTTTAAAATATTACTTTAATTATTATATCCAGAATGAATTGAGAAGGAAAGGATCAAGACTGGGAGTCTGTTAAGAGATGAGTATGATGTAGAAAAAGATGGATTGTGTGTACTTTGAACTTAGTTGAGGAATGGAGAATGGATAGGTAAGGAAGCTACAAGAATGAGTACTGACTCTCATGTTTCTAGATTGAGCATAGGTGAATGGTAGTGTTATTCAATGAGATAAGGAAGAGGAGGGAAAGAAAAGATTTGGGATAAAAGTCATAAAAAGTTTATATATGAAGATTCGATGGAAAATCCTAAGAAATATATTAAGTAGAAAATTAATAAAGATGCTTAATGTAAGAGAATGAATAGCACTGTCTTAAAGCAATCCATTTATCCAGAGAGAAAGTATAATAGTAAAGTGTGTGTTCATGATTTTATTCTGAGAAATTGAAACATTTCCATGTCTAGTATTGAAGAAAGAATTGGTGAAGTGACTCAAAAGAGTAGTTAGATGAGAGAAAAATAAAGTAGGAGAGTGTTGGATCATAGAAATTAAAACAGCAGCTGGAGGAATTGGCAAATGACATCAAATGATTTGGGATATCATAAGCATTTTAAGGAGGGATTGCATTAGCAAGATCATTGCTTATTTAGAGATGAGATAAAGAAGATTAAGTTCAGAGGACTATAAAGTGTTGTGCATTAGCTTGGGTGAGAGATAATAGTGATCTTAACCAGCAAATAAGTAGTGAGGATAGAGATTAATGAGAAAAAAAAAAGATAAATATTTGGAGATAAAGTTGACAAAAATGGTGATTGATTAAATGCTAGAAATAAAGATAGGGAAGAGTCAAGGAGTATGGCCAGGTTTCTGGCATGTACAACAGTTTGAGCAATGCCTGTTATGGAGTTTGGGAGCAAAGAAAATGCAGGTTTCTGTAGGAAGGTGCTGAGTACAGTTTTAGACATGTTGATTTTGATGTGAATGTGAGATAGCCAAACAAAGACAATTTGATCAGAGCGAATTCACAAGAGAAGAAATGAAGATGTAGTTTAGAATTTCACAAACCCATGAACAGGAGTGCTTAGGGGAAGTGCGTGGACTTGGAAAGGTAACCTGGGCTTTGCATGAGCATTTTAGGCAGGATACACACTATTCAGTTTGCATCCAGACACTAACATGGCTATCCTCAGGTTAATGTTTTATTCTAGTTCCCAAAGTCATCGAAGGTTGGGAACCTTGGAGAAGACAGAAGTGCAGGGTTGAGCATGGAAGAGAAAAAATATCAAACGGACAAGCAAAGAGGAACAGCAGACAGATTAGGAATAAAAAAAGACTTAGAGAATGGTTTTAAAGATGACAAGGGGGTGCCTGGGTGGCTCAGTGGGTGGAGCATTGGATTCTTGATTTCAGCTCAGGTCATGATCTCGGGGTTGTGGGATGAGGCTCTGCATAGGGTTCCACACTCAGCATGGGGTCTGCTTGTCTCTCTCCCTCTGCTCTTCCCCCATCTCAAATAAATAATAAATAAATAAATAAATAAATAAATAATAAATAAATAAATAAATAAATAAAATCTTTTAAAAAAAGATGCCAAGGGAAGGATGATATGATCAATAGTGTTAGGTTTAGTTGAGGTGTAAAATAATAAAATAATTGTTGATATCCACTCAAGTTACTAATGAATAGGTCATTTTCCTCTAAGAGCAATTTCAATGGATTAGAGGTTAACAGAAGACAGACTTCAGTGATTTAAGAATTGAGGAGCATGTGAGTGTAAACAACTTGAACATATTCAACTGGAGAGAAATTAGTGTTGAGGGAGTGGTGAGATCTAAAGCTTAAGTAGTAGCATTAAACAGATTTAGGAATGTATTCCCTGTAGGAAGAAACAGAAAGATAAAACAACTGATTAGATGTATGCACATTTGTGTTTATGACAGGAAGTTGATGGCGCTCTATTTTCTCAAAGGAGTGGCAGGGAAAGTAATTATTTAAGACAGAAAAGGTAAGTGAAGAGAGAGAAATTCCCAGAACTGCCCTCGAGAATGGAGAAGACTGAGGTATTTCCAGGAGCACCTGGACCAGACTCCATCAGATATTAGCAAATTTAATTTACCAACATATATATTAAAAAGTACACTACTTCTAAGTTTCTTATTTATTCCAGAAATGCAAGGTTGATTGAATATTAAACAAATCAATATTGTAATTAACCATAGTAGCAGTCATAAGAAGAAAAATCACATGATCATATTAACTCATGCAGAAAAAGCATTTGACAGGGGCTTCTGAGTGGCTCAGTCAGCTATGCATCCAACTCTTGATTTCAGCTCAGGTCATGATCTCAAGGTCCTGGGATCTAGCCCGGAGTTGGGCTCCCTGCTCAGCAGGGAGTCTGCTTGTCTCTCTCTCCCTCTGACTCACCCCTGCTCTTTCTTTCTCTCTCTTAAGTAATAAGGAAATAAATCTTTAAAAATGAAAAAAAATTGACAAAATTCAACTCCCATTCATGATAAAAATTGTCAGCAAAGTAGGCATAGAAAGGAAATCATCAACCTGATAGCATTAAAAAAAAAAAACAAAACACGCACACCTTAACTAGAGTTAACATTACTTAATGTTCAATGACAAAAGACTGAATGCTTCCCTCAAAGATTGGGTATATGAGTAAGATGTCCACTCTTAACTACTCCTTTTCAACTTGGTAGTGAAATTCCTAGCCATTTGAATATAATGAGAAAAGAAAGCAAATAATTACAAGTTGACAATGAATAAATAAAGGTATTCTTATTTTCAAATTGCATAATTAGCAACAAAATATATAAAATGATCTACAAAAACACAAAAACAAAACAAAACAATATCTTCCAGAACTAATAGGTCATTTTAGTAAGGTCACAAGACACAAGGTCAACACACACAATTATATTTCTAAATACTAGCCATTTACAATTAGAAACTGAAATTTAGAACTCAGTGCATTTACAAGAGCTCAAAAATAGGTGTAAGCTCAACACAAGGTGTATAGGATCTGTATCAGCATAACAGTATGGAGGTTCCTCAAAAAGTTAAAAAGAGAACCACCTTATGATCCAGTAATTGGACTACTAGGTATTTACCCAAAGAATGCAAAAATACTAATCCAAATGGGTAAATGCACCCTGATATTTATAGCACCATCATTGACAATAGTTCGACTATGGAAACAGCCCAAATATCCATTGAATGATGAATGTATAAAGAATAAAATAATGGAATATTCCTCAGCCAGGAAAAAGAATGAAATCTTGCTATTTGCAATGACATGGATGGAACTAGAGGGTATTATGCCAAGCAAAATAAGTCAGTGAGAGACAAATACCATATGATTTCACTCATATGTAGAATTTAAGAATAAAACAAAGAAGCAAAATGGAAAAAAAAGTGACAAACCAAAAAACAGACTCGTAACTATAGAGAACAAACTAATGGTTACCAGAGGGGAGATAGGTGGGGGATGGGTTAAATAAGTGATGGAATTAAGGAGTGCACTTGTCAGGATGAGCACCAGGTGATGTTTGGAAGTGTTGAATCATTATATTCTGCACCTGAAACTAGTATTATACTGTATGTTAAACTAAGTGGAATTTAAATAAAAACTTGAAAAAAAGAAAAGCATAACACATTGATTAAAAAAAATCAAAGACCTAAATAAATGTAGAGAAACATTATGTTCATAAGATCAGAAGACATCACATAGTGATTAGATAAAATTGTTCTATAGGGTAGATATAATTTCTATCATAATCGCAGCAGTTTGCTTAGGATTGTCTTGGTTGTAGCACCAAAAGCTTCACTTCCAAGGAAGTCCCTTCATGGGATGTGATAAATCCCAGCTTTTGGCTATGAATAAAAAAGACTGGGGTGGGGAGAATGGAAACCCTACAGAATCTTTATGGTAGCCCCCAAATCAGGTTTGAATGCATTTTAGTGTTAAATGGATACAGTATATATATTTTAATGGAAACAGCATAAGTATATATATATATATATACTTCAGTGTATATGAAGCAGAAAATGCTTTTTCTGCATGAGTTAAACATATATATATAAATTTAAATTCAATAGGCCAAAATATAATACATCATTAGTTTCAGATGTAGTGTTCAGTAATTCATCAGTTGCATATAACACCCAGTGCTCATCACATCACATGCCCTCCTTAATGCCCATCACCCAATTAACCCATCCCCCCACCCACCTCCCCTGCAGCAACCCTCAGTGTGTTTCCTATAGTTAGGAGTCTCTCATGGTTTTTCTCCCTCTTTGATGACTTCCCATTCAGTTTTCCATCCCTTCCCCTATGATCCTCTTATATTATCTGCTTTTCATAGGTATTGTCACTGTTTTCCCCCCTGACCATTGATGTTGGCAACCATGATTTAGAGTATACAGTAATGGATAATCTATTACTGCATCACTTTAATTGATGTGATTTAAATGTGCTACTTAAGCTTCTTGTAATCATGAGTAAAATCAGTCTGCATTTGACTTTATCTGTGGATTAAGGGTCCTGTTTTGTATCTACTTTGTGACTAGTTCAATTTTTAACTTTATGAATACTGTGACCCTATTTGCAAGAATTCAAAGAGTGAAAAATAAGGATAATTGTAATACCAAAGTCAGTATGCCCCAGACTTCACTGAAGAGAAGGATAAATGTTTGTGTTATTTTAATGAAAAAAATGAAGGACACATACGACCAGATTAGAAAGGTATATAAACAAACTAGAGAATAATGCATGATATACAGAATGTAATTGGAGTTGGATAAGGTAGAGAAGATGATGTGATTTCTATTAGTTTGGTCACTTTTCAGTTTTCTGAAAACATGCAGAAACATTAATGATATTGTTGGTTTTATAGAAATGGAAGGAAATAGCCTCCTTAGAAATATGCTTGCAAGCTGGCTCTCAATGTTTCCAGATGTAGAAAATATACCAAATTTTTGGTTTTCTTTTAAACCATATTTTCAAAATATAGAAGAATGCCCTTGTCTAGTTTGGAAATACACTGAAGATGATAGTACAGAAAAGGAGAATAAGATAGAAGTGTACATGCATCCCCCCCCACCCAACTATTGATCTTTGAAAAGGCCAGGAGCCTACAAAAAGATGAACTGACTGCATCTGAGTTGCTTGAAGCTATGTTGTGGTTGCAACTAAAATGGATACAGCACAAACATTTATATATTTTGGGTGGGAAGGATATAGGACTACATCATATCTTAATCTTTTTTTAAAAATGGTCATCATCATCCTCCAGCAGCAGCAGCAACTTGAGGCTGCACCCCGGACCAGCCCCCCAAAGTGGTGCTCAACTGAGAGGGGGGGCTCAGGGCCCCAAGGAGCTTCCCCTCCAAGAGCAGAGGCAGCAAGAGGACGTGTGTGTCTTGCACAGGTCCATGCAGGGAGAGCAGTGGGGATGGAGACCGGCACACCTTCTGGTCCTCCCTTCAGATAAGATAGTGAGGAGGAGGAACAAGATGGCAGAGGAGTAGGAGACCTAAATTTAGTCTGGTCCCAGGAATTCAGCTAGATAGGGATCAAACCATTCTGAACACCTATGAACTCAACAGGAGATCAAAGAAAAGAATAGCAGCAATTCTATGAACAGAAAAGTGACCACTTTCTGGAAGGTAGGACGTGTGGAGAAGTGAATCCTAGGTGATATTCGAGAAGATAGACAGCGGGGGGAGGGAGCCTCTGTCAGCTGGCTACAGGCAAGTGACAGAACAGCAGAGCACAAAATTGGAACTTTTAGAAGTCTGCTCTGCTGAGGGACATCGCTCCAGTGGCTAAGTGGAGGGTGGAACCCTCACTGCGACAGTGTGGTCTCAGGACCCTCAGGATCACAGAAAGACTGGGGGTGCCTGAGTGTAGCAAAGCTACCAGGTATCAGCGTGGGAAGCTGGCTGCAGAGATGGAGCCAAGGAGTGGGCTCTTAGCTCAGGGTTGCCATAAACCATGATCCGTGGCACAGTCAGGTCACTGTTCTTCCAGCAGGGACCCAACAGGTGGCAGATGGGGGAAACTCCCCTTCCTCCCCTGGGAGGAGCTGGGCAGGAGCACACCGCAAGAATCTGCTGGGTTTGGAGACTGCACATGGGGGTCGAGTGCCAGAGATAGAAACACTTGGTCACAGGCCGGGTGAGCACAGAGTGCGGCTGGAGACTGGGGAGACAGGAGTGATTGATTGCTTTTCTCTGGGGGCACACAGAGGAGTGGGGCCCTGAGTTCTTGGCTCCTCTGGGGCAGAGATTAGGAGGCCGCCATTTTCACTCTCGTCCTCCAAAGCTGTACGGAAAGCTTTCAGGGAACAAAAGCTACCAAGAGCAAACCTGAGCAGAATACTTAGCCCTTCCCCTGGGAAGGGTGGGACAATTCCGCCTCAGGCAAAGACATTTGTCACTACAAAAGGCCCCTCCCTGAGAAGATCAGCAAGAAGAGCCAGCCAATACCAAGTTTACTGATCAATGAGAACGGCAGGACTCCAGCACTAGGGGAGTACAGCATGTAGAATTCACGGCTTTTTGTCCCATGATTCTTTAGTCTTTCAAAGTTAATTTTTTTAATTTTCTTTTTCTTTTTTTTTTGAATTTTACTTTTTCTTTTTCAACCAACATCTTATCAATCCCTTTTTTAAAAATATTTTTTATTTTCCATTTTTAGAGTCATATTCTATCCCTTCATAGCAGGTAACCTTATTTTTTGTATTTGGTCTAAAACTGGAACTCAATCACAAGAAAAAAATTGGCAGAAATTCAAACATTTGGAAGCTAAAAACCACTCTGCTCAAGAATGTTTGGGTCAACCAAGAAATCGAAGAAGAACTTAAACAATTCATGGAAATCAATGAGAACGAAAACACATGGGTCCAAAACCTATGGGATACTGCAAAGGCGGTCCTAAGGGGAAATACATAGCCATCCAAGCCTCATTCAAAAAACTAGAAAAATCCCGAATTCACCAACTAACTCTACACCTTAAAGAACTAGAGAAAAAGCAACAAACGATGCTTAAGCCATGCATTAGAAGAGAAATAATTAAAATTAGAGCAGAAATCAATGAATTAGAAACCAGAAACACAGTAGATCAGATCAACGAAACTAGAAGTTGGTTCTTTGAAAGAATTAATAAGATTGACAAACTACTGGCCAGACTTATCCAAAAGAAAAGAGAAAGGATCAAAATTAATGAAATTATGAATGAAAGGGGAGAGATCACGACTAACACCAAGGAAATAGAAACAATTATTAGAAATTATTATCAACAACTATATGCCAATAAACTGAGCAATCTGGATGAAATGGAGGCCTTCCTGGAAACGTGGAAGCTGTTTCAAAAATAGAAACAGAGGAAAAGTTTGTTTCCAGACTCATTCTATGAGGCCAGGATTACCTTAATCCCCAAACCATGCAAAGACCCCATTAAAAAGGAGAATTTCAGACCGATATCCTTGATGAATATGGATTCCAAAATTCTCATCAAAATCCTAGCTAATAAGATCAACAGTACATTAAAAAGATCATCCACCACGACCAAGTGGGATTTATCCCTGGAATGTAAGCGTGGTTCAACATTCGCAAATCAATCAATGTGATAGAACACATTAATAAGAGGAGGGAGAAGAACCATATGGTCCTCTCAATTGATGCAGAAAAAGCATTTGACAAAATACAACATCCTTTCCTGATTAAAATTCTCCAGAGTATAGGGGTAGAGGGAACATTCCTCAAGCTCATAAAATCCATCTGTGAAAAACCCACAGCAAATATCATCCTCAATGGGGAAAAGCTGAGAGCCTTTCCCTTAAGATCAGGAACACGTCAAGGGTGCCCACTCTCACCACTATTGTTCAACATAGTACTAGAAGTCCTAGCAACAGCAATCAGACAACAAAAAGAAATAAAAGGTATTCAAATTGGCAAAGAAGAAGTCAAACTCTCTCTTTTTGCAGACGACATGATACTTTATGTGGAAAACTCAAAAGACTCCACCCCCAAATTACTAGAACTCATCCAGCAATTCAGTAATGTGGCGGGATACAAAATCAATGCACAGAAATCAGTTGCTTTCTTATACACTAACAATGCAAGTGTAGAAAGAGAAATTAAAGAAACGATTCCGTTTACAATAGCACCAAAAACCATAAGATACCTTGGAATAAACCTAACCAAAGAGGTAAAGGATCTATACTCTAGGAACTACAAAACACTCATGAAAGAAATTGAAGAAGACACAAAAAGATGGAAAAATATTCCATGCTCATGGATCAGAAGAATAAACATTGTTAAAATGTCTATGCTACCCAGAGCAAACTATACCTTCAATGCCATCCTGATCAAAATTCCAATGACATTTTTCAAAGTGCTGGAACAAACAGTCCTAAAATTTGTATGGAATCAGAAAAGACCCCGAATCGCCAAGGAGATGTTGAAAAAGAAAAACAAAGCTGGGGGCATCACGTTGCCCGATTTCAAGCTATATTACAAAGCTGTGATCACCAAGACAGCATGGTACTGGCACAAAAACAGACATACAGACCAATGGAACAGAATAGAGAACCCAGATATGGACCCTTATTTTTTGTATATATATATAAGTTGTTCTCTCTTTAAAATTTTGGGATACAGTTTCTTCTAAGGACCAAAATACACCCTAAATCTCTAGTGTATGGCTTTGTTCGAGTCTCCTGCTTGATCACTTTCTCTCCCTTTTTCCTTTCTTTTTTTTTTTAATTTCTCTTCCTTCTTTTTTCAACTAAATTCTTATCATTTCCTTTTAGAAAGTCTTTTATAAATTTCACCTTTACAGTCATATTCCATCCCTTCATTGTATTTACCCTTATTTTTGTACATATAAAGTTTATTTTCTTTAAAAATTTGGGAGGCAGATTTTCTAACAGATCAAAATACGCCCAAAATCTAGTGTGTGGCACTGATCTATTCACCAGCTTGATCATATTTGATCATATTCTTTTTTTTTTCTTTTTCTTTTTCTTTTCTTTTTCCTTTCTTCCTATTTCTATCACCCCCAGTTTTGGGTCTCTTCTGATATGTTTAGTGAATATTTTTCTGGGGTCATTGTTACCCTGTTAGCATTTTGTTCTCTCATTCATCTATTCTCCTCTGGACAAAATGACAAGATGGAAAAAATCACCTCAAAAAAAAGAACAAGAGGCAGTACTGACTGCCAGGGACCTAATCAATAGGGACATAAGTAAGATGTTGGAACTAGAGTTCAGAATGATGATTATAAGGATACTACCTGGACTTGAAAAAAAGCATGGAAGATACTAGATAAACCCTTTCTGGAGAAATAAAAGAACTAAAATCTAACCAAGTTGAAATCAAAAAGGCTATTAATGAGGTGCAATCAAAAATGGAGGCTCTAACTGCTAGGTTAAATGAGGCAGAAGAAAGAATCAGTGATAGAGAAGACCAGATGATGGAAAATAAAGAAGCTGAGAAAAAGAGAGATAAACAACTATTGGATCACGAGGGCAGAATTCGAGAGATAAGCGATACCATAAGATGAAAAAACATTAGAATAATTGGGATCCCAGAAGAAGAAGAAAGAGAGAGAGGGGCAGAAGGTATATTGGAGCAAATTATAGCAGAGAACTTCCCTAGTTTGGGGAAGGAAACAGGCATCAGAAGGCAGGAGGCACAGAGAACCCCCCTCAAAATCAATAAAAATTGGTCAACACCTCGACATCTAATAGTAAAACTTACAAATCTCAGAGACAAAGAGAAAATCCTGAAAGCTCAGCGCAAGAGGTCTGTAACCTACAGTGGTAGAAATATTAGATTGGCACCAGACCTATCCACAGAGATCCGGCAGGCCAGAAAGGACTGGCATGATATAGTCAGAGACTAAATGAGAAAAATATGCAGCCAAGAATACTATATCCAGCTAGGCTGTCATTGAAAATAGAAGGAGAGATAAAAAGCTTCCAGGACAAACAAAAACTAAAGGAATTTGCAAACACGAAACCAGCCCTACAAGAAATATTGAAAGGGGTTCTCTAAGCAAAGGGAGAGCCTAAAAGTAACATAGACAAGAAAGGAAAAAAGACAACACACAGTAACAGTCACCTTACAGACAATACAATGGCACTAAATTCCTATCTTTCAATAGTTACCCTGAATGTAAATGGGCTAAATGCCCCAATCAAAAGACACAGGCTATCAGAGTGGGTAAAAAAACAATACCCATTGATATGTTGTCTACAAGAGACTCATTTTAAACCTAAAGACACCTCCAGATTGAAAGTGAGGGGGTAGAAAACCATTTACCATGCTAATGGACACCAAAAGAAAGCTGGGGTGGCAATCCTTATATCAGACAAATTAGATTTTAAACCAAAGACTACAGTAAGAGATGAGGAAGGACACTATATCCTACTTAAAGGGTCTATCCAACAAAAAGATCTAACAATTGTAAATATCTATGCCCCTATCATGGGAGCAGCCAATTATATAAGGCAATTAATAACAAAAGCAAAGAAACACATTAACAACAATACAGTAATACTGGGGGATTTTAACACCCCCATCACTGAAATGGACAGATCATCTAAGCAAAAGATCAATAAGGAAATAAAGACTTTAAATGACGTGCTGGACCAAATGGACTTCACAGATATATCCAGAACATTCTATCCCAAAGTAACAGAATACACATTCTTCTCTAGTGCCCATGGAACATTCTCCAGAATAGATCGCATCCTAGGTGACAAATCAGGTCCAACCAGTACCAAAAGATTGGGATCAGTCTCTGCCTATTTTCAGACCACAATGCTTTGAAACTAGAACTCAATCTCAAGAGGAAAGTCGGAAAGAACTCAAATACATGGAGGCTAAAGAGCATCCTACTAAAGAATGAATGGATCAACCAGGACATTAAAGAAGAAATAAAAGATTCATGGAAGCCAATGAAAATGAAAACACAACTGTTCAAAATGTTTGGGATGCAGCAAAGGCGGTCCTAAAAGGAAAGTATATAGCAATACAAGCCTTTCTCAAGAAACAAGAAAGGTCTCAAATATACAACCTGACCCTACACCTAAAGGAGCTGGAGAAAGAACAGCAAATAAAGCCTAAACCCAGCAGGAGAAGAGAAATCAAAAAGATCAGAGCAGAAATCAATGAAATGGAAACCAAAAGAACAGTAGAACAGATCAACAAACTAGGAGCTGGTTCTTTGAAAGAATTAACAAGATTGATAAACCCCTGGACAGACTTATCAAAAAGAAAAGAGAAATGACCCAAATAAATAAAATCAGGAATGAAAGAGGAGAGATTACAACCAACACCAAAGAAATACAAACAATTATAGGAACATATTATAAGCAACTCTATGCCAGCAAATTAGATAATCTGGAAGAAATGGATGCATTCCTAGAGATATATAAACTACCAAAACTGAACCAGGAAGAAATAGAAAACCTGAACAGACCTATAACCACTAAGGAAATTGAAGCAGTCATCAAAAATCTCCCAACACACAAAAGCCCAGGGCCAGATGGCTTCCCAGGGGAATTCTACCAAACATTTCAAGAATTAATACCTATTCTTCTGAAACTGTTCCAAAAAATAGAAATGGAAGGAAAACTTCCAAACTCGTTTTATGAGGCCAGCATTACCTTGATCCCAAAACCAGGCAAAGACCCCATCAAAAAGGAGAATTACAGACCAATATCCCTGATGAACATGGATGCAAAAATTCTCACCAAACTACTAGCCAGTAGGATCCAAGAATACACTAAAAGGATTATTCACCACGACCAAGTGGGATTTATTCCTGGGCTGCAAGGTTGGTTCAACATCTGCTAATCAATGAGATACAAGATATTAATAAAAGAAGAACAAGAACCATATGATCCTCTCAATAGATGCAGAAAAAGCATTTGACAAAGTACAGCATCCTTTCTTGATCAAAACTCTTCAGAGTAGAGGGATAGAGGGTACATACCTCAATATCATAAAAGCCATCTATGAAAAACCCACAGTGAATATCATTCTCAATGGGGAAAAACTGAGAGCTTTCCCCCTAAGGTCAGGAACGCGGCAGGGATGTCCACTATCACCACTGCTATTCAACATAGTACTAGAAGTCCTAGCCACAGCAATCAGACAACAAAAAGAAATAAAAGTCATCTGAATCAGCAAAAAAGAAGTCAAACTCTCACTCTTTGCAGATGATATGATACTTTATGTGGAAAACCCAAAAGACTCCACCCCAAAACTGCTAGAACTCATACAGGAATTCAGTCAAGTGGCAGGATATAAAATCAATGCACAGAAATCAGTTGCATTCCTATATACCAACAACAAGACAGAAGAAAGAGAAATGAAGGAGTCAATCCCATTGACAATTGCACCCAAAACCATAAGATACCTAAGAATAAATCTAACCAAAGAGGCAAAGGATCTGTACTCAGAAAACTATAAAATACTCAGGAAAGAAATTGAGGAAGACACAAAGAAATGGAAAGACGTTCCATGCTCATGGATTGGAAGAACAAATATTGTGAAGATGTCAATGCTACCTAGAGCAATCTACACATTTAATATAATCCCTATCAGAATACCATCAACTTTTTTCAAAGAAATGGAACAAATTATCTTAAAATTTGTATGGAACCAGAAAAGACCCCGAATAGCCAGAGGAATGTTGAAAAAGAAAAGCAAAGACGGTGGCATCCAATTCCGGACATCAAGCTCTATTACAAAACTGTAACCATCAAGACAGCATGGTACTGGCACAAAATTGGACACAAAGATCAATGGAACAGAATAGAGAGCCCAGAATGGACCCTCAACTCTATGGTCAACTAATCTTTGACAAAGCTGGAAAGAATGTCCAGTGGAAAAAAGACAGTCTCTTCAACAAATGGTGTTGGGAAAACTGGACAGCCACATGCAGAAGAATGAAACTGGATCATTTCCTTACACCACACACGAAAATAGACTCAAAATGGATGAAAGACCTAAATGTGAGACAGGAATCCATCAAAATCCTAGAGCAGAACACAGGCAGCAACCTCTTTGACCTCAGCTACAGCAATATCTTCCTAGAAACATCGCCAAAGGCAAGGGAAGCAAGGGCAAAAATGAAGTATTGGGACTTCATCAAGATAATAAGCTTTTGCACAGCAAAGTAAACAGTCAACAAAACCAAAAGTCAACTGACAGAATGGGAGAAGATTATTTGCAAATGACATATCAGATAAAGGGCTTGTATCCAAAATCTATAAAGAACTTATCAAACTCAAAACCTAAAGAACAAATGATCCAATCAAGAAATGGGCAGAAGATATGAACAGACATTTTTCCAAAGAAGACTCTAAATGGGCAACAGACACATGAAAAAGTGCTCAACATCACTCAGCATCAGGAAAATCCAAATCAAAACTTCAATGAGATATCACCTCACACCAGTCAGAGTGGGTAAAATTGACAAGTCAGGAAATGACAAATGTTGGCGAGGATGCGGTCAAAGGGGGAACCCTCATATATGGTTGGGGGGAATGCAAGCTGGTATAGCCACTCTGGAAAACAGTATGGAGTTTCCTCAAAAAGTTGAAAATAGAGTTACCATACGATCCAGCAATTGCACTATTGGGTATTTACCCAAAGATACAAATGTAGGGATCCGAAGGGGTACATGCACCCCAATGTTTATAGCAGCAATGTCCACAATAGCCAAACTATGGAAAGAGCCAAGATGTCCATCACCAGATGAATGGATAAAGAAGATGTGGTATATGTATACAATGGAATATTATCCAGCCATCAAAAGGAATGAAATCTTGCCATTTACAATGACGTGGATAGAACTAGAGGGTATTATGCTAAGGGAAATAAGTCAATCAGAGAAAGACAAGTATCATATGATCTCACTGATATGAAGAATTCTTAATCTCAGGAAACACAGTGATGGTTACTGGAGTGGTGGGGGGTTGGGAGGGATGGGGTGGCTGGGTGATAGACATTGGTGAGGGTATGTGCTATGATGAGTGCTCTGAATTTTGTAAGACTGATGAATCACAAACCTGTACCTCTGAAACAAATAATACATTATATGTTTAAAAAAAAGAAGAAGAAGATAGTAGGAAGGGAAAAGTGAAGGGGGGAATTGGATGGGGAGAGGAACCATGAGAAACTATGGACTCTGAGAAACAAACTGAGGGTTCTAGAGGGGAGGGAGGTCATGGGATGGGTTAGCCTGGAGATGGGTATTAAGGAGGGTATGTATTGAATGGAGCACTGGGTATTATATGCAAACAATGAATCAGGGAACACTACATCAAAAACTAATGATGTTATTTATGGTGACTAACATAACACAATAAAATAAAATTTAAAAAAAGGTCATCAAAAGAATACAGCCGTAAAGTTGAGCTGCTATAGTACATAAACTGGGCACCCTTGAATGCTTGAATATGGAATTCCATACTCCATAGCATTCCATACTTCAATATGGAATATATGCACAGGGAAAGGTAATAACATTGTACTTTACAAGCACTGCAGTGTAAATGGAAAATGAAATTTCTTAAACCAAGTATATTTAAAATTGGCCACCAAAAAAAGAGAGAAAGAAGATAAAGAAAGAGAGAGAGAGAGAGAGAGAGATAACCTAGATAAACAGGATGTTCTCTATTTTTTAAATGTAAGTTATTTAGAATTAAATTTGATTTCAAGGGGAACAAAAGTGAAAGTGAAGTATTGGGACTTCACTGAGATAAAAAGCTTCTACACAGTGATGGAAACCATAAAAAAACAAAACAAAACAAAAACACTAAAAGCTAACCTACAGAATTGGAGATGATATTTGCAAATGACATATCTGATAAAGGATTAGTATATAAAATCTATAAATAACTCATCAAACTCAACACCCAAAAAACAAATAATCCAGTTAAAATTGGGCAGAAGATATGAATAGACTTTTTTCCAAAGAAGACATACAGATGGTTAACAGACACATGAGAAGATGTTGAGCATCACTCATCATCAGGGGACTACAAAACAAAAGTACAAAAGATACCACCTCACACCTGTCAGAATGGCTAAATTTAACAAGACAGGAAACAATAGGTGTTAGCGAGGATATGGAGAAAGGGGAACCCTCTTACATGGTTGGTGGAAATGCAAACTGGAGAAGCCACTCTGCAAAACAGTATGGAGGTTTCTCAAAAAGTTAAAAATAGAACTACCCTGTGACCCAGCAATCACAATACTAGGTATTTACACAAATGATAAAAAAATAGAGATTTGAAATGGCATATGCACCCCCATGTTTACAGCAGCATTATCAATAGCCAAATGATGTGAAGAGCCCAAATATCCACTGATCAATGAATGGATAAAGAAGTGGCATATATATGCAATGGAATATTACTCAGCCATCAAAAAGAATGAAACCTGGCCATTTGCTGTGATGTGGATGAAGCTCGAGTGTATTATGCTAAGCAAAATAAGTCAGTCAGAGAAAGACAAATACCATGTGATTTCACTCATATGTGGAATTTAAGAAACAAAATAAAGGAGCATAGAAGGAAAAGAGAGAGAGAGAAACCAAGAAACAATCTCAACTATAGAGAATAAACTGATGGCTACCAGAGGGGAGGTGGGTGAGGGGATAGGTTAAATATGTGATGGGGATTAAGGAGTGCACTTGTGATGAGTACCAGGTGTTGTTTGGAAGTACTGAATCACTAAATTGTACATCTGAAGCTAATATTGCACTGTATGTTAACTAACTGGAATTTAAATAAAAACTTAAAAAAAGAAAAAAAGGATTTTTTTAAAAGTTCTATTTCTAGTAGTACTATTTACATTTGTTTATATTAATTTTATAATTTTGAAATACTTTAGACCCTCACAGAAGTTGCAAAAATAGTACAGAGAATTCCAATATATCTTTCATCCATCTTCCCCCACTGATGCCAATTTATATAGCCAAAGTACCAACTATCAAAACTATATATATATCACCTCTTCTGTATCCATTAATCTGCTGATGGACACGTGGGTTGTTTTGTTTTCATAGTTTGGCTATTGTAGATACTGCTCCTGTAGACATTGGGATGTATGTGTCTCTTTGAATTAGTATTTTTATATTCTTTGGGTAAATAACTGGTAGTGCAATTGCTGAATTACAGTGTAGTTCTATTTTTAACTTTTTGAGGGATCATCATACTTTTTTTCCAGAGTGGCTGCACCAGTTTGCATTCCCACCAAGCATGTATGAGGGTTCCTCTTTCTCCATATATTTGCCCAAACCTGTTGTTTCTTATGTTGTTGATTTTAGCCATTCTGACAGGTGTGAGGTGATCTCTCATTGTAGTTTTGATTTGCATTTCCCTGATGATCAGTGATGTTGAGTAACTTTTCATGTGGTCCATTGGACATCTGGATGTGTTCTTTGGAAAAATGTATGTTCATGTTTTCTGACTATTGTTTGGATTGTTCATTTTTTTTTAGGTGTTTAGTTTTATAAGTCTTTTTTAAATGTTTTGGATATTAACCCTTTATCAGATATGTCATTTGCAAACATCTTCTTCCATTCCATAGGTTGCCTTTTAGTTTTGTTAATGTTTCCTTTGCTGTGCAGAAGCTTTTTTTTTTTTTTTTTTTTTTTTAGGAAGCCCCAATAGTTTTTTGTTTTTGTTTCCCTTGCCTCAGGAGACATATCTAGAAAGAAGTTGTCATGGCTGATGTCAAAGAGGTTACTGTCTGTGTTGTCCTCTAGGATTTTGATGGTTTTGTTTCTTACATTTAGCTCTTTAATCCATTTTGAAATTGAAGAGGACAGAAAGAAATAGAAAGACATTCTATGCTGATGGATTGGAACAACAAACATTGTTAAGATGTCTATACTATCCAGAGCAATCTGCACATTTAATGAAATCCCTACCAAAATACCACCAGCATTTTTCACAGATCTAAAACAAAATATCCTAGGGGCGCCTGGGTGGCTCAGTCGTTGAGCATCTGCCTTCGGCTCAGGTCATGATCCCAGGGTCCTGGGATCGAGCCCCGCATCGGGCTCCCTGCTCGGTGGAAAGCCTGCTTCTCCCTCTCCCACTCCCCCTGCTTGTGTTCCCCCTCTCGCTGTGTCTCTCTCTGTCAAATAAATAAATAAAATCTTTAAAAAAATAAATAAATAAAACAAAATATCCTAAAGTTTGTATGGAACCAAAAAAGACCCTGAAATAGCTAAAGCAAACTTGAAAAAGCTGGAGGCATCACAATTCTGGACCTTGAGTTATATTACAAAGAATAGTGATTTAGAATTACTTTATTTTTAATTTCATTTATTTTTAATTTTTTATTTAAGTTCAATTTAGTTGACATATACTCTATTATTAGTTTCAGAGGTAGAATGTAGTGATTCATCAGTTGCATACAAAATCCAGTGCTCATTATATCAAGTACACTCTTTAAGGCCTATCACCCAATTAAAAATACCATATGATTTCAATCATATGTGGAATATAAGAAACAAAACAGATGAAATTGGGAAGGGAAGGAAAAATAAAATAAGATGAAAACTGAGAGTGAAGCAAACCATAAGAGACTCTTAACTATAGAGAACGAAGTGAGGGTTGCTTCAGGGGAGGTTGGTGGGGGGATGGGGTAACTGGTTGATGGGCATTAAGGAGGGCACTTGATGTAGAATTATTTTAAAGAAAAGTGTAGAATTCCGCTAGGAGGCCATCTGGTTCTGGACTCATGTTTGCTGGGAGATTTTTGATTATCGATTCAATTTCTTTGCTGTATATAGATCTGTTCAGGTTATCTATTTCTCTCTGTTTTCAGTTTTGGTAGTTTATATATTTCAAGGAGTACATCTATATCTTCCAGATTGCCTAATTTTTGTATATAGTTGCTCATAATATGCTCTTATGATTGTACTTCAGTGTTGGTTGTGATCTCTCCTCTTTCATTTATGATTTTATTTATTTGGGTCCTTTCTCTTTTTTCTGATAAGTTTGGCTAGGAGTTTATCTATCTTACCAATTCAAGAACAAGCTCCTAGTTTCATGATCTGTTCTACTGCATTTTTTAATTTCTATATCATTGATTTCTGCTCTAATCTTTATGATTTCTCTTCTCCTGCTGGGTTTAGGTTTTATTTGCTGTTCTTTTTCCAGCTCCTCTAGGTGTAAGGTTAGGTTGTATATTTGAGACTTTTACTGTTTCTTGAGAAAGACTTGTGTTACTATATACCTCCTTCTTAGAATTGCCTTTGCTGCATCCCAAAGGTTCTGAACAGTCATGTTTTCATTTTCATTAGCTTCCATGTATTTTTTAATTCTTCTTTAATTTCCTAGTTGAATCATTCATTCTTTAGTAGGATTCTCTTTAACCTCCATGTATTTGTGGTTCTTCCATTTTTTTTTTCTTGTAGTTGACTTCAAGTATTAAAACATTGTGGTCTGAAATTATGCATGGCATAATCTCAATCTTTTTGTACTGTTTGACACCTGATTTGTGACCCAGTATATGATCTATTCTGAAGAATGTTCCATGTGCACTGGAGAAGAATGTATATTCTGTTGCTTTAGGATCAAGTGTTCTGAATATATCTGTGAAGTCCATCTGGTCCAGTGTGTCATTCAAAGCCCTTGTTTCCTTGTTGATCTTCTGCTTAGATGATCTGCCCATTGCTGTGAGTGGGTTGTTAAAGTCCACTACTGTTATTATATTATTAACAATGATTTACTTTAATTTTGTCATTAATTGGTTTATATATGTGGTTGCTCCCAAGTTAGGGGCACAGATATTTATAATTGTTAAATCTTCTTGTTGGATAGACCCTTTTATTATGATATAGTCTTCTTCTTCATCTCTTATTACAATCTTTGGTTTGAAATCTAGTTTGTCGGGGTTCCTGGGTGGCTCAGATGTTTAAGTGATTGCCTTCAGCTCATCATGATCTCAGGGTCCTGGGATCAAGCCCTGTTTTAGGCTACCAGATCAGTGGGGAGTCTACTACTCCTTCTCCCGCTTGTGCACTAAATCTCTCTCTCTCTCAAATGAATAAATCAAATCTTCAAAAAAATAAAATAAAATAAAATCTAGTTTGTCTGATATAAGAATGGCTACTTCAGCTTTCTTCTGATGTCCATTGGCAAGATAAATGGCCCTTCACACCCTCATTTTCAATCTGGAGGTGTCTTTGGGTCTAAAATAAGTGTCTTATAAGCAGCATATCGATGGGTCTTATTTTATTATCCATTCTGATACCCTATATCTTTTGACTGAACCATTTAGTCCATTTACATTCAGAGCAATTATTGAAAGATATGAAGCTGGGGGGCGGAGCAAGACGGCAGAGGAGTAGGAGACCTGGATTTCCTCTCATCTCAGGAATTCAGCTGGATAGGGATCAAACCATTCTGAACACCTACAAACTCAACAAGAGATCGAAGAAAAGAATAGCAACAACTCTCTGGACAGAAAAGCAACCACTTTCTGGAAGGTAGGACGTGCGGAGAAGTGAATCTGAGGCGATATCCAGGAGGATAGACTGCGGGGGAGGGGGCCTCCGTGGGCTGCTTCTGGCAAGTGATAGAGCCACAGAGCACAGAATTGGAACTTTTAGAAGTCTGCTCCACTGAGGGACGTCACTCCAGTGGTTAAGCAGGGGGTGGAACCCTCGCTGGGACAGTGTGGTCCCAGGACCCTCGGGGTCACAGAACGACTGGGGATGCCTGAGTGTGGCAGAGCTCCCAGGTATTGGAGCGGGGAAGATGGCTGCAGAGATGGAGCCGAGGCATGGGCTCTCAGCTCGGGGTTGCCATAAACCGTGATCTGCAGCACAGACAGGCCACTGCTCCTCCAGCAGGGACCCAACAAGTAGCAGATCCGAGGAGACTCCCCTTAGTCCCCCAGGAGAGGTGACACGGGAGTGCACCGCAAGGATCTGCTGGGTTTGGAGACTCCACACGGAGTTGGGTGCCAGAGATAGAAATGCTCGGTCACAGGCTGGGTGAGCACAGAGTGTGGCCAGAGACAGGGGAGACGGGAATGACTGACTGCTTTTCTCTGGGGGATCACTGAGGAGTGGGACCCGAGTTCTCGGCTCCTCCAAGGCAGAGATTGGGAGGCCTCCATTTTCACTCTCGTCCTCCAAAGCTGTACGGAAAGCTTTCAGGGAACAAAAGCTCCCAAGAGCAAACCTGAGCAGATTACATAGCCCGGACTGGGCAAGGGTGGGGCAATTCCGCCTCCGGCAAAGACATTTGGGAACCATGGCAACAGGCCCCTCCCCCAGAAGATCAGCAAGAACAGCCAGCCAAGACCAAGTTTACCAATCAATGGGAATGGCAGAACTCCAGCACTAGAGGAATAATGCACATAGAATTCATGGCTTTTTTACCATGATTCTTTAGTCTTTCAGAGTAATTTTTTTTTAACTGTCTTTTTTTTTTTTGAATTTTTCTTTTTCCCTTTTTCAACCAACATCTTATGAATCCCTTTTTTAAGAAACATTTTTTTTTTTCATTTTTAGAGTCATATTCTATCCCTTCATAGTAGTTACCCGTATTTTTGGCATATATATATAAGTTGTTCTCTCTTTAAAATTTTGAGATAGTTTCTTCTAACAGATCAAAATATACCCTATATCTCTAGTGTATGGTTTTGTTCTACTCTCCTGCCTGATCACATTCTCTCATTTTTTCTTTTTTTCCTTTTTTCTAAATCCTCTTCTTTCTTTATTCAAAACAACTTCTTACCAGTTCCTTTTATAATTTTTTTTAATAATTTTCATCTTTAGAGTCATAATCCATCCCTTCATCCTATCAACCCTTATTTTTGTACATATATAAATTTTTCTTTCTTTAAAATTTTGGGAGGCACTTTCTTCTAACAGACCAAAATACACCCAAAATCTAGTGTGTGACACTGATCTATGCACCAGCCTGATCATATTTAATCATACTCTGTTTTTTTGTTTTGTTTTGTTTTGTTCCGTTTTTGTTTGTTTTTATCTTTTTTCTTTTTCTTTTTCTTTTTTCTTTCTTTCCCATTCTTTTCCCCCAGCTTCAGGTCTTTTCTGATTTTTTAGAGTATATTTTCTGGGGATGTAGTTACCCTGTTAACATTTTGTTCTCTCATTCATCTATTCTCCTCTGGACAAAATGACAAGATGGACAAAATCACCTCAACAAAAGAAAAAGCGGTAGTACTGACTGCCAGGGACCTACTCAATACGGACATTAGTACGATGTCAGATCTAGAGTTCAGAATCATCACTTTAAAGATACTAGCTGAGCTTGAAAAAAGCATGGAAGTTATTAGAGAAACGCTTTCTGGAGAAATAAAAAACTAAAATCTAACCAAGTCGAAATAAAAAAGGCTATTAATGAGGTGCAATCAAAAATGGAGGCTCTAACTGCTAGGATAAATGAGGCAGAAGAAAGAATCAGTGAGATAGAAGACCAGATGACGGAAAATAAAGAAGCTGAGAAAAAGAGAGATAAACAACTACTGGATCACGAGGGCAGAATTCGAGAGATAAGCGATACCATAAGATGAAACAACATTAGAATAACTGGGATCCCAGAAGAAGAAGAAAGAGAGAGAGGAGCAGAAGGTATATTGAGCAAATTATAGCAGAGAACTTCCCTAATTTGGGGAAGGAAACAGGCATCAGAATGCAGGAGGCACAGAGAACCCCCTTCAAAATTAATAAAAATAGGTCAACAGCTGGACACCTAATAATAAATTTTACGAGTCTCAGAGACAAAGAGAAAAACCTGGAAGCAGCTCGGGACAAGAGATCTGTAACCTACAATGGTAGAAACATTAGATGGCAACAGACCTATCCACAGAGACCTGGCAGGCCAGAAAGGACTGGCAGGATATCTTCAGAGCATAAATGGGAAAATTATGCAGCCAAGAATACTATATCCAGCGAGGCTGTCATTGAAAATTGAAGGAGAGATAAAAAGCTTCCAGGACAAACAAAAACTAAAGGAATTTGCAAACACGAAACCAGCCCTACAAGGAATATTGAAAGGGGTCCTCTAAGCAAAGAGAGAGCCTAAAAGCAACATAGACCAGAAAGGAACACAGACAATATACAGTAACAGTCACCTTACAGGCAATACAATACCACTAAATTCCTATCTTTCAATAGTTACCCTGAATGTAAATGGGCTAAATGCCCCAATCAAAAGACACAGGCTATCAGATTGGATTAAAAAACAAGACCCATTGATATGCTGTCTGCAAGAGATTCATTTTAGACTCAAAGACACCCCCAGATTGAAAGTGAAGGGGTGGAAAACCATTTACCATGCTAATGGACACCAAAAGAAAGCTGGGGTGGCAATCCTTATATCAGACAAATTAGATTTTAAACCAAAGACTGTAATAAGAGAAGAGGAAGGACACTATATCCTACTTAAAGGGTCTATCCAACAAGAAGATCTAACAATTGTAAATATCTATGCTCCTAACATCAGAACAGCCAATTGTATAAGCCAATTATAACAAAAGCAAAGAAACACATTGACAACAATACAATAATAGTGGGGGACTTTAACATCCCCCTCACTGAAATGGACAGATCATCTAAGCAAAACATTGACAAGGAAATAAAGACTTTAAATGACACACTGGACCAAATGGACTTCACAGACATATTCAGAACGTTCCATCCCAAAGCAACGGAATACACATTCTTCTCTAGTGCCCATGGAACATTCTCCAGAATCGATCACATCCTAGGTCATAAATCAGGTCTCAACCGGTACCAAAAGATTGGGATCATTCCCTGCCTATTTTCAGACTACAATGCTTTGAAACTAGAACTCAATCTCAAGAGGACAGTCAGAAATAACTCAAATACATGGAGGCTAAAGAGCATCCTACTAAAGAATGAATGGGTCAACCAGGAAATTAAAGAAGAATTAAAAAAATTCATGGAAACTGATGAAAATGAAAACACAACTATTCAAAATCTTTGGGATGCAGCAAAGGCGGTCCTAAGAGGAAAGTATATAGCAATACAAGCCTTTCTCAAGAAACAAGAAAGGTTTCAAGTACACAACCTAACCCTACACCTAAAGGAGCTGGAGAAAGAATAACAAATAAAGCCTAAACCCAACAGGAGGAGAGAAATGATAAAGATCAGAGCAGAAATCAATGAAATAGAAACCAAAAGAACAGTAGAACAGATCAACAAAACTAGGACCTGGTTCTTTGAAAGAATTAACAAGATTGATAAATCACTGGCCAGACTTATCAAAAAGAAAAGAGAAATGACCCAAATCAACAAAATCATGAATGAAAGATGAGAGATCACAAGAAACACCAAAGAAATACAAACAATTATAAGAATATATTCTGAGCAACTCTATACCAGCAAATTAGATAACCTGGAAGAAATGGATGCATTCCTAGAGATATGTAAACTACCAAAACTGAACCAGGAAGAAATAGAAAACCTGAAGAGACCTATAACCACTAAGGAAATTGAATCAGTCATCAAAAATCTCCCAACAAACAAAAGCCCAGGGCCAGATGGCTTCCCAGGGGAATTCTACCAAACATTTAAGGAAGAATTAATACCTATTCTTCTGAAACTGTTCCAAAAATTAGAAATGGATGGAAAACTTCCAAACTCGTTTTATGAGGCCACCATTACCTTGATCCCCAAACCATCAAAAGGAGACCCCATCAAAAAGGAGAATTACAGACCAATATCCTTGATGAACATGGATGCAAAAATTCTCACCAAAATACTAGCGAATAGGATCCAACAATACATTAAAAGGATTATTCACCACGACCAAGTGGGATTTATCCCTGGGCTGCAAGGTTGGTTCAACAACCGCAAATCAATCAATGTGATACAATACATTAACAAAAGAAAGAACAAGAACCATATGATCCTCTCAATAGATGCAGAAAAAGCATTTGACAAAGTACAGCATCCTTTCTTGATCAAAACTCTTAAGAATAGAGGGATAGAGGGTACATACCTCAATATCATAAAAGCCATCTACGAAAAACCTACAGCGAATATCATTCTCAATGGGGAAAAACTGAGAGCTTTCCCCCTAAGGTCAGGAACGCGGCAGAGATGTCCACTATCACCACTGTTGTTCAACATAGTACTAGAAGTTCTAGCCACAGCAATCAGACAACAAAAAGAAATAAAAGGCATCCAAATCGGCAAAGAAGAAGTCAAACTCTCACTCTTTGCAGATATGATACTTTATGTGGAAAACCCAAAAGACTCCACCCCAAAACTGCTAGAACTCATACAGGAATTCAGTCAAGTGGCAGGATATAAAATCAATGCACAGAAATCAGTTGCATTCCTATATACCAACAACAAGACAGAAGAAAGAGAAATGAAGGAGTCAATCCCATTGACAATTGCACCCAAAACCATAAGATACCTAAGAATAAATCTAACCAAAGAGGCAAAGGATCTGTACTCAGAAAACTATAAAATACTCATGAAAGAAAGTGAGGAAGACACAAAGAAATGGAAAAACCTTCCATGCTCATGGATTGGAAGAACAAATATTGTGAAGATGTCAATGCTACCTAGAGCAATCTACACATTGATGCCATCCCCATCAAAAAACCATCCACTTTTTTCAAAGAAATGGAACCAATAATCCTAAAATTTGTATGGAACCAGAAAAGACCCCAAATAGCCAGAGGAATGTTGAAAAAGAAAAGCAAAGCTGGCAGCATCAGAATTCCGGACTTCCAGTTCTATGACAAAGCTGTCGTCATGAAGACAGTATGGTACTGGCACAAAAACAGACACATAGATCTATGGAACAAAATAGAGAGCCCAGAAATGGACCCGCAACTCTATGGTCAACTAATCTTTGACAAAGTAGGAAAGAATGTCCATTGGAAAGAAGACAGTCTCTTCAACAAATGGTGTTGGGAAAATTGGACAGCCACATGCAGAAGAATGGAACTGGACCATTTCCTTACACCACACACAAAAATAGACTCAAAATGTTTGAAAGACCTAAATGTGAGACAGTTGTCCATCAAAATCCTTGAGGAGAACACAGGCAGCAACCTCTTCGACCTCAGCCACAGCAACATCTTCCTAGAAACATCGCCAAAGGCAAGGGAAGCAAGGGCAAAAATGAACTATTGGGACTTCATCAAGATAAAAACCTTTTGCCCAGCAAAAGAAACAGTCAACAAAACCAAAAGACAACCGACAGAATGGGAGAAGATTATTTGCAAATGACATATCAGATAAAGGACTAGTATCCAAAATATATAAAGAACTTATCAAACTCAACACCCAAAGAACGAAGAATCCAATTAAGAAATGGGCAGAAGACATGAACAGACATTTTAACAAAGAAGACAACCAAATGGCCACAGACACATGAAAAAGTGCTCAACATCGCTCTGCATCAGGGAAATCCAAATCAAAACCTCAATGAGATACCACCCCACACCCGTCAGAATGGCTAAAATTAACAAGTCAGGAAATGACAGATGTTGGCGGGGATGCGGAGAAAGGGGAACCCTCCTACACTGTTGGTGGGAATGCAAGCTGGTGCAACCACTCTGGAAAACAGTATGGAGGTTCCTCAAAAAGTTGAAAATAGAGCTACCATATGATCCAGCAATTGCACTACTGGGTATTTACCCCAAAGATACAAATGTAGGGATCCGAAGGGGTATGTGCACCCCAATATTTATAGCAGCAATGTCCACAATAGCCAAACTGAGGAAAGAGCCAAGATGTCCATTGACAGATGAATGGATAAAGAGGATGTTGTATATATATACAATTGAATATTATGCAGCCATCAAAAGGAATGAGATGTTTCCATTTGCAACGACATGGATAGAACTGGAGAGTGTTATGCTGAGCGAAATAAGTCAATCAGAGAAAGACATGTATCATATGACCTCACTGATATGAGGAATTCTTAATCTCAGGAAACAAACTGAGGGTTGCTGGAGTGGGGGGTGGGGTGGGAGGGATGGGGTGACTGGGTGATAGACACTGGGGAGGTTATGTGCTATGGTGAGTGCTGTGAATTGTGCAAGACTGTTGAATCACAGATCTGTACCTCTGAAACAAATAATGCAATATATGTTAAGAAAAAAAAAAAGAAGATAGCAGGAGGGGAAGAATGAAAGGGGGGAAATTGGAGGGGTAGATGAACCATGAGAGACAATAGACTCTGAAAAACAAACTGAGGGTTCTAGAGGGGAGGGGTGTGGGAGGATTGGTTAGCCTGGTGATGGGTATTAAAGAGGGCACGTTCTGCATGGAGTCCTGGGTGTTATGCACAAACAATGAATCATGGAACACTACATCAAAAACTAATGATGTAATGTATGGTGTTTAACGTAACAACAAAAAAATTAAAAAAAGAGAAAGATATTGAAGTTAGTGCCATTGTGTTACCTTTAAAGATTTGAAGGGGTATATGCACCCCAGTGTTTATAGCAGCAATGTCCACGATATCCAAAAAAGGGAAAGAGCCCAGACAAATGAATTGGTAAAGAAGATGTGGTATATCACATTTATAATGGAATATTACTCAGCCATCATAAGGAATGGAATCTTGCCATTTGCAATGATTTGGATGTAACTAGAGGGTATCATGCTAAGCAAAAGAAGTCAGTCAGAGAAAGACAAATACCATATGCTTTCGATCATATGTGGAATTTAAGAAACAAAACAGATGAACATAAGGGAAGGGAAAGAAAAATAAAATAAGATGAAAAAAGAGCGGGAGGCAAACCAAGTACAGGAAAGAAATGAGGGTTGCTGGAGGGGCGGTGGGTGGGGGGATGGGGTAATTGGGTGATGGGCATTAAGGAAGGCATGTGATGTGATGAGCACTGGGTGTTATATGCAACTTGTGAATCACTGCATTCTGCCTCTGAAACTAATAATATAGTACATTTTAATTAAGTTGAATTTTAATTTAAAAATTTTAAAAATAGAAAAAAAAGTGTAGCACCTTTCTTTTTGACCACTCACTGTGCTGGTAATGTGAGAAAACTAAAATCAACAAAAAGCAGATTGGAACGATAAAATGATAAAGAATGGCACTTAACGAAGGCTGTGAAATTATAAAACGTCACATGATATGATGAAACGTTAATGATGTTGTTAACAATGATAGCTGATACTTATAAATCACTTAATATATAATTCCTACAATGAGCTAACACTCTATATTTTTACCACCATTTACAGATGAGAAAACTGAGACACATAGCTATTAACTCATATGCGTTTGATCACAGAGCTAGTTAATAATCTCAATGGGATTTTCACCCAAGGTGGTCTGACCCTAGAATTTGTACAGAATATAGGAAAATGTGTAAAACAAAATTCTAAAAGGTAATGAGAACACAATTACACAGGTAAAAATAGCCACTGCATTTTTTTTTTTTAAGATTGTATTTATTTGACAGAGAGAGACACAGCTTGAGAGAGGGAACACAAGCCAGGGGAGTGGGAGAGGGAGAAGCAGGCTCTCCGCCCAGCAGGGAGCCCGATGCGGGGCTTGATCCCAGGACCCTGAGATCATGACCTGAGCCGAAGGCAGACGCTTAACGACTGAGCCACCCAGGCGCCCCTAGCCACTGCATTTTGGTGTATTCTCTTTTTGGTATGTGTCCTTTCATTAATTTATTGATTCATCAATAAATAAAATATTGACTAAACATGTATGATGTTCCAACATTGTTTCTGCAAATGTGGGCTACAATGGTGAAAGAATCCAACAAAACTCCTGCTTGCATGGGCCATTTAGTCCAATATGGGAGACACAGACAATGCAAATAAAAATGTATAAGAACATTTCAGGTGACAAGTCTTAAAGTAGAATAAGATATTAAGAATAACAGTGAGATGTGAGAGGAGACCTCTCTGAAGAGATGACACTTGGTCAGAGATCTGAAAGAAATGAGGGATTGAGCCATGGGGATTTCTTGGCAAATGAGTAGAACATTCTTAGCAGACAGCATTACACCTGAAATTGCCTGGGTTCTGGGACTCGATCCAAGGTCTGCAAGGAGGCCCAGTTGGATAGAATTGGGCAAGGGAGATGGAATGTGGTAGAGATCCAGCCAGGATCATGTTCTCCTGCCCAGATTACATGGCTCAGTCAGTAATTTGTTTTACACAACTACTACCTTGTGTTTCTCTCTCCTTTTATGGTTTGTTTGTTGTTTGCTTTAAGGAATCTAGTATTTCCCAATCCAGACAGAACCCAATGTGCAAGTAATATTGCTCTGTCCACTTTTTTATCACTTTTCATTGGGTGGAGTCCTTTAGGTATATTTGGGAGATGTGTCCTTATGGGCACCTCTGATGGGGCTTCACCTGAGTCTGACCTTGAGAGAGCTTGGTGGAGCTGGTGTCAATCCTGATTCCCCATTCTCAGAAGTCCCAGCAGATCAAATGGAACCTTAATTCCAAAACCGTCCCCACCAGTTGAAGAAGAAATTGAGGCCTCTTAAGACAGTAAAGGGTGTGGCTGAACTCTTCTGCCACCTTGTGACTGATTCCATTTCTCCCTTCCCATCTGATGGATGCTTCTTTAGAAACTCCTTGAATGGGAATTTAATTTTCTGGACAGCCTCTTGAAAGGATCAAAGAACATGGGGAAGAGAAGCCACAAAAGACATTTTCAACACAAATTTAAGCCTAAGTGGAAAGATATACTTGGTAATACAATATGGATTGGTAATACAAGAGTGGATTGTGAGGAAGAGGCCTTAGGGGTCATGTATATTTTACAGGTGACTGAGAAGTAATGAGAGCAAAGAAATAAGGTTAGGTGTGGGAAAGAAGAACTAAGGGATTAAATGGCATCTCCTATGCATCATTCCTCCTTAGAACTCCACTTGATTGTCTATCTCTCCTATATGACAAATGCTCAAACCCCAGTGAATCTCACATCTCCTTTCTCTACATGCCCACCTGAGACTGAAGCTACTGCACATCCATGATCTCCTGTCAGGAAATGTATCTGCTTGCTCATAGGCAATTCCCCTTCCCCATCCCCATGACAAGACTCTACAATTGATACTCACTCTCCTCAAGTCCTTCTAGTTCATGAGGAAAATCTAGGCTATCATTCAGGAGCTCCTTCAATGCTTAGCCTTTTCACTGTTCAAGATAGATGACTAGATCCAGCCTTCCTGTTTTTTTTTTAAGATTTTATTTATTTGTTCATGAGAGACAGAAAGAGAGGCAGAGGCAGAGGGAGAAGCAGGTTCCCTGCAGAGCAGGGAGCCCAATGCAGGACTCAATCCCAGGACCCTGGGATCATGACCTGAGCCAAAGGCAGATACTTAAATGACTGAGCCACCCAGGCACCCCCTTTTCTGTTTTTTTTTCCTTTCTTATTAATTACAAATACAATTCTCACACCACCACCAATTAAGACAGCAATTTTCCTTCAGCTCACCCTAGTGCATTCTCCGCCCCTCCCTCTTTGCTTCATAGATGCAAGCCCTGAATACACTTAAGTTTTGGCAGTAATAGCAGTGCTATTTATCACACACTTCCATGCTGTGCTAAGTGCTTCACAACTTAGGGCACAAATATGTAATTCCAAGGCTGATTGCAAAATGTGGTAAAGTTATTCAAGCTGTCATTTGAAATTAAAACAAATATGGAAACTTAACGACTCTTGATCAAGTCACTGGCACCATTATTCTTTGATCCTGTATATTATGAGGATGAATACACACTTCGGGTGAAATTTTAAATATAAGTCATGACATTTCAAAGAAATTTCAGATTCAAACAGGGCCATCCCAGTAGTATCTTCAGGTTTATCATACAATGAGAAATTGCCTATGCTTTGTGGAGATTCTTTGGCTAAAAGATTTGGAAAGGACTTCCACTTCTGAATTAGAAGCAAAAAGTTTCAGCCTAGTCACGAGAGCAATATGGATAAATTTTAAAACACATCAGCAAGCTAAAAATACAGACAAACCTGAATGAATTAAATTTCGGAAATGGCAAGCACTTCCTAAGATTAAAGAGTCCCATTGGTGCTTTAGTCTCTGGGGGGTAATGCATAAATAGAAGGGAAATCCCCACTGATGGCTATACAGAGAAATTACTCAAACTACTAACAAACTTCTATTGATTACACCTTGTCTGGTATGACAGATTCAAATTCTGAGGAGTTTAAAAGAAGTCCAAATCCACTTGCCAAATCTCTCCTTCAAGTCTCACTGGCTGCATGTGAGTAGCATACCAATGGCTGAGAGCAAGGCAGGGAAGATGAAACAAACTCATGAATCATTCCCTCAGTGCAAGATAGTGATGAGGAGGAGGCTGATTTACTATAGGAGAGCTAAGACATATCCCCTCAGGATGCACAGATCTTTCCCTGAGTGCAAGGCAACAGTCTGCAGGAGGCTTCATGCAGAGAAAAGAAGCTGCTAGCAATTTCCCCCAAGGTGCACATAAAATCTTCATTGAGTACATTACAGTGGCCTGGTAAATTAAGAATAAGAAAGACCTCCTGAGGCTTGAAGATGCAGGAGCAGAGCTGAAAAGTAAAGTCCTCAGTGAATAAAAAAGCTGTCAACTGGGTTTAAAGGAAAGAGAGTGAAAAGAAGAGGGGGATTTGAGGAGAGAGAGAGAGAGAAAGAGAGTGAGAGAAAATTATTTGAACATAATGGCTGAGAATTTTGTTAAAATGTTGAAATGTATTAGCCTACAAATGCAATAAGCTCAGTGAACCCCAATTAGGATAAGCAAAATAAATCCACAGTATGTCTATCACCAAACTGCTGAAAACCAAAGATAAAGCCAAATTCTTAAGAGTAGCTGAGTGGAAAAGGACATTACATACAAGAGAACACTAAGAATGATGCTTTACTGCCAAAAGACAGTGGGATAACATCTTTAAGTGTTGAAAGGAAAAAAAAAAAATCGTCTATAATCCTCTATGCAGAAAAGTACATTTCAAGAATGAAAGTGAGAACCAAGAATAATTTCTTCAATAAATTGTGTTGGGAAAACTGGATAGCCACATGCAAAAAATAAATAAACTGGACCACTATCTTATACCATACATAAAAATCAACTCAAAATGAATTAAAGTCTTGAGCATTGAACACCTGAAGCCATAAAATTCCTAGAAAAAAATATATGGAAAAAGCTCCTTAATATTGGTCTCAGTGATGTTTTGTTTTTTGTTTTTTGTTTTGGATTTGACACTAAAAGCAAAAGTAAGTAAGGAGGACTACATCAAACTAAACGGCAAAAGAAATAATCAACAAAATAAACAGGAAACTTATGAGATGGGTGAAAATATTAGCAAATCATATATCTAATATGGGTTAATATCTGAAAACTATAAAAAATGATGAGCACTGGGTGTACACTGAACTAATGAATCATTGAACATTATATCTAAAACTAATGATGTACTATACCTTGGCTAATTGAATTTAAATAAAAATAAATAAAATAAAATAATAAAATAACTCATACAGCTTAATAGCAAAAAACAAAACAAAACAAAGCAAAAACAAAACAAAACAAAAAACCCCAAGTATTTCAATTACAAAATGGGCAGAGGTAGTGAATGGACATTTTTCCTAAGAAGACACAAATGACCAACAAGTACATGAGAAGGTGCTCAACATCACCAATAATCAGGGGAATGCAAATTGAAACCACATTGAAACATCACCTTATACCTGTTAGAAGGACTACTACAAAAAAGTCAGGAGGGCTCCTGGGTGGCGCAGTTGGTTAAGCATCTGCCTCTTTGTTTCGGCTCAGGTTATGATCCCACAGTCCTAGGATCGAGCCTTGTGTCAGGCTCCATGCTCAGCTTGGAGTCCACCTGGGATTCTCTCTCCCTCTCCCTCTACCCCTCCCATTTGTACGCACTCTCACTCTCTCTAAAACAAATAAAATCCTTAAAAAAAAGTCAAGAGATAACAATTGTTGATGAGAATGTGGAGAAAAGAGAACACATTTGCAGTATTGGTGAGCATATAAATTGATTCAGCCATTGTGGAAGACAGTATGGAGATTCCTCAAAAATGTAAAAATAGGGGCACCTGGATGACTCAGTTGATTAAGTGTCCAGCTTCAGCTCAGGTCATGATCTCAGGGTCCTGGGATTGAGCCCGGCATCAGGCTCTCTGCTCAGCGGGGAGTCTGCTTCTCCCTCTCCCTCTCTCTGTGTGCTCTCACTCTCAAACAAATAAATAAATAAATAAAATCTTAAAAAATGTAAAAATAGAACTACTATATGATCTAGCAATTCCACTCCTGGGGGTACATCTAAAGGAAACAAAATCACTAATCAAAAAGATATATGCACCCCTGTGTTCATTGCAGCCTTATTTACAGTAGATAAGACATGGAAACACATTAAGTGTCCATCAATAGATGAATGTAAAAAGAAAATAATATGTATGTGTCTGTATGTGTGATATTTGCCTATTTGCATATAGAATATTATTCAGCCATCTAGAGGAAGGAAATCTTGCCATTTGTAACATGGGTGGATCTTGAGGACATTCTGCTAAGTGAGATAAGTCAGAGAGAGAAAGACAATATTGTATGATTTCACTGGCATGTGAAATCTGAAAGAAACCAAGCTTATAAATGCAGAAAACAGATATGTGGTTGTCAGGGGCAGGGAGTGAGGGGTTGGCAAAATGGGTGAAGGTGGTAAAAAAAATAAATAGTAAAGAAAGTGTTTTAGGCTGAAGGGGATTGATGCTAGGTGGAATCTTAATGTGCAGGAAGGAACAAACAGAACTAGAATTTATATATATGTGTGTATATATATATATACATATATATGGCATATTATATAGAATAAAATTCATAATGTAAAAGAACTTCAAAATATTTTAATATACAATATATTTATATGCATATTTATTTGTTTAATATATAGAATTTAATATAAAATAATACACACAAAAATTCATATTTTAAAGTTATACACACGTATAATACAGGCAGTCTTTGCCTTGCACAGTACTGTGTGGACTGCAACTTACACATATCAGAACAGTGTTTTTGCTTTGCACAGAACCTGAATTACAATAAGACCTGTGCAAAGTGAGTACACGTCTCTGATATGGACAAGTTTCAGTTACTATGGTTTATGCATAACAAGAACTCTATCTATCTATCTATCTATCTATCTATCTATCTATCTATCTATCCATCTGTCTAGAGACACATATATGATGCATATTGTAATCTGTGAAGCATCCATTAAAATAACAACACAATAAATTAAAAAATACAGGAGATATAATGGAATACTAAAATATTTTATTAATCCTAAATGGGAAACAAAAAATAGATTTTATACATGGAAGAGAAATACCAATATAGTCAACTTATACTCTACCCTATCAGTAACTACATTAAATGTTAATTGACTAAGTGTTCTAAGAAAAAGGCAGAAATTAGTAGAATGGATTAATAATGAATAAAATCACAACTTAACTGTGATTGTTAATTTTATGTGTGAACTTAGCTGAGCCACAGCATGGCCAGACATTTGGTCAAACATTATTCTGGGTGTTTCTGTGAGGGTGTTTTAGATAAGATTCACATTTAAATTAGTAGACTGAATAAAGCAGATTATCCTTCATAATGTGGATGGGTCTCACACAATCAGTTGAAGGACTGAATATAGCAAAAAGGCTGACCCTTCTCCAAGTAAGAGGGTATTTTTTTCTGCCTGATAGACCTTTGAACTGGTGCATAGGCTTTTTTCCTCCAGTTGAACTTGAACTGAAACATTAGCTCTTATTTGGTTTCAAGCCTGCTGGCATTCAGATTGGAACTACACCATTGCCTCTGCTGGGTCTCAGACCTTCATACTCAAGACTTGAACTGAACGATTGGCTCTTCTGTGTCTCCAGCCAGAAAATGCACCTTGCAGATCTTGGGGCTTGCCAACCTCCATAATCACATGAAACAATTCCTTCTAATGAACCCATAAATTATATAATTATATAATTACAATTTATATATGTATAGGGATGCAAATAAGCAGAGTATATGATTATTAAGCATAAGAAAGTCAGTATGGTTCTGTTGATATCAGACAGAGTAGACTTCAAGACAAGAAGTATTTACAGAGCTAAGAGGGGCATGCTATAAGATGAAAGGTCAGTTTATGCAAAAGGATTAAACTGAACTACTTTCTTACACCATCCACAAAAAGAAATTCAAAATGGATGAAAGAGGGGTGCCTGGGTGGCTCAGTCAGTTAAGCATCTGCCTTTGGCTCAGGTCATGACCCCAGGATCCTGAGATCAAGCCCTGCATCGGGCTCCCTGCTCAGTGGAGAGGCTGCTTCTCCTGCTCCCTCTGCCTGCTGCTCTGCCTACTTGTGCTCTTTCTCTATCTCTCTGTCAAATAAATAAATAAAATAATTTAAAAAATGGATGAAAGAGCTAAATGTGAAACCATCAAAATCCTAGAGGAGAACACAAGCAGTAACCTCTTTGACATCGGCCATAGCAACTTCTTACTAGATATGTCTTCCAGAGGCAAAGGAAACAAAAGGAAGACAAAAAATAAGCTATTGAGACTTCACCAAATAAAAAGATTCTGTACAGTGAAGGAAACAATCAACAAAACTAAAAGGCAACTGACAAAATGGGAGAAGATATTTGCAAATGACATATCTGTTAAAGCATGAGAATCCAAAATCTATAAAGAAATTATCAAACTCAACACCCCCAAAACAAGTAATCCAATTAAAGAATGGGCAGAAGACATGAATAGACATTTTTCTAAAGAAGACATATAGCACGTACTGCATGGAGCACTGGGTGTTATACGAAAACAATGAATTGTGGATCACTACATCAAAAACTAACTATGTATTGTATGGTGACTAACATAACATAATAAATAAAAAAAAAATGAAGACATACAGATGGCTAACAGACACATGAAAAGATGCTCAACATCACTCATCACCAGGAAAATACAAATCAAAACTACAATGAGATATCACCTCACACCAGTAGAATGGCTAAAATTAACAAGACGGAAACGACAGGTATTGGCAAGGATGTGGAGAAAGGAGCACCCCCTTACATTGTTGGTGGGAATTCAAACTGGGGCAGCCACCCTGAAAAACAGTATGGAGGTTCCTCAAAAAATGCAAAATAGAACTACTCTATGATCTAGCAATTGCACTACTATTTACCCAAAGGATACACAAATATTTATTCAAAGGGATACAGGCACCCCAGTGTTTAGGGCAGCATTATCAGCAATAGGCAAATAATGGAAAGAGTCCCATTGTCCATCAACTGATGGATGGGTAAAGAAGAAATTATATAAATATATATATATATATATATATATATATATATATATATATGAATATTATTCAGCCAAAAAAAGAATGAAATCTTGCCATTTGCAATGACGTGGATGGAGCTAACATGTATTATGCTAAGCGATATAAGTCAGTCAGAGAAAGACAAATACCATATAATTTCACTCATATGTGGAATTTAAGAGGCAAAGCAGATTAATATGTGGAAAAAGAGGCAAACCATAAAACAGACTCTTAACTATGGAGAACAAACTGAAGGTTGCTGGAGGGGAGGTGGGCAGGGGATGGGTTAAATGGGTGATGGGTATTAAGAAGGGCACTTGTGATGAGCACTGGGTGTTGTACATAAGTGATGAATCACTTAATTCTACCTGAATCTAATATTAAACTGTATGCTAACTAGAATTTAAATAAAAACTTGAAGGAAAAAGCAAAAACAAAAAGACAATCACACACATAATATGTGTAACTTAATACAGATCTTATAGTATATTATATTAAATTGCCTAAGGGGAGAAATAGACAAATCTATGACCATATTGAAGATTCTAACACACTTCTTTGAGGAATTCATAGAATAAGCAGATTTTAAAAATTGGAAAGTATATAGAAGATGTGAACAATATGCTCACTCAAATTGACCTTGGACACACAGAAATATATCTAGTAGCAGAATACATTTATTTCAAGGATATATGGAATATTTTTTTCAAAAGACTCTTTACTGGGAATTAAATTCAAGTCTTTATTTATTTATTTTTATTTTTTTAATGCTTGGCATTATTTTGTTCTTTTTTTTATTTTATTTTATTATGTTATGTTAATCACCAAACATTACATCATTCGTTTTTGATGTAGTGTTCCATGATTCATTGTTTGCGTATAACACCCAGTGCTCGATTCAATACATGCCCTCTTTAATACCCATAACCAGGCTAACCCATCCCCCAGCCCCCCTCCCCTCTAGAACCCTCAGATTGTTTTTCAGAGTCCATAGTCTCTCATGGTTCATCTCCCCCTCTGATTTCCACCCCTTCATTCTTCCCCTCCTAGGATATTCTTCTTTTTCTTTTAACATAGAAAGTATTATTTGATACAGAGGTACAGGTCTGTGATTCATCAGTCTTACACAATTCACAGTGTTCACCATAGCACACGCATCCCCAGTACCTATTACCCAGCCACACATTCCCACTCACCCCCAACACTCCAGCAACCCTCAGTTTGTTTCCTGAGATTAAGAACTCCTCATATCAGTGAGATCATATGATACATGTCTTTCTCTGATTGACTTATTTCGCTTAGCATAATACCCTCTAGTTCCATCCATGTCATTGCAAATGGCAAGATTTCTTGGGGTTTTTTTTGATGGCTGCATAATATTCCATTATATATATATATATATATATATATATATATATATATATACACCACATCTTCTTTATCCATTCATCCATTGATGGACATCTTGGGTGTTTCCATAGTTTGGCTATTGTGGACATTGTTGCTATAAACATCGGGGTGCATGTACCTCTTCGGATCCCTACATTTGTATCTTTGGGGTAAATACCCAGTAGTGCAATTGCTTGGTCATAGGGTAGCTCTATTTTCAACTTTTTGAGGAACCTCCATACTGTTTTCCAGAGTGGCTGCACCAGCTTGCATTCCCACCAACAGTGTAGGAGGGTTCCCCTTTCTCTGCAACCTCACCAACATCTGTCGTTTCCTGACTTGTTATTTTTAGCCATTCTGACTGGTGTGAGGTGGTATCTCATTGAGGTTTTGATTTGGATTTCCCTGATGCAGAGCGATGTTGAGCACTTTCTCATGTGTCTGTTGGCCATTTGGATGTCTTCTTTAGAAAAATGTCTGTTCATGTCTTCTGCCCATTTCTTGATTGGATCATTTGTTTTTTGGGTGTTGAATTTGATCAGTTCTTTATAGATTTTGGATACTAGCTCGTTATCTGATATGTCATTTGCAAATATCTTCTCCCATTCTGTCGGTTGTCTTTTGGTTTAGTTGACTGTTTCCTTTGCTGTGCAAAAGGTTTTTATCTTGAGGAAGTCCCAAGAGTTCATTTTTGCCCTTGCTTCCCTTGCCTTTGGTGATGTTTCTAGGAAGAAGTTGCTGTGGCTGAGGTCGAAGAGTTGCTTTGTGTGTTCTTCGTTAGGATTTTGATGGACTCCTGTCTCACATTGAGGTCTTTCAACCATTTGGAGTCTATTTTTGTGTGTGGTGTACGGAAATGGTCCAGTTCCATTCTTCTGCATGTGGCTGTCCAATTTTCCCAACACCATTTGTTGAAGACACTGTCTTTTTTCCATTGGACATTCTTTCCTGCTTTGTCGAAGATTAGTTGACCACAGAGTTGAGGGGCCATATCTTGGCTCTCTATTTTGTTCCATTGATCTATATGTCTGTTTTTGTGCCGGTACCATACTGCCTTGATGATTACAGCTTTGTAGTACAACTTGAAGTCCAGAATTGGATGCCACCAGCTTTGCTTTTCTTTTTCAACATTCCTCTGGCTATTCGGGGTCTTTTCTGGTTCCATACAAATTTTAGGATTATTTGTCCTATTTCTTTGAAAAAAGTTGATGGTATTTTGATAGGGATTGCATTAAATATGTAGATTGCTCTAGGTAGCATTGACATCATCACAATATTTGTTCTTCCAATCCATGAGCATGGAACGTTTTTCCATTTCTTTGTGTCTTCCTCAATTTCTTTCATGAGTATTTTATAGTTCTCTGAGTACAGATTCTTTGCCTCTTTGGTTAGATTTAGTCCTAGGTATCTTATAGATTTGCGTGAAATTATAAATAGGATTGACTCCTTAATTTCTCTTTCTTCTGCCTTGTTGTTGGTATATAGGAATGCAACTGATTTCTGTGCATTGATTTTCTATCCTGCCACTTGACTGAATTCCTGTATGAGTTCTAGCAGTTTTGGGGTGGAGTCTTTTGGGTTTTCCACACAAAGTATCATATCATCTGCAAAGAGTGAGAGTTTGACTTCTTCTTTGCTGATTCAGATGCCTTTTATTTCTTTTTGTTGTCTGATTGCTGTGGCTAGGACTTCTAGTACTATGTTGAATAACAGTGGTGATAGTGGACATCCCTGCCATGTTCCTGACCTCAGGGGGAAAGCTCTGTTTCTCCCCATTGAGAATGATATTCACTGTAGGTTTTTCATACATGGCTTTTATGATATTGAGGTATGTACCCTCTATCTCTCTGCTCTGAAGAGTTTTGATCAAGAAAGGATGCTGTACTTTGTCAAATGCTTTTTCTGCATCTATTGAGAGGATCATATGGTTCTTGCTCTTTCTTTTATTAATGTATTGTATCACATTGATTGACTTGTGGGTGTTGAACCAACCTTGCAGCCCAGGAATAAATCCCACTTGGTCGTGGTGAATAATCCTTTTAATGTACTGTTGGATCCTATTGGCTAGTAGTTTGGTGAGAATTTTGCCTCCATGTTCATCAAGGATATTGGTCTGTAGTTCTCCTTTTTGATGGGGTCTTTGTCTGATTTGGGGATCAAGGTAATGGTGGCCTCATAAAACGAGTTTGGAATTTTTCCTTCCATTTCTATTTTTTGGAACAGTTTCAGAAGAATAGGTATTAATTCTTCTTGAAATGTTTGGTAGAATTCCCCTGGGAAGCCATCTGGCCCTGGGCTTTTGTGTGTTGGGAGATTTTTGATTACTGCTTCAGTTTCCTCAGTGGTTATAGGTCTGTTCAGGTTTTCTATTTCTTCATGGTTCAGTTTTGGTGGTTTATATATCTCTAAGAATGCATCCATTTCTTCCAGATTATCTAATTTGCTGGCATATAGTTGCTCATAATATGTTCTTATACTTGTTTGTATTTCTTTGGTGTTGGTTTTAATCCCTCCTCTTTCATTCCTGATTTTATTTATTTGGGTCCTTTCTCTTTTCTTTTTGATAAGACTGGCCAGGGGTTTATCAATCTTATTAATTCTTTCAAAGAACCAGGTCCTAGTTTTGTTGATCTGTTCTACTATTCTTTTGGTTTCTATTTCATTGATTTCTGCTCTGATCTTTATTATTTCTCTTATCCTGCTGAGTTTAGGCTTTCTTTGCTGTTCTTTCTCCAGCTCCTTTAGGTGTAGGGTTAGGTTGTGTACTTGAGACCTTTCTTGTTTCTTGAGAAATGCTTGTACTGCTATACACCATCCTCTTAAGACTGCCTTTGCTGCATCTGAAAGATTTTGAACAGTTGTGTTTTTATTTTCATTAATTTCCATGATTTTTTTAAATTCTTCTTTAATTTCCTGGTTGACCCATTCATTCGTTAGTAGGATGCTCTTTAGCCTCCATGTATTTGAGTTCTTTCCGACTTTCCTCTTGTGATTGAGTTCTAGTTTCAAAGAATTGTGGTCCAAAAATAAGCAGGGAATGATCCCAATCTTTTGGTACCAGTTGAGACCTGATTTATGACCTAGGATGTGATCTATTCTGGAGAATGTTCCATGGGCACTAGAGAAGAATGTGTATCTGTTGATTTAGGATGGAATATTCTGAATATATCTGTGAACTCCATTTGGTCCAGTGCATCATTTAAGTCTTTATTTCCTTGTTGGTGTTTTGCTTAGATGATCTGTCCATTTCAGTGTGGGAGGTGTTAAAGTCCCCCACTATTATTATATTGTTGTCGATGTGTTTCTTTGCTTTTGTTATTAATTGGCTTACATAATTGTCTGCTCCCATGATAGGGGCATAGATATTTACAATTGTTAGATCTTCTTGTTGGATAGACCCTTTAAGTAGGATAGAGTGTCCTTCCTCATCTCTTATTATAGTCTTTCATTTAAAATCGAATTTGTCTGATATAAGGATTGCCACCCCAGCTTTCTTTTGGTGTCCATTAGCATGGTAAATGGTTTTCCACCCCCTCACTTTCAATCTGGAGGTGTCTTTGGGTCTAAAATGTGTCTCTTGCAGACAGCATATCGATGGGTCTTGTTTTTTAATGCAATCTGATAGCCTGTGTCTTTTAATTGGGGCATTTAGCCCATTTACATTCAGGGTAACTATTGAAAGATATGAATTTAGTGGTATTGTATTGCCTGTAAGGTGACTGTTACTGTATATTGTCTGTGTTCCTTTCTGGTCTATGTTGCTTTTAGGCTCTCTCTTTGCTTAGAGGACCCCTTTCAATTATTTCTTGTAAGGCTGGTTTCGTGTTTGCAAATTCCTTTAGTTTTTCTTTGTTCTGGAAGCTTTTTATCTCTCCTTCTATTTTCAATGACAGCCTAGCTGGATATAGTATTCTTGGCTGCATAATTTTCCCATTTATGCTCTGAAGATATCATGCCAGTCCTTTCTGGCCTGCCCGGTCTCTGTGGATAGGTCTGTTGCCATCTAATGTTTCTACCATTGTAGGTTACAGATCTCTTGTCCCAAGCTGCTTTCAGGATTTTCTCTTTGTCTCTGAGACTCGTAAGTTTTACTATTAGATGTCGGGGTGTTGACCTATTTTTATTGATTTTGAAGGGCGTTCTCTGTGCCTCCTGGATTTTGATGCCTGTTTCCTTCCCCAAATTAGGGAAGTTCTCTGCTATAATTTGCTCCAATATACCTTCTGCCCCCCTCTCTCTTTCTTCTTCTTCTGGGACCTCAATTATTCTAATATTGTTTTGTCTTATGGTATCACTTATCTCTCGAATTCTGCCCTCGTGATCCAGTAGTTGTTGATCTCTCTTTTTCTCAGCTTCTTTATTTTCCATCATTTGGTCTTCTATATCCCTAATTGCCTCTTCTGCCTCATTTATCCTAGCAGTTAGAGCCTCCATTTTTTTATTGCACCTCATTAATAGCCTTTTTGATTTTGACTTGGTTAGATTTTAGTTCTTTTATTTCTCCTGAAAGGATTTCTCTAGTATCTTCCATGCTTTTTTCAAGCCCAGCTTGTATCTTTATAATTTCATTCTGAACTCCAGTTCTGACATCTTACTAATGTACGTATTGATTAGGTCCCTGGCAGTTGGTACTGCCTCTTGTTCTTTTTTTTTTTTTGAGGTGATTTTTTCCTTCTTGTCATTTTGTCCAGAAGAGAATAGACGAATGAGAGAACAAAATGCTAACAGGGTAACAACAACCCCAGAAAAATATACCCTAAACAAATCAGAAGAGACCTGAAACCGGGGGAAAAGAAAGAGAAAGAAAGAAAAAAGATTAAAAAAAAAAGAAAAGAAAAAGATTTTAAAAAAAGAATATGATCAAATATGATCAGGCTGGTGAATAGATCAGTGCAACACACTAGATTTTGGGAGTATTTTGGTCTGTTAGAAGAAAGTGCCTCCCCAAATTTTAAAGAAATAAAAAACATATATGTACAAAAATAAGGGTAAATATGATGAAGGGATGGAATATGACTGTAAAGACGAAAATTATAAAAGATTTTATAAAAGGAATTGATAAGATAAGAAGTTGGTTAAAAAAAAGAAAGAAGAGGAATTTTAAAAAAAAGTGAGAGAATGTGATCAGGCAGGAGACTAGAACAACACCATACACTAGAGATTTAGGGTATATTTCGGTCTGTTAGACGAAACTGTATCCCAAAATTTTAAAGAGAGAACAACTTATATATATACCAAAAATAAGGTTAACTACAATGAAGTGATAGAATATGACTTTAAAAATGAGAACTAGAAAAGATTTTTTAAAAAGGGATTGATAAGATGTTTGTTGAAACAGGGAAAAAGAAAAATTAAAAAAAATAGCAAAAGAAAAAAAAGAAAATTAAAAAAATTAACTTTGAAAGACTAAAGAATCATGGGGAAAAAAAAGCCATGAATTCTACATGCTGTATTCCCCTAGTGCTGGAGTTCTGCCATTCTCATAGATTGGTAAACTTGGTCTTGGCTGGCTGTTCTTGCTGATCTTCTGGGGGAGGGGCCTGTTGCAGTGATTCTCAAATGTCTTTGCCCGAGGCAGAATTGCCCACTCTTGCTGGGGGCCCGGCTAAGTAAATCTGCTCAGGTTTGCTCTGGGTAGCCTTTTTTTTTTTTTTTTTCCTGGGTAGCTTTTGTTCCCTGCAAGCTTTCTGTACAGCTTTGGAAGACAAGAGTGAAAATGGAGTCCTCCCTATCTCTGCCCCAGAGGAGCCGAGAGCTTGGGGCCCCACTCTTCAGTGAGCCCCCAGAGAAAAGCAGTCAATCACTCCTGTCTCCCCAGTCTGTGGCTGCACTCCTAGCTCACCTGGCCTGTGAATGAGCATTTCTATCTCTGGCACATGCCCCCTTTTGGAGTCTCCAAACCCAGCAGATTCCTGTGGTGTGCTCCCACACCACTCCTCCTGGGGGAGGAAGGGGAGTCTCCCTGGATCTGCCACTTCTTGGGTCCCTGTTGGAAGAGCAGTGGCCTGATTGTGCTGCGGATCACAGTTTATGGCAACCCCGAGCTGAGAGCCCATTCCTCAGCTCCATCTCTGCAGCTGGCTTCCCTGCTCTGATACCTGGGAGCTCTGCCACACTCAGGCACCCCCGGTCTTTGTGACCCCAAGGCTCCTGCGACCACACTGTCGCAGCAAGCATTCCACCCCCTGCTTAGCACCGGAGCGACGTCCCTCAGCAGAGCTGACTTCTAAAAGTTCTGATTTTGTGCTCCGCTGCTCTATCACTTGCCGGTAGCAGCTGATGAAGGCCCCCTCCCCCCGCTGTCTATCTTCCCAAATATTGCCTGGGATTCACTTCTCTGCACGTCCTACCTTACAGAAAATGGTCGCTTTCCTGTTCAGAGAATTGCTGCTATTCTTTTCTTTGATCTCCTGTTGAGTTTGTAGGTGTTCAGAATGGTTTGATCCCTATCTAGCTGAATTCCTGGGACCAGATGAAATTTAGGTCTCCTACTCCTCTGCCATCTTGCTCCTCTATCCTAATTTATTTATTTTTTAAAGATTTTATTTATTTATTTGAGATAGAGAGAGAGTGAGAGAGAGCATGACCTGGGAGACAGAGGGAGAGGGAGAAGCAGGCTCCCCAGTGAGCAGGAAGCCTGAAACATGGGTCAATCCCAGGACCCTGGGATCATGACCTGAGCTGAAGGCAGATGTTTAACTGACTGAGCCACCTAGGTGCCCCAAGTTTTAATATATTTAAATAACTGAATCATATTGCACATATTATTTGATCACATTGGAATTAAATTAGTAATTAACATTATGAAAATACGTATGAAGTATCCAAATATTTGGAATGTGAACAATATACTTCCAAATAACCCATACATCAAATAAGAAATCCTAAAGAAAATTGTAAAATAGGGTGGGAGGATGGGTTAGCCTGGTGATGGGTATTGAGGAGGGCACGTTCTGCATGGAGCACTGGGTGTTATGCACAAACAATGAATCATGGAACACTATATCTAAAACTAATGATGTAATGTATGGGGATTAACATAACAATAAAAAAAATTTTAAAAAAAGAAAATTGTAAAATAAAAATAATAATAAAAACATAACATTCTAAAATTTATAAAATGCTGCTACAATTAAGACTGAAGGAGAAATTTATAACTTTAATGACTATTTTACAAAATAGGAAATATTTAAAATAAATGACCTAAGCTTGCATACTAATAATGTAGAAAAAATAAAAATTAATGCAAGTAGAATAAATAGAATAGAAATAAGAGCTGAAATCGGTGAAACAGAAAACAGACTAACAATAGAGAAAATTACAGAAGTCAATCATTTATTCTTTGAAAAGAATAAGACAACTGGTAACCCCTAGAAAAGTTAATAAAAGAAAAAAAAAAAACAAGAGAAAGAAATCAAATCTCTCATAAAAGGAATGAAAGAAAGACAATACTACATATTATACAGACATTGACATAATAATAAAAGGATGTTTTATTAATCTCCATTTAGTAAAAATAAATTGTTAACTTTAAATTTTTTAACAAGTAACAGATTGTTAATAAAGGAAGATTGACAACTTTAACCTTAAAACTTGACAACTTAAATGAAGTTGAAAAAAAATCCTTAAAAGCAGAAATTCCTCAAACTGGCAAATGAGGAAAATGAAAATCTGCATAATGTGATTTGTGTTAAAATCAACAATAAAAAGACAAGCCAGTTTAAGAAATGGAAAACGGAGTGAAATACACAATGAAGATATACAAATGGCCTCCAGGTACAGCCACTTTGGAAGTCAGTTTTGGCAGCTTCTTACAAAATAACATGTATTCTTATCATACAATCCAACAATTGTGCTCCTTGGTATTTACCCAAATGAATTGAAAACTTATGTGCACACAAATTCTTTGCACAAATGTTTAAAACAGCTTTATTCATAGTTGCCCAAGTTTAGAAGCTATCAAGATGTCCTATAATAGGTGAATGGTAATAAACAAACTGTGGAAAAAATATACAGTGGTATATTATATCACAATGAAGAATAAGTAATGTACAACACATGGATGTTTACAACAACTTTATCCATATTTGCCAAAACTTGGAAGCAACCAAGATAGGTAGGTGGATAGATAAACTGTGGTACATCCAGACAATAGAGTATTATTCAATGCTAAAAAATGAAATAAGCTATCAAGCCATGAAAAGACATGGGGAAAACTTAAATGCCTATCAGTAAGTGAAAGAATCCAATCAGAAAAGTTTACATACTGTATCATTCCAAAGCAAATGACATTCTGGAAAAGGCAAAATTATGGAGACTTAAAAAAAGTCAGTTTTTGCAGGGGTTTGGAGGAGGGAGGGTGAATAGGCAAAGCACAGAGGATTTTTAGGGTTGTGAAATTATTCTGTATGGTGTTATAATGGTGGATACATGTTATATGCATTTGTCAAAACCCACAGAATATACAACTCCAGGAGGGAACCCTAATGTAAACTATAGACCTCAGATGATAATGATGTGTCAATGCAGGTTCATGGATTGTAACAAATGTACCACTCAGGTGCAAGATATTGATAGCAGGGGAATTTGTGGGTATATGTGTGGTAGGGGCATTAGATATATAGGAACTCTCAGTTCTTCCCCTCAATTTTTTTTTTTTTTTTGGTAAACCTACAACTGGTCTAAAAAGTAGCCTATTAATAAACAAACATACAAAAAAGCAAAAACATGGCATGCCTTGGGTGGCTCAGTCTGCCTTCAGCTGGAGTCATGATCCCAGAGTCCTGGAATGTAGTCCTGTATTGGGCTCCCTGCTCAGCAGGGAGTCTGCTTCTACCTCTGCCCCTCACTCTGCTCTCTGCTCTCTCTCACACACACTCTCTCTCTCAAATAAATAAATAAAATCTTAAAAAATACCCACAATGATATACCACTTTTTTTTTTGCCCACTGGGTTGCCTAAAATCAAAATGGTTAATTATATCAATTTTGGCAAGGACATGGAGCACCTAGCACTCTCATTCATTGCTAATAGGAGTGTAAAATTGTATTATCACCATTTCACATCCACTAGAGTGATGAAAATCAAAAAGACGGACAGCACAACATTTTGTAGGCTGTTGAGCACCTGGAATTCTCATATATTCTGGTAGAATGTAAAATGATCTAACTCAACTATGGAGAACTGTTGCAGTTTCTTATAAAGATAAGCCCACACCTTAACTATGGAGAACAAATTGATAGTTACCAGAGGGGAGATGGGTGGGGGAATGGGTGAAATAGGTGATGGGGATTAAGGAGTGTGCGCTTGTCGTGATGAGCACTGGGTGATGTATGGAATTGTTGAATCACTATATTGTACATCTGAAACTAATATAACACTGTATGTTAACTATACTAAAATTAATTTTTTTAAAAAGATAAGCACAGTTTTCCCTTCCTTTCCCTATTGTCCCCCATGCTGAAGGGGGGAAATCAGAGAGGGAGACAAACCATGAGAGACTATGGACCCTAAGAAACAAACTGAGGGTTTCAGAGGGGAGGGGGGCTGGGAGGAGGAGATAGCCAGGTGATGGGCATTAAGGAGGGCACGTGTTGTGATGAGCACTGGGTATTATATGCAACTAATGAATGACTGAACACTACATCAAAAACTAATGATACACTGTATGGTGGCTAACTTAACATAATAAAAATAAAATAAATAAAATAAAATAAAAAAGATAAGCACATATCTACTCTATGCCTCATCATTCAACCTGATGTTTCATTTCAAGATGAAAATGTCTGCTCTAAAAAGACTTTTAAAAGAATTCTCAAGTCAGCCTTTTTTTTTACCATATTAGCCCCAAATTATAAATATCCCAAACATCAACAGGAGATAGACAAACAGGTGATAGATTAACAGGTGCCATATAAGTAAAATGGAATTCTATTCAGCATTAAACCATATAGCAAACTTCCTATGCATCCAAAAACATTTTTTAAAAAATGTTGAGGGGCGCCTGGGTGGCTCAGTCGTTAAGCGTCTGCCTTTGGCTCAGGTCATGATCCCAGGGTCCTGGGATCGAGCCCCGCATCGGGCTCCCTGCTCCGTGGGGAGCCTGCTTCACTCTCTCCCACTCCCCCTGCTTGTGTTCCCTCTCTCACTGTGTCTCTCTCTGTCAAATAAATAAATAAAAATCTTTAAAAAAAATAAAAATAAAAAATAAATAAAAAATAAAAAATGTTGAATCTCCACACAAAAATAGTATACATACTATACTAATTCCATTTATATGAAATTTGAGAACAGGCAAAACTGATATAAGGCAAGAGAAATCAGAAAGTGGTTGCCTTTGGACATAGAGGAATTGACTGAGGAAAGGCACACTGGACCTTTATTTGATAAATAAAATGTTATTTATTTTGTTTTGAGAGATGGCTACTCCATGACAAAGCTCACTAAACAGAATACTGTAGCTCTATGCATTTCATTTTATATTAATTATATCTAAAGCTAAAAAAATACTTTGGAAAAAATATTTTGGCAGCACCGATGTAATGGCAAGGAATGTTGGCTTTTGGCAACTAATAGATCAGGCTTTAATTCCAGAGTCAGCATTACATTGCCGAATCTGTGACAAGTTAATTACCATCCTAAGCCTCAATTTCTTGATATGTTAAATGGAGCCAAACACCTGTGAATTTTGTGAGGAATATATACAGAGTATATAAAGCTTTTAGAGTGGTATTTGACCACATAATAAGCATTCAATAAATAGTACTTATGCTATTTTAATGAAGTCCTTGCAATTCTTCCTTCAAATGCCTTGTACTTCTGATACATCCTATGCAGTTCTGTTTTTTTTTTTTTTTTCTTTTATGGCTCAGGCTGTCTATTTGGAGACCACTCATGAATCTCTCCCACAGCTTTTTTTTTTCTTTTCATTGCTACTGCCAGCATTACAACCCCATCCCCCCACGCTTCAAGCATAAGTGACTACTCAGTTATTTGCATCAATTCTGACCAATATGAATTTTAAACAATGCAAACAGTAACACTTTATTGCACTAAAAATACCATGTCAATATCTGTATGTGTCTATAAGATTTGGTTTCAGATTTTCCTCTGCAGTGCTGCTCATACCACAGTGTTGGGCACATACTGAATCCTTTTTTTTTTTTTTTTTTTTTTTTTTTAAAGGTTTTATTTATTTATTTATTTGACAGAGAGAGAGAGAGACAGCGAGAGAGGGAACACAAGCAGGGGGAGTGGGAGAGGGAGAAGCAGGCTTCCCGCGGAGCAGGGAGCCCGATGCGGGGCTCGATCCCAGGACCCTGGGATCATGACCTGAGCCGAAGGCAGACGCTTAACCGACTGAGCCACCCAGGCGCCCCAACATACTGAATCCTTAATAAAAGGTATTTCATACACAAATTATTTTAGACTCTTTGAAAATCATAACTGATTATTTTACCCACTTATGTTTACACTAAGTCTAACAGCTATATAGGAGTGAAAGATATGTACTTTTTGTTCTAATCTTGCACTTTCATTATTTTTAATGGCCATTCAGGATGAACGGGATACATAAGAGTGAACAAAACGAGGTTCTAGTCTGCATGGAGGATCCATTCTTATGGTGAATCAGATAGTAAAGAAATATACAAAATTTTAATATACCTGCCTCAACGATTTTCCTACTTCTACTTGTCTCTCCTCAGTTCTCCTTCTGCCAATTTTTTAATTACTTGTGTTATCCTTTTATTATATAATTATGAAAATACTGAAAATCTTTTATATTAGAAGACAAACATCTATATCCCATGGATATTTTGTATATATTTGTCTTTTGCTTTCTACTCACCTTGGGTTTTTAAGCTGTTTCATGGAGAAGCAAGGAAAGGGAATATTGGGAAGACTTGGTTTAGAGGCATACAAGGGTGGTAGGGCTTCAGGAAGCTCAAAGATCCCATACGGAGAAGGCAGGTTTGGGGAGACCTACTTAAAGCTTGTAGTCCAAATTCCCCACTGTACTCAAGACAGCTTTGGGTTTTCCTGTTATTAAAGCAGTCAATCTTCACAAAGTAGTTATACGTTACTTGATTTCTCAGGTGTATTTGATGTTGGGAGTAGGTAATTTGTGAGTAGCTAGGTTTTCAAGTGGCCTGCATCTGAGAGCACGGATTGTCTAAAATAGGCAGATTTTCCAGGGAATACACCCATTTTGACTACCATTCCTGGTTCCACCAGAATCATTAATGTGTATACCCAAGTTTTTCTCTACCGGTTAAACAATGTTACCAATGAATCACATAGGTGCTAATGTAAAACTTGACTACTTTCCATTCTGAATGACACCAATTTTAAAAAATTCTTGATATTTCCTTTTTGGTTTCTGTATCACCTTTGGGCACAAATTGGGCCTCCTTTTACATAATGAATTTAGTGGGAGTTGGCAATGGGTGGCAGTTGGGACATAGGGACAGTTGGGACCTACTAGTAGCCATTTATTGTATAGGATGACTCACAGCATGGTGGACTGAAGGTTGACTCTGCCATAATACTGAAAAAGAAATGGTTAGTAAAAGAACTTAATCTCTCAGAAAACTATACATTTTAATTAGAGGAGGAACAAGTATGTTTTATTGAGGCTAGAAATGCCAAAGGCTGAAAAATGAACTCAATTTCCCAAAGCCATCTATAGCCAATAACTGTCATGTGTCAGGATTGGTGATTGGGGAACACCAAGGTTATAGGTCTAGAGTTGGTCCCTCTAAAGTACTTCTAAACCCCTACCAAAATGAGAAGTCCTATGTGAACTATTAATGCACAAGAGACCTGGAAGCCATGAAGCATGGTGGTATCCATTGGGTAAGCAACTTTATGGGTATATACGGGAGTTACATATTAGACACCATGAATGAGATGCTTGTCATTGAAAAGGAAGATGTTCCTAAGGGATAATAACTCTAATTCCTCATCTCTTCAATTGCCAGAAAAGAAAACACTGAAACCTCATTCTGAAATTATTCTTCATTATTTAAAGCAATAATAATCTTGGGAGTGTGTTTATGTCTTTATTGGAATTCATAAATTACCAAATTTGAGGAACATCGGATAAGGGTACCTCAGGAGGAGTAGGGTATGGCCTTCATCATTCTCTTCTGCCCCCTTGTGGTGTCTTTCATGGTATCTTTCTGGACTCTTGCCCTAGGTGAAAACAGTCTCTTCTAAACTAAACATCCTTGTTATTTAGTATTTTGAATATTTCCAGAAAACTACCCAGCTAGAAGTGAGACTGTCACGTCCTTTCAACATGAAGTAGCATAGTGTTACCCAATCATTTTTATGTCTTCTGGTTTATCTATCACTATCTATCTATCTATCTATCTATCTATCTATCTATCTATCTATCATCATCTATCTAATTTGAAAACTGATTTTGCTCAAGTAGATTCCCTGAAATTTCGTATTTTATTCTTCATCTATTTTCCCTATATATTAATCTTAGATCTATTTATTCACTCATTTTATTGTTTTCTAGTGCGTTTTTTGGCTTTCATTTTTATTATTTCTTTCCTGCTCTGTAACTGATGAATAGCACTAAGAAACCCACCTTGTTCTTTCGTCCCAGCCATTCCAAAGAAAATTTTCCTGGTACTAAAAAAATGCTGTCTTCCATTGATGTCTGGAACATCTGAATTTCCATTATTTCTTTCCTTCTCTCTGTAGTCTTTGTCATCCCTTTTCTCTGCTTGTGTCTAAAAATGTCTGTATACTTCAAGATATATCTCAGGAGTTTCACTCTAAACACTTCTCCTGCAACCACATTCACTCCCACAGTTAAGGAGTACCTTAACTCCCAGTTCGGTTTTCTTTTGAATCCCAAGCCATCATACAAGATGGTCTGTAGAGCATCTCTCCTTGGCAGTCCCACAGCATTGCAAATGTCCATGTCCCAATCAATACTCATAAATCTCTCTTGCTATGTGCCTCCCACTGTGTCCCTAAAAGAATCAAATACATTAGCAATTTCCCACTTTCCCAGGACAGACTTATATGTCTTCTCCATCTCCTTTACCTTAAATTATAATAGCAGCCTACTATGATTCCTGAATCTCTCACCTACATAGATTCACTTCTTTTATCCTCCGGCTCCGATTTTGCTGTATCTGAGCTCAGACCACACCATCTCCCCCCTCATGGATGCCTTCCATGTTACCAGTGGTCTGTTCCTACTCTATACTGCAGAACTGTGATTTCTAAAACATAGATCTGTTCCTGTCACTCCTCTTTGAAAACTCATCCATGGTAAGTCTCACCAGGCTGCATTTGGGGACTGGACAGAGTGAGAAGGGATCTTGTGTCAGCCAGGATTTCTGGTAGACGCCCCTATGCACTATCCACTTGTGGTGGTCGGGGGCGGGGAAGGGGCGGGATTGAGCCCCCTTCCCCCCTCCTCCTTACTGCGGAAAGCTGCAGAGCTAAGGGCACTTACTTCCTATTCACCAGTCAGCAGGGAGGGATCCTCTGATCAGCCACGTAGGCATTCTCTTCTCTCTGGAGGAAAAGGCCCAGCAGCTGTCGGAGGAAAAGGCCCACCAGCTGTCAGAGCAAAGGGACATGTCGCAGCTAAGTAAGAATTTGGGTGATTCGAGTCCCCCGGCCGAGGCCCCTAAGCCTCCGGTCTATAGCCGCCCTACGGTTCTGATGCGGGCCCCGCCCGCCTCCTCTCGGGCTCCGCCAGTCCCTTGGGATCCACCTCCGATTGATTTGCAGGCTTCACTGGCCGCTTGGCAGGCACCTCAGCCTGCTTGGGAGGCCCCACAGGGCCAGCCGCCTACCCCAGTGGCTCCGATGGCCCAACCTCCGGCCCTGGGGGGCCCGATGGTCCAGGCTCCCCCTCTGGGAGGCCCGATGGGCAAGCCTCCGACTCCCGGAGTCCTGATGATCCATCCTCCCCCTCCGGGAGCCCCGATGGCCCAGCCTCCGACTCCGGGAGTCCTGATGATGCATCCTTCAGCTCCCGGAGCCCCGATGGCCCATCCTCCCCCCCCGGGGACCCCGATGGCCCATCCTCCCCCTCCGGGGACCCCGATGGCCCATCCTCCCCCTCCGGGGACCCCGATGGCCCATCCTCCCCCTCCGGGGACCCCGATGGTGCATCCTCCCCCTCCGGGGACACCGATGGCGCATCCTCCCCCTCCGGGGACACCGATGGCTCACCCTCCCCCTCCGGGGACACCGATGGCCCATCCTCCCCCTCCGGGGACCCCGATGGCCCAGCCTCCAACTCCAGGAGTCCTGATGGCCCAGCCTCTGACTCCGGGAGTCCTGATGGTCCAGCCTCCTGCTCCGGGAGCCCCGATGGCCCAGCCTCCGCCCCCAGGAGCCTTGATGACCCAGCCTCCGCCTCCGGGAGCCCCGATGGCCAAGCCTCCTGGTCCCGGAGTCCTGATGATTCATCCTCCAGGTTCGAGAGCTCCGATCACCCAGCCTCCAGCTTCAGGAGCCCCGATGGCACAGCCGGCGGCCCCACCTGCGCAGCCTCTGGCTTCTTGGGCCCCACAGGCTCAGCCTCTGATTCTGCAAATCCAGTCTCAGGTTATAAGGGCTCCTCCGCAGGTTCCCCAGGGCCCACAGGCCCCGCCGGCGCAGCTGGCCACACCCCCGGGCTGGCAGGCCACCTCGCCGGGATGGCAGGCCCCGCCGCAAGGCTGGCAAGCCACGCCTCTGGCTTGGCAGGCCACGCAGGTCACCTGGCAGGCTCCGACCATTGCCTGGCAGGCACCACCACCCGTGCGCCAGGGCCCACCGCCCATCCGCCCGGGCCCACCACCCATCCGACCTGGCCCCCCGCCGGTGCGCCAGGCCCCACCCCCGATTCGCCAGGCACCACCGCTGATACGCCAGGCACCGCCACCCATCCGGCCTGCCCCACAGGTCCTGGCCACCCCACCACCACTCTGGCAGGCCCTGCCACCTCCGCCGCCGCTGCGGCAGGCTCCACAGGCTAGGCTGCCCACCCCGCAGGTGCGGGCAGCTCCACAGGTGAGGGCGGCGCAGCAGGTGCCCACTGCCCCGCCAGCCACACAGGTGCCCACAGCACCTCCCGCTGGCCCGCAGGCACCCCAGGCTGTGCTGTCTGCTCCTCTGTCAGCCCCACAGGCTGTGCACTGCCCGCCCATCATCTGGCAGGCCCCCAAAGGCCAAGCCCCAGTGCCACACGAGCTGCCGACGTCGATGGAATTCCAGGATGTGCAGCAAGCCCAGGCTCTGGCCTGGCAGGCTCCCAAGGCCCCTGGGCAGTTCTGGCAGCCTGTGCCCACCCAGGAGGCCCAGAGGCAGGGCCCACCACTGGTTCAGCTGGAGCAGCCCTTTCAGGGGGTCCCGGCCTCCCAAAAGGCCCTGCAAATCCAGCTACCCACCCAGCAGGCCCAGCCCTCGGGCCCGCAAGCAGAGCTGCCCACCTTGCAACTCCAGCCCACCTGGCAAGGCCCCCCAACAGCCTTGCAGGGCCAGCCCGGAGCTCCCTTAGCGGCAGCAAATTTTCCCATGGGCTCCGCTAAATCACTGATGACTCCATCGGGAGAATCCAGGGCCTCTTCAATAGAACGCAGGACCTCTTCAAAGGAACGTAGGACCTCTTCAAAGGAACGGAGGGCCCCTTCGAAGGATCGCATGATCTTTGCTGCCACTTTTTGTGCTCCAAAGGCAGTGTCAGCTGCCCGAGCACACCTGCCGACTGCCTGGAAAAACTTGCCTGCCACTTCGGAGACCTTCACTGCCACTTCAAGGGTCTTTCCAACTACCTCCCGGTTCCAGCCTGCCTCTTCTAATGCCTTTCAGGGCCCATCTGCCCCCTCTGAGACCCCGAAGTCACTGCCACTTGCTCTGCAGGATCCATTTGCCTGCGTGGAGGCCCTGCCTGCTGTCCCATGGGTTCCGCAGCCCAATGTGAATGCTTCAAAAGCAGCCCAGGCAGTGCCAACCATCCTGATGGCTACAGCAGCTGCCCACAAGGCAATGGCCACCACTCAAGAGGCCTCGAAGACGTCTGCTGAGCCGCCACCACGTCGCTCTGGAAAAGCCACCCGGAAGAAGAAGCATCTGAATACCGAAGAGGACAGCAGTGGCCCAATGCTGGCCCTGCGTGACTGGCAGGCTCCGAGACCCTGGGAAAATCTGAACTTGAATGACTGGGAGGTTGAAAACCCTATTCAGGTCTTGGGTGACTGGGAGGGCCCGAGCACCTCCCGTGGCCTGAGTGGCTGGGAGGGCCCGAGCACCTCCCGCATCCTGAGTGGCTGGGAAGGGCCCAGCACAACTTGGGCTCTGAGTGCCTGGGAGGGCCCAAGCACTTCGAGGGCCCTGGGTCTCTGGGAAAGCCCAGGTAGCCCTCAGCCTCTGATTATCTCTGAGTTTGCCAATCTCTCTCAGGGATTTGGTGCCACCCAGCATGACCCCAAGTTGGAGACTCAGGCTTTGTCTCCCTTGGATGAGAGAGCGAATGCATTGGTGCAGTTCCTCTTGGTCAAGGATCAAGCCAAGGTGCCCATCAAGCGCTCAGAGATGGTGAAATTCATCATCCGTGAATATAAAGATGAGTGCTTGGATATCATCAACCGTGCCAACAATAAGCTGCAGTGTGTCTTCGGTTATCAATTGAAAGAAATTGATCCTGAAAACCACTCTTATATTATCATCAACAAGCTGGGGCACCATAAGGGTGAACCGGTGGCAACTTACTTAGACAGGCCCAAGTTAGGCCTCCTAATGGTGGTCCTGAGTCTCATCTTTATGAAAGGCAATTGTGTCAGGGAGGACATGATCTTTAGTTTTCTGTACAGGTTAGGGTTGGATGTCAGAGAGACACATGCTCTCTTCGGAAATACAAAGAAGCTCATCACCGAAGTGTTTGTAAGGCAGAAGTACCTAGAGTACAGGCGAATCCCCTATACTGAGCCAGCAGAATATGAGTTCCTCTGGGGCCCCCGAGCATTCCTCGAAACCAGCAAGATGCTTGTTTTGAGGTTTTTGGCCAAGCTCCATAAGAGAGATCCACGGTGCTGGCCTTTGCAGTATTTTGAAGCTCTGGCAGAGTGTGAGTCTGAAGATTTGGATGAGGATGAGCCTGGATCCAGCGACAATGCCGGTGACCCCACCAGCAGTTCCCCTCCCCGCTAACATGGTTCCTTCCACAGATATCTCATTCCTTTGGGTTCCTGGCCAGAGGCCACTGACAGGGTGGGGTGGGGTGGGGGGGTGTTTTGTTTCTGGTGTTTATGTTCCAGTTCTATGTGTGTAAGTTTGGATTTAAATTTGGTTCCACTTGGTATCTGCCAAAGCTTTGTACATTTTCATGTGGTGTTGATTTCGATTGGCTACTGTTCTATTTGGTATTTTGGCATCTGTATTTTTAAGTGAGATCTGTGATTCTCTGTTTTGTGTTATAATTGTTATGTTTTGGTATCAGAGTTGTGCTGGCTTTGTGAAATGAATTGAGAAGCTATCCATCTCATTCTGGTACAGATTATGTAGTATTGAAATAGGCTGTTCTTTGAACATTAAAATGACTCATCAGTAAAAGCTGTCTGCAGAAAATAAATATCTATATCTATATATATAAATATACTTTCAGCATAACATGAAAGTGTTTGTCTTTATTCTCATTTTTACTCTAGATGATGGGAGCCAAGTTTTACCATATCCTATGAATAGACTTAAACATCAAGATTACTACCGGTGATAGTAGAAACCACGGTAATGAACCTTTCTCAAGGACATGATACATTTGTCATAATAATGCAGTGATTGTGTTGTGTGGTAAAATGTAAGATCCCCTTAATTCAAGAGTAAAACTTCACAAGTCAGTGAGGTTGAATCAGGAAGAGGCTGAATATCTCCTCTGATTTAATCCTCACAGTAGTCCTTCAAAGTAGACATTATTATTCCCATTTTGTAGGTGAGTGTCTAAGGATCCTGTAGATTAATTAAATGGCACATATCAGTGGCAATTTGAAGCAGATTTTTCCCCTTAAGTTTACGTGGGAAAGAAGGACCATCTTCTTTCAGCACTAGCTAAGTTTATTGGCTATGTGGATGAACTGGCCCATGGGGTACTTGTCAGTTACGTGGCCCATGGTGGGTGTCCAGCAGCTCAGGAGATGTGGGTTTCATCAACACACTGATACTGGGATGGAAATGTCCCCTGCAAAATACCTAGGCTTATAAAAGGGAAAAGGAAACACCAGGCTCCAATGTGCATTGCAGGTGGTGGTGGAAGGGGAAGGAGATACATAACTAGTAACCTGGAGGTCTAAGGGGATGTTCCTGGTTGGGGTGGGGGGCATAAATCCAAACATACAGGGGGAGTCAGCTGATAATGTCTGGAGGCTGCTAAATAACTTAGCCAACCCTTGGGTGCAGGGCCTGGTGTGGGAGGGAAGGCAACCAAATCCACCTGAGTGCTTTGTTACATACTCACGCACATACCAGAGTGGTGTATACAAGCGGACTTTCCTGAAGTTACGACTCTCTTCATGTGGACCGGGATCATCTGCACTCCTGCCACCTCTACTGCCCTAAAAGGATCAAGAATCGTACCCTAAAGCCCTCTTCTCTGTGTAAAGATTAAGTTCCAGAAACAAGGTAAATAGCGATAGCGGAATTCTTCTGCCATCTAGTGGCTATCATGGGTCCTGTCAGTTGTTCCTGCAGCTGCCCGGTATAAGCCCCTGCCGCAGTGCTTAAAGTCATACCCTGAATACCTGGGTTGTGGCTATCGCTTGCTTCATAATCTTTGCCCATAATTTTACTAGCATCTCTGCCCAAACATGCCTTCTTTTCTCTTATCATAGGACAAGGTAAGATCTCTTCTCCAAGTGCAAACCACTGTCACTTAGGAAGCTGAGCCTGTATATTATGAGATGAACATATACAAGGGAGAGTTCCATTCTCTGCACAGGCAGAGCTGAGCTTTCTAGGGCAACTGGTCCCACTAGAGAACCTGCTTGGCTGTAGGGGATCTTTGGCAAGTTGTCCAAGTCGCTAGATTTTCCAGAAATTCAGAGGTAGTTTCTTGTAAACTTCTTGGGTCAGCCAGTACCGTGTTTCTGCCCCAAATCAATCTTTACTTACTTTGTGGACAACTAGTGCCCATTGAAGGCAACAGCATTGCCCCAGCTGACAACCATCCCCAAAAGAGGGTTTTCTGGGATAGAAGAGTGTCACATGGATTTAGTATTTCTTGTTTGTTTTTAGTTCATTTATTATAGTTTCTATAGTTTCCTCCAAATCATTTATTTATGCACGGGGTGCTTTAGCAAGTTGATCTTGGTGAAACAAAGCCATAATCCTCCATCCCATTTATCTCATATCTGATATAAAGCAAATAACCTTATTTCACCAATGCCAAGGGCTTAAGATCTGAGTTAGTTTAAATTCTAGTGAGAGGTAAATTATAATAATAATAAATTTTTAACTACGAATAAATTAACTAGCCAAATATTCAATGGAAAAGTTTAAGAATAGTTGACGTTATAAAATCAGAAGGCAGAAAACAAAACTCTGGGAATACATGAAAATACAGGGCACGTGTTGTGATGAGCACTGGGTGTTCTATGCAACTAATGCATCATTGAACACTACATCAAAAAGCAATAATGTACAATAAGTTGGAAAATTGAACATGATAAAAAAAGCAGTGAAAACAAATTTAAGACCCACTTATTTGGAAGTTCCAAAATGTAGATAAATGTAGTACACAGCTTTTTATGTTATAATGGAGAAAAAAAAAATTACAACCCCTGTAAATAAATGGGTAAAAAATATCAGATAACAAAAAAAAAAAAGAAAAAAAGAAATGCATGTGTCAAATAACAATGAAAAATGTTACACCCCCCTCAATATTTAAAGACAGAAATATCGGGCCAGTTTTCATTCATTAAATGGACATAGAATAGAATAAAAGCCCATGGAACATCTAGTGTAAGTAGAGTTATGAAACAGGCACCCTTGGTTCCATACTACCGATGGAAGTATAAATTACTACAACTTGCCCTGAAATAAATTTAGCCAGTGGCATCTTCAAGAATTTTAAAAACATTTGTACTATTTTACCTGGAAATTCCTCATATGGGAATATACTGAATGGAAATAACCTATAGTAGGGGCAAAGGCTTCTTCACAAAAAAGAATGGCTTATGGAAGATTTATAATGTTTACATACCTTCTTCCCATACAACCATACACATGTCAAGGTGTATGTGGAATGTTCTGCTGAAAAGATCAAAGGCTTCCTCAAGAAACAACTTACCAGTTTGCTCCTACAAAATCATGTGCTGTGGAGCAGTGGGATGACAATCTGTAGTTAAAAAATGTAAAGTGGATGCTAGTAGACTCTCAAAAAAGCCATAAAACAATCTCAATAAAAATCATTTCACATTAAGCTATATGGTAAAATTGAGTGCACTATTGTATAGGATGTTAAATTATAAGCAAGTTGATGTCTTAAGATATTTACTTAAAAATGATCTGAATTTTGGAATGCTTTTACTCTAAGCCATGCCTCCCAATAGCCATAAGGACAAAGATCAGTTGCTTGTTAAACTACTCATAAAGCAACAATGTCAGCAAACAAAAATTGATAATTATGGCTATGATGGATGGAACACTCCCTATAGCCCCTATGACCTCCACTGGACACCCACAACTCACGTCACCTTCTCATTTACTGTCATAATACTTGAATAGGATCATTCCTGACACTCCTGTGTCTGTTGCCAGAACCTAAAATTTGGACATCTCCTTCATATGATCAGACATCCTGCTATGGCAGTTTTGCCATCTTATATGGTCAATGTTTTCTCTTCTCTCCATCCCTGTGGCCATTGTTGCTTGCCTGAACTTTGCAGCTGCCTTTGGCATGACCTCTAACTTCAGTAATGCCCCTCACACAATTCACTACACTGGTTGCCCAGCTCATAATGTTTTCTATGCTTTAAAGCATTTGATGGCTCTCGATTTTCCTTGGAGTTAGATGCAGCCCTCCTTAGCTCACTTTCCTCATCCTAAGGGTCAAGGAGCAGTAGGGTAGAGGTGGGCTAGGCTAAATCAGGATTTACAAATGAGTTCAGGGGTCCCTCTGCTGGATATTTCAAGGAACTCCTTGAATTCTGTACTGAAAACTCACCTATGTCAGCAATAATGGGTCCTAAGGCAGAAGACTCTGACATTTAGATCACAGACCCTTCCTGCTTACTTTTGTCCCCAACCCAGAAAGTCATATGGACCCAGGAAATAAATGGTTAGGACAATAGGTCTGACCTCTCTGGAGAGACTGTCTAGGAAAGGAAGCCTAGAGTAAATCCATCTTTAGAACCTAAGCCTCATTTTCCCAAGTGCAAGCAATTTATTTCTTCCAAATCTTCCCGAGGGTTCTACTGTGAATGCCATAAAGAAACCTATAACACTATGATTCCATTGGTCCAATCCCCTAATCCTTTTAGATTCTTCAAGTTATACCTGCCCCTTTCTGCTTAAGAGATGAAACCCACGGGGAGCTTCCTTCACTATCAGCCTCCTCCTATTTTGCTCCGTGCAGAAGTTATTCTGGGGGTCTCAGTGAGATGCCTTTATGCAAATGCATTTGCTCTAAAAGCTGCCAATCCATCTCCCAGTGACACTGGCTTTCTATACTGTCACTTGTTCAAAGTACATTCAGCTTGAGAACTATGGTTAATAGAGGGATTGGTGTTGTCCAATCAATCAGCAATAACCACAGAAGCATTTCTTAGACCTTGTAGACTGCCTGGAGCATACTCTATAGTAGCTTATAATATTCCCCTGAAGTAGAGCTAGCTTGGTCCACAAACCTGTGGGATTTAAGTGTTGGCTTTGTGGCTTCTGCCAGACATCCGTAAAAAACATTTTGTTTTGAAATAATAGAGTCACAGGAAGTTGCAAAGATTATACAGGGCTAATGCACCTTTTATCTGGTTTCCACCAATGTTTACATCTTATTTAGTTATAGTAAAATATCAAGTACGTTGACATTGGTGCCATGTGTATGTGTAGCTCAATGATATTTTACCATAAATGTAGATTCTGTAAACATTACTGTAATCAACATACAGATCTATTTTTCAACCACAAAGATTTCTCACATGCTATCCCTTTATAGTCACTTGCATCCCCAACCATGCCTAACCCCTGGCCATCACTACTCTATTCTGTATCTCCATAATTTGTCAGTTTGATAATCTTACATAAATTGAATCATACCTTTGAGACTGGCATTTTTCACTCCATAATGTGACTGATATAAATCTAAGTTGTTGCATGTCACAATAGTTCATTCCTTTTAATGCTGATAAAATATTTATCTATGAAGGGCATTTTAGTTGTTTCCAGTTTTGAGCTACTACAAAGTTGCTATGAACATTCATGGACAGGATTTTGTATAGACATAAATTTTCATTTATCTGGGCTCACAGGTGTAGTTGCTGGGTTGCATGGCAATTGCATATTTATCCTTTGAATGAAACTACCAAACTATTTTCCAGAATGGCTATACCATTTTACATTCCCACTAGCAATGTATGAATGATCCAGTTTCTCTGCATCCTCCCCAAAAATTGGTGTATTCACTCTTAGAATAAATTTAGAGGTCCTAATAGGTATGTACTGATATCTCGTGCCTTTATTTGAATTTCCCCAATGGTGAAAAGAGTTGAATTCTTTCCCTGTACTTATTTGTTATTTGTATGTCTTCTTTAATGGAATGTTTGTTCATCTCCCTTGCCCATTTTCTAAATGAACTTTTTGTTTTATAATACTGGGTTTTGAGAGTTCTTTATGTAATCTAGATTTGAGTCCTTTATTAAATAGGTTGATTACAAGTATTTTCTTCTAGTCTGTAGTTTGGCTGTCCATTATCATAGCAGCACAAGGTGTTTATATAGCAAAACTTTTAAATTTTGATGAAGTCCGATTTATTGACTTTTCCTTTTATAGATCACGCCCCTTGTTTTATACCTAAAACATCAGACCCTAGGTTCCAAAGATTTTCTCCTACTTTTTCTTGCAAAAGTTTAATAACATTACATTTTAGATTTACTTCTGTGATCCATTGTTAGATTATTTTGTATAAAGTGTTAAGTTTAGACTGAGGTTCTTTTTTTTTTCTTATGCACATCTCATTGTTCTAGTAATATTTGTTGAAAAGTCTATCCATTCAATATTAAATTGCTTTTGAACCTTTGTCAAAAAATCATTTGGCTCTACTTGTGCGGGCTACTTCTCAGTTCTCAATTTTGTTTGATTGATTTATGTGTCTATCCTTCCACTGATACTACACCATCTTGACCGTAGTTATATAATGTCCAGAAATCAAGTACAGTGATTCTCCTCACATTATTATTTTCTTTCAAAATTATTTGTAGCTCTTCTATATCTTTAACTTTCCATGCCAATTTAAAAATAGCCTTGTCCATATCTTAAAAAAAAAAAAAAAAAAAAAAACAAACTTGCTGGGAGTTTTGTGGGAATTTAATTAAGCCTGTATATCCAATTGGGTAGAATCAACCTTTTTACTATGTTGAGTCTTCCAATCCATAAACACAGTATATATCTCCATTTATTTGGATTATCTTTGATCGCTTTCATCAGCATTTTGTATTTTTCAGTATATAAGTCCTAGGTATGTTTTTTAGATTTATACCTAAGTATTTCATTCTTTTTTAGAAGATTTTATATGTTTATTTGACAGAGAGAATTTGAATTCTATTTACTAATAATTTTGTTAGATTTTTTAAACCCATATTCATGAAGGATGTTGTTATCTATTTTTCCATTGTTCTCATTGTTTTCTTTTTTTGGGGGGAGGGGAGTGGTGTCCTATGTCTGATTTTGGTATCAGGTATTACTTATTTCATAAAATGTTCCTTCCACTTCTACATTCTGGAAGTGATTGTGTAAAATTAGTGTTAATTCTCTTAAAAAAAAGTATTTGGTAGAATTGTCTAGTGAAACCACAGATTTTTTAAGGAATTATTTTCTAATAGAGTTTTGCTTCAAGACTGAGGGAATTCTGCTGCATGTAAGCATAACATTTAGTGGAGCTTCCAAAGGAAGATATCAGCCTATCCCTTAAGATGATCCAAAAATGGGTGTCATTTTTTCTTCTTTAGGAGCACCCAGGTTCAGCACCAGTCCCTCCCTGATGGCAAAGGACAAAGTCCTGACTGGGCTTCAGCTATGACTGATGTCTGAAATTCTAGTATGTCACATACTTTTCCATCTCTGCTTTCTGTTGCCAGAAGACAAAGAGTTTGGCCTTCGTTTCTGAGCTATTCCTCTCTTTCATCCAATGTGTGACTCATTTTCACTGCCTTAGAAAGTTCTGTAATTAAAAACAAAGATATCAGCATCCTTACCCAGAAAAGTTGAAATTGTTAAGGATACAAAAAGAGGACAAAGCAGTTCTCAAATGCAGTGGTCATAAAGTCAGTGAGTTCCATAGCCTGGGATTCAGCCACTATCATTACACTAGCTATTATATATACTATGTATATAGTATATATAGTCAAGTGATCCTTATTGAGACATTTTCATTTGTAGTTCTTAACTAGCCGGGCACTCCACTGCATCACTGTTGATGTCATCCATGATGTCATGAGGGTGGCAGCTATCAACATGGCAACCCACAGATTGGGTAGTCCCCAGGGTCCCTTTAATGGTTCCAGAGTGTTCTCTGGCTAAAGATCGGTACCACATCTGTTGGGCAATATTGACAATCTCATCCAAAGTGTTATTTCCACTGTGCTTAATGTTTTTCTGCTTCTTTCTGCCTTTTGGTCATTCCTTGAGGGCTTTAGTAATCAGGAGAGAGGCAGAAGGTACCACTTCAATCTGGGCCTGTCTGTTCTCAATGGTCACTTTCACTGTAATCCTCAGACCCTTCCAATCACTGGCTGTCTTGGTGATGTCATCACCAAACTCTTTTGGAGACAGACCCAGGGGGCCAGGGCAGACATGGGACCAACTTCCCCACCAGTGCACCTCAGCTATACAACTTTGATCTCACTGGGGACGAACATAGGCAGCATGGTAGAGGTGGCTGGTGTCAGAAAAAAACTAGATTTGGGTTGCACTTTCACCTCCTCTGAGCCAAAAGCCCAAAAGAGCAGCTACCATGTATTTTTGAGGTTTCTCTGCAATAAGTAGGCTGACAACATACATTTGCAACTTTGCCATCATCCTATTGCCCATCTGCATGTTTCTGCAGAAATTGGCCAGAGGAATATCAAGATTTCAGTTAATTTATTTCTATATTAAACACTAACATAACATAATAAAATAAAAAAATAGAATTGTTGAAAAAAATAAACAGTAAGTTTAAAGAGATAACTAAAAGGCAATGGTGTGATGATTAAGCAAAGCTTATATTCAGATTAGCTATAATTCAAGAGTTCCTTTGTTCTGCTTCATTGGCTGACCCTTTAATCTTAGGGAGGAGAGACATCTACTGTTAGTGAGCACACTGTTCTAGGCAACTGCAACAAAAAAAGTGAGGAGACAGATAAAGTTCCTATTATCACAGAGCATACATTATAGTGAAGAGAGATGAATAATAAATATCTTTGGAAGTGTCAATAGTGATTTTACTGTGTTGAAACTACAACAAATTATAAAGAGTAACAGAGGCTCTTTGTAGATATTGTGATCAGAGAAGGGATCTATGAGCAGTATTTGCGATGATATTTTAAAGACAGAATGAAGCCAGAACACGTAAAAGCCTGGGAGAATAACATTTTAAGCAGAGGAATTAGCTAGTGCCAAGGTCATAAGGAGGAGGCATTCATAGATTGGTAACAGAACAAATTTACATGTGCCTGGAACAGAGTGAGTGTCAGGGTCGAATTGGTTGAGATGAGGTGGCAGATATAAAAATATAGACAGTAGGGAAAAGAGGGAAAACTGAATGGGAAGAAATCAGAGAGGGAGACAAACCATATATGACTCTTGACTCTGGGAAACAAACTGAGGGTTGTAATAGGGAGTTTGGTGGGTGATGAGCATTAAGGAGGGCACATGATGTGATAACACTGGATATTATACACAACTAATGAATCATTGAACATTAGATCAAAGACTAATGATGTACTCTATGTTGGCTAATTGAATTTAAATAAAAATTAATAGAATAAAAAAATAAAAAATATAGACAAAGTATGTCAACAAAGTTTCAATCACCTTGCTATTTTTTCCATTGAATTCCACTGAATCTATCTAATACTTTTTCCACTGAGTTTAACCTGTGCCTGCATGTGTCTACCTAAAATAGCCAATTACAGCTACTGTAGTCACTTATACTTTCATTTCTGTAGCCACATTATCCTACATCCTATTTCCTAATTCATAATTAAAACAGAGTGTAATTATCAACATCGGTTACATCAAAGGTTAAAAATGCCCCATGCAGGTATTGCAAAACCAATGCTATACTTTATTTGCTGGTACCCAGGACCCACTCTGATCAGTTTTATACTGGGACACATTTTTTAATTTTTTTATAATTTGGGTATAACCAGACTCCAACTCCATTCTTCCCTATATCCCATTAGTAAGAAATTTATAAAGCAGGTGTGTAGAGGGCTCTACTGTTTGTCATTTCTACCTTCTCCCTTTAACCCAATCTTTTCCCTGCTGGTAGACACTTGGTTTGGTTAGGATGCTCATTTTACCATGAACTAATGTAAGGTTATTCCTTTCCCCAATCCAGAAGTAGTTTAAATCAATCATAATAATTCAAATATCACTCTCCATTGATGGACATAAGATAAAGTCTGGCCGGAGGTCTTCAGAAATATTTTTTTTCCAATAGCATGAAGGATACTAGGAGAAGGAAGGGAAAAATGAAGGGGTGGGGGGAGTCGGAGGGAGAGACGAACCCTGACAGACTATGGACTCTGAGAAACAAACCGAGGGTTTTAGAGGGGAGGAGAGTGGGGGGATGGGTTAGCTTGGTGATGGGTATTAAGGAGGGCATGCACTGCCTGGAGCACTGGGTGTTACACAAAAACAATGAATCGTGGACCACTACATCAAAAACTAATGCTGTATTGTATGGTGACTAACATAACATAATAAAATAAAATAAAATTTTTAAAAAAGAAACATTTTCTTCCATAATAAGAGAATATTTTTTAAAAAATTTTATTATGATATATTAGTCACCATACAATACATCATTGGTGTTTGATGTGGTGATCCACGATCCATTGTTTTCGTATAACACCGAGTGCTCCATGCAGTACATGCCCTCCTTAATACCCATCACTGGGCTAACCAATCCCCCCTCCCCCCTAAAACCCTGTTTGTTTCTCAGAGTCCATAGTCTCTCATGGTTCATCTCTCCCTCCAATCCCCCCCCCCATTTTTCCCTTCTTTCTCCTAATGTCCTCCATGCTATTCCTTATGTTCCACAAATAAGTGAAACCATATGATAATTGACTTTCTCTGCTTGACTTATTTCACTTAGCATAATCTCTTCCAGTCCCATCCATGTTGATGTAAAAGTTGGGTATTCATCTTTTCTGATGGCTGAGTAATATTCCATTGTATATATGGACCACATCTTCTTTATCCATTCATCTGCTGAAGGGCATCTCGGCTCTTTCCACAGTTTGGCTATTGCGGACATTGCTGCTATGAACATTGGGGTGCATATGGCCCTTCTTTTCACTACATCTGTGTCTTTGGGGTAAATACCCAGGAGTGCAATTGCTGGGTCAGAGGGTAGCTCTATTTTTAAACTTTTGAGGAACCTCCACACTGTTTTCCAAAGTGGCTGTACCAACTTGCATTCCCACCAACAGTGGAAGAGGGTTCCCCTTTCTCTACAACCTCTCCAACATTTGTTCTTTCTTGCCCTGTCCATTTTTGCCATTCTAACTGGTGTAAGGTGGTATCTCAATGTGGTTTTGATTTGAATTTCCCTGATGGCTAATGATGATGAACATTTTTTCATGTGTCTGTTAGCCATTTGTATGTCTTCTTCAGAGAATATTTTTTAAAAGGAGAATAGAAAATAGCTCTTCTTAGCACTGGAACCTATAATATCTGCATGGGCTTCTTGGAACTACTCCAGTTATCATATAATCATTATGGAAACATTGCTCACATGCTTAGGAGCATATGTTGCAAAGATATAAAACACCCATGACTTTGATGATGTGGCTGAGCCACTAAATTAACATATCCTACCTGTGGGACATTTTAAAACCACTTTTAGTTTTTTGTTGTTGTTGTTTTTTTACCTACAGCCCCAGTCATCTGAATTGATCCTAATTATTTCACAGTAAGATCTGGGCAACAAGTTACATGTTCTCCCCAAGTATCCACAGACTCTATATTTCATGCATTAGTCATGTTTCTTTGACAATACTATTTATGGCAGAGTTTCAATGTCAGGTGAATGCTTTGGACGATCAGTAACCTTAAATTATGATAAACCTCTATTCACTTCTGAATCACTATTAACTTATAGCTCTTGTTTCTTTATCTGGTCTTTGGGCCTCAGATGAGTAATGGTTAAAACAGGTGTAAGCATTCACATACAATGATTTTTCTTTTTGTACCTCTACTTGGTGAGGCACCTAGCCGAGGAGTGAACCAGACATGCTCCATTGCAACCTTGCATGACTTCATCTTGTACTGATAATATTTTATACAGGAGTTTAGCAACAGCCATCAGATTTCCTACTACAGACTACATTCTGTGTGCTTCAGACTTTCTGTCACGATCTGCAATAGCACACTTAAAGTTCTGGCACTGAGTTACTGAGTTCAACCCCCACCTTAAGGCACATTCCCTATTCTAGCCATTGCAGGAAGTGAGAGTGGGACCCTGCTGTAGCTGTGAGCCATCCTGTTGTCAGTGACAGGCAGACAGATTGGGAGATTCCCACTGCCAGAGAACAGTGGCTCTGAAAATCTGAAGCCGATGGAAAATCAAGGAAAATAATTGTAGCCCACACATGTCAAACAATTCACAAGTGTTCCAAAATGCTGTGACTCCCAAACTCATTTTCTCAGGAAATGTTTATTGTACATGTAGTACAAAGCAGTATTGCATATGTAGTACATGGCAATACATGGTAAACATTTTTCATAGATTGTCACATTAAATTGTCTCAAACACCCTAGAAGGAGAGTCAACTATCTCTTCCCATTTTACAAATGAAACTGAAGCTTATAAGGGTGTAGTAAATTTCTGAAGGCCATTCAGCTAAGGATATGGATCTATAACCAGTTTGTACAGTCTTAGAGCCAGTGCTATGAACCCAGGTACCACTCTCCCTTTTATCATATGTGTTCTGGCTGCTCTCATGCTTGAATTTAACTGTGGCTTCCTGTCAGTGGTCTTCACATATATGGCATTGCCTCTGGGGATTGCTCTTTTGTTGTTCTGTCCATGCCGTGAATTACTAACCTGGACTGCTTTGATTTGGATAAGTAGCCTCATCATGGGTTAGTGTGAGTGGTTGTCCTTTTTTTGGAGACTAATACACATAAACGAGCAAAGTAATTTGGTAACATTAGTTTGCCCCTTTATCCCATTAGCCGATTATGGGTTTATACATAATATGCTTGTTTATGGATTGCAAATGGAATCCTTCAGCAAGTTCATCCATGGAAATGAATGCGGTGAGAGTAAATTAACCAGATTCATGCAGCTGGCCAAGGCTACTGGAGCCAGCTGGCCCTAAGATCACATTTTATGCTTCTTGCCTGTCTTTGGAAAGACAGAAGTAACCATCACCCCTTTCTAATATGATATTCACTTCTTAGTAGTTTTTGGATCTCATAAAAAGGATACACCTAAGGGAAGTTTTTTCTGGAAGTCATTGAGAGAAGGCCTTATTCAAACTTGATAGTAGTTTTAGGAATGACTACCTTAGGGTTTTGACAGAAATTGTTGGATATGCTCAAATAAATCTAGAAAAACAGATGAGCCATCTCCCTTTACAGAGTCTGAATGAGTTATATTTATGTGGCTTAGATGCCAAAATGAACCCAGGCCTGGGCTATCATATTCCCTGAAAGGTTAATATGGTGTTTGTGTAGAGATAGATTGTACTAGTGGCATTTCTAGGCTAGGGGGCATGTATGGTGTGTGGTACTGGTTGGAATGAATTCCTGTGCTCTTGGTAGCTAGGAGCCACCAGAGACCTAGTTGACCTTCCTATGAGAATGCTGTGTGCTGATGCCTAGAAAGATGAAGGTTTTTAGGGATACAGTTCATCATCACTGGTCATTTCGGACCCAGAGATAACACTTCTGTTACTCCACTGACATATTAAAACCTGTAAACTTTGGTTAGGAATTCCTGATATCTGGAGGAGCAAAGAAAAAATTATAAAGGGAAGAAAAAGTCGGCGGGAGTGAAAGGAAAACAGCTTGCACTTAGGGAGAGAATCGCATAATAAAGTTGAGAATTCCTGATCATTTCAGAAGACAATGAGGTAAAATACACTGTCTGAAATCAAAGTTTTGTGAGTACACATTAAAGGCTTACTAATAAAGTCATATATTTGAATTCTGCTTTTATGCAACCCTATCGAATTCATAAAAAATCAACTATTTGTTTCAGCTCTGACATGTAAAGAGTTTGGAAGTCATCATCCTTGTCCTTAAATGAAGAATTCATACAAACAGAAAACCAATGTGTTTTCTTAAACCCATCAGAGAACTGAGGCTGCAGAGTAAACCAGTCACCCTACAATCTAGAAAGAGAGTGACTCCAGGAAGATACAGAATATGAAATATTGGGGTAGAAGTCATCAGATGCCATAGACAGGAGGAAAGTCTTTACCATAGAGCAACACAGAAAAGGAAAGTTTATCTGCTCCAGCCTCACTCCAGCCTTCCAGTGTCATCTATGAAATAATAATAATAAAAGCTATAGCCAACATCAGAGAGAACGCCAAGAAAACAGGTTGGGAGCATAATAACCAAGCAAGATAAATGAAGATGGGGAAAAACTATATCCCTGGTGGAGGGGGTCAGAGGCACTAACGAAGACCCCCAACACAGAAGCACACTGTATGCCCCAACGATGGAGACTTGATCAGAAGCTTAGAGAACACCACTCCCCCCGCCAACTTCACCACCATGCTAGCAAGCCCCCAGCAATAATAACAGTGGGTTAGAGCAAGAGCTGCAAGATGTAGAGTCTCTCTACAGGGTCTTAAAATTCAACACCCATTCATAAAAAACTAGAAGGGATCTTCCTTAATGTAATAAAGGATTTATGTGGAAAATGTACTTCTAACATCATACTTAATGGTTAGAGACTGAATGCCTTCCTTCTAAGATAATGACACTATGCCATTGGGAAAGTATAAACACATAGATCAGTGGAACAAAATAGAAAACCCAGAAATAGATCATGACAAGTGCAGTCAACTGATTTTTTTTTTCAGAGTGTAGGGATAGAGGGAACATTCCTCAAGTTCATAAAATCCATCTATTAAAAACCCACAGCGAATATCATCCTCAATGGGGAAAAGCTGAGAACCTTTCCTTTAAGATCAGGAACACATCAAGGATGCCCACTCTCGCCACTATCGTTCAACATAGTACTGGAAGTCCTAGCAACAGCAATCAGACAACAAAAAGAAATAAAAGGTATTCAAATTGGTAAAGAAGAAGTCAAACTCTCTCTTTTCGCAGATGACATGATACTTTATGTGGAAAACCCAAAAGACTCCATCCCCAAATTACTAGAAGTCATACAGCAATTCAGTAATGTGGCAGGATACAAAATCAATGCACAGAAATCAGTTGCTTTCTGGGGGGGCGGAGCAAGATGGCGGAGGAGTAGGAGACCTGGATTTCGTCTCCTCTCAGGAATTCAGCTGGATAGGGATCAAACCATTCTGAACACCTACAAACTCAACAGGAGATCGAAGAAAAGAAGAGCAACAACTCTCTGAACAGAAAAGCGACCACTTTCTGGAAGGTAGGACATGCGGAGAAGTGAATCCGAGGCGTTATTCGGGAGGATAGACGGCGGGGGAGGGGCCTCCGTCGGCCGCTTCTGGCAAGTGATAGAGCCGCGGAGCACAAAATCGGAACTTTTAGAAGTCTGCTCCGCTGAGGGACGTCACTCTGGTGGCGAAGTGGGGGGTGGAACCCTCGCGGGACAGTGTGGTCTCAGGACCCTCGGGGTCACAGAAAGACCGGGGGTGCCTGAGTGCGGCAGAGCTCCCAGGTATCGGAGCAGGGAAGCCGGCTGCAGAGACGGAGCCCAGGCGCGGGTTCTCAGCTCGGGGTTGCCATAAACCGTGATCCGCGGCACAGTCGGGCCACTGCTCCTCCAGCAGGGACCCAACAAGCGGCAGATCCGGGGAGACTCACCTTCTTCCCCCGGGAGGAGAGGTGCGGGAGCGCACCGCGGGGATCTGCTGGGTTTGGAGACTCCACCCGGGGTCGGGTGCCAGATAGAAAGGCGCGGTCACAGGCCGGGTGAGCGCGGAGTGTGGCCGGAGACCGGGGAGACGGGAGTGACTGACTGCTTTTCTCTGGGGGCTCGCTGAGGAGCGGGACCCCGAGTTCTCGGCCCCGCCGGGGCGGAGACTGGGAGGCCGCCATTTTCACTCTCCGCCTCCAAAGCTGTACGGAAAGCTTGCAGGGAACAAAAGCTCCGGAGAGCAAACCCGAGCAGATTACTTAGCCCAGACCGGCAAGGGCGGGGCAATTCTGCCTCCGGAAAAGACATTTGGGAACCACGGCAACAGGCCCCTCCCCCAGAAGATCAGCGAGAACAGCCAGCCAAGACCAAGTTTACTGATCAATGAGAACGGCAGAACTCCAGCGCTAGGGGAATACTGCACATAGAATTCATGGCTTTTTTACCATGATTCTTTAGTCTTTCAAAGTTAATTATTTTTTTTAACTGTCTTTTTTTCTTTTTTCCTTTTTTCTTTTTTTTTGAATTTTTCTTTTTCCCTTTTTCAACCAACATCTTATCAATCCCTTTAAAAAAAAATTTATTTTTCATTTTTAAAGTCATATTCTATCCCTTCATAGTAGTTACCTTTTTCCCTTTTTCAACCAACATCTTATCAATCCCTTTAAAAAAAAAAAAAATATTTTTCATTTTTAAAGTCATATTCTATCCCTTCATAGTAGTTACCCGTATTTTTGGCATATATATATAAGTTGTTCTCTCTTTAAAATCTTGAGATAGTTTCTTCTAACAGATCAAAATATACTCTAAATCTCTAGGGTATGGTTTTTTTCTACTCCCCTGCCTGATCACATTCTCTTCCTTTTTTCTTTCTTTTCTTTTTTTTTTAATCCTCTTCTTTCTTTTTTCAAACAACTTATCAAATCCTTTTTTAAAATTTTTTATAATTTCCATCTTTACAGTCATATTCCATCCCTTCATCATATCAACCCTTATTTTTGTACATATATAAGTTTTTCTTTCTTTAAAATTTTGGGAGGGACTTTCTTTTAACAGACCAAAATACACCCAAAATCTAGTGTGTGGCACTGATCTATAATCCAGCCTGATCATATTTGATCACATTCTGTTTTTGTTTTGTTTTGTTTTGTTCTGCTTTTGTTTGTTTTTATCTTTATCTTTTTCTTTTTTCTTTTTTTCTTTCCTTTTCTTTTTTCTCTCTTTCCCTTTCTTTTCCCACTGCTTCAGGTCTTTTCTGATTTGTTTAGAGTATATTTTCTGGGGACGTTGTTACCCTGCTAGCATTTTGTTCTCTCATTAATCTATTCTCCTCTGCACAAAATGACAAGACGGAAAATATCACCTCAACAAAAAGAACAAGAGGTAGTCCCGACTGCCAGGGACCTACTCAATACGGACATTAGTACGATGTCAGATCTAGAGTTCAGAATCATCACTTTAAAGATACTAGCTGGGCTTGAAAAAAACATGGAAGTTATTAGAGAAACCCTTTCTGGAGAAGTAAAAGAACTAAAATCTAACCAAGTAGAAATCAAAAAGGCTATCAATGAGGTGCAATCAAATATGGGGGCGCTAACTGCTAGGATAAATGAGGCAGAAGAAAGAATCAGTGAGATAGAAGACCAAATGATGGAAAATAAAGAAGCTGAGAAAAAGAGAGATCAACAACTACTGGATCACGAGGGCAGAATTCGAGAGATAAACGATACCATAAGACGAAACAACATTAGAATAATTGGGATCCCAGAAGAAGAAGAAAGAGAGAGGGGGGCAGAAGGTATATTGGAGCAAATTATAGCAGAGAACTTCCCTAATTTGGGGAAGGAAACAGGCATCAAAATCCAGGAAGCACAGAGAACCCCTCTCAAAATCAATAAAAATAGGTCAACACCCCGACATCTAATAGTAAAACTTACGAGTCTCAGAGACAAAGAGAAAATCCTGAAAGCAGCTCGGGACAAGAGATCTGTAACCTACAATGGTAGAAACATTAGATTGGCAACAGACTTATCCACAGAGACCTGGCAGGCCAGAAAGGACTGGCAGGACATATTCAGAGCACTAAATGAGAAAAATATGCAGCCAAGAATACTATATCCAGCAAGGCTGTCATTGAAAATAGAAGGAGAGATAAAAAGCTTCCAGGACAAACAAAACTAAAGGAATTTGCAAACACGAAACCAGCCCTACAACAAATATTGAAAGGGGTCCTCTAAGCAAAGAGAGAGCCTAAAAGCAACATAGACCAGAAAGGAACACAGACAATATACAGTAACAGTCACTTTACAGGCAATACAATGGCACTAAATTCCTATCTTTCAATAGTTACCCTGAATGTAAATGGGCTAAATGCCCCAATCAAAAGACACAGGCTATCAGATTGGATTAAAAAACAAGACCCATCGATATGCTGTCTGCAAGAGACTCATTTTAGACCCAAAGACACCCCCAGATTGAAAGTGAGGGGGTGGAAAACCATTTACCATGCTAATGGACACCAAAAGAAAGCTGGGGTGGCAATCCTTATATCAGACAAATTAGATTTTAAACCACAGACTGTAATAAGAGATGAGGAAGGACAGTATATCCTACTTAAAGGGTCTATCCAACAAGAAGATCTAACAATTGTAAATATCTATGTGCCTATCATGGGAGCAGCCAATTATATAAGGCAATTAATCACAAAAGCAAAGAAACACATCGACAACAATACAATAATAGTGGGGGACTTTAACACCCCCCTCACTGAAATGGACAGATCGTCTAAGCAAAAGATCAACAAGGAAATAAAGACTTTAAATGACACACTGGACCAAATGGACTTCACAGACATATTCAGAACATTCCATCCCAAAGCAACGGAATACACATTCTTCTCTAGTGCCCATGGAACATTCTCCAGAATCGATCACATCCTAGGTCATAAATCAGGTCTCAACCGGTACCAGAAGATTGGGATCATCCCCTGCCTATTTTCAGACCACAATGCTTTGAAACTAGAACTCAATCACAAGAGGAAAGTTGGAAAGAATTCAAATACATGGAGGCTAAAGAGCATCCTACTGAAGAAGGAATGGGTCAACCAGGAAATTAAAGAAGAATTAAAAAAATTCATGGAAACCAATGAAAATGAAAACACAACTATTCAAAATCTTTGGGATGCAGCAAAGGCAGTCCTAAGAGGAAAGTATATAGCAATACAAGCCTTTCTCAAGAAACAAGAAAGGTCTCAAGTACACAACCTAACCCTACACCTAAAGGAGCTGGAGAAAGAACAGCAAATAAAGCCTAAACCCAGCAGGAGAAGAGAAATAATAAAGATCAGAGCAGAAATTAATGAAATAGAAACCAAAAGAACAGTAGAACAGATCAACGAAACTAGGAGCTGGTTCTTTGAAAGAATTAACAAGATTGATAAGCCCCTGGCCAGACTTATCAAAAAGAAAAGAGAAATGACCCAAATCAACAAAATCATGAATGAAAGAGGAGAAATCACAACCAACACCAAAGAAATACAAACAATTATAAGAACATATTATGAGCAACTCTATGCCAGCAAATTAGATAACCTGGAAGTAATGGATGCATTCCTAGAGATGTATCAACTACCAAAACTGAACCAGGAAGAAATAGAATACCTGAACAGACCTATAACCACTAAGGAAATAGAAGCAGTCATCAAAAATCACCCAAAACACAAAAGCCCAGGGCCAGATGGCTTCCCAGGGGAATTCTACCAAACTTTTCAAGAAGAATTAATACCTATCCTTCTGAAACTGTTCCAAAAAATAGAAATGGAAGGAAAACTTCCAAACACATTTTATGAGGCCAGCATTACCTTGATCCCAAAACCAGACAAAGACCCCATCAAAAAGGAGAATTACAGACCAATATCCCTGATGAACATGGATGCAAAAATTCTCACCAAAATACTAGCCAATAGGATCCAACAGTACATTAAAAGGATTATTCACCACGACCAAGTCGGATTTATCCCTGGGCTGCAAGGTTGGTTCAACATCCGCAAATCAATCAACGTGATAAAATACATTAACAAAAGAAAGAACAAGAATCATATGATTCTCTCAATAGATGCAGAAAAAGCATTTGACAAAGTACAGCATCCTTTCTTGATCAAAACTCTTCAGAGTATAGGGATAGAGGGTACATACCTCAATATCATAAAAGCCATCTATGAAAAACCTACAGCGAATATCATTCTCAATGGGGAAAAACTGAGAGCTTTCCCCTAAGGTCAGGAACGCGGCAGGGATGTCCACTATCACCACTGCTATTCAACATAGTATTGGAAGTCCTAGCCACAGCAATCAGACAACAAAAAGAAATCAAAGGCATCCAAATTGGCAAAGAAGAAGTCAAACTCTCACTCTTTGCAGATGATATGATACTTTATGTGGAAAATCCCAAAGACTCCACCCCAAAACTGCTAGAACTCATACAGGAATTCAGTCAAGTGGCAGGATATAAAATCAATGCACAGAAGTCACTGGCATTCCTATACACCAACAACAAGTCAGAAGAAAGAGAAATGAAGGAGTCGATCCCATTTACAATTGCACCCAAAACCATAAGATACCTAGGAATAAATCTAACCAAAGAGGCAAAGGATCTGTACTCAGAAAACTATAAAATACTCATGAAAGTAATTGAGGAAGACACAAAGAAATGGAAAAACGTTCCATGCTCATGGATTGGAAGAACAAATATTGTGAAGATGTCAATCCTACCTAGAGCAATCTACACATTCAATGCAATCCCCATCAAAATACCATCCACTTTCTTCAAAGAAATGGAACAAATAATCCTAAAATTTGTGTGGAACCAGAAAAGACCCTGAATAGCCAGAGGAATGTTGAAAAAGAAAAGCAAAGCTGGCGGCATCACAATTCCAGACTTCCAGCTCTACTACAAAGCTGTCATCATCAAGACAGTATGGTACTGGCACAAAAACAGACACATAGATCAATGGAACAGAATAGAGAGCCCAGAAATGGACCCTCAACTCTATGGTCAACTCATCTTTGACAAAGCAGGAAAGAATGTCCAATGGAAAAAAGACAGTGTCTTCAACAAATGGTGTTGGGAAAATTGGACAGCCACATGAAGAAGAATGAAACTCAACCATATCCTTACACCACACACAAAGTAGACTCCAAAAGGTTGAAAGACCTCAATGTGAGACAGGAGTCCATCAAAATCCTAAAGGAGAACACAGGCAGCAACCTCTTCCACCTCAGCCGCAGCAACTTCTTCCTAGAAACATCGCCAAAGGCAAGGGAAGCAAGGGCAAAAATGAACTCTTGGGACTTCATCAAGATAAAAAGCTTTTGCAAAGCAAAGGAAACAGTCAACAAAACCAAAAGACAACTGACAGAATGGAGAAGATATTTGCAAATGACATATCAGATAAAGGGCTAGTATCCAAAATCTATAAAGAACTCATCAAACTCCACACCAAAAGAACAAAGAATCCAATCAAGAAATGGGCAGAAGACATGAACAGACATTTTTCCAAAGAAGACATCCAAATGGCCAACAGACACATGAAAAAGTGTTCAATATCGCTCGGCATCAGGGAAATCCAAATCAAAACCTCAATGAGATACCACCTCACACCAGTCAGAATGGCTAAAATTAACAAGTCAGGAAATGACAGATGTTGGCGGGGATGCGGAGAAAGGGGAACCCTCCTACACTGTTGGTGGGAATGCAAGCTGGTGCAGCCACTCTGGAAAACAGTATGGAGGTTCCTCAAAAAGTTGAAAATAGAGCTACCATATGATCCTGTGCAATTGCACTCCTGGGTATTTACCCCAAAGATACAAAAGTAGGGACCCGAAAGGCTACATGCACCCCGATGTGTATAGCAGCAATGTCCACAATAGCCAAACTGTGGAAAGAGCCAAGATGTCCATCAACAGATGAATGGATAAAGAAGAGGTGGTATATATATACAATGGAATATTATGCAGCCATCAAAAGGAATAAGATCTTGCCATTTGCAACGACATGGATGGAACTGGAGGGTATTATGCTGAGCGAAATAAGTCAAACAGAGAAAGACATGTATCATATGACCTCACTGATATGAGGAATTCTTAATCTCAGGAAACAAACTGAGGGTTGCTGGAGTGGGGGGTGGGGTGGGAGGGATGGGGTGACTGGGTGATGGACACTGGGGAGGGTATGTGTTCTGGTAAGCGCTGTGAATTTTGCAAGACTGTTGAATCTCAGATCTGTACCTCTGAAACAAATAATGCAATATATGTTAAGAAAGAAAAAAAGAAGAAGAAGAATGTAGCAGGAGGGGAAGAATGAAGGGGGGGAAATCGGAGGAGGAGAAGAACCATGAGAGACAATGGACTCTGAAAAACAAACTGAGGGTTCTAGAGGGGTGGGGGTTGGGAGGATGGGTTAGCCTGGTGATGAGTATTGAGGAGGGCACGTTCTGCATGGAGCACAGGGTGTTATGCACAAACAATGAATCATGGAACACTATATCTAAAACTAATGATGTAATGTATGGGGATTAACATAACAATAAAAAAAATTAAAAAAAAAAGAAATCAGTTGCTTTCTTATACACTAACAATGCAACTGTAGAAAGAGAAATTAGAAAAATGATTCCGTTTACAATAGCACCAAAAACCATAAGATACCTCAGAATAAACCTAACCAAAGAGGTAAAGGATCTATACTCTAGAACTACAGAACACTCATGAAATAAATTGAAGAAGACACAGAAAGATGGAGAAATATTCCATGCTCATCGATCGGAAGAATAAACATTGTTAAAATGTCTATGCTACCCAGAGCAATCTATACCTTCAATGCCATCCTGATCAAAATTCCAATGACATTTTTCAAGATGCTAGAACAAACAATCCTCATATTTGTATGGAATCAGAAAAGACCCTGAATCGCCAAGGAAATGTTGAAAAAGAAAAACAAAGCTGAGGGCATCACATTGCCCGATTTCAAGCTATATTACAAAACCGTGATCAGCAAGACAGCATGGTACTGGCACAAAAACAGACATATAGACCAGTGGAACAGAATAGAGAGCCCAGATATGGACCCTCAACTCTATGGTCAACTAATCTTTGACAAAGCAGGAAAAAAATATGTAATGGAAAAATGTCTCTTCAATAAATGGTGCTGGGAAAATTGGACAGCCACATGCAGAAGAATGAAACTTGACCATTCTCTAACACCCTACACAAAGATAAACTCAAAATGGATGAACGATCTCAATGTGAGACAGGAATCCATCAAAATCCTAGAGGAGAACATAGGCAGTAACCTCTTTGACATCGGCCACAGCAACTTCTTTCAAGATACATCTCCAAAAGCTAGTGAAACAAAAGTAAAAATGAACTTTTGGGACTTCATCAAGATAAAAAGTCAACTGATTTTTGACAAAGACATAAAAGCAATTCAATGGAGAAAAAATAGTCTTTTCAATACATGATGGTGAAAAAATTGGAAGTCCATATGTAAAAAGTAAACTTTGAAACTGACCTCACACCTTACACAAAAAGTAATTAAAATGTATCATAAAACTAAATATAAAATGCAAAACAATAAATTTGTTCAGAAGAAAACAAAAGAGAAAGGTGGCATGACTTTGAGTTTGTTCACAGGTTCTTAGATATAATAAAGAAGTATAATCCATGAAATTAAAAATTGATAAATTAAACTTTATCAAAAGCAAAAAGTAAAAAAATTTCCCCCTATGAAAGTCACCACTGAAGGAATGAAAAGGCAAGCCATAGCCTCAGAGAATATATTTGTACACCATATGTCTGATAAAGGGGTTGTATCCAGACTATATAAAGAACACATAAAAGTCAATAAATATAAAATAAATAACGCACTAATAAATTGGCAAAAGAACAATTCACAAAAGATTTTCAAGACACTTGTAGATAGTCTTCAGCAAGCCTGGTTTTATACTTTTTTTCTTTATTATACTCTTATCTATAGAGTTGTCAAATATGAGTGTTTAGGAGCTATGCTCTCTAATGAAAAGAAGGGTAATGAGGTCTATATAACTCTCTAGCTGAAGCCCATAACTAAGATTACATATTTTTTACACATGCATTATTATTTTTCATCTTAAAATTATTACCCATCTCAGTAAGTTTTTACATAATTCCAGTTTTGTAAGATCCTATAGCATAGTCTCTTAGGTTGTGAATTTGTTTATTTTGTTGAAGATTATTTTCCATTTTCAGTGAACGAGAGCAAGAGTTTTGTGAGATATTTGGTCCTAACTGCACTGACTTTATTCTGTCTGTGTTCCATGGTCAGTGGAGTAGATTCATTACGGCCATCTAGTGGCCATTAGGGAAACTAGCAGCTTTTTGTATTCTGTTACTGTGAAGAACTTTATTTCACTAAAACTATACTATGAAGTCTAAAAAGTCTAAAACTAGGGCTTGCTGCAGACTAACTTAAAGTGTTCTGAATATTTAACAGAACTCAGTACACATATATTTTGTTAATATATTAACTGTACTATATATTACATATAATTTTTATGTAAAAATACAATCCATGTGCTTTCACTAGACTTGATTCATTAAATGACTCAGTGGAATATGTCAACTTTTTCCCTTTCCAATACAATTTTCTTGTCTAAGTTGCTAACCTCTTCTCCCTGAAAGACACATTATCTCCTAAATAATCTCTCTGCTTCTTCCCCTTTTGAGCCTTATAATCCATTCCTCAAAGAGTAGACCAAATTATCTTTTAAAATGAATGTATCTTAATAAAAATCATGTATTTTCCCCATTTAAAAATCTTCCAATGATGTTTTGTTATTATTAGAGTGAAATGTAAACTCTTCACCATTACCTACAGAGTTCTGTGTGATTTAGACTCCATCAACCTCTCAATCTCATTTTTTATTTCTCCTCTCTTCATTCACTATAGACCAGATGTACTTGGGTTTGTTGTTCTATTTTGTTTGTTTGTTTTCCTTTTTCTTAAACGCATGCTCCCAGACCCTGGTCCTTGTATGTGCCGTTCCCTCTGCCTAGAACGATTGGTTCTAGAATGATTGGTTCCCAGATATTTACATGGATGGCTTTTCTCTAAAGCCATGGGTGCTTTCAGATAAAATGCCATGTCCTCCCAGATGTATCCCTTCTGGGAGACTCAGAGTAATTTACACTAGATGCAGTGACAAAGAAATCCCTAAATCTCAGTGGCTTATTATGTTATGTTATTTTACACTATGTCATGATTTGTGTTATATGTCAAGTCATATATCATAGGTCACATTATTGATCATGCAAACTTCAGTATGGGTTAAGGAGAGTGGAGATTGAGAGGCTCTGCTCTATGCAAGGACTCAAGTATCTATCTACCCACTTATGACTCTGTTTTTCACTTGATTGTCAGAATCTATGCCATCCACTTGTCAGAAGAAGTGAAAGAGCATGGAGGATTATGTCAGATGTTTCTATAGACCAGCTGTGGTTGTGAAACACTTCATTTCTGCCTACATGCCATTGGTTAGAATTCAGTCACATGCCCTCTACTAAAGACAACTGTGAATGGGAAATGCAGGACAGCTGTGAAATGTAGGCCAGAGTGAATAAGATTTGATGAACATACAGCATTTTCTCTTCCATAGTAGCCCTTTTGTTCAAATATTCACTTAACTCCTTCTTCTCACATGTTGAACACATGCCTTTTCTAAGGGAGACAATGCAAATTTAATCTAGATATTGAATCCAGCTTAAAGTCAGGATTTCTGAATGATATTGAAGTCCTAATTGGTTTTTTATGGTTAAGGACTTGGAAAAATAAAATGATGTCATTTTCCCCAACACCAAGTAGTCATTTGGAGAAAGGGAGAGGATACCCATATTCAAAACTGTCATTTGGAAAGGCAGGGGAAATAGACAACAGTCATGGATTCAAAGGAATTATGGAATTCCACTGACAAACAATGATTTGCCTGTGAGGCAAGTGGCAAGTAGTGTTCCAGAATAACATAGATGTGATATGGAATTCTACTTCCTACCTTTTTGGGTGAGAGGGATAGCAATGGAAGGCCTGGAATATAAACTGAGAAGGACATGTGGCTTGATTATATGCTGAAGTATTTATCTGAGTGTTTCACATTTGTTTTTCCTCCTTTCTGCCATTTGCATTCTCAAGTCATACCACTCAGAGAAATGAGTCACCTATTTGAAAGAGTAACCAAAACTCTGACTCCTAAGAGTGAAACTCAAAGTCTGAAAAGAAAATGATTCCTTTGCTTCAGGAGACATATTCTGAAAGAAGTTTCTATGGCTGATGTCAAAATATTTCATATATATTCATATTCCATATATATAATTGAATATTACCTAACCATAAAAAAACAATGAAATCTTGCCATTTGCAATGACATGGATGGACCTAGAGTATAATGCTAAGTGAGATAAGTCAGCCAGAGAAAGGCAAATACCATATGATTTCACTCATATGTAGAATTTAAGAAACAAAGCAAACAAGGAAAAGAAAGAGAGAAAGAGAGAGAGAGAAAAAAAAAAACAAATAAGAAACAGACTCTTAACTATAGAGAACAAACTGATGGAGGTAAGTGGCAGGATGGGTTAAATAGGTGATGGGGATTAAGGAATGCATTTGTTGTGATGAGCATTAAGTGTTATATGGAAGTGTTGAATCACTATGTTGTACACCTGAAACTAATATAACACTGTATGTTAACTAACTGGAATTTAAATACAAACTTAAAAAAAGTCGATGGACACTGAGTGATGTATAGAATTGTTGAATCACTATATTGTACATCTGAAACTATTATAATAATGTATGTTTACTATGCTGGGATTGAAATAAAAACATAATAAAAATAAATAAATGGATGATTTAACAATCAAAAGCTAAATGTCAGGAATATATATTATAATTTTAAAAAACCCCAATTGTCAGGCACTTACACTACAATCCATCCTGGGATGCCAAGACATCAGGACATAAACAGCCTGGGTAGCACATATGTTAAAAGTCAGGGGTAGGACACAGTGTAACCAAGAGAGTGCATATGTAATTAGGGTTGCCGTAACAAATCCTATAATAATTATATAGGTAATAGTCTGCAATCCAGTCTGTAGCCATTGTCCAAACTTGAGGGGGCCAGCCATGAAAATAAATCAGTGTTCTCAGGGGTTCTGAGAATATATGTAAATATTTGGGCAATACTGTGGAATATTTTAACATCTTAGGTCATCTGGTATAAGTAGGTTTGAACCTGCTCTGAGTTATTGATGTATATACAGCAAGTAGCACAAACCTCTCCTTCCTTATCCAGTATGGTCAGGTGGTTGTACCAAGCACAAGACTCATGGGACTGTTGGATATTTTGGGTTGGTGGTAGCCAGCCAGAGTAGGAAATGCAGGGGTTTGCTACCCTCAACATAAACATCCAGTGGTAGCCAGTATGGTATGTGGTCCAGTGTAGAATGTGGCCCTGAGGAAGCCAGTCAGATGACTGATGGAGAAAATGAACTTGGTATGAGCCTTGTGCTGTGACCCTGTAATCAATTCCAAAGGCAGAAATTCCCAGTATAAAGTATTCATTGGATCCTCTGGTAAGAAACTGGGGAATTCATGCCTGTTCATTGATTCTCTCTGCTCTAAGAGCCCCAGTGATGTGATTAAAGGGATCTGCAGGCCAAGAACTGTTTGTGCGTGGGCACTGAATCACCAATGTGGCCTTGAAAGTTACTCCAACAGGATTCCCCTGAGGAGCGATTGAGGCAGAAAATGGATGAAGCATTTAATTGTAGGGAAACTCAGGGCCGCAATATGGTTGTTAATTGGAGTTGACTGAAATTGAATATAGCTGAGTGAGCATTTAAGAGAACTGCAGGCAATTGGGACCAAATGACAAGTCCAGAAATATTTGACTCCCAATGTGTGGATAGCTTTCCCAGCCCATTGGATAAAATTGTCATTGGTGTTTAGGAAGAGTCTTGCTGGTGTTGTGGAAGGTATATGAGAAATGATATGTTAGAGATAATCATGATAGTGTTGGGGATAATCTTGGTGAGGACTTGCAGTAGCCTGGTTGGGAATTGCCACTTAAGCAAATGGATGCAAAAAGTCAAGGGGAGCAAGTAAGGGCAAACAGCCTTAAAGGGTAGTATTTGGGGGGGAGGAGCAACATGGCAGAGGAATAGGAGACTTAAATTTCATCTGGCCCCAGGAATTCAGCTGGATAGGGATCAAACCATTCTGAACACCTACGACCTCAACAGGAGATCGAAGAAAAGAATAGCAGCAACTCTCTGAACAGAAAAGCGACCAGTTTCTGGAAGGTAGGACATGTGGAGAAGTGAATCCAAGGCGATATTCAGGAAGATAGATGGCGGGGGGAGGGGGCCTCCATCAGCCGGCTACCGGCAAGTGATAGAGCCGTGGAGCACAAAATCAGAACTTTTAGAAGTCGGCTCCGCTGAGGGACTTCGCTCCAGTGGCTAAGAGGGGGTGGAACCCTCGCTGGGACAGTGTGGTCTCAGGACCCTCGGGGTCACAGAATGACTAGGGGTGCCTGAGTGTGGCAGAGCTCCCAGGTATTGGAGCATGGAAGATGGCTGCAGAGATGGAGCCGAGGCGTGGGCTCTCAGCTCAGGGTTGCCATAAACTGTGATCCACGGCACAGCTGGGCCACTACTCCTCCAGCAGGCACCCAACAAGTGGCAGATCCGGGGAGAACCCCTTCCCCCACGGGAGGAGCAGTGCGGGAGTGCACTGCAGGGATCTGCTGGGTTTGGAGACTCCACACAGGGTCGTGAGCCAGAGATAGAAATGCTCGGTCACAGGCCGGGTGAGCACAGAGTGCAGCCGGAGACCAGGGAGACGGGAGTGATTGACTGCTTTTCTCTGGGGGCTCACTGAGGAGTGGGGCCCTGTGTTCTCGGCTCCTCCAGAGCAGAGAATGGGAGGCTGCCATTTTCACTCTCGCCCTCCAAAGCTGTACGGAAAGCTTGCAGGGAACAAAAGCTCCTGAGAGCAAACCCGAGTAGATTACTTAGCCCGACCGGGCAAGGGTGGGGCAATTCCACCTCTGGGAAAGACATTTGGGAACCATGGCAACAGGCCCCTCCTCCAGAAGATCAGCAAGAACAGCCAGCCAAGACCAAGTTTACCGATCATTGAGAACGGCAGAACTCCAGCCCTAGGGGAATACTGCACATAGAATTCATGTATTTTTTCCCATGATTCTTTCGTCTTTCAAAATTAATTTTCTTAATTTTCTTTTTCTTTTTTTTCTTTTTCCTTTTTTCAACCAACATCTTATCAATCCCCCCCCCTTTTTTAAAGATTTATTTGACAGAGAGAGAAAGAACGAGTAGGGGAGCAGTACACAGAGGGAGAGGGAGAAGCAGGCTCCTCGCTCAGCAGGGATCCAAATGCGAGGCTCAATCCCAGAACAATGGGATCATGACCTGAGCTGAAGGCAGATGCTTAACTGACTGAGCCATCCAGGCAACGATTATCAATCCCTTTTTTAAAAATCTTTTGTTTTTCATTTTTAGAGTCATATTCTATCCCTTCACGGTAGTTAACCTTATTTTGGGTATATATATATATATATATATATATATATATATATATATAAGTTATTCTCTCTTTAAAACTTTGGGATAGTTTCTTCTAACAGACCAAAATATACACTAAATCTCTAGTGTATGGCCTTGTTCTAGTCTCCTACTTGATCACATTCTCTCCCTTTTTGTTTTTTTTATTTCTCTTCTTTCATTTTTCAACCAACTTCTTATCATATCAATTCCTTTTATAAAATCTTTTATAATTTTCATCTTTACAGTCATATTCCATCTCTTCATTGTATTTACCATTATTTTTGTACATATATAAGCTTTTCTTTCTTTAAAATTTTGGGAGGCAGTTTCTTCTAACAGACCGAAATATGCGCAAAATCTAGTGTATGGCACTGATCTATTCACCAGCCTGATTATATTTAATCATATTCTTTTTTTTATCTTTTTCTTTTTTTTCTTTTTTCTTTCTTCCCCTTTCTTTTCCCCCATTTTCAGGTCTCTTCTGATTTATTTAGTGTATGTTTTTGGGGGGTCATTGTTACCCTGTTAGCATTTTGTTCTCTCATTCATCTATTCTCCTCTGGACAAAATGACAAGATGGAAAAACTCACCTCAAAAAAAAGAAGAAGAGGCAGTGCCGAATGCCAGGGACCTAATCAATATGGACATAAGTAAGATGTTGGAACTAGAGTTCAGAATGACGATTATAAAGATACTAGCTGGGCTTGAAAAAAAGCATGGAAGATACTAGAGAAACCCTTTCTTAAGATATAAAGAACTAAAATCTAACCAAGTCGAAATCAAAAAGGTTATTAATGAGGTGCAATCAAAAATGGAAGCCCTAACTGCTAGGATAAATGAGGCAGAAGAGGCAATTAGGGATATAGAAGACCAAATGATGGAAAATAAAGAAGCTGAGAAAAAGAGAGATCAACAACTACTGGATCACGAGGGCAGAATTCGAGAGATAAGTGATACCATAAGACGAAACAATATTAGAATAATTGGGATCCCAGAAGAAGAAGAAAGAGAGAGAGGGGCAGAAGGTATATTGGAGCAAATTATAGCAGAGAACTTCCCTAATTTGGGGAAGGAAACAGGCATCAAAATCCAGGAGGCAAAGAGAACCCCTCTCAAAATCAATAAAAATAGGTCAACACCCTGGCATCTAATAGTAAAATTTACGAGTCTCAGAGACAAAGAGAAAATCCTGAAAGGAGCTCGGGAGAAGAGATCTGTAACCTACAATGGTAGAAACATTAGATTGGCAACAGTCCTATCCACAGAGACCTGGCAGGCCAGGAAGGACTGGCATTATATCTTCAGAGCACTAAATGAGAAAAATATGCAGCCAAGAATACTATATCCAGCTAGGCTGTCACTGAAAATAAAAGGAGAGATAAAAAGCTTCCAGGATAAAAAAAAAACTAAAGGAATTTGCAACAACGAAACCAGCTCTACAAGAAATATTGAAAGGGGTCCTCTAAGCAAAAGGAGAGCCTAAAAGTAACATAGACCAGAAAGGAACACAAACAATATACAGTAACAGTCACCTTACAGGCAATACAATACCACTAAATTCATATCTTTCAATAGTTAACCTCAATGTAAATGGGCTAAATGCCGCAATCAAAAGACACAAACTATCAGATTGCATTAAAAAATAAGACCCATCGATATGCTGTCTGCAAGAGACTCATTTTAGACCCAAAGACACCCCCAGATTGAAAGTGAGGGGGTGGAAAACCATTTACCATGCTAATGGACACCAAAAGAAAGCTGGGGTGGCAATCCTTATATCAGACAAATTAGATTTTAGACCAAAGACTGTAATAAGAGATGAGGAACGACACTATATCATACTTAAAGAGTTTATCCAACAAGAAGATCTAACAATTGTAAATATCTATGTCCCTATCATGGGAGCAGCAAATTATATAAGCCAATTAATAACAAAAGCAAAGAAACACATCAACAACAATACAAAAATAGTAGGGGACTTTAACACCCCCCTCACTGAAATGGACAGATCATCTAAGCAAAAGAACAACAAGGAAATAAAGACTTTAAATGACACACTGGACCAAATGGACTTCACAGATATACTCAGAACATTCCATCCCAAAGCAACAGAATACACATTCTTCTCTAGTGCCCATGGAACATTCTCCAGAATAGATCACATCCTAGGTCACAAATCAGGTCTCAACCAGTACCAAAAGATTGGGATCATTCCCTGCCTATTTTCAGACCACAATGCTTTGAAAGTAGAACTCAATCACAAGAGGAAAGTTGGAAAGAACTCAAATACATGGAGGCTAAAGAGCATCCTACTAAAGAATGAATGGGTCAACCAGGAAATGAAAGAAGAATTAAAAAAAATTCATGGAACAAATGAAAATGAAAACACAAGTGTTCAAAATCTTTGGGATGCAGCAGAGGCAGTCCTAAGAGGAAAGTATATATCAATACAAGCCTTTCTCAAGAAACAAGAAAGGTCTCAAGTACACAACCTAACCCTATACCTAAAGGAGCTGGAGAAAGAAAAACAAATAAAGCCTAAACCCAGCAGGAGAAGAGAAATAATAAAGATCAGAGCAGAAATCAATGAAATGGAAACCAAAAGAACAGAAGAACAGATCAACAAAACTAGGAGCTGGTTCTTTGAAAGAATTAACAAGATTGAAAAACTCCTGGCCAGACTTATCAAAAAGAAAAGAGAAATGACCCAAATCAACAAAATCATGAATGAAAGAGGAGAGATCAAAACCAACACCAAAGAAATACAAACAATTATAAGAACATATTATGAGCAACTATATGCCAGAAATTAGATAATCTGGAAGAAAGGGATGGATTCCTAAAGATGTATCAACTACCAAAACTGAACCAGGAAGAAATAAAAAACCTGAACAGACCTATAACCACTAAGGAAATTGAAACAGTAATCAAAAATCCCCCAACAAACAAGAGCCCAGGGCCAGATGGCTTCCCAGGGGAATTCTACCAAATATTTAAAAAAGAATTAATACCTATTCTTCTGAAACTGTTCCAAAAAATAGAAATGGACGGAAAACTTCCAATCTCGTTTTATGAGGGCACCATTAGCTTGATCCCAAAACCAGACAGAGACAGCATAAAAAAGAATTACAGACCAATATGCCTGATGAACATGGATGCAAAAATTCTCACCAAAATACTAGCCAATAGGATCCAACAGTACATTAAAAGGATTATTCACCACGACCAAGTGGGATTTATTCCTGGGCTGCAAGGTGGGTTCAACATCTGCAAATCAATCAATGTGATACAATACATTAATAAAAGAAAGAACAAGAACCATATGATCCTCTCAATAGATGCAGAAAAAGCATTTGACAAAGTACAGCATCCTTTCTTGATCAAAACTCTTCAGAGTAGAGGGATAGAGGGTACATACCTCAATATCATAAAAGCCATCTATGAAAAACCCACAGCGAATATCATTCTCAATGGGGAAAAACTGAGAGCTTTCCCCCTGAGGTCAGGAACACGGCAGGGATGTCCACTATCACCACTGCTATTCAACATAGTACTAGAAGTCCTAGCCACAGCAATCAGACAACAAAAGAAATAAAAGGCGTCCAAATCAGCAAAGAAGAAGTCAAACTCTCACTCTTTGCAGATGATATGATACTTTATGTGGAAAACCCAAAAGACTCCACCCCAAAACTGCTAGAACTCATACAGGAATTCAGTCAACTGGCAGGATATAAAATCAATGCACACAAATCAGTGGCATTCCTATACACCAACAACAAGACAGGAGAAAGAGAAATGAAGGAGTCGATCCCATTTATAATTGCACCCAGAACCATGAGATACCTAGGAATAAATGTAACCAAAGAGGCACAGAATCTGTACTCAGGAAACTATAAAATACTCATGAAAGTAATTGAGGAAGACACAAAGAAATGGAAAAATGTTCCATGCTCATGGATTGGAAGAACAAATATCATGAAGATGTCTATGCTACCTAGAGCAATCTACACATTTAATGCAATCCTTATAAAAATACCATCCACTTTTTTCAAAGAAATGGAACAAATAATCCTAAAATTTGTATGGAACCAGAAAAGACCCCAAATAGCCAGAGGAATGTTGAAAAAGAAAAGCAAAGCTGGCGGCATCCAATTCTGGACTTCCAGCTCTATTACAAAGCTGTAATCATCAAGACAGTATGGTACTGGCACAAAAACAGCCATATAGATCAATGGCACAGAATAGAGAGCCCAGAAATGGACCCTGAACTCTATGGTCAACTCATCTTCGACAAAGCAGGAAAGAATGTCCAATGGAAAAAAGACAGTGTCTTCAACAAATGGTGTTGGGAAAATTGGACAGCCACATGAAGAAGAATGAAACTCAACCATATCCTTACACCACACACAAAGTAGACTCCAAATGGTTGAAAGACCTATATGTGAGACAGGAGTCCATCAAAATCCTAAAGGAGAATACAGGCAGCAACCTCTTCAATCTCAGCCGCAGCAACTTCTTCCTAGAAACATCGCCAAGGGCAAGGGAAGCAAGGGCTAAACTGAACTATTGGGACTTCATCAAGATAAAAACCACAGGGTGGCTGGGTGATAGACATTGGGAAGGTTATGTGCTATGGTGAGCACTGTGAATGGTGTAAGACTGTTGAATCACAGACCTGTACCTCTGAAACAAATAATACATTATATGTAAAAAGAAGAAGAAGAAGAAGAAGAAGAAGAAGAAGAAGAAGAAGAAGAAGAAGGAGAAGGAGAAGGAGAAGGAGAAGGAGAAGGAGAAGGAGAAGGAGAAGGAGAAGGAGAAGGAGAAGAAGAAGAAGAAGGAGAAGATAGTAGGAAGGGAAAAATGAAGGGGGGGAAATTAGGGGGGAAATGAACCATGAGAGACTATGGAGGGGAGGGGTTGGGGGGATGGGTTAGCCTGGTGATGGGTATTAAAGAAGGCACGTATTGAATGGAGCACTGGGTGTTATACACAAACAGTGAATCATGGAACACTACATCAAAAAGTAATGATGTAATGTATGGCCATTAATATAACATAATAAAATTTTTTAAAAAGGTAGTATTTGTAGGCTAGGAAGCTGTCTGGTTCTGAATGCACGTTTTGACCTGCCACATGGGTAAATTAGATACAATACTGCCTGGAGTCAGTATAAAACCTACTAATAGTATGACAGTCTGATAATCTGACTTTCATTATAGGATACGGTCAGTAGACAAGCACCAGAAAAATATGGCAAAAATAATATTCCACTGGGACATTCCCTGATTCCAATAGGGCAGTTCATTCACTCCATTGTTTCAGGAAAGTCTTAGTTCCCATTGTGTCATTTCTCTGAGTTCACTGTAAACTAAGTGGGGCCATATGGACAAGTGATAAAGTCTCCAATGTGGTGATGTGTCCCTGAGGTCTCACTCTACTATAGGAGTCATGTGAATTCCAACAGTAAACTTCATCAGGGACCCTGTCATTTGAGATGGTGTCCTCTCAGCGATGAGACCATCTCACTTAGGGGTAAGGTCTTCTGTGGTGGTAGCTACCCAGGAGGTGGGTAATCCATGTGGCTATCCAGTGGGGTATTGGTCATGGTCTCGAGGTGGAGTGGTATGATATAATGTGGAGGCTTCCCTAAAGAATGAGCTGCATATCTGGTGCCTGCTGCTATTGGAACAAATTGTTAAGAGCTCCCTGGGGTCATCAAGGGCATGTTCAGCAACAGAATCAGTAGATTCTCCTTCATTTCCCAAGGAGCTCATCCATGGCATACAAAGATTCTGGACATATTTATATCCCAGACTAAGAGAGATCTGCAGATGCTATTTAGGAATTCCTGAATCAACCAGTGAGGGTGATGGACAAATCATGATAACATGGCCTCTATAACTGGATGAGCTTTTGTATGGAGAATCATAGAGCCAGTTAGCTTGTAGCAATATTTGTTGTATAGAAAGCAGGGGAAAGTGTCATTTACACATTCCTTCCAGAAAGCCCATTGCCTGAAAAGGAATTCAATCCATCTGCCCCCATACTCAGTGGCATGCTGGCCTGAGCTTTTCCAATGGGGCTCCCCAACATTCCCCACTTTACTACCCAGTGGTATAATTGTGAGCTGGAGTCATATTGTTCCAGCATTATAGCTGTGTGAGGGGTTTACCAGCAACCCCATCACCCTGGCCATACAAGGCAATAAGAATAGCCACAGCCATACAGAGCATTGACATATGAGTTTGGATCTGGTTCATTCTGCCTGAACTATTTGTATTTGATTAAAGCTGACTGTGGTTGCTCTCAGGAAGAAAGGAATGTGTTACTTCATCCAGTGTCAGGTAAGGCCAGGACCTGGAGCTTTCTTGCATACTCTCATCTCCAAATATGGCTCATGTCCACCAAGTGGAGAGTTTCTTTCCCTCTTTAGACACCCAAACTGTGCCACTGGTTGGTCCCAGGGTGGTGGTTTCCACTTCCTGTAAACCCAAGGGGAATTTAGTTTCATTACCCAGCACTTGTAGCCACTATATTTAGGGAGAGTTGTAGTCTAAAGGAGGCTCTTTCTGGAGAGTCCTCAACATTTTCAGTGAAAGCCCAAAGAAATCTTGGTGGGCTTTTGGCCTGGGGGCATCCAATAATGAGTGGATCATATTGGATCATCCACTCTCATTAGGTTACCAGCATGAAGCAGAAGGTGAGATGATTGGAACATCAGAGCAGAAGGGGGAAGTGGAGTCAGAGAATAAAATAAAAAAGGCAGCATCTTGGAGGATAAAAGCTTGAGGTTTGACAGAGATGACCAAAAGTGGAATTTGAGGAGATGCATAATAGTTGGTATGTGAGATTGAAGGCCCTAGTGGTGAGAGCTAAGCAAGATGAGGGCCTGAGAGAGTTTGATCCATTTTGGCGACCACATACCCAAAAGTAATTTAAAGACAGTCTCTTTAAGGATGCCATTATGACACTCGATGAAGCCAGCTGCCTGGGGACAGTAGCCTAGATGAAAATTCCAAAGAATATTAAGTTGGAGAGCCCACTATTGAGTCTCCTGAGAGGGAAAGTGGGTGACCTAGTCAGAGTCACTAATGTCCAGCAACCCAAAGGGAACAATAATAAATTTAGTATGGAAAGAGATTACCTGTATTGAATAGGAATGCTGGGTGGGGGTCACTAAAAGGAGTCCATTTTAAGTATCATTGATTGTGTCTATGTATTTGGAAGCCCCAGCAGAAGGGTATAGTAGGCCAGTGAATTTGATCTTCCAGCTGGAGTGTGGTCAGTCCCTCAGGGGAATATGTCCCCATATGGATAGGCTCCATTGTTTGGGAACAGATAATGCACTTGTCTATCACAATTTTGGCTGTTGCCAAGCGGGGTGGGGGTGGGGTGGGGTCTCTTCACTTTAGCCTAAGTATTCAGGCATGCATTTCTTGATTATATGAAATTGCATGGGCCCATTTTATGAGCTGTAGGGAAGGACTGGTACTCTGAGGAGTCCGTACTGGGCAGAATGTAGGAGGCTTAGTGAGGGAGTCTGCAATACTGTTGAAAATGGCTTCCAGCATAAGGCTGTTAGTATGAATGGAAATGTGAGAAACCATGATGGGAACTGGGTACTCTGTTAATTCCTGCCCAAATCATGCCTTCCTTAAAGGCTAGATGAACAGCTACAAGTTCTGTCAATTGGGCTAAGCTGGGAATGCATGCTCATAATAGATCGCCAAACACTCAAAAATTCATTTAAACTATATCTAGATTTCATTTGACTTCCATCATCTAGATTTTATATAAACAACCCTGAAAATGAGGTGTTATTCCCATTTTCTCTCAGTTGAGTAAACTGAGCTGTAGGACACTTAAGTAACTTGGCCAAGCTAGTAAGATAAATAGATGGTATTAGCTTCCAATCCTTCATGTATCTGGCCCCCAAATGACTTTACTTTCTCTAAGCACAGTTTAGTGTCTTCTGCCTCTTACTGTGACAGTCTGGATAAATGGTATCATTATATATATAGTATATATGGTGCCATTATATATAATATATATTACATGTTGTTATATATATATATACACATACATATATGTTACATGTAATATATATATATTACATATATGTAAAATAAAATATCGCACCTGCAGTTATGAGGAATGTAGCATAGGAGAAAATCCACAAACTGTCAAGGTCTGGCCTAAATGCCTCTTCTTTAGATCTGCCCTAACTGCCCTAGCCTACTACACTGCCCTTATTTTTTGGAATGCCTGCTTTTATTATTACAGTCTCAGAGAACATGAAATTGGCCTCATTCTATAGTTGCTTGGCTAAGCAAGGCCCTAAAAGGTAAACTCTATTAAGAATCTTAGTGTATTAAAGGTTGGGTCATGATTAATATCTCATTATATGCTTGTCACCATGCATCACTGCACAGGTGAAACATTTAAGCCTTCTGGCTCACTTGACCAGTCATGAGAATGCAACTGAAATACTTCCAACTATAATGAGTTTAATTGAAGAAGGGCCCTAACAACTGTTCTTTGAAATCCATTGTTGCATTTATATCAAAGTCATACTTCCCATGGGCTGCTCCCAGCTAATGACTGGATGTGGATAAGTCTATTTCTGAAGGATATGGGACTCCAATGATGACGGACTGTGGCTTAAGGACTTATAGATGTCCCTTTGAGCCTCCACTAGACTTCACAGCAGTCTAGAATGCCTCCATCCTACCTTCCTCCCCTCTGTCCTTCATTTGCAATCAGAATTTGTCTGAAATATCTCCCAGTCTTCCTAGATCTCTCCCCATTTTTTTTTCTGACAGAAGTTTACCCAAGTAAAACCTTTGCATATTTAAATTTCTCTTGGTGTGTGCTTCCCAGATGACCCAAACTACCATTTTTGTTAACCATTTGGGTAATATCATTTTGGAAGAGACAATGTTGGAAGAAATAAGAAAAGCCACAGGTAAGGAAGTTGAACCATTGCCCCTGGAAACAAAGAAGCATAGCAAGAAGAGTGCTGTTGTACAAATCTAATTAACTAGGCAGAGTCAAGGCAGTGGAACAACTGATCCCTTGTCCAGAGACAGAGAAGATGAAAAGATAACACCCAGAGTATCCTGCAGTCTTTTATGGCCAGCAGCTTAGAGATCCTCAGTCCTTAACTTTGTGGCTGGCCCATCTACAATGAAGAGCTACATGCTTTTTTTTTTTTTTTTCCATGTAGGTTTTTTTGTTTGTTTATTTATTTTTAGGACACCCATTCCTGTCCCACACATACACTCCAGATCAAAGGGTTGGAAGAACAGGAGGAGGCAGTCAACTCAAGAGTTCTGGAATCAGACAATCCAGGTTCAAATCCTGGCTCCACAACTTTCTGGATGTGGGCCTATCTATGGGTAAAGTGCTTAACTTCTCCCTGCCTCATTATCTAATCTGAATAGTATACCACTCTGAGTATTGTGAGAATGAGACCATCCTTATAGACTTACTTGTACATTGTCTACTATATGGCAATCTTATTTGAAGGTATCTATTTTTATCAGAAAAACAAAGGCTTCTGGCCCAGTCAAATTCCTTTTTTTTTATTATGTTATGTTAATCACCATACATTACATCATTAGTTTTTGATGTAGTGTTCCCTGATTCATTGTTTGCATGTAACACCCAGTGCTCCATTCAGAACGTGCTCTCTTTAATACCCATCACCAGGCTAACCCATCCTCCTACCCCTCTCCCCTCTAGAACCCTCAGATTGTTCTTCAGAGTCCATAGTCTCTCATGATTCATCTCCCCCTCTGATTTCCCCCCCCTTCATTCTTCCCCTCCTGCTATCTTCTTCTTCTTTTTTTTTTTTTTTAACATATAATGTATTATTTGTTTCAGAGGTATTTTTTTTATCGTATCATGAACAGTGATTTTTTTTTCCATTGGATGAGTGTAAGATTCTAAACATGACAATTAATTCCATAATGTTCACTGTGTTATTCAAATAGTTACTCAAATAGTGTTGTTCAAATTGTCCATTCTTGCATTTTAAATAAGTTACTGCACATGGTATTAAAAATATCTATTACCAGGGCACCTGGGTGGCTCAGTCGGTTAAGCGCCAACTCTTGGTTTCTGCTCAGGTCATGATCTCAAGGGTTGTGAGGTTGAGCCCATCTTCTGCTTTGCACTTAGTGTGGAGTCTGCTTGGGTTTCTCCCTCCCTCTCCCTCTGCCCTCACCCCATACTCTCTCTATCTCTAAAATAAATATTTAAAAAGAAATATCTACTACCTTGTGGATTCCTGGATTTCCCCCATTAGTTCTATCATTTTGTCTTTGTATTTTCTGATGCTATATAATTACATGACCACAAATTTAAAATGCTCTTAACTTCCTGGTGCATTACAATTTTCTCTGCTAACATCTTTGTCTTAAAATTAACTTTGTCTGATATAAATAAATTTAGAAAATCTTCCTTTTGGACTACTTGCATTTAATTTGCAGTATTACCGGTTACTTTCTATTTTTCTTATTTGTGCTATGTCTACTTTTTCTTCTTTCTTACATTCTTACAAATTTATGATTTTTTTATTCTCCTTTTACCACTTTATAGTTCTACTATTCCAATAATTTTTCAAAAAAACATCTTGCTTAGAGAGGATCAGGAGAAAAAAAAAAGAGAGAGAGAGGATCAGGAGACTACAGAGTATTCAATATTAAGACCTATGTATCTGAAAACCAAAGCTGGCGGCATCACATTTCCGGACTTCAAGCTCTATTACAAAGCTATCATCATCAAGACAGTATGGTACTGGCACAAAAACAGATACTTAGATCAATGGAACAGAAAAGAGAGCCCAGAAATGGACCCTCAACTCTATGGTCAACTAATCTTTGACAAAGCAGGAAAGAATGTCCAATGGAAAAAAGACAGTGTCTTCAACAAATGGTGTTGGGAAAATTGGACAGCCACATGCAGAAGAATCAAACTGGACCATTTCCTTGCACCACACACAAAAATAGACTCCAAATGGTTGAAAGACCTCAATGTGAGACAGGAGTCCATCAGTTGTTCCACTGCCTTGACTCTGCCTAGTTAATTAGATTTGTAATATACGTATAGCAGGAGGGGAAGAATGAAGGGGGGGAAATCAGAGGGGGAGACGAACCATGAAAGACTATGGACTCTGAGAAACAAACTGAGGGTTCTAGAGGGGAGGAGGCTGGGAGGATGGGTTAGCCTGGTGATGGGTATTAAAGAGGGCACATATTGAATGGAGCACTGGGTGTCATACGCAAACAATGAATCATGGAACACTACATCAAAAACTAACGATGTAATGTATGGTGATTACCATAACATAATAAAAAAAAAGACCTATGTATCTGAGTTACAGATTGAATTATTACATATCAATAGCTTACAGTACCAAGTCTTATCAGTAAACCTATGTCTACATCTGTGGGAGCCCTGAGAGTCAGCTCTGTTGCCATGGTAATTACCAGCAGTGAGTCATTGCTGGGTCCCTACAATGAGAATGTGCTGTGTTTGGCTGAAACCATTTGAACAATTTTTCTCACTGGACTTTAATTAATCATATCTTCACATCTTTTCTTCACACAACCCACACTCACAAAGGAACTAAAGGTACTCACCCTTAACATTTAATTTTCAGGCCTGCGTTTATTTTGTTTCTCATACATATGTACATACATATGTCTACAGTTTCCCCCACTATCCAAAAGTAGAGTGTTCCTATGAAAATTTCTTAAAATGGCATAAAAAAGCGATTGCCATTCCTTTATATGGAAATATTTTTGAATATTCCCAGACCCAAAAAATAACCTCTCTTAGGCTTTTCTGATACTGTAGCACACATTTGCTAATGGATGCACAAAATAAATAGGGATCAAGTGCAGATGCTCACAGACAGAGTTCAAAGCTCTGGTGCCTTCATGCTGACATGCTGAATGTGGTTCCCTTGAAAGGAGCTTGGCGGGGCCACTCTTTCTGCTGTGGGAGTGCTCTGCCTCTGTAAAGGCTCCCTGCAAAACAAACGCTGAACACTATTTTTGATTTTCACCTTTTTTTGGTAAAAGTGAAAATTCCCTTGGGGTTCTTTCAGTTAGCGAAAACAAGTACTAGTGTAGATCTTTTGTAAAAGCAAGTGCTGTGACACAATCCTTCAAAAAGCAGGAGATACCTGTACATAGTCTCCGGTGTGTATATTTACTTAATTATACGTATTCTTTACACATGAATATGTATATGCGTGCATATGTATAGTTAAACCTTGAACAACATGGGTTTGAACTGCATGGGTCCAAATTATATGCAGACTTTTGGCAATACGTATATTGGAAAACTTTTCGGAGATTTGTGACAATTTAAAAAAGCTTACGGATGAATCATGTAGCCTAAAAATACTGAAAAATAAGAAAAGTTAGATATTATTGTAAGAATACAGTGTATAATGCACATAATGTATAAAATATGTGTTAATTGACTGTGTGTGTTACTGTAAGGCTTCTAGGCAAGGGTAGGCTAAAAGCAGTTAAGTTTTTAAGTATCAGAAGTTATACATGGATTTTTCAACTGTGTGGGGGGTTGGTGCCCCTAACCCCAGCATTGTTTAAGTGTCAACTGTATATCTGTATAAATACATACATTCGCATGTGTATATATTTTTTAAAACATACATTATTTCACATACAAATGATTTATCAGGAGACTTTTATTCACACATAAGCAAAACTGCAAAACAAACATATATATATATATATTTATATATGTTATATATATATATAATATATTATGTATATATGCAAAGACAATATATGTAATTATTACTGACTTTATAGGCATGTGACATAATTCTATAAACTTCTGCACATTTAATTCCTACTTACCACTATGTTTCCAGGTTAGCCCATGCAGATTTCCTCATGCTTTTTGTTTGCTTATTTACTTTTTAAATGTAACTTCATAATATCCCTCTGTATGTCTATGCCATTTTTTAACCAGTTACTGATTTTTTTAGTCATTTCCAATCTTTTACTGTATAACAAAAACTGTAATTAACATCATCGTACTTGAATGATTTCATACATGTAGAATATACCTGTAAATCACATTTATATAAATAAAATGGCTGGTCAAGAAGTATGTATATGTGAATTTATGATTTAATTGATATCATCAAGTTTTCCTTTGTGGAAATTTTACCAATTATGCTCCTACAAGCAATAAATGAGAGTGCCTATTTCCCAAGCTCTCACTACAATGTTTGAGTCTTTGACAAACTGAAAGAAGATTGAAACTCCGTGTAGTTTAAATATGCACTATGATTAGTGATGTTTAACAACTTTTCTTGTCTTTAAATCTATCCTCATTTTGTTCCCTGTTCAAGGTCTAAATCAATACGTTTTGTAATTTTTTATTAAGTTGTTGGTCTTTTATTTTTGCTTTATTGGATCACTTTATAAATTATGGAAATAAGGTCTTGCCTTGTTTTATGAATTTCATTTTTTTTTTTTTTGTACTTTGATACTTGGTTCTGTTCTTGCTCATGTCAAACCTGTTAGGGTCACTTTAAGTTGGTCACATTTATAAGGCAGTGCAGTGCCTGAGAGAATGGGCCCTGGAGTCAGATGTCACCAACCTCAGGACCATAGGGACATCTCTTAACCTCACTGAGCTTCAGTTCTCTGAGCTGTTACAAGGTGATAAAAATAGTACTTACCTCTTAGGATGGTTGGAAGGATTACATGAGATAATGCATCCTAGCACAGAACCTAGAGCACAGTAAGCTCCGTGCAATTGCTACAGTTATTGTCAAAATTTCTTTAAGACTTCTTTCAATCATGTCATAGACAAACATTTTTGACTGCAAGATTTTAAAAGGAAAACAACAACAACAACAACATTATCCTATGTTGTTTCTGTAGCTTTTGGCTTCACAGTTATATTTATATTTTGATGTAAGTGGAATTTATACTGGTGTAAAGTATGATATATGAATCCCATATATTAGTTTTCAAGATTACTCCTAAATTTACTTAACAGTTTTTACTAAATAACCCAAATTATTTTTGTTATAATCTTTATCATAAATTCAATTTTCATGTGTATCTTTGTCCTTTCTGAACCCTTTTTAAAAGATTTATTTATTCATTTATTTATTTATTTGAGAGAGAGAGAGTGGGAGAGAGGGAGAGGGAGAGAGAGAGAATCTCAAGCAGACTCCATGCTGAGTGTGAAGCCTGACACAGGGCTCGATCTCATGACCCATGAGATCATGACCTGAGCCGAAACCAAGAATCAGGTGCTTATCCAACTGAGCCACCAAGGTGCCCTTAAACCTTTTTTATATACATTTTTATCTCTCAGTTCAAGTGCTAATACCTCACTCTTCATACTGCTGGCATACAATACTGTTTTAAGATCTGGTAGGGTTCAAGACTGTCTATTTTTCAATTCTAAAATGTTCAAGTTCTACTGGCATTTCTTCATATACGCTTTCACAATGGTTTTATGTATGTATGTATTTATGTGTGTATTTATTTATTTACTTCAGCTATACATGAACCATTTTTACTTGTCTTACTCTGGGATACTATAACAGAATATCACAGATTGGGTGGGTTAAACAACAAACATTTGTTTTTAACTGTTTTGGAGCCTGGACATCTGAGGCTGGCCACGCCAGCATGGTAGGGTTCTTTGTGAGGGCCCTCTTTCTGGTTTGCAGATGGCCACCTTCTAACTGTGTCCTCATATTCTCACTTCCAAATTACCTCCCAGTGGTCCCACTTGCAAACACCATCACAATGGGGATTAGATCTTCAATACATGAATTTTGGGGGAATACAAACATTCAGTATAGAGCATTCTGCCTCCAGCCAAAATTCTCACATCCAAACTAAATTCATTCTATCCAACAGCCCCCAAAATATTAACTCATCCATCACCAACTCTAAGATCTAAAGTCCAAATTTCATCTAAATATCATCTAAATCTGATACAGATGAAACTCAAGGTACCATTTATTCTGAGACAAAATTACTCTCCAACTGTGAACTTGTTAAACAAAACAAGTTATGTGCTTCTAAAATACAATGGTGGGGCAGGCATAGGATAAACATTCCTATTTCAAAAGGAAGAAAGGAAAGAAGGAAGGGGTGACAGATCCCAAGTAAGTCCAAAATCTAACAAGGCAAACTCTGTATCTTAGGGTTTGAGAATAATCCTCTTTGGCTCTACGGTCTATTTTCTGGACCCAGTGGGGCAGTGGTCCTCTCCCTGCAGCACTGTTAGGTAGGGGTCACACCCCCAGGGCTCTGCCAAGTAGGGGTCAGGCCCCCAAGATTCTGGGCAGCCCCATCCCCACAGCTTAGGGCAGAGGTTGTATGGCCTGTTGAAACCAAGGTGATGGCACCTTTTCTTGAAACTGAGGAGGCAGCCCTGATGATCTCTGAATGACCTTTGGGGTCATTCTTCCCTTGTCTTGAAGAATAGAGCATGTTGAGAGCCAAATAGCTCTTACAGTCCTGCCTTGTAAAATCCAAAAATTCTGACAGCCTTCCTTCATTCTGTCTTCTCTCTCTGTTCCCTTAAGCTCAGATTGGCAGTGTACCTGTTAGGGCAGCTGATTAGATCCATGGTTCACTCTCACACTCATCTTGTCATTATGTAGTTGGTCTGCCACACCCTTAATTTTCTCTTCGGAACACACTTCCTTATTTTTGTAATATGGACAGGCTGAGAATTTTCCAAATCTTTATTTTCTGGTTAATTTTTGCTTAATAATTCTGTCTTCAATTCATTTCTCTCATCTCACATTTTGCTGTATGTAATCAGGAGGAGCCAAGGTGCTCCTTCAACAGTTCACTTACAAAATTTCCTCAGTTAAATATCCACTTTGTCACTCCTAAGTTCTACTTTCCACAAAACACTATTACATAAACACAATTCAGCCAACTTATTTGCCACTTTATAACACAAATCACACTTTCTCCACTGTCCAAAGACATATTCCTTATTTCCATCTGAAACTTCACAGAATGGCCATCACCATCCTTATCTCTACCAATATTCTGTATGTGGTTCTTATCCAAGAACATATAAGATTTCCCTACAGCTCTCCTCATTCCTTTCTGAACTTTCACCAGAGTTACTATCAAAAGTCTCTTCACAAGCAAATAATACATTATATGTTAAATAAAAAAAAAGAAGAAGAAGAAGATAGGAGGGGAAGAATGAAGGGGGGGAAATCGGAGGGGGAGACGAACCATGAGAGACTATCAACTCTGAGAAACAAACTGAGGGTTCTAAAGGGGAGGGAGGTGGGAGGATGGGTTAGCCTGGTGATGGGTATTAAAGAGGGCACGTTCTGCATGGAGCACTGGGTGTTATGCACAAACAATGAATCATGGCACACTACATCTAAAACTAATGATGTAATGTATGGTGATTAACATAACAATAAAAAATTTAAAAAAAATAAAAAATAGATTCCATTAAAAATACATCTTTATTACATTTTCTATATGGTTGTTGTTTTATACATGAAATTTATTATTTTATATTTTTTTCTAAGCACCTTATTGATTTTTATCTTTTGAAATTTTCCAGACAGTTTCGGATTTTCAACTTACAATATTGTATCATCAGCTCAGAGAAATAATTTTACATTTTTCTTTGAAGTTTGTGTATCTTCTTTTTTTGGTTTTATATGTAATTGCATTGATCATCAAAATAAAGCTGGTCCTTGAACAACACAGGTTTGAATGGTGCAGGTCCACTTATATGAGGATTTTTAAAAAATACAGTACAGTATTGTAAATGTATTTTCTCCTCCTTATGACCTCCTTAATAACATTTTTTTTCTCTAGGTTACTTTATTCTAAGAATATTTTATTCTAATAATACATATAACATATAAGATATGTGTTAATTGACTGTTTATGTTATTGGTAAAGCTTCTGGTCAACAGCAGGCTTTTAGTAGTCAAGTTTTTTGGGAGTCAAGTTACATGTGGATTTATCACTTCACAGAGGGGGTATGGCACCCCTAACCCTGTGTTCTTCAAGGATCAACTATAATGTTAACTGGCAGTGAAGAGAGGGGATCTACTTGCTTTTGACTGATTAATGGAGATAATTATGTGACTACTTTCCTTTGACTTATTAAAAGGATAAAAAATGCTGAAATATTTTATTCTGTTTTTTACTAATATTTATTTTTTGCACTTTTCATTTTTCATAAACTTGATCACTAGTGTGTGTGTGTGTGTACTACCTTGGTTATACTTTGGTATAAATTGTGTATCATACAATGGAATATTATTCTGCCACAAAACAAAAGTAAACCCTGCCATTTGAAACAATGTGGATGATCCCTGAAGCATTATAATAATTATGATATGTGAAATAAATTAGAGAAAGACACACACTATATGATCTCATTCATACATGGAATCTAAAAACAAACAAACAACAACAACAACAACAACAACAACAAAAACCAGCATGTTGGCTATAGTTAATGATGGTGTATTGTATACTTGAAAGTTGCTAAGAGTAGATTTTAAAAGTTCTCACCACAGGAGAGAGAGGAGGAATGTAACTAAACTTGTTGCAATCATTTTGCAATACTTATATCAAATAATTACATTTTACACCATACACACACAATGTTATATATGTCAATTATATCTCAGTAAACCTGGAAAAAAAGAATAAAACAGAAAATAAAACCATGTAAGGGGCCCTTTTCCCTTTTTTATAATTTTTGATTTGTGTAAAATAGCACTGAAGTTATTTGTTCTTTGAAGGTTTTTATGAAATTCCTAATTTTTTTAGGTTAAACTCCATTCTGTGAAATATTTTATGGATTATATGTTAAATGACAGGTTACATTTTAATGTATTTTGTAGCCAATGCTTACTTATATATGCCTAGAAAATTATCAATTTCTCTCAGGTTTTGCAATTAATTGGCATCTGATTGAGTAATGTTTTTTTCTTATATATCTTTACAAAATCTCAAATTGTGGTGAATTCTTCCTACTGGATAAGTGTATGTGTGTGTGTGATTGTGTATGTGTGTGATTATGTATGTGCTTTTTGCTCCTATTTTCCTCATTTTCTTAATTTAGATTATGGTTTATTTTATAAATTGTTTTCAAAAACTCAAATCAGCCTTAATATTTAATATTTTATTTTTCTCTATTATTTAACTTCTTCATTCATCTCCTTTATTTACCTTCCTAGTTATGTGTTATTCCGACTGTGTGCATTAAAAAAAAGTAGACATACACTACCCAAGGCAATCTATAGGTGTAATGCAATCCCTATCAAAATACCAATAGCATTTTTCACAGAGCTAGAACAAACAATCCTAAAATTTGTATGGAACCACAAAAGACCCCAAAAAGCCAAAGAAATATTGAAAAACAAAAGCAAAGCTGGAGGCATCACAATCCCAGACTTCAAGTTATATTACAAAGGATCAAAACAATATGGTACTGGCACAAAAACAGACATACAGATCAGTAGAACAGAATAGAAAACCCAGAAATGAACCCACAACTATATGGTCAATTAATCTTTGACAAAGCAGGAAAGAATATCCGATGGAAAAAAGACAGTCTCTTCAACAACTGGTGTTAGGAAAACTGGACAGCAACATGCAGAAGAATGAAACTGGATCACTTTCTTACACCACACACACACAAAATATTCAAAATGGATTAAACACCTAAATATGAGACCTGAAATCATAAAAATCCTACAGAAGAACAGAGGCAGTAACCTCTTTGACATCACCGGTAGCAACTTCTTACTAGATATGTCTCCTGAGGCAAGGGAAACAAAAGCAAAAATATTGAGACTTCATCAAAATAAAAAGCTTCTGTACATTGAAGGAAACAATTAATAAAACTAAAAGGCAACCTACAGGATGGGAGATGATATTTGCAAATGACATATCTGATAAAGGATGAGTATCCAAAATATATAAAGAACTTACAAAACTCAACACCTAAAAATGAATAATTCAATTAAAAATGGGTAGAAGATATGACAGATATTTTTCCAAAGAAGACATACAGATGGCCAACAGACATATGAAAAGATACTCAACATCACTCATCACCAGGGAAATACAAATCAAAACTATAATATCACCTCACACCTATCAGAATAGCTAAAATCAACAACACAAGAAACAACAGGTGTTGGTGAGGATATAGAGAAAGGGAACCCTCTTGCACCATTGGTGGGAATGCAAACTGGTGCAGCCACTCTGGAAAACAGTATGGAGGTTCCTCAGAAAGCTAAAAATAGAACTACCCTAGGTCCCAACAATTGCACTACTAGGTATTTACCCAAAGACTACAAAAATACTAATTCAAAAGGATACATGCATGCCTAGGTTTATAGAAGCATTATCTACAATAGCCAAATTATGTAAACAGCCCAAGTGCCCATGGAGTGATGAATGGATAATGAAAATGTGGCATATATAAAGAATGGAGTATTATCCAGCCATAAAAAAGAATGAAATCTTGCCATTTGCAATGGCATGGATGGAGCTAGAGAGTAATGTGCTAAGTGAAATAAGTCAGAGAAAGACATACCATATGATTTCACTCATATGTGGAATTTAAGAATCAAAACAAATGAGCAAAGAGAAAAAGAAAAGAGAAAGAGAGGCAAACCAATAAACAGACTTAACTACAGAGAACAAACTGATGGTTACCAGAGGGGAGAGAGGTGGGGGGATGGATGAAATAGGTTATGGAGATTAAGGAGGGCACTAGTGATGAGCACCGGGTGATGTATGGAAGTGTTGAATCACTATATTGTACACCTGAAAAAACTATAACACTGTATGTTAACTGGAATTTGAATAAAAACTTAAAAAAATAGACTTTATACTCTATATGTATACATACATGTATAGAATTTTATATTTTATACATCTGTATTGTTTTAAATAATAATAATGATCATGAGTTTAGTTTTCTTTTTTGGTTATATGAAGATGCTCATATGATTATTATTTTGATATATTAAGATAAATATTGTCTAATATTCTTCCATTCTTTTTCCTGGAATATAATCTACCCCTTTCTGATTTCTTATTCTTCTACTGTGCTGTTTTTTGTTTGTTAATATTTCATTTGAACTATTTTGGCATCAATATTCACAAATGATATCGAATTCTAGTTATTTTTGTATTGTGTTGGTGTAACATTTTGATACTGATGATATGTGTCACGCATAAGTTATGTAACTGTCCCCTTTCTTCTGTTCTCTGGAATGATTTATATAACATTATAATATATTTAAAGGTTTTGGTAAATTTCTGGGGCAAATGTCTTTTCCTGCTCTTCTCTTCTTTGGGGGGACAGGGCTAAGTACATTCCTGACAACCTTAACTTCTCATTAGTAATTAGTTTGTCTTCTAGATTAATGTCTGAAAAATTATATTCATGTAGATTTTAAATTTATTTCCCATTATCAAATGTGTTTGCATCAGTGTAACAAGAATTTATCTCCCATTTCTTGTCTTTTAATCTTTGATTTCTTCCTATTTATTGTTTCCGATTTTAATTGCACCTTGTCCTTTATTTTTTTTAAATTAATGGTTTATCTGTTGTTTTTTTTTTTTCAAAGACACAGCTTTTATTTATTTTTCTTAGAGAGAAAGAGAGCACATGCATGTGTGGGGTGGAGGGGCAGAGGGAGCGGGAGAGAATCTTAACCAGGCTCCATACCCAACCCAGAGCACAACACGGGGCTCAATCTCACGAACCTGAGGTCATGACCTGAGCAGAAATATAGAGTTGGTCACTTAACTGAGCCACCCAGGTGCCCCAAGAAACAACTTTTATATTTCAATTTTCTGATCCACTAATTTTTGTTTTAATCATTCGTAATTCTTTCTGTTTACCTCTATGTTGCAATTTCTTTAAAATTTATAGATTTGTGGGATGCCTGGGTGGCTCAGTCATTAAGCGTCTGCCTTCGGCTCAGGTCATGATCCCAGGGTGCTGGGATCGAGCCCTGCGTTGGGCTCCCTGCTACACGGGAAGCCTGTTCTCCCTCTCCCACTCCCCCTGCTTCTGTTCCCTCTCTTGCTAGGTGTCTCTCTGTCAAAAAAATAAAATAAAATCTTTAAAAAAATAAAATTTACAGATTTGAATACCTATTTGTGATTTGTCTTTCTAGACAATGTATATTGGTATTTAAAATTAGTTTATTCTGAGCAGAGATTCAGTACCATCTTACAAATTATCGTATAATTTTTTATTATTTTGTCCTGCTAAATTACTTTGAATTCACTCTTTCATCAAATTATTTTAAAAGAGATATTTAAAAGAAGCTTCACATGGTGGTGGCTAATTTTCTTGTATTGACATTGGAGAATATTGCCTGACTACTAACTTCTCATGTAATTGACAGTTCCTTTTTTTTTTTTTTTTTTTTTTAAGTGTTCTTTATTTGCAGTCCACATTTACTGGCTACTCTGTATTTGATCTGGTACTCAAACTAAGAGCACCAGCAGCTTGTGTCCAGTGCCCCAACCATGCACTGGCCGGGGTTATGACTTGGAAACCAGGATGGTTTCTTTGTGAGGTTGGAATTTTTCCCCTTGGTCTTACCCCTGGCAGTAGAATTAGATGGTGGCGTTCAGCCAGCTCTGTCTTGTTTCAGAAATCCCTGAGTGACTCCACAGCTCATCAGTTGGCAGACCCTGAGCCTGACCTCCCCCCCTTCACCACTCAGGTTTCATTATGATCTGATAGTTTGTTAGTGTCCATACAACACTGGAAAATTTGATATACTATATATTTTTATGGCAAAAATCCTGACATGCATTAATTTACTTTTTTGCTCTAGTGCTGGGTTATTTTCCAAGACTCCCTTTACCCGTTCCCACCCCAACTCCATCTTACACTGAGGCTGAGGTTCAGCATCTACTGTGAAAACAAAAAACAGTCCCCCAAGATGTTTACAAAAGTGCAAAATAAAAAATGCATATGGGTGCCAACTATGGACTGGAATTTTTTTCCTTTAAGTTCTTGAAATGCAGTAAATGGATTTAATGGCATGTGAGACAAAGTGATTTCCATGTGTTAGAGGGGAAGGAATATTAGATAAAATGTTAGCATATTTCTAAGTCTGTACATCCACCAAATTAGTCATGTGAAGCATAAGCAAATCAGACTTGTTTCACGCAGGCGTGTGTGTGTGTGTGTGTGTGTGTGTGTGTGTGTGTGTGTGTGTGGTTAAAATGGTATCTTCTGTACAGACTCCTGGGCTGAGTCCATGAATCCTAGTGGAGGAGGGGGCAGCACACACTGTGAATCACTCACAAAGAAAACTTTTGTGTGGCAAGGGCTCCTTTGTTTCTGACTGCGACAGGAGTGGCCCAGCTGTCTTCGTGAGCAAGCCCTTGGAACACTTTTCCCAGACCTGGTGGCAGTGACATCCCTTTATTTGACCTCTGAATGAGCTAATGAGGGAACAGAAAAATCCCATTTTTTAAACATTATTTTATTTATTTTCCTCATGTAGACATCCATCACAAATAATACATATTTTTGTTGCTTACTGTATTTCAAGAATTAAATAGCACATTTTTAGTTTTGACTGAATGACTTTTTTTGAAAAATTACTTGATCTTTTTGAAATTATGACTATAAAGGTAATGTGCCCCCATGCTACAAAAAATCGTAAAATAATAATGTTACTTTAACACAAGTTCCAAAGATTTCCAAAGGGAAAAACTTCGTGGAGTATTGATTCTTGTGCAAACTCTTCTGAGGTCACAAACACACATAAATGCCATTTTTACACATGCCACTTTAAAAATACCATCTATGTTTCAAGTTCTTTGTCCTGATTACATTTGATCATCATAACAACCCTGCAAAATAGGTGGTGCTGTACCCACTTCTCATATAAAAAAAAATGAGGTATAGAAAATTAAAGTAACTTGCTCCAGACTTCATGGCTGGTAAGAAGCAGAGTCTGAATTCTAATTATATTCATTGTCACCAAAACCACTTTATCTTCTGCCAATCCTTGTTCCACTGTATCTCCTGAACTTTATTATGATTGTTGCAAGATGCTATTTGGATAAAAACATGCTATTTCAGAACATTAGGTAGTGTAGATTAGGACAAAGTTTTCAAAGCTTTCCAAGCTCAGCTTAAAAACCCCTCCTTAACAGCAGCTTAGCCACTATTCAAAACTCTTGAGACTTTGGTGTCAGTACAGTCTTTGAGAGTGACCCATCTGGTCCTTTTCTTTGGTTGTTTGGTCATCTGAGCCCTCTTTCCCCTGCATGACGGGGGTGGCCTCAGGGGTACCAGCATGTTTGAATTTTGTTTGGAATCACTCACCCTGCATGAGAGTAATAGTGAGGCATCCACAGCCTCTTGATTGGTGAATTCTTTGGATGAGAGGAATCAATATGGAAGAAATATGGCAAAGATGCCAGTGAAATGGGCTGAAATACTTACCAATAAAATCAGGAATCATGTAAGAAGGGAGAAGCAGTGTAAAAATTTGGGAAGCTGAGGCATATTGTGAGTAAGGGACTAAGAAATACTGAGTCTGTAAGCCAAAAGACAAAGCCCCACAGCCCCCACATTCTCTTAGGAGCTTATTTATGTCCATCTCTGTCCCACCCGGCTGAACCATCCATACTGAAGAGATTGCACACATGTTACCATTAGCAATATTCAGCTGGTCCAGGTGATCCTGGGCATGTAGTTGAGGGAAGAGGAAGCATGGTGCCTGTGTTCTGGAAATAGACCACTGAATTCCATTTGTGGTTCCACTAATTTATACCTATGGGCCATAGCTATATGGGCAAATTTAATCTCTCTCTCTCTATATATAAAGTACTTGCTTCATAAAGTTATAGCAAGTACTTCATAAGGTTGGTCTGGGAATTAAACTGGTGCTTTGGAGAGTGCTTAGTACATGGCACAAACTCTGTAAATGTACCCTGCCTTTGCTGAATGGTCAGGAAATCTGGATCTCCTGGAACTGATGCACCTGGCATATCTTCACCTCTCAGCCAAGAGAAGAATGTTCTGCAGTTGATGCATACAGAATTCTACACATTTTACATTAGATAAATCGTTAGAATTGTGCTGGGTTTCACTTCATTTGCTTGTTCAGTTACTAAAAAGACGTATGAAAACTGTCCACTTAAATTTTGTATTTTTCTTATTGATTATCTATTTGTATATCTGATGCTGTGTTATTAAACGAATATAAAATTGTAATAGTTCTATCTTCCAGGTAAATTATAATGTCTATATACTAACCTTATTTATCTCCAGCAATGCATTTGTCCTTAATATCAACTTCCTCTATTGCAAAAGCCACAGCATTGCATTTTTTTCATTCTATTACTTTTAATGTTTCTGTATTCTTATGTTGTAGCTGTGTATTTTAAACAGCATACAGTTTCATTTTAATTTTAATCAAGTCTGACCATCTTGGGGCACCTGGGTAGCTCAGTCGTTAAGCGTCTGCCTTCGGCTCAGGTCATGATCCCAGGGTCCTGGGATCGAGCCCCACATTGGGCTCCCTGCTCCATGGGAAGCCTGCTTCTCCCCCTCCCACTCCCCTGCTTGTGTTCCTGCTCTCGCTGTCTCTCTGTCCAATAAATAAATAAATAAAATCTTTAAAAAAAAAAGTCTGATCATCTTGGAGTTTTAGTTTTTTGTTTTTTTTTTAAAGATTATTTATTTATTTGAGAGAGAGAGAATGAGAAAGAGCACATGAGAGGGGGGAGGGTCAGAGGGAGAAGCAGACCCCCTGCCAAGCAGGGAGCCGGATGTGGGACTCGATCCAGGGACTCCAGGATCATGACCTGAGCTGAAGGCAGTCACTTAACCAACTGAGCCACCCAGGCGCCCGGAGTTTTAGTTTTTAAGCCATATTCATTTAATTTGATAGTGTAATTGTGTTATAATATTCCCTTATCACTATTGTATTTTAGTTTTTGTCCCTTTATATATTTCACTATTTTTATCTTTCCATTCTTATGATTGGTTTCAATACTTTTGTTATTCTTTTGTTTTATAATCTTGTCACTTATATGTCGAAAACTTTTGTCAAAATCCCCTTTTTTGAATGTCTACTGAATACAAAGAACTCAGAGAGTTCAGGATTGATTGTGCTGTTATAAGGAATAATGAGATTGTGCTAAACTGCATGGGAACACACATTTCTGTATGTATAATAGCACAGTGAGCTATTAATGCCATCATAGGAATTACCAATGTCCTATTTTGTAAGTCCTTTATCTGTGTCTGCTACAACTGACCAGAGCCACTTGAATATCTGATTTCATTAGATGCTAACCACTGAGCCTGCGAAAAGGACAGAAAGATTATTTACACACCTCACGCTCAACAAAACAGCAAATCCTATTAGCCTTTCACTTTCAGCTTGCAGCTCTTCCATATACTATATTATATGATGGTGTATCTTTTATATATATCTCCAATTATGTAACTTTTATATACATTTATATGCATATACATAATTATTAAATATAGACTTTCAAATATAAATAATTTCACATCAAGCTTAACAGGATAAAAACATGTAAACATACACACCTGGTTCTGGTCAAGTAAAACACAAAACCACAAGGTAACCACATGTTCAAGAGTGCACTTGAAGGGGAATGAGGGAAGGAACAGACATGTAAACAACAAAGATGAGCAGTTGTACCACAAAGGCCCTGCGAGGGTCCATTTCTTAAGGCTGTAGTAGCAAAAAGCTCCTTGTTCAGTTAAGACTTCTCCCTTCACCCTGTCACATTTATTCTTGAGGGACTTCAAAATGAGTGTGGAAATTCTGTAAACACTAGACTAGAACTGAGTCAATCCTGTTGAAAACAGAGATGACAAAATAAACCATAAACTACAGTAATATTCATTTCATCAAACAATAACTTTAAGGACTTTTTGTTACAGTTCACCACAGTAAAGCACCATAACCTTGAAATGGGGATGGACAAGAAAACAGAGATGAATGCTTTATAAAAATGGCTTCAATAGCCTCTGTGAATGATAGATGTGTCTATAAACAGAAAACAAGCAACAGCAGATGGCAGAGCCTTAGCACAACAGACCACATGCCACAGCATAATGCCACAGATCAAACTGAAAAAAATTTTCCCGCTCATAATGAAGCAAGTCCCACTGGTCCTCTGAGAAAGAAAGCTCATCATTTGCCAGTGAAAGAAAACACTTAAACAACAGATTGGCCAGCCGAAGCATGACAAGCTCTTTTTTACTGCTTTTAAAGGGCATCTCACCCTCTCCCACCTGAGTAGGCTCCAAAAGTTGACTGCAGTGAGCACCGGATTCCCCAGCACCCTGCCTCTGAGGATCCTCTCCCGGGCCCTCAGGGTCTGCATGCTTGTAAAAACAGTTCTCTCCAAATGGGCAGAAACCCCTGCCTTCAGCAAAATACCTGCAAGTCTTGTTGCTCATTGCCTCCTTGTACTGCTGAATAAGTTTCTGCTTCTCTTCCTCCTCCTCCACCCAGAACTCACTGGGAATGACAAAGTTGGAGGTGACCCTGCACTGTGGACAGGACTTGACGATCCTGTTGCCAAACTGTTTGTCAGTCCTCCACCTGCGGATACACTTAAGACAGTAGGTGTGGTTGCAGTTGGAGAGGATGCCAAAGCGGCAGTCACTGGGGTTGGCTTTCTCATAGACAACCTCCATGCAGATGCCACACACTTTGTCCATACTTCGCTGCACTGCAAACGAGAGTTCCATATCCTTCTCGTGTGCTTCAATGCAAGCCTTTATATGGTCTGCCCTCTGCACAGCATCCACAGGGTGCAAGACCTGAAGCCCACACATATCGCATATCTCTCCATGGAGATACATGCAGCTCTCCCCACGAAAGCACTGCCCCATGGCAGCATCCCGGCAAAGCTGCTGCCCCCTTCCCACTGCAATCTGTTCCCTCTCAGTCACTGAGCTCTGCAGAGGAGCCCTGGGAACAAAAGGGAAAATGCGGCCCCGGTAGGGTTGCCCAGGAACAAACTCAATGGCATTCTCCCAGCCTTCTGCACCTGCTCCTCCAGCAGCTTCAAGGCCTGCAGTGTCTCTCTCAGCTTCAAAGAAACCCCTTTCAGCAGCCAAGCCAATCACAGGCAAGGAGCAAGAGGACGCAGCAGGGGGGGCTTCCGCCACTTCCTGAGGCAGGGTCTCAGTGTGCGCAGCCGTGCTAGGGCCTTGGTCTGCAGAGGCCCAAGGCGGTGAACCATGGCCCTCCCTGGCCAACTGCCGGCCTGAGAGGTCATGAGAGTAACGACAGTTCTCCCCCTCCTTGCAAAGCCCATGCAGATAATACCTGCAGGTGACTTGCTTCGTCCAGCTGCCACCACTCCGGCCCGGCAGGCGACTGGGCCCAGCCCCTCCCCCTGCAGCCTGGGCAGGCCTCAGACGTGACGTGCGGAGGGGGGCCGGACCTGCAGCTGCAAACTGCCGGAAGACCGGGCGCGTGCGGAGGGAAGGCCCAGTTGCACCCTCCCCTGCTGCCTCGGCACCCGGAGATGCCCCAGGTGTCTCAGAGGCTTCAGTGGGAGCTGCAGGCTCTTCCATGGCAGCTTCGTCTCCCCAAATGGTACCGGAACTTCTCCGGTGTCTCTTCCTTTAGGCTTGAGGCCCAGAGAGCCGGAGCTGGCACCGGGGTGTCTTATCTATGAAGTGTGCATCTCTTTTCCTTCTCCCCTGCTCTCTTCCTGTGACTATGGGTTCCTACTTCCTCTCTGGGCAGGCGCGGCGGACACTTCCTGTGGGGGCAACGTCAGTCCTCTATTCATTCTGTACGGTCCGTACAGCGTGTTCGGTGATTCCGTATCCTCCTTTGTTCTCGTCAGTCGGGGCTGCCCCGCCCCTTCCCCGGCCTTTGCCCTGCTCCTCTGCACGCCAGCTGGCCGATCCCAATGCCTCTCGCTCGCGCGCTTCTCTGGAGGACGTAATCACAGCTCTTTGAGGTTTTAATTTAATCTCTTCCAGTGTTCACTCAGACACATTGTATTTTATTGCTTTTTCATATATGCCTGTTTTAAAAATCATAATCCCCCCGCCCCCCACGTCACTGCTTATGCTGGAACGTCTCGTTCATGAATATTATATATATATGTTTTTGTTTTTTTTTTTTCCTGTTCACTCCATTTTATGTCTACATGGGTCTTTGTGTGTGTGTGTGTGTGTGTGTGTTTTTTCTTCCTAGCCTTATGGCTGTCACTGTGGAAAGCTTTTTGTTGACAAGACATGATTTCTTTTGGTCTTTATTCTGGAAATTCTTGCAAGCTTACTTTGGAAATGCTCTTTGCAGGCAAGGCTTTAGCAGCGAGTGCTTCTGATCTGAGGCCACTTTAGCGCTTTCAGATGTCTTAATTTATAGTGATTTCCAATTCTCCCTTCCCACTGTGCAGAAGCTGCCGACCTCATACAATCCTGATGCAGCATAATAAGCTACTGTCCCCTGTGTGACCCTGGCTTTTATTTTCTCTTGCTCGCTTAACTCATGGTGGCCCTTTGTTCCCTGTCTTTCACGGAGGTTTGTCCGGTATTGTGACAGGCAAGCCTTTCATAATGTGTCCTCTATCATTCTGCTCACAAGTGGTGCTTTTTAATTTCCTCTGTGAGCTCTTTGTTGTTTTACAAATATATTTCAGTAGATGAGTAAAAAAAAAAAAAAAAAAAAAATGCCTCCTTTGCTAAGAGTACTTATCATGGATGTATAATGAATTTTATCATGTCGTTTTCTGCATTGAGAAATGATTTTTTTTTTTATTTTCCCCTTTTTCCTCTTAATGTGATTACTTGCACTGATAGATTTTCAAATATTTAATTTGCCATTCCCCCCCCCCCAGGAACAAATCTTTCTGTGTTATGATGTTTTATCATTTTATGTATTACTGGATTTTGTTTGCCAAAACGAGTTTCTTGGAATTTATAACCTAATTTTTAAAATTGGAGAAAGTCTAAATAGTAGCACAGAAATCAGACTGAAGCAACTAATAAAAAAAAAAAAAACGTGAAGTAAGGGTAATGAATCAAGTGTAATCTTTAAACGGATTATTGAGACCTAAATTTCTGGCTAAATTTATTAAGAAAAAATGAAGAAGCCTCAAATAATATCAGAAATTTGAAAAGTGGTATCACTACATTAATAACAGACATGAAAAATCATGAGAGGTTATCAGAAACAAGGTTTAGCCATTAAGTGTGAAAATTTATACAAAATGGTCTTATTTCTAGAGCCACAACTATTATTAAAAATAGCAGGAGCAGAAAAAAGAAACAAATACTGACCTGTTACATAAATTAAATCTGTAATTAAAAATAATTCCCTAAATAAAAGATTTTAAAGCTTTCCATCTGAAATAAATAGGCAAAAAGTTCTATATTGTTTTCAGTCCTAGCCAGTACCATAAGGCAAGCAAAGAAATAAAAGATGTTACAATTATAAAAGAATTATTAATAGGAGACAGCAAAAAATTTAGAAAAAATTATTGATAAGCCATTAGATTTAATAAGCCCATTTAGCAAGGACATTGGATAGAAGTACAATATACCAAACAGTTGTATTTCCATTTCAGTCAAATGACACTTAAACATTTAAAATTCATAACATTTATAACAAAAAGTTAATGATCCCAGAAATCAAACTAAAGTTGTAGAAATTAAAATCATGTTTTATTTAGGAAGATTTAAAGAAATCAGGGGATCCTCTGCTCATGCAGTAGAAGCTAAGCTCAATATTTTTGAAAGTTAAGCTTTTTCTTATTTGGTAATTATGAGAATATTGCTGTTTTCCACCATGAATGTAGGACATCATGGTGATTTTGATTTTTTTTCTTTTGTATGGTTACTGAGTTTTGTACTGGGATGCCAGTTCTCCCCAAGCCTAACTTGCATTCTCTTTCCTTTCATAAATGCATTGGTTGATGGATATTCCTTTGACAGCCCTGAAGATTTTTATGGGGGGGGGGGAAACTTAGAGCATAAAGAGTGGATTTATATATCAGGCTTTTTACAGATTCACAAACATAAGAATCTTGAATATACAACTATTATTTGTTAAATGGTAATATGTTCCCAGCACTGTGTTTAATTTATATTTGATCCACTTTTTATAGACCAGCCCTGTCCAGTAGAATGTTCTGTGATGATTTTGTGCATGTTCTGTCCAGTATTCTAGTTTGATAGCTATTAGCCCCATGTGGTTCTTTTTTGTTTTTTCTTTTTCTTTTTTTTTTCAGAGAGAGGGGGAGCACACCAGAGATGGGGGGAAGGGCAGAGAGAGAGGATGAAAAAGAATCTTAAGCAGGCTTCGCCACGGGGATTAATCTCATGACCCTGAGATCATGACCTGAGCTAAATCAAGAGTCCGCTGCTGAACTGACAGAGCCAGCCAGGCGTCCCAAGCCCCATGTGGCTCTTGAGTACTTGAAATGTGGCTAGAATAGCTGAAGGACTGAATTTAATTTTAAGGCATAGGGCTAGTAGCTACTATCTTGGACAGTGAAGTTGTAAGTGGTATTTGACCATACCATCTCCTCACTCAGGAGGGAGCAGAGATTTTCTAACCTGTCCAAGCCTGTGCAGCTGGCATTGGGCAGCTGTTTTCAGGCCGCCACCTGTGCGGCTCCTAATTCTGTTCGTGTCCTACCACCTTGTAGTGAACTGTACCTTCCAGTTTTATAGTGAAAGTATTTCATATATGCTATTAGAAACTGAAATTGCATGATTTTAAATATATGAGACTGAATAACTGGAAATGGGGCCATGCATGTAGAAAGAATAAGCAAATATTTCCCGTCTGGGTCACATATCTTTTCTCAGAGAATTTTCTCTGCCATAGTGCTGTTTTGTCCTGTTTTGCCCTGTTTTTTTTCTTTTAATTTATTTTTTTTTTTTGATTTTTAAGCACTGCTGTTTTCACACAGTCTCTGAGAATACACATCTGATCATGTCTCTAGTTATTTGGCTCAGCTGAGTGCTCTTTCTTTCAAAAACCCACTCAGGAACTCAGGACTGGGACCTGAGACCAACTTGCGCACACAGCAGTCTTCAGGGCAGTGCAGGAGCTCCTCACGGGTCAGGATTTGGATGTCCAAGTGGAATGAATGAAAACAATGGCTCCACTTGAGCAGGCTGCACTAAGCACTTGGGTCACAGAATGACAAGGGGGGAGGTGGTTTCTGGCACTGCAGGGCTGAGGCACAGTCTAAGCAGCATAACAAAAGCCCCTGACACAGGAGACTTACTCAGAAGTGGACTGTAGGGATGGGTAGAAAAAATTCAGGAGGCCCCACAGACTTTTATTCCAAGTAGCTCAGGCCTGCTGGGCTCAGCCCCATGTACCGGATATGTCCATGTTTAAAAGACACATAATTGTCTCAAATTAATTTCCTTCAGCAAACACACCTGCTTCAGGTCCAACGTTTAGGTACTACTGTGGAGATGGGAACTAAAACAAGGGTCTAGAATCAGGCATCAAGGGTTCAAATCTGGAATACACAACTTTCTGAGGGATTCATCTTGGGCAAATAATTCACCTTTTTTTTTTTTTTTTTACCAAATTTGGCAAGTGACAATAACAGCAATAATAATCTAAGCGATTAGCTCACAGGTTTACTGTATTAAAGGAGATAATTCTTATAAAATGAATAGAGCAGTATCTGTTATAAGGGACAGTCTTTGAGATCTCCATAAATGTCTTTTGACTTTGAAATCAAAGAAATCAGAGAGGGAGACAAGCCATAAGAGAGTCTTAACTCTAGGAAATAAACTGAGGGTTGCGGAAGGGGAGGTAGGAGGGGGGATGGGGTAACTGGATCATGGGTGCTAAGGAGGGCACTTGGAATGAGCACTGGGTGTTATATGCAACTGATGAATCACTGAACTCTACCTCTGAAACTAATAACACATTATATGTTAATTAATTGATTTTAAATTTTTAAAAAATTAAAGAATCCTGCAGTTAAAGTCTCTAACCATGTCAATATGTTTTCTGGTATCTGGATACAGCAGTAGTATGTCTATAGGATCCTTGAAGTTTGGGCACATGAGACGTGAATGAATGAATACTTACTTTCTCATACTGATAGGCAAACTGACTTTTATTTTGAAATTGACAGAGGCAGTTTTTGCCAACTCTAGTTCAGAATTCAAACTCACCAAATTGTATACAATAATTATGTGCAGTGTTTTTTATATCAATTATGCTTCAATAAACCGAAAAAAAAAAAGTCAAGCTTTAAAGCTAGGTGAAATTTAAGAAAAAAATATTTTTTGAAAGTTCAGTTTTAGGTACTTTGTGCAATATTTTTGCCCCTTCATCACTTATAATTGTCATGGGATTCTGAGTAGAACAGGATTCTGTTAGCTCACCCTGGGACTGGGTGGGCTGTTTTGAGAAATTCATGTCTAGTCATCATGAATGAACAAATAGATAACAAGAAAGTTAATCAAAAATGCCTTTTTAATTCCATATTTCAATACTGATATTAAAAAAAAGTGTAAATGCTCCTCAAGCAACTCAATTATACTATCATAAAATTGCTCTGATGATAAAATTACACTGAATTATCTATATCGTAATCAAACACTGGAAATTTCAAGAAATTTTTGGATGCTTTCTACAAGTACGAAGAATTCAGGTATGTGTATACTTTAGCATGGGTAACAGAATTTTGTTATTTTCATATTGATCTATTTTATAGATCTAAAACATACTTAAACTTCAATTTCTAGCCAGATTAGCTTATATAAGGCTCTTCTTTCCATCTACAACAATGATAGAAATGGGACAAATACATGTAGTAAGTTCTTGAAGTACTTAGGAAACAGCTAATGTGGTAAGTGTTGAGGGACCAAACCCAAGACAGAACATTACATAACCAAATAACCCATGACTTATGAAAGAAATCACAAAGAAAATTAGAAAATATTTTCACTTGAACAGTAATGAAATTATGGCACATTAAAATATTTAGGATGCACTCAAAGCTATGCTTAGAGGCAAAATTTATAGCCTTAAATACATCAATAAGGAAAGGAGAAGCTTCATTTCCAGAAGTTTCAAAATAATTTTTAAAAAGGCAACAAAAAGAGATGGGGGTAGAATATGACATAGTAATGTTGGAGTCCTATTGCCTCCATCCAGTTTAGGAAGAGGACATAGTCACTGTGCTATGGATATACACTCGGACCTACAAACTGTGGCCATAGGGATAAAAGGACAGAATTCATCTAACTTTTGGCTCCGTGGAATAGCGCTTTTTATTTTTTAAAATATAAAAATAAAAAAATACTCATTATTTCCCACATTTCTTACTCTGTTCCTTTCCTCCTCCAAAACATTTAAGCAGTTTTAAAGAGACTTGTGAACAATCATACCTAACTGACCAGACAGTGTCATTTGTCTCCCACATACCACATAAGAAAGCACATTAATATTTCTGGCCACTAGAGAGCAGGGATGTGATTGATTGAATAAGCTGAAGGGGGAAAAACCTGCAAGGTTTTAGAGATTTTGATACACAGTTAATATACTGACCAAATAGATGTTTATAAACACACTATATCCATCAAATTTAGCCTGTGAAAATCACACACCAGGCATTTATGACAATTAACAACATATTGGGTCTAAAGGATGCCTCAATAATTTCAAAGGATTGAAATAATTCTGAATATATTTCCTGACTCCAGAATAAATTTGAACCAGAAATCAATAATAAAATATAACTAGAAAATCATTTCTGTATTGAGATATTAATAACTCTATTTCCAAATAACCCAAAATTCAAAGAAAAAAATCACAAAGTAAATCAGAACATACTATGATTTGATTACTAATGAAGGTGCCTATGTAAAAATTTGTTTTTGCTTCATGGAAATCAATGCTCCTTAGAGGAAATTGTATACCTTAAAAGGAATATATTGGAAAATGAGCAAGTCTGGTTATCTCTGATACAATCACTCTCCTTGGGTAATTGCAATAAAATGACAACAAATTTAACCAAAAAAAAAAAAATATATATATATATAGGTGAAGAAAATAACAAAAATGAGAACAGAAATTAATAAAACAAACATATAACAAGAATAACCAGAAGTTGATTCTTTAATAGGATTAGTAATATGGGGGCACCTGGGTGGCTCAGTCAGTTAAGCCTCTGCCTTTGGCTCAGTCATAATCCCAGGGTTTTGGGATCAAGCCCCGCATCAGGCTCCCTGTTCATCAGGAAGTCTGTTTCCCCCACTCCCTCTGCCTGCCACTTCCCCTGCTTTTGCTCTCTCTCTCTGTCAAATAAATAAAATCAAAAAAAAAAAAAAAATTTAATGTGGCTAAACCTCTGGTGTGCTTCACTGAAAACAAAAACAAAAAAGGGGGGGAATTACTCAACTAACCATTATCGAGAATGAAAAACAGTGATATTCTTACTGTTCACATATACCTTAAGGAGATTATAAAAAGATATCATGAACAACTTTCAGTCATTAAATATGATAATGTAGTTGAAATGGTAAACTTCCTAGAAAACACAGCTTATAAAAGTAAAGTCATGTAATTAAAAGCTCTCTTACAAAACTCCAGGCCCAGATATATTCACAATAAATCCCATTAAATATGTAAGAAGAAACATTGCAGACCCCTGTTGCTCATAAACTTTGATTCAAATTGATAGAAAATTAAAAATGAAGTCCAGTGATCTCTAAAACAATATATAACAGCAAAGAAGGGTTAATTCTCATGATTCAAGATAGCTATATTTGAAAGTCAATTTTCAAAAGTTCGTAGATACAGAGAGCAGGTTGGTGGTTGCTAGAGGCAGGGGGTGGGCAGTGGGCAAAGTGGGTGAAGGTGATCAAAAGGTACAAGCTTCCAGTTTTAAAATAAATAAGTCCTGGGGATGTAATGTACAATGTGGTGGCCATAGTTAATATATTGCAATACTGTATTGTATATTTGAAAGTTGATAAGAGAGTAGATCTTAAAAGTTGATAAGAGAGTAGATCTTAAAAGTTCTCATAATAAGAAAAAATACCGTAACTATGTGTGTTGATGGATGCTAACTAGACTTATCGTGGTGATCATTTTACAACATAAACAAATATTGAAGCAGTATGCTATTTGCTGGAAATTAATGTAATGGTATATGTTAAGTGTATCTCAATAAAAAAAGAGTTGATTGGCATACACATGCAGATGTTTCTCAGACACTAACTGCAAGCTGCATTTAAAATAGTGTTATATCAGTGAAAGAAAGGCACAGCCGTTCTGTAAAGCATGGAGAGAACTTTTCAAGAACAGCTGTAATCAAGATGTTTCTAAGATGCTGCATGCAAGCTGCATTGAGAACAGTGTTATATTAGTGCATGGAACTTATGCTCATTCTGTAATGCACGTAGATTAGTGCTAAGAGCTGTTGTAATTAAGACATTTCTAACAACACAATTGGCATGCTGCATTTAGCACCTTGTTGTATTAGTAAATGTAAGTGACACCAAGTCTGAAAAGCATGTAGAGAAATGTTTGAGAACACTTGCAGTAAATATGTTTCGAAGAATGCTAAATGCAAGCTGCATTTAGAACAGTATTATATCAGTGAATGAAAGTTATATCCATTCTGTAATGCACAGAAATATTTAAGAACACCTGTAATAAAGATGTTTCTAAGAATGATTTAAAAATCGATTAGTGCAAATAACTGCATTAGTACATTAAAGGAGAAAAATAAAATAAGCTCCCCCCAAGTCCATATTTTTCTGTTAAAACAATATACATTTATGATAAAATTCTTAGGACACTAAGAATAGAAAGTAATTTATTTGAGTAGATAAATGTCATATTTAGTGTTTAAATGTACAAAGCTTTCCCTCTAAAACCAAGAACAAGGCCACAATGCCATCAACCAGCATTTATATTTATTTATATTTATATTGTTTATTTATATATTTACTCAGGTCCTAGCTAATATAATGAGGCAAGTACAGAAATAAAATGTATTTTAATTGGAAATGAGTTATTAACAGGACAGTATAAAATTTAGAATACAGCTGAACTATTCAAATTAATGAAGGTAGCAAAGCCACTGGATAAAATGTCAGTATACAAAAATCAAGTATATCTTTACATTTCTATAATGAATAGTAGTAAATGAAATTTAAGAATTCATTAAAATTAAAAGAGAATGGGGGATATTTTAAATATTCTAGGAATAAATCCAAAGATATATACATAGAAATCAAACTATGATTGAGAGAAATTTAGGAAGTCCAAAACAGAGAGATATTCCATGATAAAGGAATGGGAGACTCAATATTTTAAGAAGGTTAATATTTAGAAATTTGATCTATGGATTTGTTAGAAACTCAGTCAAAATGCTTGTGTGTGTGTGTGTGTGTGTGTGTGTGTGTGTGTGTGTGTATAACTTGAAAGGGTCAATCTGAAATGCATATGCAAATGCTAATAACCAAATATAATCAGGTAACCTTGAAGGAGAGAGACAAAGTTGGAAGAATTACTTTTACCAGATATCAAAATGTATTTCAAGGCTACTGTAATTAACACAGTGGATATTGGTGCAGTCATAGAAAACTGAATAGAGAGTTCAGAAATAGACCCCCACACAAGGGTATTTGATTCATAACAACTATGGCACTTCAGAATATTGAAGATAGTTTTCTCAATAAATGATGTTGAGTCAATCTGATAACTAACTTAAACAAGAAATAGAAACATGATCTCTACCTCATAACATATATAAAATGTTACCTCAAGAGAAATTTAGACTGGAAATTTAAAACACTAAGGTTTTTAGAAGAAAACTAACATTTACCCAAGAAATAACAGAAATCTCACTTTCTGGCTTTAAACACAAGCATGTATGCTATATGAGATTTTCATAGGCAGGGGTGGTAAGTACATACAAGGTGGAGCTGTGCTATTATGTGTGTTATGTGTATTAGCCTGCTTAGACTGCCATAACAAAATACCACAGACTGGATGGCTTAAATAACAGAGATTTATTTCCCATAGTTCTGAAAGCTGAGTAGTCCAAGATCAAGGTGCTGGCAGATGGAGTTTCTAGTAAGGTTCTTGTCCTGGTTTACAGATAACTCTTTTCTTGCTGTGTCTTTATATGACTGAAAGAGAGAAAGTGAGTTCTCTGGTGTCTATTCGATCAGGGCCCCACCCTATGGCCTCATTTAATCTTAACTGCCTTCTGATAGGTCCTATCGCCAAAGGCAGTCACATTGGAGGTTAAGGCTTCAGCATATGAATTTTGGGGAGACACAATTCAGTCTGTAGCATTCTACCCCTAGTCCCCCAAAGTCAGATTCTTACTGCATACAGAATACTTTCATTCCATCCCAACAGCTCCAAAGGTCTCATTCTAGCATCAACAAAGTCCAGTCTCATATGAATATAATCTAAATCAGGTATGGGTGAGACATTGAGGTAAATTTCCACTCTAGCTGTGAACCTATGAAACCAAAAACATTATGTGCCTCCAAAATACAAAGTCAGGACAGGCATTAAATAAATATTCCCATTTGAAAAGGGAGAAATCAGAAGGAAGAAAGATTTGTGTGTCCCAAGCAGGTCTAGAATCTAGTAATGAAAATTCCATTAGATCTTTATGTTTTTATTTTTTATTTTATTTAAATTAAAGTTAGTTAACATAGAGTGTAGCATTGGTTTCACCCAGTGCTCATCCCAGCAAGTGCCCTCCATAATACCTGTCACCCATTTAGCCCATCCCCCACCCACTTCCTCTCCAGCAGCCCTCATTTTTTTCCCTTTACTATAGAGTCTCTTATGTTTGCCTCCCTCTCTGTTTTGGTCTTATCACATTTTTCCTTGCCTTCCCCTGTGTTCATGTGTTTTGTTTCTTAAATTACACATTTGAGTAAAATCATATATTTGTCTTTCTCTGACTGACTTATTTCGCTTAGCATAAGACACTCTAGTTCCATCCACGTTGTTGCAAATGACAAGATTTTATTCTTTTTGATGGCTGAATAATATTCCATTGTGTGTGTGTGTGTGTGTGTGTGTGTGTGTGTGTGTGTGTGTGTGTGTGTCCACATCTTTATCCACTCATCAGTCAATGGACATTTAGGCTCTTTCCATAATTTGGCTATTGTTGATAGTGTTGCTATAAGCATTGCGGTGTATTGTGCCCCTTCAAATCAGTACTTTTGTGTCCTTTGGATAAATTCCATTAGATCTTAAGGCTCCAGAATAATCTGCTTTGTTTTGATGTAGATCTCCACCAAGCAAGAAGGAATTTTGCTGGCAAACTGGTTTTGGGCTTGAACTGTAACTCTTCCTCTAGTCTCCATCCTGCCAGCCTACCCCTTCAGATTTGCCCGCAATTGTCCAAGTGCCACTGCGGTGGCAGCATCACCTCTCCTGCTTTGCTGAGGTCCTGCTCCTTCAGCTCTCTGCAAAGGTCCTGTCCACAGGGTTCTGCTGGTTGGGGTCCCACGCCTGGGGCTATGCCAGATATTGGGCCTGATGAAACTGAGGCAGTATCCCTAATGATCTCTGAATTGCCTTAACGATCATTCCTCCCCTTGCTTTAAGGATAAAGCACATTCCCAAACAAATAGCTCTATGGTCCCATCTTGTATAATCCAAGAAGTCTAACAGCCTTCCTTCATTCCATCCTGCTTTTTCTGTTTCCTTATGTTCATGGTGGCAGTGTCTCTCCTTGTGTAATCCCATCTCTATCTAGACTTCTGCTGAGATGTCAGATTATGTAAATGAGTTGCAGTCACGATAATCTCTACCAAATGGTTGTTCTGCTGCACTCTTTATGTTCTCTTCAGAGCAAAGCTTTCTCAATTTTTCCAATTTGAATAATCTGAAAATTTTCCAAATCTTCAAGTTCTGGTTTCTTTCTGCTTAATAATTCCCTCTTCAAATCATCTCTCTCCCTTTGCATTTTTTGGTAAGCATTCAGGAGGAACCGAGTCACTCTGTGCTTACAAATATCCTCAGCTAAAAAATCCAATTACATTGCTTTCAAGTCCTACCTTCCATAAAACACTAGAACACAGTTAAGTCAAATCACTTTCTGCTTTATTACAAGGATTGCCTTTCTTTCAGTTTCCGATACCATGCTCCTCATCTGAGATCTCACCGGAATTGCCTTTAGCATCTGTATTTTTAGCATATACCTCAAAATGCTTCAAGCCTCTACCCATTTACAAATCCACTTCCACAGTTTTAGTTGTTACAGTAGCATCTTCTTCTCATGACCAAAATATGTATGATTCTTCTCATGCTGCCCTAATAAAATACCCTAGACAAGTTGCTTAACCAACAGACATTTATTTTCTCACAGTTCTAGAGGCTGAGGAGTTCAAGATCAGTGTGCAGCTGATTCAGTTTCTGGTGAGGCACTTGTATAGACAGCGACATTTTTGCTGTGTCCCCACACAACAGAGAAAGAGAGCAAGAGCTTCTGTCATTTTTCATTGTTGTATAGCATTCCACTGTACTGATATATCACATTTAAAAATAATTCAAACTACTGTTGATGGATGTTTGGATTTTTTTCAGTTTTCTTATGATTACAAAAAAGATTTATGAACACTTCTAATGATATATTTTAATTTGATGTGTACGTATTTATGTTGGTTATATAATGTGTCTGGAATGCAGGGGTCATAACAAAGGTATACAGTAAACATTGACAGTTTGTTTTTTTTCTCTTTTCAAGTTTTTGCTTAAATTCTAGTTAGTTAACATATGTGTTAAATTGGTTTCAGGTGTAGAATTTAGTGATTCATCACTTACATATAACACCCAGTGCTCATCACAAGCGCCTTCTTTAATACCCATCACCCTTTTAGCCCATCCCCCACCAACCTCCCTCCATCAACCCCCAGTTTGTTTTCTATCATTAAAAGTCTCTTATGGTTTGCTTCCCTATCTCTTCTTTTTTTCCCTTCCCTTATATTCACCTGTTTTGTTTCTTAAATTCCACATACGAGGGAAATCATATGGTATTTGTCTTTCTCTGACTGACTTATCGGGCCTAGCATAATACACTCTAGCTCCATCTACGTCATTGCAAATGGCAAGATTTCATTTTTGATGGCTGAGTAATATTCCATTGTATAAAATATATATAATATTTCATATATTTGGATATATATGGTATATATCTCACATCTTCTTTATCCATTCATCAGTCGATGGGCGTTTGGACTCTTTCCATAGTTTGGCAACTTTGATAAAGCTGCCTGTAAACATTGGGGTGATTGTGCCACTTTGAATGTGTATTTTTATATCCTTTGGGTAAATACCTAGTAGTGCAATTGCCAGATCATAGGGAAGTTCTATTTTTAACTTTCAGAGGAAACTCCGTATAGTTTTCCAGAGTGGCTGTACCAGTTTGCATTCCCACCAACATTATTGTAAAGGGATTCCCCTTTCACATCCTCACGAACACCTCTTGTTTTCTGTGTTCTTAATTTTACCCATTCTAACAGGTGTGAAGAGGTATCTCATCATGATTTTGATTTGTATTTCCCTGATGATGAGTGATGTTGAGCATCTTTTCATGTGTCTTTTAGCCATCTGTACATCTTCTTTAGAAAAATGTCTATTCATGTCTTCTGCCTATTTTCAACTGGATTATTTATTTTTGGAGTGTTGAGTTTGATAAGTTCTTTATAGATTTTGGATACTAATCCTTTATCAGATATATAATTTGCAAATCTCTTTTCCCATTCCATACATTGCCTTCTAGTTTTGTTGATTATTTCCTTTGCTATGCAGAAGCTTTTAATCTTGAAGTCCCAATAGCTCATATTTGCCTTTGTTTCCCTTGCCTAAGGAGATGTGTCTAGTAAGAAGTTGCTGTGATCAAGGTCAAAGAGGTTGCTACCTGTGTTATCCTCTAGGAATTTGATTGGTTCCTGTCTCTCATTTAAGTCTTTCATCCATTTTGAATTTATTTTTGTATATGCTGTAAGAAAGAAGTCCAGTTTCATTCTTTTGCATGTTGCCGTCTAGTTTTCCCAACACCATTTGTTGAAGAGGCTGTCTTTTTACCATTGGATATTCTTTCCTTCTTTGTTGAAGATTAGTGTACTGTAGAATTGTAGGTCCATTTATGGGTTTTCTATTCTGTTGCATTGATCTATATGTCTGTTTTTGTGCCAGTACCATACCGTCTTGATGATTACAGATGCTTAATATAGCTTAAAGTCCAGAACTGTGATGCATACAGCATTGTTTTTCTTTTTCAGGATTGCTTTGGCTATTCAGGGTCTTTTATGATTCCATACAGATTTTAGGATTGTTTTTTTCTAGGTCTGTGAAAAATGCTGGTGGTATTTTGATAGGGATTGCATTAAATGTGTAGATTGTTTTGGGTAGCATAGACATTTTATTTTTTTATTTTTTTAAGATTATTTATTTATTTATTTGACAGAGAGAGAGAGAGCACAAGGAGAGGGAACAGCAGAGGGAGAGGGAGAAGCAGGCACCCCACTGAGCAGGGAGCCCGATTTGGGGCTTGATCCCAGGACCCTGGGATCATGACCTGAGCCGAAGGCAGCTGCTTTACCGACTGAGCCACCCAGGTGCCCTTAGCGTAGACATTTTAACAATGTTTGTTCTTCCAATCCATGAGCATGGAATTTTTTCCCCCATTTCTTTATGTCCTCTTCAATCTCTTTCATAAGTGTTCTATAGTTTTCAGACAACAGATCTTTTACCTCTATGGTTAGGTTTATTTCTAGGTATCATACAGTTTTTGGCATAATTGTAAATGGAATCAATTCCTTGATTTCCTTTTCTGCTGCTTCATTATTGATGTATAGAAATGGAACAGATTTCTGTACATTGATTTTATATCCTGCAACTTTGCTGAATTCATGTATGAGTTCTAGTGATTGTTTGGTGGAGTCTTTTGGGTTTTCTACAAAGAGTATCATGTTGTCTGCAGTGAATGTTTGACTTCTTCCTTGCTGATTTGGATGCCTTCTATTTCTTTTTGTTGTCTGATTGCTGAGGCTAGGACTTCCAGTACTATGTTAAATAACAATGGTGAAAGTGGACATCCCTGTTTTATTCCTGACCATAGAAGAACATTTCTCAGTTTTTTTTTTTTCCCATTGAAAATGATATTAGCTGTGGGTCTTTCATAGATGGCCTTTATTATTATTTTTTAAAATTTTATTTTATTATGTTAGTCACCATACAATACATAATTAGTTTCTGATGTAGTGATCTACAATTCATTGTTTTCATATAACACCCAGTGCTCCAAGCAGTATGTGCCCTCCTTAATACCCATCACCAGGCTAACCCATCCCCTGCCCCCCTCCCCTCTAAAACCCTCAGTTTGTTTCTCAGAGTCCATAGTCTCTCATGGTTCATCTCTCCCTCTGATTTCCCCCCCCCTTCACTTTTCCCTTCCTTCTCCTAATGGCCTTTATTATTTTGAGGTATGTTCCCTCTATCCCTACTTTGTTGAGGGTTTTTATCAAGAATGGAATCTGTATTTTGTCAAATGCTTCTTCTGCATCTATTGAGAGGATCATATGGTTCTTATCCTTTGTTTTATTAATGTGGTGTATCTTGTTGATTCATTTGCAAATATTGAACCACCCTTACAGCCCAGGAATAAATGCCACTTGATCATGGTGAATACTTCCTTTATGTACTGTTAAATTCAAGTTGCTAGTATCTTGTTGAGAATTTTTGCATCCATGTTCACCTGGGATATTGTCCTATAGTTCTTTTTAGTGGGGTCATTTTCTTGTTTTGAAACCAGGGTAATGCTGACCTCATAGAAAGAGTTTGGAAGTTTTCTTTCCATTTCTATTTTTTGGAGTTGCTGGAGAAGAATAGGTATTAACTCTTCTTAAATGTCTAGTAAAATTCCCCTGGGAAGCATCTGGCCCTGGACTTTTGTTTGTTGGGAGATTTTTGATTCCTGATTCAATTTCTTTACTGGTTATGGGTCTGTCCAAACTTTCTTCCTGCTCCAGTTTTGGTAGTTCCTATGTTTCTAGGAATTCATCCATTTCTTCTAGATTGCCCAATTTGTTGGCATATGGTTTTTCATAATATTCTCTTATAATTGTATTTCTGTGGTGTTGGGTGTTATTTCTCCTCTCTCATTTGTGATTTTATTTATTTGGGTCCTTTTTTACTTTCTTTTTGATAAATCTGGATAGGAGTTTACCAATTTTATTAATTTTTTCAAAGAAATAAATCCTGGTTTCATTGATCTAGTCTATAGTTTTCTTAGTTTCTATATCTTTTATTTCTGCTCAAATCTTTATTATTTCCCTTCTTCTGCTGGCTTTAGGCTTTATTTGCTGGTCCTTCTCTAGCTCCTTTAGGTGTAAGGTTAGGTAGTGTATTTGAGATTTTTCTTGCTTCTTGATGTAGGTCTGTATTGCAATATACTTCCCTCTTAGGACTGCCTTTGCTGCATCCCAAAGGTTTTGGACTCTTGTGTTTTCATTTTCATTTTTTTCCATGTGTTTTTTTTTTTTTAATTTCTTGTTTAACCCATTCATTCTTTATTAAGAAGTTATTTTGGGCGCCTGGGTGGCTCAGTCGTTAAGCGTCTGCCTTCGGCTCAGGTCATGATCCCAGGGTCCTGGGATCGAGCCCCGCATCGGGCTCCCTGCTTGGCGGGGAGTCTGCTTCTCCCTCTCCCACTCCCCCTGCTTGTGTTCCCTCTCTCACTGTGTCTCTCTCTGTCAAATAAATAAATAAAATCTTTAAAAAAAAAAAAAAAAAAAAAAAAGAAGTTATTTTATCTTCACGTGTTTGTGGTCTTTCCAAATTTTTTCTTGTGGTTGACTCCAAGTTTCATGGTGTTGTGGTCAGAAAATATGCATGGTATGATCTTAATCTTTTTGTATTTGTTGAGGCCTGATTTATGACTTAGTATGTAATCCATTCTGGAGAATGTTCCATGTGCACTTGAAAAGAATGCATATTCTGGTGCTTTAGGATGAAATGTTCTGAATATATCTGTGAAGTCCATCTAGTCCAGTGTGGCATTCAAAGCCATTGTTTCCTTGTTGATTTTCTGCTTAAATGATCCGTCCATTGCTATAAGTGAGGTGTTAAATTCCCCAACTATTATGGTATTATTACCAATCAGTTCCTTTATGTTTTTTATTAATTTTTTCATATATTTGGGTGCTCCCAAGTTGGGGGCATAAATAATTACAATTGTTAGATCTTCTTTTTGGATTGTCCCCTCTATTGTGATAAAGTGCCCTTTTTAATCTCTTCTTACAGTCTTTGGTTTAAAATCTAGTTTTTCTGGGGCGCCTGGGGGGCTCAGTCATTTAAGGGTCCAACTCATGGTTTGTTCTCAGGTCATGATCTTGGGTCATGACATCAGGCCTTGCGTTGGGCTCTGCACTTAGAGTGGAGTCTGCTTGTTCCTCTCCCTCTGCTCCTCTGCCTACTCTCTCTCTCTCTCTCAAATAAATAAATATTTAAGTAAAATAATATCTAGTTTTTCTGATATAGGTACTGCTACTCCACTTTCTTTCGGTGTCCCTTTTCATGATAACTGTTTCTCCATTGCCTCACTTTCAATCTGCAGGTGCCTTTAGGTCTTAAATGAGTTTTTCAAAGGAAGAATATAGATAGGTCTTGTTTTTTGTTTGTTTGTTTTGTTTTGTTTTTTATCCATTCTGACCTCCTATAACTTTGATTGCAGCATTTAGTCCATTTACATTCAGAGTAATTATTGATAGATATGTATATAGTGCCATTTTATTATTTGGGTTTTTTGTTGTTTCTGGAGATTTTCTCTGTTCCTTTCTAGTCTTTGTCACTTTTGGTCTTAACTTCCCACTCAAAGAGTCCCCTCTGATATTTCTTGCAGGGCTGGTTTAGTGTCATGAACTCCTTTAGTTTTTGTTTGTCTGGGAAACTCTTTATCTCTCCTTCTATTATGAATGACAGCATTGCTGGATGAAGTATTTGTGGCTGCAGATTTTCCCCATTCAGCATTTTAAATATATCATGCCATTCCTTTCTGACTTGCCATGTTTTTGTGAAGAGATGTGCAGCTAGCTTTATGGGTCTTCCCCTGTAAGTTAGGGACTTCTTTTGTCTTGATGATTTTAGGATTTTTTCTTTATCACTATATTTTGCAAATTTAACTACCATATGTCTTTTTTTATTATGTTCAGTAGCCAGCATGTAGTTTATCATATGTTTTTGTTGAGTTCAACGATTCATTAGTTGCATATAACATGCAGTGCTCCATATGTCTTGGTGTTGGCCTGCTTTTGTTGATTTCAATGGATGTTCTCTGCTTCCTGGATCTGGCTGTCTGTTTCCTTCCGCAGATTAGGAAAGTTTTCAGCTATAATTTCATCAAATAAAACTTCTGTCCTCTTTTCTCTTACTTTTTCTTCTGGGACTCCTATGATACAAATGTTATGTTTGATTGAGTCACTGAGTTCCCTAGGTCTACTCTTGTGATCCATCATTCTTCTTTCTCTCTTTTGTTCAGCTTCATTATTTTCCATTATTTTCTCTTCTATATCACTTAATCATTCCTCCACTTCATCCATCCTTGTAGTCATTACGTCTGGCCTGTTTTGAATCTCAGGTATTACATTTTTCATTTCTGCCTGATTGTTACTTAACTCTTTTATCTCTGTGGTAAGGGTCTCCCTGATGTCTTCCATGCTTTTCTCAAGCCCAGCTAGTATCCTTATGAGTGTTGCTTTGAATTCTTTATCAGGCATATTACTTATATCTGTTTTGATTAGATCTCTGGCCATGACCTCTCCTTGTTCTTTCGGGGATGAATTCCTCTGTCCTGGCATTTTGTCTAGGTCTCTGTCTTCTTCTCTGTGTTAGAAAACCTTTAAGTTTCCTGCTCCTGAGAGTAACGGCTTTATGAAGAAGAGTTCATATTGTGTCCAGGGCCCGGTGCTTCAGGGTTTCTGTGGTGGGCTGTGTGCACTCTCCTGCTGTGTTTTGCCTGCTGTATCCCTCAGGTCAGTCATCTGCAGGGCAATCTTTGGACCTTGACCATAGTGTTGTGAGTGAGTTTTAACTAGGTGTGCTCTGGTCTGCTGTTTTGTTTTGTTTTTGGGGAGGGCACCATTTTTTATTTAACCAATTATCTATGGAAAATATTTAGATAATTTTTCATTTCATTAGCATAAACAACATTTCACTTATCCTTGTACGTATATTATTGCATACTTTTGCAATTACATATTTTTAATTTATTTTTTATTATTATGTTCAATTAGTCAACATATAGTACATCATTAGGTTTTGATGTTGCTTGCGGGGGCACCCGCTTCCACAGATCCCAGGTCATGCTGGGTGCCGCTCCGGCATCCCCCTTCCTGGGCCACACCACCCTCAGAGTTGTCCCTGTCATGGGCACAAGCCGTTCTATAGATCCCCTAGGATGTTAGACAGCCCACACATTCTAGTCCTTTTCAGGGTGGTCAGGCAAAGGGCGGTCTCCCTACCAGCTCAGCTGGTAGTTTATGGTGCCCAGAGCTGAAAATCCCCTCTGGACTTACTGTTTTTGATGTAGCAATAGCCAAACTGTGGAAGGAGCCGAGATGTCCTTCAACAGATGAATGGATAAAGAAGATGTGGTCCATATATACAATGGAATATTACTCAGCCATCAGAAAGAATGAATACCCACCATTTGCATTGACATGGATGGTCTGCTTGTTAGATGAGAATTGAGGCAATTTCCACTAGAACTGAAGCCTTGCAGAACTCTATGGTCAGTTGATGTGCTGCGTGCAGGGGTTTCTGCTGGTCTTCTAAGGAAGAAGCCCAGTGTGCCAGTAGGGAGGCACACTTGCCCAAGAAAAACAGGGAGTGGGACTTGGTGTAAGCAGGTTAGGCAGGCAGTGTTGGCACTAAGCTGTTTACTGATGTTGGTTTATGCTGAAGGCTGGGGGAGGGAAATGGTGTCAGCCAGATCATTTGTCCTTGGAGAGAGGACTCTGGGTGCTTGCTACTTTGAGGGAAGCACTCCTGGAAGAGTGAAGAATTTCCCCTTGTGCCTCCCAGTCATTTTTCAGATTGCTGTTTTCACTCTGTCTGTCTCCAAGTTTTTTGCCTGCCTGGAACAGCATAGTGCACTTTGGCCTTTATCCAGCCAAGCATGCTGACTTTTAAAACTCTAAACTTTAGGGACCTGGTGTGGTAGGGACCTGCACTGGTTTTCTGGGGGAGGGTCTCACCATGCTGGAACTATTGCAGATTTTACCAAGAAGGGCAGTTGCACCAGAGTACAGGGGCATAGGATTTGGAGCAAAGCAGGCTAAACAGCCAGTGTCTGATTCAGCCACCCTCAGCAGATGTCTCTGTGCCTGTGCTGAAGTGTGGGTAAGGGAAATGGTACGTGCCAGCTCTTTTTTGTCCCCAGAGAGGTGACTCTGAGAATGCCACCTCTCACAGGTTCCCTCCAAGAAAAGTGAATAGTCTCTCCCCATGTGCCTTAGGGGATCCTCAGATGGTACTGTCTGCCAGGGTTGCTTGTGTGCCTTCTTTCCAGGAGTAGGGCATCACTCTCAAATCTCTATCCCAGCCAAGCCTGCCAACCTCTAAAAGTCCAGTCTTTGAGCCCCATTGGTTGCAAAAACTCACAATCAGCCCCTCTCATTTTCCCAGCCAATAGTTTTGGAGAAGTGTTCTCCTTGTGCATATCCCTGTGCATTCCACTCTCTCTCACCTTTACCTGCCACCAGAGCTCCCTCCCTTCTGCAGCACCAGTGATCCATTTCTCCCCCAAATCACATCTCTGCACTTCCTAACCTCCTTGATCTGGCCTCTTCTCTCCCTCTAGTTGTGCAGTTTGTTCTGTCAGTCCTCAGGTCGATTTATGGGGTATTCAGAATGATTTGATAGTTATCTAGCTGTGCTTAAGGGACAAGGCAAGCCTAGGGTCCTACTATGTTAGCTTCCCCATAAATCATTTTTTTAAATGTTGTGAGCCACTTAATGAACTGTCATCAGATATGTAATCAGGGCCATTTTAATTATTTTGTCATTCACAGACTTTTTTTGTTGTTGTTCACTCAGATGCTTTCCTGAAAGCTTTCACAATCAACTACAGTCCAAAAGTGCCTCTTCTTCAATGAAATTGATGGGAAAGACTCTGATAAGTACTCTGGAGTACAGGTTTCTAATAAGTTAGAAACCGTACCACTGAACTGGGTAAGAATTTCCAGAATCCTAATGGATAGATTAATACCATTGCCAACTCAAGATCAATCAGACCAGGAATTAATTACGTGAGATTAAATGAGCTGATGAGAATGATCATTAAGAGTTAAGCTAATCTACCCTGTGATATTGCTGCCTTGGCATTAGTTCAGTCTGACCACATGCCTGCAAGGACCTCAGACTGACATTGGCCTCTCCTGGGATAACAGCCTGCAGAGTCACAAATAAATGTAAGGTCCTCATATGACTTCTCCAAAGGCTTTGTGATAAGAATTATTCCACACCTCTCATGGTCTTCTCTTTGTGTGCCCGTTAGATGAGACCTCTATGAAGTTTACCAAAGCCCCACTATTTTTGAACTGACCAATTTAGCCTTAGCCTAGGAACACCAAATTCCTCTACCCACAAACCCTAATAAAAACATGAGCCCCAGGTTCTGCCTCTCCTGTCTGCAGCCTGCTTTGATCTTCTAGTGTGGGCCCCGGGAGTTATGCCGTGTACCTCCTCTGGGACTTGTAAGTAACACACTTCTATTTCAATCCCCTATGGTCCTTTGCTGAGCCACAGCTCACCATCAAATATGTGGTGGCTTTACCAAATAAATATTAATTTAACAAAATCACAAATGATGTCAGGAACATGGTGGATTGAGTCATGCTTGCTGTCAACCATGGGAAATACCTTTTTAGCTACAAATGGATTACAAACTGGCTCTCACAGGTGGGTAATTCTGTCTGGGAGGGGTCCACTCCTTGCTGCCATTCAGTTGCACTGCTTTGTGCTACTGCATACTGCCTGTGTAGAGTACTGCCACAGCTTTCCATCCCAAGGTGCAAGCTCTGAAAAAACCAACCAGAGTCCTCCTGAACCTTGGAGCATTGTTCTTTGGGGCTGGTTTGAGGTTCTGCAGATATGTCCTCTAACTGTTAACACCCAAGGGAGGGTGAATTTTCCCAGTGGGTGTTAGACTTCCAGTGTGTTTCCAACTCTAAGCATGGACCCAGCTGCCAACTATTAGGGTGATCTGGCTAAGATTTTCACAGAGTTCCATGGTGTTAGTTAAGGGCCTGGACAAATGAGTGTCAATCAATCCCTGTCCAAGTGGGGGTTCCACATAAAGGTGCAGGAAAGTTGCCATGGAAATTGGGGAAGGAAACTCTCTATCCCTGACTGCTGTATTTTCAGGAGGCACCAGGACTGAGTCCTAGACAGTATGATTGGGACACCCTCACTTGAGGAGTCATGGTTCCTGGGAAAGGCAAATGCAGTCAAGGCCTGCGGACTCTCTGTTGCTGAATATTGTGCTGCTCTCACACTTTATTCCCGAATTTATGGGATGCTTGGGTCCCACCCCTGGCATATGGTGGTACATGATCTAACGGCTCTACATAAGCAATCCTCATCAGGAAACAATTGTCCAGATGGTTCTAAACAGCATAGCACTTTAGAACTGGCAGCTCTGCCAATTAGGGGCTATCCAATGAGTTTATATCTGGAGCCCTGGTGCAAGCTCTTCTCTTTAAAACAAGTGATCACCTCACTACAAAGTTCAATCCCAGGGGCTGAGAGGCCTTCAGAGAGTCCTGAGGCTTCTTCTACTCCAAAAAATTTCCCCAAACTTTGGGGTTTGCAGCACTCCAGAGGTTTACCCCAGGGACTCAGTGGCTCCCTGGAGCTTGTCTCACCTCCTCGGGACAATCACTGACTTAAGTACTCTGGTGGTCTACTGAGACAAAGACAACTCCCTGACATTTCTGGATCCATTAGACCCAGTAATTCCAGATAACCCTTCTGAGTTCCCAAAGGGAACCACCTAAGTGTACAAGACAGAAGGTAAGACTATAAAGAGAGAACAAAATAAGCTGAGTGTGTCTGTCAGCATCATATTTCTAAAATAAGTACCTGCGGTTGTAGCCCCCTTGGCCATCTCTTTTCCTGTCATAGGTAATGGATGCCCTCACCCATGACACACCTGGTGGAATAAACCCCAACACCTAGCCTTTCTTTTTTTGAAGTAAAAATATTAACTTTTTTTTTTATTATGTTCAGGTAGCCACTATATACTACATAATTAGTTTTTTTGTTTTTTTATTGTTATGTTAATCACCATACATTACATCATTAGTTTTAGATGTAGTATTCCATGACCCATTGTTTGTGCATAACACCCAGTGCTCCATGCAGAACGTGCCCTCTTTAATACCCATCACCAGGCTAACCCATCCTCCCACCTGCCTCCCCTCTAGAACCCTCAAGATTGTTTTTCAGAGTCCATCGTCTCTCATGGTTCGTCTCCCCCTCCGATTTCCTCCCCTTCATTCTTCCCCTCCTACTATCTTCTTCTTTTTTTTTTTTTTCTTAACTTATATTGCATTATTTGTTTCAGAGGTACAGATCTGAGATTCAACAGTCTAGCACAATTCACAGCGCTTACCAGAGCACATACCCACCCCAGTGTCTATCACCCAGTCACCCCATCCCTCCCACCCCACCCCCCACTCCAGCAACCCTCAGTTTGTTTCCTGAGATTAAGAATTCTTCATAGCAGTGAGGTCATATGATACATGTCTTTCTCTGTTTGACTTATTTCGCTCAGCATAATACCCTCCAGTTCCATCCACGTCCTTGCAAATGGCAAGATCTCATTCCTTTTGATGGCTGCATTGTATTCCATGGTATATATATATACCACATCGATGGACATCTTGGCTCTTTCCACAGTTTGGCTATTGTGGACATTACTGCTGTAAACATCAGGGTGCACGTACCCCTTCGGATCCCTACATTTGTATCTTTGGGGTAAATACCCAGTAGTGCAATTGCTGGATCATATAGTAGCTCAATTTTCAACTTTTTGAGGAACCTCCATACTGTTTTCCAGAGTGGCTGCACCAGCTTGCATTCCCACCAACAGTGTAGGAGGGTTCCCCTATCTCCACATCCCCGCCAACATCTGTCATTTTCTGACTTGTTAATTTTAGCCATTCTGACTGGTGGGAGGTGGTATCTCATTGAGGTTTTGATTTGGATTTCCCTGATGCTGAGTGATGTTGAGCACTTTTTCATGTGTCTATTGGCCATTTGGATGTCTTCTTTGGAAAAATGTCTGTTCATGTCTTCTGCCCATTTCTTGATTGGATCATTTGTTCTTTGGGTGTTGAGTTTGATCAGTTCTTTATAGATTTTGGATACTAGCCCTTTATCTGATATGTCATTTGCAAATACCTTTTCCCATTCTGTCAGTTGTCTTTTGGTTTTGTTGACTGTTTCCTTTGCTGTGCAAAAGCTTTTTATCTTGATGAAGTCCCAAGAGTTCATTTTTGCCCTTGCTTCCCTTGCCTTTGGCGATGTTTCTAGGAAGAAGTTGCTGTGGCTGAGGTCGAAGAGGTTGCTGCCTGTCTTCTCCTTTAGGATTTTGATGGACTCCTGTTTCACATTTAGGTCTTTCAACCATTTTGAGTCTACTTTTGTGTGTGGTGTAAGGAAATGGTCCAGTTTGATTCTTCTGCATGTGGCTGTCCAATTTTCCCAACACCATTTGTTGAAGAGACTGTCTTTTTTCCATTGGACATTCTTTCCTGCTTTGTCAAAGATTAGTTGACCATAGAGTTGAGGGTCCATTTCTGGGCCTCTATTCTGTGCCATTGATCTATATGGCTGTTTTTGTGCCAGTACCATACTGTCTTGATGATGACAGCTTTGTAGTAGAGCTGGAAGTCCGGAATTGTGATGCCGCCAGCTTTGCTTTTCTTTTTCAACATTCCTCTGGCTATTCGGGGTCTTTTCTGGTTCCATACAAATTTTAGGATTATTTGTTCCATTTCTTTGAAAAAAGTGGATGGTATTTGGATGGGGATTGCATTGAATGTGTAGATTGCTCTAAGTAGCATTGACATCTTCACAATATTTGTTCTTCCAATCCATGAGCATGGAACGTTTTTCCATTTCTTTGTGTCTTCCTCAATTTCTTTCATGAGTATTTTATAGTTTTCTGAGTAAAGATCCTTTGCCTCTTTGATTCTATTTATTCCTAGGTATCTTATGGTTTTGGGTGCAATTGTCAATGGGATCGACTCCTTCATTTCTCTTTCTTCTGTCTTGTTGTTGGTGTATAAGAATGCCACTGATTTCTGTGCATTGATTTTCTATCCTGCCACTTGACTGAATTCCTGTATGAGTTCTTGCAGTTTTGGGGTGTAGTCTTTTGGGTTTTCCACATAAAGTATCATATCATCTGCAAAGAGTGAGAGTTTGACTTCTTCTTTGCCGATTTGGATGCCTTTGATTTCTTTTTGTTGTCTGATTGCAGTGGCTAGGACTTCTAACACTATGTTGAATAGCAGTGGTGATAGTGGACATCCCTGCCGCATTCCTGACCTTAGGGGGAAAGCTCTCAGTTTTTCCCCATTGAGAATGATATTCGCTGTAGGTTTTACATAGATGGCTTTTATGATATTGAGGTATGTACCCTCTATCCCTAAACTCAGAAGAGTTTTGATCAAGAAAGGATGCTGTACTTCGTCAAATGTTTTTTCTGCATCTAATGAGAGGATCATATAATTCTTGTTCTTTCTTTTGTTAATGTATTGTATCACATTGATTGATTTGCGGTTGTTGAACCAACCTTGCAGCCCAGGAATAAATCCCACTTGGTCGTGGTGAATAATCCTTTTAATGTACTGTTGGATCCTATTGGCTAGTATTTTGATGAGAATTTTTGCATCCATGTTCATCAGGGATATTGGTCTGTAATTCTCCTTTTTGATGGGGTCTTTTTCTGGTTTGGGGATCAAGGTAATGGTGGCCTCATAAAATGAGTTTGGAAGTTTTCCTTCCATTTCTATTTTTTGGAACAGTTTCAGAAGAATAGGTATTAATTCTTCTTGAAATGTTTGGTAGAATTCCCCTAGGAAGCCATCTGGCCCTGGGCTTTTGTTTTTTGGGAGATTTTTGATGACTGCTTCAATTTCCTTAGTGGTTATAGGTCTGTTCAGGTGTTCTATTTCTTCCTGGTTCAGTTTTGGTAGTTGATACATCTCTAGGAATGCATCCATTTCTTCCAGGTTATCTAATTTGCTGGCATAGAGTTGCTCATAATATGTTCTTATAATTGTTTGTATTTCTTTGGTGTTGGTTGTGATCTCTCCTCTTTCATTCATGATTTTGTTGATTTGGGTCATTTTTCTTCTTGATAAGTCTGGCCAGGGGTTTATCAATCTGTTAATTCTTTCAAAGAACCAGCTCTTAGTTTCTTGATCTCTTCTACTGTTCTTTCAGTTTCGATTTCTTGATTTCTGCTCTGATCTTTATTATTTCTCTTCTCCTGCTGGGTTTAGGCTTTATTTGCTGTTCTTTCTCCAGCTCCTTTAGGTGTAGGGTTAGGTTGTGTGCTTGAGACCTTTCTTGTTTCTTGAGAAAGGCTTGTATTGCTATATACTTTCCTCTTAGGACTGCCTTTGCTGCATCCCAAAGATTTTGAACAGTTGTATTTTCATTTTCATTGGTTTACATGAATTTTTTTAATTCTTTAATGTCCTGGTTGACCCATTTATTCTTTAGTAGGATGCTCTTTAGCCTCCATGTATTTGAGTTCTTTCCAACTTTCCTCTTGTGATTGAGTTCTAGTTTCAAAGCATTGTTGTATGAAAATAGGCAGGGAATGATCCCAATCTTTTGGTACCGGTTGAGACCTGATTTATGACCTAGGATGTGATCGATTCTGGAGAATGTTCCATGGGCACTAGAGAAGAATGTGTATTCCGTTGCTTTGGGATGGAATGTTCTGAATATGTCTGTGAAGTCCATTTGGTCCAGTGTGTCATTTAAAGTCTTTATTTCCTTGTTGATCCTTTGCTTAGATGATCTGTCCATTTCAGTGAGTGGGGTGTTAAAGTCCCCCACTATTATAGTATTGTTGTCAATGTGTTTCTTTGCTTTTGTTATTAATTGCCTTATATAATTGGCTGCTCCCATGATAGGCGCATAGATATTTACAATTGTTAGATCTTCTTGTTGGATAGACCCTTTAAGTAGGATAGAGTGTCCTTCCTCATCTCTTATTACAGTCTTTGGTTTAAAATCTAATTTGTCTGATATAAGGATTGCCACCCCAGCTTTCTTTTGGTGTCCATTAGCATGGTAAATGGTTTTCCACCCCCTCACTTTCAATCTGGAGGTGTCTTTGGGTCTAAAATGAGTCTCTTGCAGACAGCATATCAATGGGTCTTGTTTTTTAATCCAATCTGATAGCCTGTGTCTTTTGATTGGGGCATTTAGCCCATTTACATTCAGGGTAACTATTGAAAGATATGAATTTAGTGCCATTGTATTGCCTGTAAGGTGACTGTTACTGTATATTGTCTGTGTTCCTTTCTGGTCTATGTTGCTTTTAGGCTCTCTCTTTGCTTAGAGGACCCCTTTCAATATTTGTTGTAGGGCTGGTTTCGTGTTTGCAAATTCCTTTAGTTTTTGTTTGTCCTGGAAGCTTTTTATCTCTCCTTCTATTTTCAATGACAGCCTAGCTGGATATAGTATTCTTGGCTGCATATTTTTCTCATTTAGTGCTCTGAATATGCCCTGCCAGTCCTTTCTGGCCTGCCAGGTCTCTCTGGATAGGTCTGTTGCCAATCTAATGTTTCTACCATTGTAGGTTACAGATTTCTTCTCCCAAGCTGCTTTCAGGATTTTCTCTTTGTCTCTGAGACTCATAAGTTTTACTATTCGATGTCGGGGTGTTGACCTATTTTTATTGATTTTGAGAGGGGTTCTCTGTGCTTCCTGGATTTTGATGCCTTTTTCCTTCCCCAAATTAGGGAAGTTCCCTGCTATAATTTGCTCCAATATACCTTCTGCCCCTCTCTCTGTTTCTTCTTCTTCTGAGATCCCAATTATTCTAATGTTGTTTCGTCTTATGGTATTGCTTATCTCTCGAATTCTGCCCTTGTGATCCAGTAGTGGTTTATCTCTCTTTTTCTCAGCTTCTTTATTTTCCATCATTTGGTCTTCTATATCACTGATTCTCTCTTCTGCCACATTTATCCTAGCAGTTAGCGCCCCCATATTTGTTTGCACCTCATTAATAGTCTTTTTGATCTTGACCTGGTTAGATTTTAGTTCTTTTATTTCTCCAGAAAGGGCTTCTCTAATAACTTCCATGTTTTTTTCAAGTCCATCTAGTATCTTTAAAGTGATGATTCTGAACTCTAGTCTGACATCGTACTAATGTTCGTATTGAGTAGGTCCCTGGCAGTAGGTACTACCTCTTGTTCTTTTTGTTGAGGTGATTTTTTCCATCTTGTCATTTTGTCCAGTGTAGAATAGATGAATGAGAGAACAAAATGCTAACAGGGTAACAATGTCCCCAGAAAATATATTCTAAACAAATCAGAAAAGACCTGAAGCAGGCAGAAAAGAAAGGGAAAGAGAGAAAAAAGAAAAAGAAAAAAAGAAAAAAGAAAAAGATAAAAACAAACAAAAACAGAACAAAAGAAAAAAACAGAATATGATCAGATATGTTCAGGCTGGTGCATAGATCAGTGCCACACACTAGATTTTGGGTGTATTTTGGTCTGTTAGAAGAAAGTGCCTCCCAAAATTTTAAAGAAAGAAAAACTTATATATGTACAAAAATAAGGGTTGATATGATGAAGGGATGGAATATGACTGTAAAGATAAAAATTATAAAAAAATTATAAAAGGAATTGATAAAAAGTTGTTTGAAAAAAGAAAGATGAGGATTTTAAAAAAAAAGAAAAAAAAAAGGGAGAGAATGTGATCAGGCAGGAGAGTAGAACAAAACCATACACTAGAGATTTAGGGTACATTTTGATCTGTTAGAAGAAACTATCTAAAAATTTTAAAGAGAGAACAAATTATATATATTTGCCAAAAATACAGGTAACTACTATGAAGGGATAGAATATGACTCTAAAAATGAAAAATAAAAAAAAATTTTTTAAAGGGATTCATAAGATGTTGGTTGAAAAAGGGAAAACGAAAAATTCAAAAAAAAAAAAAAGACAGTTAAAAATAATTAACTTTGAAAGACTAAAGAATCATGGTAAAAATACCATGGATTCTATGAGCTGTATTCCCCTAGCGCTGGAATTCTGCCGTTCTCATTGATGGGTAAACTTGGTCTTGGCTGGCTTTACTCGCTGATCTTCTGGGGGAGGGGCCTGTTGCTGTGGTTCCCAAATGTCTTGGTCAGGTTCCCACCGCCTGAGGTGGAATTGCCCCACCCTTTACCCATCCGGGCTAAGTAATCTGCTCGGGTTTGCTCTCGGGAGCTTTTGTTCCCTGCAAGCTTCCCGTACAGCTTTGGAGGCCGAGAGTGAAAATGGTGGCCTCCCAATCTCCGCCCTGGAGGAGGCAAGAACTCGGGGCCCCACTTCTCAGTGAGCCCCCAGAGAAAAGCAGTCAGTCACTCCCGTCTCCCCAGTCTCCGGCCGCACTCCGTGCTCACCTGGCCTGTGACCGAGCATTTCTATCTCGGGCACCCGGCTCGGTGTGGAGTCTCCAAACCCAGCAGATCCCTGCGGTGCGCTCCCGCTCCACTCCTCCTAGGGGAGGAAGGGGAGTCTCCCCGGATCTGCCACTTGTTGGGTCCCTGCTGGAGGAGCAGTGGCCCGACTGTGCCACGGATCACGGTTTATGGCAACCCTGAGGTGAGAGCCTGCGCCTTGGCTCCATCTCTGCAGCTGGCTTCCCCACTCCGATACCTGGGAGCTCCACCGCACTCAGGCACCCCTAGTCTTTCTGTGACCCCGAGGGTCTTGAGACCACACTGTCCCGCGAGGGTTCCACCCCCTCCCCCATTTAGCCACTGGAGTGACGTCCCTCAGCAGAGCCGACTTCTGAAAGTTCCGATTTTGTGCTCTGCGGCTCTATCACTTGCCAGAAGTGGCCCACGGAGGCCCCCTCCCCCGCCATCTATCCTCCCGAATATCACCTCGGATTCACTTCTCCGCACATCCTACCTTCCAGAAATTGGTCGCTTTTCTGTTCAGAGAGTTGTTGCTATTCTTTTCTTCGATCTCCTGTTGAGTTCGTAGGTGTTCAGAATGGTTTGATCCCTATCCAGCTGAATTCCTGGGACCAGACGAAATCCAGGTCTTCTACTCCTCCGCCATCTTGCTCCGCCCCTACATAGTTAGTTTTTGATGTAGTGTTCAATGATTCTTTAGTTAAGTATAACAGCCAGTGCTCATCACAACACGTGCCCTCCTCAATACCCATCACCCGGGTACCCCATCCCCCACCCCCTCCCTTCTGAAACTCTCAGTTTGTTTCCTGGAGTCCAGAGTCTCTCATGGTTCGTCTCCCCCTTCAGTTTCCCCCCCTTCAGATTTCCCTCCTTTCCCCTATGGTCCTCCGTGTTATTGCTTATGTTTCACCTATGAGTGAAACCATATAATTGTCTTTCTCTGCTTGACTTATTTCACTTAGCATAATCCCCTCCAGTTCCATCCATGTCAATGCAAATGGTGGGTATTTATCGTTTCTGATGACTATATAATATTCCATTGTATATATGGACCACATCTTCTTTATCCATTCATCTGTTGAAAGGCATCTCGGCTCCTTCCAGTCTGGCTATTGTGGACATGCCTGGCCTTTCCTATGAGAGCTGCCAAATAGGAACTTATCCAACTGACTACTTCAGTGAAAACAGCAAATATGCCGCAATAACTGCCAAAATAGGTACAGAGAGCCACCAGTCCATAGTGAGAGATATGCATGAGAATGGGGTCATTAGCCCCACCATCTCATCCTTTCATAGCTGCATCTGAGCAGTCTTAAAACTGGCCGCCAATTAATGGAGATGAACAATTGACTATCAAAATTTGAATGCCATCAAAGCTCCCACTCCCAGTATTCTAGGGATGATAGAAGACATTCAAAAATCTCAGGGCCTCTACTTTGCTGTCCTAGATCTAGTCAATGTGTTTTACTTACAACCTCAATTTGTTTTTAGTTTCAAGAGCACCCAGTATATCTTTAGTTTGGCTGCCCATGGATTTTCTAAAGAGCCCTGCCACTGCACATAACTTGTGCAGACAAGATCTAAATTTACTCAAATTAGCTTGCTGCCACCTTTGACATTATATAGATGGCATTCTACCATGGGGGCCTTCTGAAGATGCCATTCAGGAAGATTTATACCTAGTGACAAATTATTACCCTAAATAAGATACAAAGAGCAGCGACTTCTGTCAAATTTTTGGCATAGTATGGTCAGCTAAGGGCCAAGAAATTACTTTTAGTATAAGATATCAGGTCCTCACAAACAAGTTTCCCACTACACTACAGCAAGTACAGCACATATTAGGTCTCTTTACCTTTTGGAGGAAACAAATTCTAAACTTATTTATTCTACTTAAGCCTACTTATGGTTTTACACATGTCAGCATCTTTCCTTTGAGGAGAACCTTGACCAACTGCTTTGTGGCTGGCCCCAGTGAGCCATACGGTAGCCCCTGCCCTTAGTCCTCTGGGCTCAGATTTCTGAGTTGAATCAGTAGATGCTTCTGATTATGCCTCATAGATTTTTCAGACTAAGCACTTCTCTACTTGGCTGCCCATGGCGTTCTGAACCAAATGTCTTCTCCAAAAAGCAGTCTGGTACCTACCACTAGAATGTCAAATTTTGGCAGCTGTTACGCCTCTTTTAGAAAAAGAGATACTAGTGGGCTCACAGCCTGTGCTGCTTTGCACGCAAGTCTCCATTGTGCTTTGGCTCAAGGATTCAACCCAGCAGAAGCCTGGCACAGCCACTGAGCCTTCACTGTTAAAATGGGAATGATACCTTCAGGAAAGTGCTGGACCTGAAGTCAAGGGCCTTTCAGATTATAGGAGGATGTGGCTTCTCCCATGCTCGGCCCCTTGTCCACTGACCCAGAGGTGCAGCTAATGGCACCCCCACTGCTGGCCCCTCAGCTGTTCGGGCGGGTGGGGGAGGGGCTTGGTATCAACTGTCTGACATGGAAAGAGTTGTTCTTGTTGGTTGGCAGTACCACCACCTTACACAGTGCAGCCCTGCTGGAAAGCCATAGCATAGCATCCTGCTAGGGGTCCATCACTAGTTAAGTAGGGCTCTCCTGGCGCTGTCCAACTAGGAGAATTGGTGGCAATGTGACTGTCTCTACAAAAGGCCATAACAAGAGACTCCTGAGGACAAATATTTTTACTGACTTCTGGGCAGTAGTCAATGGCTCACAGTCTGGTTGGAACAATGACAAAAGAAAGCCTTTCTGGGGTGCCTTCATTTGGAAAAAAAGTATCCAACTCACACATGCCAATTGTGGTCATTTATGTCTCTGCATACATATGTCAACAAATACCAGAAGCACATTATAACATTGCTGACTGCTTATTCAAATTACATGCCTGTTCCAAGACCCCACCTCTCAGACTACTAGACACAACTATTCCTCCAGAGATGCCATACCCACTAGCAGAATGGGCCCATATCAGGCCATAGGGGAACAAAAGGACACACTGATAGGACACACAGGTGTGCACTCCCCTACCCTGGCTCCAGCCAGAGTTGTTTTAGATCATTACTCCCTTTGTTCTCAAACAAAATTCTGGAAGGCTCCCAGTTTGGAGATAGGTGCCTCAGGGCAACAAACCCTAGTCTATATGGCACATTGATTTCATCAGGCTACTGCTGCCCTCTGCTGGACTTAGTGGGTATGCAACCACTATCATCACTTGACTGGACTCCAGCTGGCTGCTCTTTGCAGAAAGAAACCCTGTTTCTAATCATGTAATCTTCTTAACTAGACATGTGCTAATCTCCATTGGCCCACCAGGTATTATAAATTCAGATCAAGGTACCCATTTCACTTCCCAAGCTGTTTGGCCATGAGCTCTAGACCATGGAAACTTGTAGAGTTTCCCCCTAACTAACTTATCAGCCCCAAGCGGCTGGACTTCAAGAGAGGCACAATGGCCTATTCAAAGATGTGTTCCTCAAATTTTTAAACAATAAGTTGGCGTGAGCCAAGCTACTCATGCTGTTTGACAAGGTCCAAGTATGGGGGACGATCCTGAAAACAGGAGACTCCACAGCTGGCTCCTGCTATTCTCTTTCATTTTGTTTATGGCAATCTTTATAATTGTGGGAATATTTCTGGGCTGGCTCCTGCTATTCTCTTTCATTTTGTTTATGGCAATCTTTATAATTGTGGGAATATTTCTGGGGTTTCATGATAAAGTGACTACTCATCTTAGTTACGCCTATCTAAGCAATCATAATGAAACTAATTCCATGAAGAATTAGTTTCTATAGAACAAGATAACAAAATGGTCACGCTCTGTCTAGCACCTTTCTCTTTGCGTACTGATTTTTAGTTTTAGCGAAAGTCAATAAGCGGAAATCAATAAAGGTCATGTTAATCATTACAAAGGAAAAATGAAAGAAGGCTATGGCTGTAATCCAGAAAATGATCTAAGATTTGGAAAAACAAAAATATCCTAACATATAAATAAAGTTCCTCTGAGGCTGTCAGGAGGAGATGCTTGCAACCTGATCCTGTGTCTGTGTCTCCTCATTCGCCGACGCCGTCCTTTCCTACGAGAGACCCACCCCGACTGGAGCTGGACTCTGGCAATAAGTGGTCCTCAAATGGACAGAAATTTTATCCCAAGCTCTAATACTGCTAAATTCCCAGCCCTCAGGTCTCCAAACCCTCACACAAACTACCAGTTTTCTCCAAATACTTCCCTACTGGCTACTTATAGTGAAGGCCCACTCCTTTGACCTTAAAGAGGATGCAATTCACATCTGCTCATGAAATGGATTTTTTCCCTTATCATTTTGATTTTAATTTTTTTATTTAAATTCAATTTAATTAACATATACTGTATTATTAGTTTCAGAGTAGAATTTAGTGATTCTTCAGTTGTATATAACACCCAGTGCTCATTACATCAAGTGCCCTCCTTATGCCCATCACCCAGTTACCCCATCCCCCACCCACCTCCCCTCCAGCGACCTTGTTTGTTTCCTAGAGTTCATCATCTCTTATGGTTTGCCTCCCTCTCTTTTTCCTCTTATTTTACTTTTCCTTCCTTTCCCCTATGTTCATCTGTTTTGTTTCTTAAATTCCACATATGAGTGAGAGCGTATGGTATTTGTCTTTCTCTGACTGACTTATTTCACTTAGCATAATACCCTCTAGTTTCATCCGTGTTGTTGCCAATGGCAAGATTTCATTCATTTTGATGGCTGAATAATAGTCCCTTGTATGTATATACTACATTTTCTTTACCCATTCATCTGTTGATGGACATCTGGGCTCTTTCCACAGTTTGGCTATTGTGGACACTGCTTCTATAAACATTGGGATGCCTGTGCCCCTTTGAATCACTGTTTGTATCCTTAGATAAATACTTAGTAGTGCAATTGCTGGGTTGTAGAGTAGCTCTATTTTCAACTTTTTGAGGAACCTCCATACTGCGGCCACTCTGGAAAACAGTATGGACTTTTTTTTATCATCTCAATATCTTCTATATGTTAGGGACCCAATCAAGGGCAGATTGTGCAATATGATCCTCTTATAATAGAGAGCCCAAGAAACAAATCCCTACAAAAGTGCTTAGAGATCATGATTATACAGGTTTCCTCAGCCCATATATGATGGCTCAGTACCAGCAGTGAAGCTAAGGCCACCAAATCTGCCTCTTATCTTATTTATCTGGGTCATAAATTCTGGTTAATTAAACCAAATTTGTCAAAAGTTTTACAGGAGATTTAAATTATAGCTTCAGGACCCACAAACGGAACTGTGTGGATCTGAGAGAGAGGAAAAGAGACCCTCTACTTAGTGGGTGCCAGTCACATTAGAAAAGGAAATCCACAAAGGAACCCTGGAATCCACAATCAGAGGAGGAGGTCCAGGCCTCTAGCCACCTTAGAGAAGGAGGTAAAGGATCTCTTGGTCTTAAGCAACCAGAATCTGCCTTTGTTCAGCAACCAGATTGTTTGCCCCCAAAAAAACCCTGCAAGGTAGTCAAATTCATGTACCTATTTTGTTGTGGCAGCTACTCTTACAGTGGAAAGTTTGGATAATAGGATTGCCAGTGGACCCCTTGGACCTAATCCTGTCCTGGGAGATGTGCTGGAATAAAATCAGCCAGGTGCACTTCTGCACCACAGGATGGCTAAGTACCAGGTACTGGCAGACTCTGTTAGGTGCTCACCTCCCTTTACATTAAATGGTTCCAATGGAAGCAATGCTTAAATGAGTCACTCCCTCCTTATTCTACACCTGAAATTGTATCCTGAGAGAATAATGTTACCAAATCATTCCCATATGGCTGGCAGACTTGTACTCTAAAGATTGTACTTTACTTTGATGGGGTAATCTCTGATTGTAAAACTGCCATCCACAAAATATCTCTACAATTAGCCATCAATGTGCTCACAATCTATATGCATTATGGATGGGGCCACAAGCAACTGGTCCTTTGCAAGGTGCACCCCTAATGATCTGATGGAGCTCACTGAGATCTGCTCAACTGGCTATAGACCCCATACTTGCAGTTCCATCCTGAGCCAGGCTTCTAGCAAATATATTCAGAATTTAACACCAATCAAGAATACCCTTTGTAAATCCTACCCTTTGTAAATCTCCACTGGGAAGTCCACCTTCCATCAGGCTGGGCTCTTTCACCCCCAAGCACAGTAACTCTTCAGACAATGTTGCCCCTACTCAAGTAAGTGACAAAAGACAATACACCCCAACCTGACTGGACATTGGAATTACCTCCCCTCATACTCTTCTGTACCAGGAAGGAAAAGACTGTCAACCTCAAGACCAAATTGCAAAAATGCCTCCATTTGATCAACTTTGGCAACCCTATAGAGTCCTATTTATCTAAAATAGCTATATGCTTGTTGCATGAACCCTACCTCTATCAAAATGATTGCTAAACTGTGAATAATTTGCCAGATGACCGCTGGTCAGCACCAGATATCATTTCACCTTTATGACAAGATGAACAATATATTCTAACCTACACTAGCCACGGTAAGATACTTCCTTGTAACATCCTTAGCTTGACCTTCCTATACCTTATGGTCAGGGACTTCTTGCTACTGTGCTTGCTGTTCAGAGTACTAGATTACAGCTTTTGCTTTCTGCCCCATGCATCCATGACAGACTCTTTCCCTCATTATTTCCACCACTGCCAGTACCACCTTCATACCCCAAAGTGCCACTTCCACTCCTCTCCACATCTTATCCATAAGTCTTTCCTTGTTGTACACCATGACCCTGCCCCAAACCACAGCTAAGTAGGCTGGATTGACATAGAAAATATACTTATACAAACCTGTGAGATAGCAGCCTAGGCCTTGCAAGTGAAACCATGTCAGATCTGTCCCCATGCAGGGCTGACCTACAGCCCCATGTCACTGTCTGTCCCGCTGTTCTTCTTAGTGGCCAGACTTTGTGCTAATTCCCTCCAAAGCACCCCAAGCCTCCTTTAGACTAGACCAAATCCCTAATCTATAACTCAAGTAGGGCACCCTGTGGGTAAGCACAAAATTAACCACCCATGGAGTAACTTTCTACCACCTATACTTGAATACAAAGATTGGACCTCACCCTGTACACTCACTGACCCTTAATGGTAAATAATGCCTCATTTGGATTCTATTGGGGAACTGACTCAAGGGTGCAAGAGCCACATGACCCACCCCCATTCACAAGCTGTCCACAGAGATGACCCCTATCTTTGCAGTGTTTTACTTTTACTATTCTTGCCACCCATTACCCTCCTGTCACCTCACCTTGGAGATATTTCATACTATTCAAAAAGGGATTTTTGAAATCCTTATGCTACTGGCACTGGCCATCATCACTGGACTGGCAGGTATAGGAACAAGTGCTACCACCTTAGCCCAACATGATCAAATATTAAAAGCCATTCAGAAATTATCAGCCGCTCTAACCAACCACACACAGACACCACACTATATTCTGAGTCTGACATAGCAACGGCATGGCTCACTAGCACAAATGATGATGGGTAATCATCTGGTGTTTGATTTCCTATTGAATGGGATGGAATCTGCTCTATATAGGGCCTCTCTTGCTGCATCTACATTAACAACTGAAGACAAATATAGGCCAGCCTCCAGAAGATATCTCAGGATATACAGGTCATGCATAATATACTTAAAATATTTCAACAAATTCCCACACTCTCCAAGATCCCCAGTTTTTTCTCATGGCTCTTGCTGTCCACCTGGGGGCAATGCCAAGAATGAGATTTCAAATAGTAGTGAGTCTATTCATTAGAGCTTTCACTATTATTATCTTGGTTAAATATAGTTTACAATGACTTTGAAAACAATGTATTATATCCTTTAACTCATCTGCTACACAAGTGGTTGCTATTCCTGATGGCGAGGCATTACAGGGTAGACTGTTGAGAGTTTAGCTCAGCTCCTCCATGGCATTGCTGCCTTGACATACATTTTGTGTGGCCTGAAGTGTTGTGAGCTGACATTATCCCTTCTCATGCAAGCATGTGCCCTACTTACCAATCTGCAGAGTCACAAGTAAATGCAAGGTCCTTATATGATTCTCCCAACAGCCCTTGTGATCAACAGTCCCCTTTGCTTCCCAGGGCCTTCTCCTTTTTATAGCTTTTAGATAAGACCTCTGGGAAACTTACTAAAACCCTGCTCTTTTTAGTTTGAATTTACTGATCCAGCCTTTGCCCAAAAAACCAAAGCCCTCCCTCCATGGACCCAGGTAAAGGCATGAGCCCCAAATCTTGCCATTTTCTTTCTCTGCCTGCACCCTGCCTTGACCTCCCCACATAGGCCCTTGAGGTATGCTGTGTGTAAATCCTCCAGGACCCATGAGTAATAAACTTTTCTATTTTTCTTTCAGAGCCCTTTGTTAAACCGTGGTTCACCATCCAATACTTCAGGGCTCTACTTAACCAATGTTATTTTAGTAGTCACAGCAATGACTATAATTTTTATGACTTTTTGCTTGAAATATTGCTAGTTCTTTAATATTTTATTTTTCAGATTTTTAAAAAAACCCTTTTTCTCTTTTATTTAAGCTATCTATATCTTATAGCAATGTTATAGATTACACCTTTATAAGCAAACATTGAATCATTTATCTTTTTCTTCCTGACCCCTTCAGAACTCAGAAACTCTTTTTTTTTTTTTTTTTTGGAGGTGTATAGTAATTTATTTTTTCTTTTTTGATTTAAGCACTGTGAATTGTGTAAGACTGATGAATCACAGACCTGTACCCCTGAAACAAATAATACATTTTATGTTAATAAAAATTTAGTTAAAAAAAAAGAAAAAAATAAATTCAATTAGCCAACATACCATACATCATTAGTTTTTGATGTAGTGTTCATTGATTCATTGGTTGTGTATAACACCCAGAACTCAGAAACTCTTATTAAATATTCTTATTTCTGTGGTATTATAGCTATTGTATAAGTTATGAACAGGCCCATTAGGTGACCCACCTCAAAATACCAATAAACCCAAGCTGACCAATGGGTTACTTACACAAAGACACAGGTATAAAGGAAAATTCCATTTATTCCCATGCCTCCTCACCTCCCTGCTTAACAATAGCCCCCCACCACTGCCTCCTGGCCGACATTCTCTGCTTTGCTGTCCTGCCCGCCATGTTCTTGCAGTGTATTCAATAAATTTCTATCTCCTTTGTTCTGTCTTGAGTGAATTCTTTCGCCCACCAGGCCTCCACCCGATGGGATTGCCCCACATTTGGTGGCCCCTATGAGGAGACTTTGCCAGCCTGGGGTTCTCCCCAGATTCTCTGGAATTTCTTGGGACTTTCCCTGGGTGGACCAACTCTAGTCCTCCTTGGGGAACTGACAACCTCCAGCAGAGGTTACTCCTCTGCAAGGATCAGAAGCCCCAGGGGGACCTGCCTGACCTCCCTTGCCTGAAAGGGTAAGGGATTTATTCACCTTTTGCCCTTCAGAGGGACCCTTCCTTCCCTATCATTTCTCTTTTTGCCTTCAGCAACCTAACCCTAGTAACCCTCGGACAACTGAAGATCTCTGGCCAGGGTGACTCTCTGATGTGGTCTGAAGGTCTGAGAGGAAAAACAAGTTGTGATGTAGTTTTTTTTTTTTTTTTTTTTTTTCAATGTTAGCGTGGTGGTGAGGTTGGTGAGGGCCGGAGCTGATGGCCAAGAAATAATCCTTGAGATGACTTCAGTGTAAAATGGTGATTTTATTAAAGCACGGGGACAGGACCCATGGACAGAAAGAGCCGAGGCTGCTGCAGCCTGCTGCTCCCTACTGCCCTGGGATTGTGAGGAGCAAGTGATTATATACCTTGGGGTTGGGAGAAATAAAGATAAGGAAGTTCCAAAAGGACCTTCATATGCTAAAGAAGACTCAGGACCTTGGAGGGATGTTATAATTTGCCTATCTCAATTATTTGTCAATAGGCTGCAGGTTATAAGGACATTTAATTTCATCTACATTTCCTTGTGCCTTTGTTTCCCACGTCAGTTGGACTGTCTGGGCTTGTGAGGGTGAAGGACCCCTTTCCTTTGCTCTCTCACTCCATCCCCTGAGGTCTGTTCCCAACCCGTGGCACAGCTGGCGGTGGCAAATCCGCACACATTTCAGATTGGGTTGGGACCCTTTCCTGAAACTGGCTGACTCAGTCACCTTATTTCTTCCCACTCTCTCCACTTTTTCCTTTGATCCCATGGATCCAGCCACCACCTTTGTGTCAGGACTTTTTCTCCATCACTGCTGGTGGTTCTTGGTCATGCTGCTTCGAAGAATGAAGAAGTAGACCAGACAGTGTGGTGGGCAGCAAAGCAAGGTTTCTTGGGTGATAGCAACGTGGTAGTACAAAGTCCCCAAGGAGGGAGGGGACCCGAAAGAGTTGTCACCAGAGTTTCTAAGTCTACGGGTTTTTATGGGCTTATTGGCAGGCTGTTTTAATCTGATTAACCCTCCCTGCACCTGCCATCCAATTAGTTTTTTGTCACCTATCTATCATGTGGTAAAGAGGGGAGGGCTCCTTCCAGGGTGGTGTAATATCCTTTTAAGGGTGGTTTCCTCTTAGGGCGGAGGCCCCTTGTTCCTGCCCACCTGCCTTCCAACTATCCTTCATCACTTTGATCTATAGGCAAACATGCACGTTCCCATGTGTTTGAGTGGGGTTCCCCCCACCTCTTTCTGACCCAGTTCTGCCACCCAGTGTCCCTCTTTCCCTGTTGCAGGGGATGCCCCAACAGGAAGTACCCCCACTATTTACCATGACTCTCTCCATGGTGGGTCACCCCAGAAGAGTTAGTCACCCTGTAAAAGGTCCCATTCTTTTTAGTTCAGGAGGATGCCCTGACTGAATTCAGGACCACCAGTTGGAGTCCCATTCCCCTTGACAGGATGCCCCTTTGGGAATCAGCAGCTGGTCTTTCCCACTAAGGGACAACCCCCTCTCTGTTCCTTGGGACAAATCCCTCTATTCCTTCACACTCACCCTGGGACTATATTCTTTCTTTATTTCTTTTTTGAGAGAGAGAGAGAGCATGTATGTGCAGGGGCTTTTGGGGGGGGGAAGGGAGAGAGAGAATCTTAAGCAGGCTCCACACCTAGTGTGGAGCCCCAGGCAGGGCTCATCTCATGACCTTGAGATCATGAGCAAGCCAAAACCCTGCAGATCCCCTTCCCCACACTTCTGGATACAGCCTTCAAGGTCTTCAATAACAGAGAGGTAGCCTTGAGGGCTGAAAGGGATCAGAGAAATAAGCAGCAAGCCCAATATATTGCTGCAGCTATGGCTAGCTCCCTGCCCTTCTCTGGGTCCACACAAGGGCAAAAGCCATTAAAGGTATAAGCCGCTAAGGCTCCCCATGCTCCAGGAGCTCCTCAAGGCTGCTTCTGTTGTTAGCAATTGGAACATCTGGCCTGGGAGTGTCAAAGACCCCCTCTGTCAGGTCCTTGTCCGGCCTGCAAACAACCAGGGTATTGGAAATGAGACTGCCCCTCCTTCCCATGCATGGGAGGATCATCCGAGGCCCAAAAGCCCCAAGCCCAGGCTGTCCAGGGAATCAACAGCCTCAGGCCAAAGCCACTTCAGGAAATCAGCAGCTGCCCTTAACTCTGTACCTTGATTAGAGGAACCAATGGAGCAGGGGAGGATGATTTCTTCTCCTTTGGCTGATGGGGCCCAGACGCTGGGCAGGCCCCCATGTCCTTGATCTCAAAGGGAGAACTTTGGGTAAACTTGGATGTGGCAGGAGACAAAATTAAATTTCTAATGATGAAGGATAGTTGGAAGAAAGGCAGGCAGGACACGCGGCTCCCACCCTAAGAGGAGACCACCCTTAAAAAGGATTTTACACCACCCTGGAAGGATCCCTCCACCCTTTCCCATGTGATAGGTAGATGACAAAAACCCAGTCAGATGACAGGCAAATGAAGGATTAATCAGATTAAAACAGCCTGCCAACAAGCCCATAAAAAACCCTAGACTTAGAAACTCTGGTGGTAAACTTCTCAGGTCCCCTCCCTCTTTAGGAGCTTTGTACTATCACTCAGTAAACTTTATTATTGCTCAATAAACTTTACTTTGCTGCTCACCACACTTCATCTGGTCTACCTCTTCATTCTTCGAAGCAGCATGACCAAGAACCATGGGCACCGATGGAGAAGAAATCCTCTAACACTAATAGATATGGGAGCTACTTATTCCACCCTTATAAAATACTCAGGTGTTATCTTTCAGTCCTCAATTCTCATCACCAGCATGGATAGGAACCCAAAGAAGAGACATTTCACTTACCCTTTAATTTGTTCTTTGGGTGACAATACCTTACCCACTCCTTTCTTGTTTTACCAATTGCCCCACTCCATTACTTAGAAGGGACATAATGACAAAGGTACAAACTAATATTTGCCTTTCTGAGATTGACCACCCCTTGCTGGCATTTTTGTCTTCTGAGCTCCAGGCCCCTTCAAACATCAAGGTCTCCATTTTTCAACTGGTGCCCCCTCAAGGTATGGGACACCACTGTTCTGGGGTGTTCTCTATCAGCACCCCTATAAGGATACAACTGAAAGATCCTCATTTCATCTCCAGAAAAATCCCAGGACCCCTTATGTCCAGAGGGCAGGCAGGGACTACACAGCCAATCATACAAAAATTCTTAGAAGCAGGACTTTTGCACCCCTGCAATTTACCTTGTAATACCCCTATCTTGGCAATAAAAAGTCTGATGGCTCATACAGAATGGTACAGGACCTAAGAGCTATCAACGAGGCTGTTATTCCTATTCACCCAATTGTTTCTAACCATTTATCCTCTTAGGACAGATCCCCTCAGACACTCTGGTATACTGTGCTAGATCTAAAAGCTGTTTTCTTCTGCATCCCAGTGCACCCAGATTCCCAGTTCCTCTTTGCCTTTGAGTGGCAGGACCCCTCCACCCAGGTTACTCAACAACTAACTTGGACTATCCTCCCTCAGAGCTTTAGGGACAGTCCACATTTATTTGGACAGGCCCCAGCCAAGGATTTGTCCACCCTTCAGCTCCCCAGAGTCACTGCCTTACTTTAATATGTTGATGATTTACTTATCTGCATCCCCAATGAGAACACCTCCAACACAAATATAATCCGGTGCTTTGGAGCTTGGCCTTCTGTGGCTATAAGGTCTCCCCTTCAAAGGCCCAAATTTTCTCTCAGAAAGTTCAGTTCCTGACTATATTAGTCCCAGGGATAGTCCCTGGGACTAAGAGCCTCTCTGACCACCATAAGGGTCTCATTTGAAATATTAAAACTCCCTCTACAAAACAGCAGCTGCATTCCTTTTTGGATATGGCTGGGTTTTGTAAAATGTGGATACTCCAATTTGGATTAATAACAAAGCCTCTTTATAAGGCCCTGAGGGGACCTGAGGAAGAGCCTTTGGAGTAGGACCCTGAAATGACAAAAGCTTTTGGGGTCCGCAAACAGGCATTTACAATGGCCCCAGATTTAGCTCTGCTAGACCTCCAGAAGTCCTTCTCCTTATATGTGCTTAAAAGAAGGAGAGTGACCCTTTGCTTCTTGATCCAAATGTTGGGACATTCCCAATGTCTGGTCACATACCTAAGAATCTAAATTCTGTGGTGCAGGGATGGCCTCCTTGCCTCTAAGCACTGGTGCCCATGGCCCTTCTGATAGAATAAGCCTCTAAATTAACCTTGGGACAAGGCATAACTGTTTATATACCCCATCAGGTATTGGATACCCTAAATTCTAGGGCATTTCATTGGATCTCCAATAGTAGAACTACAAAATAGCAAACCCTTTAATTAGAAACACCTGAACTAAATATTCAGCCATGTCAGACCCCAAATCCTGCCACCTTCTGCCAGATCTCACAACAAATGCCCCATTGGAACATTCTTGCCTAAAAACCATAGATTTGACTTGTAGTGCCAGGCCAGATCTCCAGGATACACCTCTAGATAACCAAGAGGCTATATAATTCACAGATGGCAGCAGCTTCATAGTAGAAGGAGTGCAGGTCTCCAGGTATGCTATTAGCTTAACCAAAGTCATTGAGTCTGGACCTCTGCCAGGTGCCACTGCCTCAGCACAAAAGGCAGAATTAATTGCTCTTGCCCAAGCCTTCCAACTGGGCACAAAAATGGAACTAAACATATATACCTATTCAGCCTATGCCTTCCACATGGTCTATGCCTGTGCTGCTACTTGGGGAGAGAGGGGCCTCCTCACAGCCAAAATCTGCCAGTTAAACATGCCTCTGAGACTTTGGCCTTGCTAGAGGCAGTCATGCTCCCTGCCCAAATAGCTATTATTCATTGCAAGGCTCATCAAAAGGATAATGACTTGGTCTCGGTTGGAAGCAACAGAGCTGACAGATAAGCAAAGGCTTCAGGCCTCTCTGGTTCCCCATCTAAATCCTTTTTCCCCACAATATACTCAGGAAGAAACCCAAAAGCGTTGAAAAAAGGGCTTTTTCCATACTCCAGAGGGTTGGCTGCAAGACCCGAATAATAAACCGTCACTCCCGGGAATGTTACAATAGAAATTTCTTAATAACTTATATCTGTAACCCATCTCAGGGTGAAGGCCCTTCAAGACCTAGTGCGATCTCTTTTCTTTGGCAAGGACATTCCCCCAACTCTGTTGGCTATATCCCAGGTGTGTTTTACCTATTGTCACATCAACATGGAGGGGGCCCATGAACCTTCCCCCACTTCTTCAACTTATCCAAAGACAATGGACTCTACCAGGGAAGGATTGACAGATAGATTTTATCCACATGCCTCCCTGAAAGGGACTCAGGTATCTATTGGTCTTTGTAGACACCTTTACAAGATGGATTGAAGCCTTTCCCACTAAAACAGAGAGGGATTCAGAGGTCACCACTGCTCTTCTCCATCACAACCTTCCCGATTTGGGTTTCCCCACACCTTAGAGTCAGGCAATGGCTCTGCTTTTGTATCTCAAATAACACAAGGAGTTAGCAAAATCCTCCAGATGGAAATCACCTGCATGCAGCTTGGCATCCACAGTCCTCAGGGAAAGTTGGGTGCCAACCAAACCATAAAAGGATTCTCAGAAAAATTATGCATGAAACTCACTCTTGGCCAACCCTCCTTCCCCTTGCATTAAGGTCACATATCACTCCAAACTCCACAACCCATCTTGTCCATTTGAGGTTCTTTATGGAAGACCTTTCCTCCAGACAGGTCTTTTATTAGACCCCAAAAGCCACTATCTCACACAGTATGTTATATCCCTGGGGCAAACTATCTGTGCCATTAATGACCACCAAAAACAGTACAGTCCAAAACCTGACCCCTCTTTCTCAGGTAACATATATCCACAACTTACAGCTGGGGATTTGGTATACATTAAGACTCTTCAGGACAAAAAGCCATTAAAACATGTCTGGACTGGGCCCTACCAAGTTCTCCTGACCACTCCAACAGTGGTAAAACTTCACGACTTCTCCACATGGATCCATCTTTCCAGAATCAAGATACTCCAGGTCCAGGTGAGGAGCCCTCCACCAAGTACAGTTGTGACTGGGTTGGAGATCTACACCTGTTATTCAAACGAGACAGGTGATACACACCCAGGGGCATGGAAGCCCATGAATCTGGCCTACCACCAATCCCCACCTTCTCCCATTCAAACATTCTATGATATTATCTTAGAAAAACTCCCTAAATACTTTCCTCACAAAACTCTCATGATTTCTCCTTCCCAATCCCAAGACTTCATTCTTGGCCTTTTCCTTCAGGGTGACCTCTCTAAATTTACTTGGTCTGATATCATAACTTACCTGGAGCTGTCCCCCCCTTGATGTTCTGCTCTCACAATATAATCATCACCTCTTTTTGGTCTAATCTTTGTGTTTCTCATCGTAACTTTCTTTTGGCTTCCTCCCATGAAACACAAGGATAGTTTTCCTGGAAAGAAACCTGTTCGTGGCTATCCTTACTCCTTCCCTTCTTAGGACCCCGGGCTTCAATACTCATACTCCTAATTATTAGTCCCCCTCTCATTAATCTCTTTGTTAAATTTGTCTCATCTAGTATCCAACAATTCCATATATGAATGATGGGTCCAACAGGGATTCCAGCCCATACCTCCAAAGGGTCCCCTCCCCCTAAGTCCCATGGACCTGACCACCAAGGAATTTCACTCAAATAGCCTATCAGCATGTTAATATAATATCATACTCTGGTCTATAACTGCACAGAACCCCTCATGGACCAAAAAGTTTAGGTAGGGACATCTCTATGTCCCTCATTCAGCAGGAAGAAGCTACTGAAGATGAGACCTCCACCAAAATGCCAAAGATTTGTCATTGTTGATCAGTCAGGGAGTGATGTAGAGGCCACTTTTAGGCAATCAACTTGAACAATGGAAACCTGAGTAAGGTGTAAGGGCCCACAGTGACCTCCAACTCCCTGGCCAACTATAAACAGGCTCATTAGGTTACCTACCTCAAAATATCCATAAGCCCTAGCTGACCAATGGGTCATTAGGTACTGGACAGAGGTCCCAAAAAAAGGAAAATTCCATACATTCCAATACCTCCTCACCTTCCCGTGAAAACCCCCACCCCATCACTGCCTTGTGGCAGTCTCTGCTTTGCGGTCCTGCCCACCATTTCTTTGCAATGTATTCAATAAATTTATATCTCCTTTGTCCTTGGGTGAGTTCTTTCACCACCTGCACTACTAGGCTCCACCTGATCAGTTTGCCTCACATTTGGTGGTTCCCATCCAATCAGGATACTCCACATGGCCCTGGATGTGCTGTGTACCCTACAGGACTTAAGAGTAATAAACCTTGTTTTATCAAAATTCCCTAATAGTTGTTGCTAAAGTGCATCTTGCAGTCATAATAATAACATAAGGGCTAGCCCAGCCACAACATTGGCTATGAGTGTGGGAAATGTCTGTGGGCCACAACAGGTAGCACAGGCTTGGGTGAGTGCCCAAGGCATTTCTAGCCAATAACACTACTAAAAATAGACTGAGGACAACACAAATAATTTGACATAGCAGTGTGACGTGACTGTACTTGCAACTAAAGGGGAATGCCCTTTTGCTGTGATTGCCTTACTAACTGGCTTACCCAAGTGGGTAACACCATCTGGGAAGGCAGCACTGCTTGCTGGAGGTCCATCTCACTGCTGTGTGCTTTTGCATATTTCCTCTTCCATGTGTTGCCTGTGGTATCCATCCTAGAATGTCATTGCTGCCATAACAATTCAACAATCTCCTCAGACCATTGTAATCAAGATGATATGGTCTAATGGGATGATTAGACCACAATTATAAAGGTCTTAATTGACCATTACCATACATGAGGTACCTTTATGCCTGGGGCTAAGAAGAGCTAGCAAGGCTGGATTGGATTGCAAAGCTTTCGTTACCATCCAAGGAGAGACTTGGGCTCTCTCTATCTTAGGGACCAGGAAAATATATTCCTACAGATAAGAAGGGAGACCTCCTCTTGTGACTACTAAGTCAGTGAGTTGGTGGGACTATGCACCTTAACCTGAATGAAGTAGTCTTGTAACAGGAAACTAATGGCCTTGGAAAAGGGGAAATGCAGCAGAGGCCTGCAGTCTCTGCATCACTACTTCACTCAATGCTGTTGCACTTCATCCTCAGACCCAGTGGGATTCCAGGCCCAATCCCTGGTGTTATGTTCCTAAAGAATCAATGGAAACATGTAAATGTCCTGAACATCTTGTGCCAGCACCTTCTAAGAACCCTGAAGAGGTATAGTTTTTTGATAAATGCAGAACCCTATGAAAGCATCCTGGACATTGCTTAGTGCTGTGGCACTCTGATGTGGACAGGCTCTGGTATTAGGCGCCACAGGCTTAGAGGCTTTTCCCAGAAAGGTAGATTGGGATATCCTGCAAAGGGGGGTGGCCACCTATGACAGGGCTTACAGGGACCCACAGATTTTTTCTAGTAACAACATGTAAAGTGGTTAACATGTAAGGAGAAAGTCAGGAAGAAGAAACTGAGATCAGAACTAGACCTTGAAATATCAACCTTTCTTAAAGATTTTGTGCAGCAACAAATAGTGAAGGGAGCCAACTCTTTACTGCAGGTTTTTGAAATGATATCTGAATTGTTATTCATAACTCCTTAAATGTGTCAACTGGTCAGTATCTCTAAAATCCATAACTTTCTCAAAGATCCTTCTGGGGGGTGCCTGGGCAGCTCAGTTGGTTAAGTGTCTGCTTTCAGCTCAGGTCATGATCTCCAGGTCCTGGGATCAAGCCCCACATCGGGCTTCCAACTCGGCAGGGAGCCTGCTTCTCCTTCTCCCTCTGCCCCTCCCCCTGCCTGTGCTCTCTCTGTCTCTCTCAAATGAATAAATAAAATCTTTAAAAACAAACAAAAAATCCTTCTGGGTTTTACGCTCTTTTCCTCTGAATGCCACAGATCCTTCGCCTCCTTGACTTTCTCCTGAAGAAAGAAGAACCAGGAAGCATGCCTCATGAGGTGTCCCTGACATCAGTGGAAAGGGTGACCAGTTATGGAGGTCAAGGAGGACTCTACCGAATTTGAAGAGGGAGAAACTGTTGCTGGGTGGACTGGGGAGACCCTGGGGCCCTGAGGCCTCCACCCCGCCTGTCCCCAGCATGTCACTGGAGGATCGTGGTCTCCTGGGAAGAAATAATTCAAGGATGGACCAGACACTGTGGTTGAATGTTGCAAGTGGGAAAGTTTATTAAAGTGAAAGTACACCCTCAAGATGTGAGAGCAGGCAGGGAGACCTGTGCACAGGGTTGCACCCTGGGGCATGTGGTTCCCCCAGGAGTCCACATATATAATTTCACCCGATCCCACACTAGAGCCAGAAAGGCAATAAGCCTTATTGGCTAGAATAGCAGATACCATGGTAGACCCCAAAGATCTCTCTTTTATTGACAGTTGTTTACTAAGGGATGGAATATTTATTATTTGGAGAGGGGATTTCTTTGAGAGCAGGATTTCATACCTTTTCTCCCTTACTTGGTCAGGTTTCCAGCCTTCTTTGTCTTGGGCCTGTCTGGTTTGATCTGGCTTCTTATGGCTTGTTTTTGGAGTGCTTCCAGGATAGGTCTCTAACTTTCCTGATAGCTGGACATGACTCCCCCTTTGCTGGCCTCCCAGCATCCTGTTAAAGCCTACTTAGCTTCATACTCTAACATTTTCCCACCAAGTACTCTGGGCCCTTAAACTATCTTAAGGGAAAATGGATGATGATCCATCTTCTGTAACTACTTCATGCTGGTGTGGGACATTGACCCTCCCTGAGATTTTCAGGAGTCCTTGCTGTCTAAGTTTTAGGAAATCTGGATGGACAGTGGGGAGTAAAAGGATGTCGTGGATTGATCCAGAGGGTGTTGATAGGTTTCATCTTGAAGGGGGACAAGTTGGAGTCCCTGGCAAATAATCATTCATAAAGGAAATTGTTGGAGTCTGGAAGAGACAAATTTGACAAGATTAAGCAAACAAGGTCCAAAAAGCAAAAGTAACAATATAGCCACTACTGGACCAAAAAGCAGCAAATCAGGTTATAGATGGAAGTGCCTCATGTACAGCATTTCAAATATTATTAGTAATGTCAGTTCCTTTGGTCATTTGATGGAACCATTTGGCTTGGCCATATAATTTTCAGATGTTTTCTTCTACCTGTCCAGTGTATTGAGATAGGTGCAACATGTCTGTTAATCAGCACATACTTCACCTTGTTCAGCCAATAAGTAATCCAAAGCCAGCCTGTTGTCCATAACCACATTAGCCAAAGATTGGAGAGATCTGAGAAAGTGGATGTGGTGAAAGTAAAAGCTAATTTTTCTAACACTGCTCTCAGATTTTTCAGGGTGGTTTCATGATAGGCAAATCCCCCCAAGTGGCTAAAGCATGATGGTATCTGCTATTCTAGCCAATAAGGCTTATTGCCTTTCCGGCTCTAGTGTGGGATTGGGTGAAATTATATATGTGGACTCCTTGGGGAACCACATGCCCCAGGGTGCAACTCCCAATGCTTGAGGTCATCAGTGTATAGAAACCCTAGAGCCAATACAGTTTGGGTAAAGACTGGATGTTGTAGGTTGTAAGAAGGATGTCCACAGATAACAAAATAGTTGGGAGGGGTACATAGGGTGATGGGATATCTCACTGTTCCCAGTTTCTGGAGCTTCAGGGCCCACTTGGAAGAGTTATTATGTGTGCAATTGGGGTGTAAAACTCCTCCTTTTATTCTGAGGAGCTTATGAGTATGGTTGAAGAGGGTAAAATTAGAGTAATCAGGAATATGGAGTGGTGTCCACCTGGGCCATGATCCAAAATGTGGGTATATTATTGGGGATCATGTGGATAGCTGGATCTGGCATAAGCCCAATGGTTGGCATTACAATCTGTATTATTTCTATTTTCCAAGCAAGCACACCACATTTTGTACTTAGTGCAGCACTGAATTGAGACATTGGAAAACTGTCTGATGGTCCAAGAATCTTGAGTTGCTTCATGAGGAGGTGTTATACTGGGAGAAAAAGCGGGATAAAAAAAGGGGTAAGAAGGCCCTTCTTGAGGATGTAAAAGGCAGATCCAACAGCTGGAAACATTATTCCTCTGGGAGATTATATTGGGAAGATTTAAGAGATAGTTTTCCTTCCACCCCTATGGACCTGCCTGGATTAGAAATGATGAGAACAACAACAACAAAAATATGACTCTGAGAACTATGTCTGAGGATTAACAGGAAAGTCAATTAAAAGGTCCAAGTAGGCAAAGGTTTGCAAAGAGGAGAACCAGTATAAGAAAAATACAAGCAATAGCTAACAATACAAAACAAATATTCATAGTGGGAAGTCAACCACTTTTTGTAGATGTAGTGGAGATCTCTCACAAGATCACAGAAATAGGGTGGAATGCCCTCAGTCTTTGGTTATGGGGAGTCTGGAGCCACTTATTTTGTTCTAGACAAATGAAACCAGCTTATTATGCTTTGAAGCTGAACTGCTGTTAGAGTGCTAAGAAGAACCTGGTAGGGTCCCAACAAGAACCTGATAGAGTCCCTTCCATTTGGGGTCTAACTGATCTGAAGGTGAGCCCTCTTTCCAGTTTTTTAATAAAACCATGTCTCCTGGCTTGATCTGGGCAGGAACAAGCTCTTTCTTAAGCACAAGCAAAACTTTGTTGTCATGGTCCATGATAGCCTATTGTACCTGTCCTAGATTGATTAAATATTTTATAAATTCATGGGTTTTTGAATCAAACAGCAAATCTGCTCTAAAGAAAGGCCTCTATATAGTATTTCAAAGGAGCTGAGTTGGATGTCTCTTTTTGGGGCCATTCTGATTCTCATGGGCATGAGTCTTGTCCAGGATTCTGGGGTTTCCTGGACAATTTTGGCCAAGATTTTTTAAAGTTTGATTAACCCTCACAAACTTTCCTGAGAATTGGGGTCTCCAGGCAGTGTGGAGGTGGCAGTGACTTTCCAAGGCTGAAGACATATGTTGAGTAACCTTTGTAATAAAGGATGGGCTGTTACCCCTATGCAGAGACTTTGAAAACATGGGAAACTTTCCTTTAGTAGGGATTTTACTACTTCTTGAGCTTTTTCTGTTCTAGAAGGATAAACCTCTATCCAACCAGTGAAGGTATCCAAAGACTAGGGGATATTTATATCCCCGAGATGGGGGCATCTGAGTGAAATTTATCTGTCAGTCCTCTCCAGGGTATGTGCCTCACCTTTGGATGGGTTGGAGGAGTGAAAATGGTCTAAGTCCTCCCCCAGAGGTGTTTTTGTAATATAGATCATGGGCCCTGGTGACTTCTTTGATCGCCCATGACAGGCTGATTCCCGAAAAGACTCCATCAACTATGGAGGTTAATGCTTCTCTTCCCAAATGAGAGGAATTGTGTATTGCCTTAATGATTTTCCACTGGGATGCCTGGGGAAGCATTACCTTTTGGTTTTGTGTTCATCATACCCTCAGAATCTAGTTGATAGCCTTACTGATGAGCTCAATTTATTTACAGATAGCCTTTGTTGGATGATTGGCCCATGAGGGAGTAAAGCTGCCTATATTGGGAGTGCTGCCAAGGTTGAGCTTTTAGCCATGTTGTCTGCTAAATTGTTTCCTGCAATAATATCAGTATTTCCCTTTAGATGGTCTCTGCAATGGATTACAGCCACTTTTATAGGCTCTTGTACTGCTTGTAACAAATCAAGGATCTCTTGGTGATGTATGGGGAAGTTTTTTGGCAGCCCCCTTTCTTGCCAAATGCAGTATGGTCGTGGAGAACAAGAAAGACATACTTAGAGTCGGTGTAGATGTTAGCTCTTCTGCCCTTTTCTAGTTTTAAGGCTCTAGTTAAGGCAATAAGCTCAGCCTTTTGTGCCAATGTACCAGGAACAGATCTCTTGCTTCTATGACCTGGTGAGGGTCTACCATGACATATCCAGCCCTTTTGATCCCTTCTTTTACAAAACTGCTGCCATTGGTAAACCATATATTGTCTGGGTTATCCAAGGGCTCGTCTTTTAAATCTGGATTACTGGAGTAGACCAGTTCTATGGTTTCCACACAGGATTCATCTTTTAGATGGCAGGAGGGTAGCCAGGTTAAGAATTTGGCACACTTTAGGGACACCTGGGTGGCTCAGTTGGTTAAGTGTCTGCCTTCAGCTCGGGTCCTGGGATCAATCCCCGCATCAGGCTCCCTGCTCAGGGGGGATTCTGCTTCTCCCTCTCACTCTCCCTCTGCTCATGCTCTCCCTCTCTCTCAAAACAAAACAAAACAAAACAAAAAACAAAGCAAAAAAAAAACAACTTAAAAAAAAAGAATTTGGTGTACTTTAATGATCACCTCTGGAGAATCTAGGAGTAGAGCCTAGTTTAGTAAGGTGTCCTCCTGTTAGCCGTTAATGGTCTTTAATATCTAGGACTCCCTGTACCTGATATGGAATTTGTACTTACAGGGACTGAACTAGGGTTAACTTGGTGGCTTCTGCCATCAGAGGCTCAGTAACAGTGACTTCCCTCAGGCATCCCAGTCACATGGCTCCCACTGTGTCCAGTTGTTTAGAAAAATAGGCCACTGGCTGTGGGGCCAGTCCTGTTTTGATAAGTACCCCAGGAACACCCCTTGCTTTTTGGCCACAAATAATGTGCAGGGCTTTTCAAGATTAGGAATTCCCAGTGCAAGGGCTTTTATGAGCAGGCTCTTCATTCTTTGAAAAGCTTCTTTTTGTTTTCCTGACCACTCAAGCAGGTCATTGTCTGGGCCTTTCAAAACTTCATATAGGGGTTTGGTTATCAATCCAAACCCTGGAATCCAGACTGGGGAAGAGCCTGCCCTTCCTAGGAACATCCTAAGCTACTTTTTTGTTTGTGATGGGCTTACATGTGGTATGACTTCTTTGCACTTCACACGAAGTGCTTACCTTCCTGGCATCAGAGCATACCCCAAATAAGTTAATTCCTGTTTGGAAATTTGGGTCTTTGTTGGGGCAACTCTATGCACTCATTCTCCCAGGAAGTTTAGACTTGTATGGTATTTTTATCTGATTCTTCCTTGGAAGGGACACAGATGAGTATATCATCTACATACTTCAAGAGAGCTCCAGTGGTTTAAATTAAACTCTCTGTGTTCTCTGGCAAGAGCATTGCCAGATAGGTAGTGACTGTAAATCTCTGTGGTAGGACTGTCCATGTATACTGTTGAGTTACATTGGTAGATGTATCAATTCAAAAGCAAACAAATACTGGGACTATGGATATAAAAGTGTGCAAAAGAAAGCATCTTTAAGATCCAGGACTGTGAACCAAGTGTGTCTTCAGGTATCTGGGCTAAGATAGTGTAGGTATTAGGCATAATAGGGTGGAGGGGAATGACAGCCTCATTTATAGCCTGGAGGTCCTGGACCATCCAGTACTCTCCATTTGGTTTTAAAACTGGTAGGATGGGAGAATTATAGGGAGAATGGCATGGGACTAGGAGGCCATGTTTTAGGAACTTGTCTATTAAGGACTGGAGGCCTTATCAGGCTTCAAGTTTCATGGGGTACTGGTGTTTGTAGGACTAAGTATTTTTGTCCTTTAAGGTAATTGTTGCAGGTGTTACAAATATTGCTTTTCCTGGAATTCCTTTTTCCCATACCTGGGGATTAACTCAGTCCCAGATTTGTGGGGAAAAAATATTAGGAGGGTCTTTACTGGGGGAGGGCACAGGCTAACCAGGAAGAGGACTTTGTTTCTGGGAGGTTGAGGGTATCTCCAAGGGTTGATAAGAAATCCCTTCCCAGTAGAGGTCTTGGGCATTCTGGCATGATCAGGAATTTGAGTTATGAGATAATTTCCCCATAAACAAAGTAAGGGTTGGGTGAGATATTTTGATTTTGGCTTTCCCTCTACTCTAACAATAAAGCAGTTCAGGGGTCCAGAATGGGAAGTAAGGACTGAATGTGTGGTTCCCATGTTATTCAGAAATCTGAGAGGCTTGCCTGCCATATCAAGAGTCACCCATGGTTCCTCCCCCAAAATGGTGATAGTCTTCATGGGAGCCTCCAGGAAACTCAAGTCCCTGTAACTGGTAACGGATCAGATCTTGGTTTTCTTCTGACCCAAGAGCAGTCCCTCTTTCAGTTCCCTTTGTGCCCGAGTAGAAGGCAGGGCACCACTGCTGGAGGAAGATTTTTGGGGTATTCGTGTTTCCAGTGGTCCAGACTCCCACAGGAGAAAACAGCTCCTTTACCTTGTCTTCTTCTTTGGGGCGGTTTGGGTGGCCCTGGGGTGGATCGGGTGCCCCAAGGGCAAAGGCTAAAAGCCTAGCTTGCTTTTTTCCCCCTGTTCCCTCCTTTTCTCCTCAGCCTGATCTCAATTGTTGAAGACAGAGAAGGCCACATTTATAAGCTGGTTAAAGGGAGTTTGGGGCCCTAAAGCCATCTTTTGGAGCTTTCTACAAATATATGGGCCGATTTGCTTATGAAGAGGGTCCCCAAGACTAATTGCCCTTCTGGAGTATCTGGGTCTACATTAATGACCCAGTAGCCCTTCCAACAAGCAAGACTAGAAAACGCAGGATTTTCACCTGGGTCTTGGGTGATTTTCTTAAACTTGTCATAATTCACTGGCTTGATAATAACATCTCTTCATGCCTGCCAAAAGGCATAGTACCATGTGGTCCCTGCTGCCCAAGCTGATAATTCCAACTGGGGTCTATTTGAGGTACTGCCTTCATTCTTACCAGATATCTGTTAGGCTAGGGAATATGAAGGGCATCTGCATAGGTTTGCACTTTTGCCAGATGTGGAATTGTTCCTCTATGTTGCAACAATGAGAGAAATCAGCCATAAGGTCATTCTACGTTAATTCAAAAGGCAGTCAGCCTCCTGAATTCCTCAGTAAACTTGCTGGCCTAAGTGTTCATGGCACTGCCTGAAATCTGATGTTGAAAAGGGAACATGTACTCTTGTGATCCCCTGAGGCCCACCCACCACTTCCTGTAGTGGGCAGAGGAGCTCGTTCTCTTGGCCTGACTCTGGTAAAGGAGGATAGGTTGGTTGGTGGGAATAGTTGCCTCCGCTGGAGCCAATGGCATTGGGGTGTCACTCTAGGTCTTCAGTTGTTCCCTGTGGGGAGCTACTATGAGAATTTCTTTCTTGGGGCCAAATTCTAAATGGTCCCTCCAAACTGTGTATGTTTTACATTTGTTAGGGTCATCCCTGACAGCCATAAAAGCCTGGATGTAAGGGATTTCTACCCATTTTTCTAGTCTCTTACAGAAAAGATCAAGTTGCAATATAATGTTATAGTCAAGACTACTATTTTCCAGCCAGACTTCCCCATCCTCCAGCTTATACAGAGGCCAAACACTGTTACAAAAGAAGATAAGCATTTTTGTTTTTAGACTTTCTAATCAGAGCTGGTCCCAGTGTCTCAAAATCCATCCCAGAAGGGAATCTTTGGGGATGGACATGGAACTTCCCATTGTCTTCAGGGAGAGAGTTGACTCTTGTAAGGAAAAAAGGAGCAACTAAATAGGGGTTCCCATTATTAGAAGGCAGGAGTCCTATTTTTCCAAGGAAAGTTAGCTCTCTCTTTCTCAGGAAATTAATAAGATCTCAGATAGAAACTCCTCCAGAGAGTTCTGATGGTGAGTGGACCATGGGTATCCCCAACCTTCTGTCCACTCATCACCTTCTCATCACACACCTGCAGCCAGAATGCCATGTGATAGCACTGCTAGCCCTGGTGTCCCAGAGCCTTTGCTTCTTCCTGGCACCTGCAGACCCAGGAGCTGAAGCCTTCCTGAAGACCCCTGTATAGATGATGCCCAATAATTAGCCCTGACATCGTGGGGTGTATCCCTCAGGAATGGGCATCCTCACGACACCAAGATCTCTGAATATCCCATTCTCTTTGTTCTTAATGGCTGTTCAACAATTGGTGACAAACAATGACCATCAGGGACAGGGATCTTTTTGATTGTTTAAATAGTTCTCAGCTGACAGGATACCTGGATGGCTCGGTCAGTTAAGTGTCTGCTTTTCGGCTCAGGTCATGATCTTGGGGTCCTGAGATCAGGCTCCCTGCTCAGCGGGGAGTCTGCCTCTCCCTCTCTCTCTGCCTCCTCCCCCACCTGCTCATGCTCATGCTCTGTCTCTGTCTCTGTCCTTCGTTATCTCTCAAATAAATAAAGACTTTAAAATAAAAATATTTGACTTGACCCATAGGTATCTGTTGATCTCTTCCACCTTGCAGTCAATTCTGGTGAAACTAACCTGTATTTTCCAATTCTCTCTGTGTTCCTGAGTTATTTGGATTGAGTCACATTTAACTAAGTGGTGAATAAGGCAAACCCACAGGGAGAAATCATAGTAAGTGGGGGTCCTTTGCCAGGGATTAAGACAGTTTATAGCCTATTTTACAGTATCTTGCACAGATACAACAGTCTGAGCACTCTTTCAGGACTTTTGTGATAAGTGGCAAAACATCTTGCAGGTCCTAATTGCCCCACATTCAACAAAGGAGAGTGGGGAAATAGGTATGAGAGTAAGTGGCTGAAGCTAGACCTGGGGTAGGGATGGATGGCCGTGCCCAGAGTGCCCAATAACTAAAAGAGATTTATACAGAGGTACAAATAGCCTGGGAATATCAGACAGTACCTAAGGATCAATGTAATATATCTTGGTGCTGTTTGTAAGCATCACTTCCATGAATTGCCATGAATCACTCCTACGTGTCTCAGTTTCTCCTGCTGGAAGTCTAAAACAAGCAGAAGGCTTGGAAGTACTGGAGTACTCAGAATATGTGTGCATGCCTGGGCAACCAGAAATTAATTACCATGAGAAGGAGATCCCCCTGAGACCAATGCATGTCTGGAGGAATGACCTTATGTACTTCCCCTAGGTACTTAGTCACCTAAGAACAAATTTCTGTGGAAAGGAACAGGTACCCATTTATTCTTCAGAGCTGCAAATTAGTCTCTCATAAATGCTACCAGTTCCATTTCCTAGGAAGATCAGAAAGAGAGAGTAGAACAAAGCAGCAACTCTCCAGCACAAGGCAGGTGAGAGTTGGAGACTCACCAATGAAGAGTGCTGCTCAACACACTGTTACCTGGTCCTTTTGTGGTCACCAAAAAGATGTTGCTGGGTAGTCTGGGGAGATCTCCAGGTCCTGAGGTCTAACCCAGTTTGTCCCTGGGACTTCACCAGAGGCTCATTGCAAGAAATAGTTCAAGGATGGATCAGACACTGTGGTTGAGCAGCAAAAGTGAAATGTTTATTAAAATGAGTACAACCTTGAAATGTGAGACTAAGTGAGTCCAAGGGAAAGTTGTGCCTGGGGTTTTTATCTTTTATTGACAGTTGTTAACTAAGGGGTAAAATATTATTTGGGGAGGAGATTAGTTTGAAAGCAGGGTTTCATGCCTTTTATCTCTTACTTGGTCAGGGTCTCTGCCCTTCTTTTTCTTGGGCCTGTCTGGTTTGATCTGACTTCTTGTGGCCTTAATGTAGAATGCTGCCAGGACATGTTGCTAACTTCCCTGATAATGGGCCATAACTCCCCCTTTGCTGGCCTCCAGGCATCCTGTTATAGCCTAACTGACTCTTTACTCTAAAAAAAGGAAGGCTAAAGCCCCTAGGGCCATCAATATTTGTACCAGGGTTCACCTTTCCCTCACCTGGGTATTTATTGCCTGGCAACGTGCCCATCCTTCCATCACAGGGATTACTGCTAAGGCTCATAGAGAGTTAGATTAGGACATCTATTGGCAAAATTGGCATGGCCCAGTGATTTTATCATTTCTATGATAATAGTGACCCGAATGATCTTCTCTCTTTTTTTGAATTTTTATTTTAATTCCAATTAGTTAACATACAGTGTTATATTAGTTCCAGGTGTACAATATAGTGATTCAACAATCTCATACTATACCCAGTGTTCATCAGAAGTGCACTCCTTAATCCCCATTATATATTTAACCCAACCACTGAACCCCCTCTTCCCGGTAACCATCAGTTTGTTCTCTATGATTAAGAGTCTATTTCTCTCTTTTTTTTCCTCTTTGTCTTTTTCTTTGTTTCTTAAACTCCACATATTAGTGAAATCGTGTAGTATTTCTCTTTCTCTGACTGACTTATTTCACTTAGCATTATACTCTGTAGTTCCATGCATGTCATGGCAAATGTCAAGATTTCATTCTTTTTATGGCTAAGTCATATTCCATTGAGATGTATACCCATCTTCTTTATCCACTTATCAGATGATGGACATTTGAGCTCTTTCCATAATTTGGCTGTTGTACATATGCTGCTATAAACATTGGGGTGCATGTATCCCTTTGAATTAATATTTTTGTATCCTTTGTGTAAATACTTAGTAATGCAATTGGCAGATCATAGGACAGTTCTATTTTTACCTTTTTGAGAAACCTTCTGGTTCCTGTTTTCCTGGACTGTTTTCCAAAGTGGTTGCACCAGTCTCCATTCCCACTAACAGTGCAAGAGGGATTCCCTTTCTCTACATCCATGCCAACACCTGTTGTTTCTTGTGTTGTTGATTTTAGCCATTCTGACAAGTGTGAAGTGATATCTTATTGTAGTTTTGATTTGCGTTTCCCTGATGATGAATGATATTGAGCATCTTTTCATGAGTCTGAGTCTTCTTTGGAAAAATGTCTGTTCATACTCTCTGCCCATTTTTTAATTGTATTGTTCCCTTTTGGGGTGTTGTGTTATATAAGTTCATTATATATTTTGGATGCTGACCCTTTATCTGATATGTTATTTGCAAATATCTTCTCCCATTCCATAGGTTGCCTTTTAGTTTTGTTCAGTGTTTCCTTCACTGTGCAGAGCTATTTATTTATTTATTTATTTATGTATTATTTATTTATTTATTTTAAATTCAATTAGCCAAGGTATCATTAAATCATTAGTTTTTGATATAATATTAAATGATTCATTAGTTGTGTATATGCAGAGCTCTTTATTTTCATGAAGTCCCAGTAGTTTATTTTTGCTTTTGTTTCCCTTGCCTCAGGAGACATAGCTAAAAAAAAGTTGACATTGGCATTCCTGCGTGGGTCAGTTAGTTAAGGGTCTGACTCTTGATTTTGGCTCAGGTCAAAATCTGACATCTCAGGGTTGTGGGATCAAGCCCCATGCTCTGTTCTCAGCATGGAGTCTGCTTGTCCCTCTCCCTCTGGTCCTCCCTCTCCTCTCTCTGAAATAAATAAATAAAATCTTGAAAAACAAAGAAAAAAGTTGTTATGGCTGATGTCAAAGAGTTACTGTCTTGTTCCGTTCTAGGATTTTTATGGTTTCAGGTCTCACATTTAACTGTTTAATCCATTTTGAATTTATTTTTGTATATGGTATAGGAAAGCAGTCCAATTTCTCTTTTGCAGGTGGCTGTCTGGTTTTCCCAACACCATTTGTTGAAGAGATTGTCTTTTTCCCATTGGATATTCTTTCTTGCTTTATTAAAGATTAGTTGACCATATACTTGTGGGTTCATTTCTAGGTTTTCTATTCTGTTCCATTGATTTATGTGTCTATGTTTGTCCCAGTACCACACCATTTTGATTACCACAGCTTTGCAATATAACTTGAAGTCAGGAATTGTGATGCCTCCAGCTTTTCCTTGCTTTTGCAAGATTGTTTTGGCTAGTAATCATCTTTTGTGGTTCCATACAAATTTTAGGATTGTTTGTTTTAGCTCTGTGAAAAATACTGTTGGTATTTTGATAGGATTGAATTAAATGTGTAGATTGCTTTTGGTAGTGTATACATACAAATAATGTTTGTTCTTCTAATTCATGAGCATGCGATGTCTTTCCATTTCTTTGTGTCATCTTCAATTTCTTTCACCAATGTTTCATAATTTTCAGAGTATAGGTCTTTTACCACTTTGGTTAGGTTTATTCCTAGATACCTTATTGGTTTTTGCTCAATTGTAAATGGGATTGATTCCTTGATTTCTCTTTCTCTGCTTCATTATTGATGTATAGAAGTACAACAGATTTCGGGACACCAAGGTGGCTCAGTCAGTTGAGTGTCTGACTTTTGATTTTAGCTCAGGTCATGATCTCAGGGTCCTGGGATTGAGCCCCACATTGAGTCTGCTTGAGATTCTCGCCCTCTGCCCCTCCCCTCACTCTCCCTCTCTCTCAAATAAGTAAATAAATCTTTAAAAAAATGCAACAGATTTCTATATGTAAACTTTGTATCCTGTGACTTTACTCAATCTGTTTATCAGTTCTAGCCGTGCTTTGGTGGAGTCTTTTGGGTTTTCTACATGGAGTATCATGTCCTCTGGAAAGAGTGAGAGTTTTACTTCCTCTCTGCTGATTTGGATGGCTTTTATTTCTTTTTGTTGTGTTATTGTTGTGGTTAGGATTTCCAGTACTTTGGTGACAGTGGACATCCCTGTCTTGTTTCCTGAGAGGAAAAGCTCTCAGTTTTTTCTCCATTGAGGCTGATATTATCTTTGGGTTTTTCACAGACGGCCATTATTATGTTGAGGGATGTTCCCCCTAAACCCATTTTGATGAGGGTTTTTATCATGAATGGATATTGTACTTTGTCAAATGTTTTTTTCTGCATCTATTGAAATGATCATATGGTTTTGATCATTTCTCTTATTGATGTGATATATCATGTTGATTGATTTGTGAATATTGAACCACCTATTCAAACCTTGAATAAATCCCACTTGATCCTGGTGACTGATTCTTTTAATGTACTGTTGAATTCTCCTTGCTAGTATTTTATTGAGAATTTTTGCATCCATGTTCATCAGAGATATTGACCTACAGTTCTCTCTTTCCCTCTCTCTTTCACTCTTTTTTTGTGGTGACTTTATGTGGTTTTGGTATCCAGGTAATGCTTGCCTCATAGGATGAATTTGGAAGTTATCGTCCTTTTGTATTTTTTGGAATAATTTGAGAATAATTTGTATTAACTCTTCTTTAAATGTGTGGTGGAATTCACCTGTGAAGACATTTGGTACTGGACTTTTGTTTGTTGTGAGTTTTTTTATTGGTTCTATTTCTTTTCTGGTTATTGGTTTGTTCAACTTTTCTATTTATTCCTGTTTCAGTTTTGTGAGTTTATATTTCTAGGAATTTATCCATTTCTTCCAGGTTGTCCCATTTGTTGCCATATAGTTTTTCATAATATTCCCTTATGATTGTTTGTATTTCTGTGGTGTTGGTTGTAATTTCTCCTCTCATTTTGATTTTATTTGAGTTGTTCTGTTTGTGTGTGTGTGTGTGTGTGTGTGTGTGTGAAGTCAGGCTAGAGATTTATGAATTTTGTTTATCTTTTCAAAGAATCGGCTCCTGGTTTCATTGATCTATTTTATTAGTTCTATATCATTTATTTATGCTCTAATCTTTATTATATCCTTTCTTCTGCTGGCTTTAGGCTGTTTTGTTGTTCTTTTTCTAGTTCCATTAGGTGTAAGGTTAGGTTGTTTGAGATTTTTCTTTATTCTTGAGGTAAGCCTTTATTGCTATATACTTCCCTCTTAAGATTGCTTTTGCTGCATTTCAAAGGTTTTGGAGTGTTGTGTTTTCACTTTCATTTGTCACAATGTATTTTTTTTAAAATTTCTTCTTTGATTTCCTGGTTGACCCATTCACTGTTTAATAGCATGTTGTTTAACCTACATGTGTTATGGTCTTTCCAGATTTTTTCTTGTGGTTAACTTCTAGTGTCATAGTGTTGTGGTCAGAAAAGGTGCATGGTATGACTTCAAATATTTTATATTTATTGAGGCCTATTTTGTGACTTATTATGTGATCTCTTCTGGGGAATATTCCATGTGCACTTGAAAAGAATGTGTATTCTGCTGCTTTAGGGTGGAATGTTCTGGATATATCTGTTAAATTCATCTGTTCCTGTGTGTCTTTCAAAGCCATGGTTTTTTCTTTTCTTTTTTTTTTTTTTTGTCTTTTCTTTGGCATGATGGATCTTTTTTTTTTTTTTTTTTTTTTATTGACAGTTTAGAAAAGTTTCCACTTCACATCTTCTTATTGGTAATCTTATGTAAATGTTTAAGGTTCTTGTTACATTTGAGAAATTCTCTGTCAAATTTCTTTCATGAGTAAGCAGTAGTTTTCAGATGTGTGAAATTTTCTTGTGCAGTGACCAATCTTAAATCTTTTTGAATGGATGACATTCTTTACCCATATTGCTAAGGGCCCTTCTGAGGGCATTGGGAGAATCTCATATGGTTAAGGGGTCCTAATTTTAAACACCATTTTTGCATGGTAACTCCATGTCTGGTGATACTGTTGACAAAGAAAATACTTTGGAATTAGACAGTTCCATGCTCAAACTTCACCTTCATTACATTTTAGCTATATGACTTTAAGGACTTCATTTAACTTCTTTCTTTCTTTTTTTTTTTTTTTAGATTTTATTTATTCACTGAGAGAGAGAGAGAGAGAGAGCACAAGCAGGGGGAGGGGCAGAGGGAGAAACAGACTCACCACTGAGCAGGGAGCCTGACTCAGGACTCGATCCCAGGACTCCGAGATCATGACCTGAGCTGAAGGGATATGCTTAACCATCTGAGCCACCTAGGTGACTGGGAATTCATTTAACTTCTTTGGACTTCATCTTCCTCAATTCTAACATGACAATATTTACAGTATCAGCCTCAGTAGATTGTTTTTAGCATTAAAAATAATAGTGTGGTTCTTGAAAATGTTGGTTCCTTCCTTCACTTTCCCCGTCACAATATTTTCTCATCTCAATTTTTTTTTATTTAAATTCAATTAGTCAACATATAGTACATCATTAGTTTCAGATGTAGTGTTCAATTATTCATCAGTTGTGTATAACACGCAGTGCTCATCACAATATGTGCCCTCCTTTTTTTAAAATTTTTTTATTGTTATTTTAATCACCATACATTGTATCATTAGTTTTTGATGTAGTATTCCATGATTCATTGTTTGTGCATAACACCCAGTGCTCCAGGCAGAACGTGCCCTCTTTAATACCCATCACCAGGCTAACCCATCCTCCCACCCCACTCCTCTCTAGAACCCTCAGTTTGTTTTTCAGAGTCTATCATCTCTCATGGTTCGTCTCCCCCTCCCATTTACCCCCTTCATTCTTCCCCTCCTGCTATCTTCTTCTTCTTCTTCTTTTTTTTCCTTAACATAAAATGTATTATTTGTTTCAGAGGTACAGATCTGTGATTCAACAGTCCTGAAAAATTCACAGCGCTGACCAAAGCACATACCCACCCCAGTGTCTATCACCCTGCCACCCCATCCCTCCCACCCCAACCCGCACTCCAGCAACCCTCAGTTTGTTTCCTGAGATTAAGAATTCCTCATATCAGTGAGGTCATATGTACATGTCTTTCTCTGATTGACTTATTTCTCTCAGCATAACACCCTCCAGTTCCAACCACGTCGTTACAAATGGCAACATCTCATTCCTTTTGATGGCTGCATAATATTCCATTGTATATATATACCACTTCTTTATCCATTCATCTGTTAATGGACATCTTGGATCTTTCCACAGTTTGGCTATTGTGGACATTGCTGCTATAAACATCGGGGTGCACGTACACTTTCGGATCCCTACATTTTTATCTTTGGGGTAAATACCCAGTAGTGCAATTGCTGGATCATATGGTAGCTCAATCTTCAACTTTTTGAAGAACGTCCATACTGTTTTCCAGAGTGGTTGCACCAGCTTGCATTCCCACCAACAGTGTAGGAGGGTTCCCCTTTCTCCGCATGCCTGCCAACATCTGTCGCTTACTGACTTATTAATTTTAGCCATTCTGACTGGTGTGAGGTGGTGTCTCATTGAGGTTTTGATTTGGACTTCCCTGATGCTGAGCGATGTTGAGCACTTTTTCATGTGTCTGTTGGTCATTTGGATGTCTTCTTTGGAAAAATGTCTGTTCATGTCTTCTGCCCATTTCTTGATTGGATCATTTGTTCTTTGGGTGTTGAGTTTGATCAGTTCTTTATACATTTTGGATACTAGCCCTTTATCTGATATGTCATTTGCAAATAACTTCTCCCATTCTGTCGGTTGTCTTTTGGTTTTGTTGACTGTTTCTTTTGCTGTGAAAAAGCTTTTCATCTTGATGAAATCCCAATAGTTCATTTTTGCCCTTGCTTCCCTTGCCTTTGGCGATGTTTCTAGGAAGAAGTTGCTGTGGCTGAGGTCGAAGAGGTTGCTGCCTGTGTTCTCCTTTAGGATTTGGATGGACTCCTGTCTCACATTGAGGTCTTTCAACCATTTGGAGTCTATTTTTGTGTGTGGTGTAAGGAAATGGTCCAGTTGCATTCTTCTGCATGTGGCTGTCCAATTTTCCCAACACCATTTGTTGAAGAGACTGTCTTTTTTCCATTGGACATTCTTTCCTGCTTTGTCGAAGATGAGTTGACCATAGAGTTGAGGGTCCATTTCTGGGCTCTCTTTTCTGTTCCATTGATCTATGTGTCTGTTTTTGTGCCAGTACCATACTGTCTTGATGATGACAGCTTTGTCATAGAGGTGGAAGTCCGGGATTGTGATGCCGCCAGCTTTGCTTTTTTTTTTCAACATTCCTCTGGCTATTCGGGGTCTTTTCTGGTTCCATACAAATTTTAGGATTATTTGTTCCATTTCTTTGAAAAAAGTGGATGGTATTTGGATGGGGATTGCATTGAATGTGTAGATTGCTCTAAGTAGCATTGACATCTTCACAATATTTGTTCTTCCAATCCATGAGCATGGAACGTTTTTCCGTTTCTTTGTGTCTTCCTCAATTTCTTTCCTGAGTATTTTATAGTTTTCTGAGTAAAGATCCTTTGCCTCCTTGGTTAGATTTATTCCTAGGTATCTTATGGTTTTGGGTGCAATTGTAAATGGGATCGAATCCTTCATTTCTCTTTCTTCTGTCTTGTTGTTGGTATATAGGAATGCCACTGAATTCTGTGCATTGATTTTATATCCTGCCACTTGACTGAATTCCTGTATGAGTTCTAGGAGTTTTGGGGTGGAGTCTTTTGGGTTTTCCACATAAAGTATCATATCATCTGCAAAGAGTGAGAGTTTGACTTCTTTGCTGATTTGGATGCTTTTGATTTCTTTTTGTTGTCTGATTGAGACAGACAGTGGCTAGGACCTCTAATAATATGGTGAATAGCAGTGGTGATAGTGGACATCCCTGCCGCATTCCTGACCTTAGGGGGAAAGCTCTCAGTTTTTCCCCATTGAGAATGATATTCGGTGTAGGTTTTTCATAGATGGCTTTTACGATATTGAGGTAGGTACCCTCTATCCCTATACTCTGAAGAGTTTTGATCAAGAAAGGATGCTGTATTTTGTCAAATGCTTTTTCTGCATCTATTGAGAGGATCATATGATTCTTGTTCTTTCTTTTGTTAATCTATTGTATCACATTGATTGATTTGTGGATGTTGAACCAACCCTGCAGCCCAGGGATAAATCCCACTTGGTTGTGGTGAATAATCCTTTTAATGTACTGTTGGATCCTATTGGCTAGTATTTTGGTGAGAAATTTTGCATCCATGTTCATCAGGGATATGGGTCTGTAATTCTTTTAGATGGGGTCTTTTTCTGGTTTTGGCATCAAGCTACTGGTGGCCTCATAAAACGAGTTTGGAAGTTTTCCTTCCATTTCTATTTTTTGGAACAGTTTCAGAAGAATAGGTATTAATTCTTCTTGAAATGTTTGGTAGAATTCCCCTGGGAAGCCATCTGCCCTGGGCTTTTGTTGGGACATTTTTGATGACTGCTTCAATTTCCTTAGTGGTTATAGGTGTGTTCAGGTGTTCTATTTCTTCCTGGTTCAGTTTTGGTAGTTGATACATCTCTAGGAATGCATCCATTTCTTCCAGATTATCTAATTTGCTGGCATAGAGTTGCTTATAATATGTTCTTATAGTTGTTTGTAGTTCTTTGGTGTTGGTTATGATCTCTCCTCTTTCATTCATGATTTTGTTGATTTGGGTCATTTCTCTTTTCTTTTTGATGAGTCTGGCCAGGGGTTTATCAATCTTGTTAATTCTTTCAAAGAACCAGCTCCTAGTTTCATTGATCTGTTCTACTGTTCTTTTGGTTTCTATTTCATTGATTTCTGCTCTTATCTTTATTATTTCTCTTCTCCTGCTGGGTTTAGGCTTTATTTGCTGTTCTATCTCCAGCTCCTTTAGGTGTAGGGTTAGGTTGTGTACTTGAGACCTCTCTTGTTTCTTGAGAAAGTCTTGTATTGCTATATACTTGCTCTTAGGACTGCTTTTGCTGCATCCCAAAGATTTTGAACAGTTGTGTTTTCATTTTCAATGGTTTCTATGAATTTTTTTAAATTCTTCTTTAATTTCCTGGGTGACCCATTCATTCTTTAGCAGGATGCTCTTTAGCCTCCATGTATTTGAGTTCTTTCCAACTTTCCTCTTGTGATTGAGTTCTAGTTTCAAAGCATTGTGGTCTGAAAATAGGCAGGGAATGATCCCAATCTTTTGGTACCACTTGAGACCTGATTTATGACCTAGGATGTGATCTATTCTGGAGACTGTTCCATGGGCACTAGAGAAGAATGTGTATTCTGTTGCTTTGGGATGAAATGTTCTGAATATGTCTGTGAAGTCCATTTGGTCCAGTGTGTCATTTAAAGTCTTTATTTCCTTGGTCATCTTTTGCTTAGATGATCTGTCCATTTCAGTGAGGAGGGTGTTAAAGTCCCCACTATTATTGTATTGTTGTCAATGTGTTTCTTTGCTTTTGTTATTAATTGCCTTAGATAATTGGCTGCTCCCATGTTAGGGGCATAGATATTTACAATTGTTAGATCTTCTTGTTGGATAGACCCTTTAAGTAAGATATAGTCCTTTCTCATCTCTTATTACAGTCTTCGGTTTAAAATCGAATTTGTCTGATATAAGGATTGCCACCCCAGCTTTCTTTTGGTGTCCATTAGCATGGTAAGTGGTTTTCCACCCCCTCACTTTCAATCTGGAGGTGTCTTTGGGTCTAAAATGAGTCTCTTGCAGACAGCATATCAATGGGTTTTGTTTTTTAATCCAATCTGAGAGCCTGTGTCTTTTGATTAGGGCATTTAGCCCATTTACATTCAGGGTAACTATTGAAAGATATGAATTTAGGGCGCCTGGGTGGCTCAGTTGGTTAAGCAACTGCCTTCGGCTCAGGTCATGATCCCGGAGTCCTGGGATCGAGTTCCACATCGGGATCCCAGCTCGGCGGGGAGCCTGCTTCTCCCTCTGACTCTATCTCCTCTCATGCTGTTTCTCTCTCTCTCTCTCTCTCTCAAATAAATAAATAAAATCGTTAAAAAAAAAAAAGCTCTTTAAAAAAAAAAAGAAAGATATGAATTTAGTGCCATTGTATTGCCTGTAAGGTGACTGTTACTGTATATTGTATGTGTTCCTTTCTGATCTATGTTGCTTTTAGGCTCTCTCTTTGCTTAGAGGACCCCTTTCAATATTCCTTGTAGGGCTGGTTTCGTGGTTGCAAATTCCTTTAGTTTTTGTTTGTCCTGGAAGCTTTTTATCTCTCCTTCTATTTTCAATGACAGCCTAGCTGGATATAATATTCTTGGCTGCATATTTTTCTCATTTAGTGCTCTGAAGATATCCTGCCAGTCCTTTGTGGCCTGCCAGGTCTCTGTGGATAGGTCTGTTGCCAATCTAATGTTTCTGCCATTGTAGGTTACATATCTCTTGCCCCAAGCTGCTTTCAGGATTTTCTCTTTGTCTCTGAGACTCGTAAGTTTTCCTATTCGATGTCAGGTTTTTGACCTATTTTTATTGATTTTGAGAGGGGTTCTCTGTGCCTCCTGGATTTTGATGCCTGTTTTCTTCCCCAAATTAGGGAAGTTCCCTGCTATAATTTGCTCCAATATACCTTCTGCCCCTCTCTCTCTTTCTTCTTCTGGGATCCCAGTTATTCTAATGTTGTTTCGTCTTATGGTATCGCTTCTCTCTCAAATTCTGCCCTCGTGATCCAGTAGTTGTTTATCTCTCTTTTCCTCAGCTTCTTTATTTTCCATCATTTGGTCTTCCCTCTCACGGATTCTTTCTTCTGCCTCATTTATCCTAGCAATTAGTGCCCCCATATTTGATTGCACCTCATTAATAGTCTTTTTGATTTCGACTTGGTTAGATTTTAGTTCTTTTATTTCTCCAGAAAGCATTTCTCTAATAAGTTCCATGCTTTTTTCAAGCCCAGCTAGTATCTTTAAAGTCATGATTCTGAACTCTTGATCCGACATCGTACTAACGTCTATATTGAGTAGGTCCCTGGCAGTCGGTACTACCTCTTGTTCTTTTTGATGAGGTGATTTTTTCCATCTTGTCATTTTGTCCAGAGGAGAACAGATGAATGAGAGAACAAAATGTTAACAGGGTAACAATGTCCCCAGAAAATATACTCTAAAAAATCAGAAAAGACCTGAAGCCAGGGGAAAAGAAAGGGAAAGAAAGAAAAAAGAAAAAGAAAAAAAGAAGAAAAAGAAAAAGATAAAAACAAACAAAAACAGAACAAAACAAAAAAAAAAAACAGAATATGATCAAATATGATCATGCTGCTGCATAGATCAGTGCCACACACTAGATTTTGGGTGTATTTCTGTTAGAAGATAGTGCTTCACAAAATTTTAAAGAAAGAAAAACTTATATATGTACAAAAATAAGGGTTGATATGATGAAGGGATGAAATATGAGTGTAAAGATAAAAATTATAAAAAATTTTATATAAGGAATTGATAAGAAGTTGTTTGAAAAAAGAAAAGAGGATTTAAAAAAAGAAAAAAAAGGGAGAGAACGTGATCAGGCAGGAGAGTAGAACAAAACCATACACTAGATATTTAGGGTATATTTTGATCTGTTAGAAGAAACTATCTCAAAATTTTAAAGAGACAACAACTTATATATATATGCCAAAAATAAGGGTAACTACTATGAAGGGATAGAATATGACTCTAAAAATGAAAAATAAAAATGTTTTTTAAAAAAGGGATTGATAAGATGTTGGTTGAAAAAGGGAAAAAGAAAAATGCAAAAAAAAATTTAAAAAATTAACTTAGAAAGACTAAAGAATCATGGTAAAAAAAGTCATGGATCCTATGTGCATTATTCCCCCAGCGCTGGAGTTCTGCTGTTCTCATTGATGGGTAAACTTGGTCTTGGCTGGCTGTTCTTGCTGATGTCCTGGGGGAGGAGCCTGTTGCCGTGGTTGCCAGATGTCTTTGCCAGAGGCGGAATTGCCCCGCCCTTGCCTGGTCTGGGCTAAGTAATCTGCTTGGGTTTGCTCTCAGGAGCTTTTGTTCCCTGCAAGCTTTCCGTAGAGCTTTGGAGGACGAAAGTGAAAATGGCGGCCTCCCAATCTCCGCCCCGGAGGAGCTAAGAACTAGGGGCACCGCTCCTCAGTGAGCCCCCAGAGAAAAGCAGTCAGTCACTCCCGTTTACCGTGTCTCTGGCCACACTCCGTTCTCACCCGGCCTGTGACCGAGTGTTTCTATCTCTGGCACCCGACTCGGTGTGGAGTCTCCAAACCCAGCAGATCCCTGTGGTGCACTCCTGCGCTGCTCTTCCCGGGGGAGGAAGGGGAGTCTCCCCGGATCTGCCGCTTGTTGGGTCCCTGCTGGAGGAGCAGTGGCCCGACTGTGCCCCAGATCACGGTCTATGGCCACCCCGAGCTGAGAGCCCGTGCCTCAGCTCTGTCTCTGCAGCCGGCCTCCCCGTCTGATACCTGGGAGCTCTGCCATACTCAGGCACCCCCGGTTTTTCTGTGACCCCGAGGGTCCTGAGACCACACTGTCCTGCGAGGGTTCCACTCCCAGCTTTTCCACCAGAGCGACGTCCCTCAGCGGAGCCCACTTCCAAAAGTTCCAATTTTGTGCTCCAAGGCTCTATCACTTGCCAGAAGCGGCCGACGGAGGCCCCTCCCCTGCTGTTTATCCTCCCGAATATCGCCTCGGATTCACCTCTCCGCACGTCTTACCTTCCAGAAAGTGGTCGCTTTTCTGTTCAGAGAGTTGTTGCTATTCTTTTCTTTGATCTCCTGTTGAGTTTGTAGGTGTTCAGAATGGTTTGATCCCTATCCAACTGAATTCCTGACACCAGACGAAATCCAGGTCTCCTATTCCTCTGCCATCTTGCTCCCTGATCTATGGTTCTTAAAGAAACGTACGAATTACATTTTACATTTATCCTCTCAGAATTCTTTGTGTTAAAACTTTACCTCCTGATCATGGTGTGGGAACTTCAGGTGAGCTCAGAACAGTGTCTGTTCTGAGTATTTAAATTGATAATTCTGTGTCCATACATGTCCACAGATCATCAGTTTGATGGCGTTTCCCGTGATGGAACTCCCTGCACCCTCCCCTCTCATGCCTCATCTTGCCAAGAGGAAAGGTTCACCCCTGGCCCCCTTGACATAACTAAAGCATTAAACTATGGCAAAGAATGCAGCCATTCATGAGCTTGGGCCTAGCTACCAATGTAGGACAAATCAGTAACAACACAGCTGTGTAGGCACACTTGTGACTGTCTGAGACCATGGACTTCAGAACCACATGGACCCAGAGGTCATCTTGGCCAGTAAGGGAGAATGTGGGAATTCTCACTGGCCATGTATATGGACCTGATTTTGGCAACTAAGAAACCATCCCACATCCAGCAAGTCCCAGCCAAGAAGGAGTGGCAACGATGGAGGGAATCTCTGCCTTAAAGAGAATTGTATAAGAACTGTGGGGATGCTGAAAATCTTATTCATAGATAGCATAAATGTTTATGGAAGGAAGCCCAGCCATAGCTTCAAAACACGCATCACAATCTTTATCCCAGATATAAGACAAGTAGGAAAAGGAATTCAGGAGTCATGGACAAATATCCCAGGAGGATTCAAATATAGGTAGAGGGAGGAGGGAGCCCCTGGAGGGAGACTGAGGATGGGAAGTCCTGCCTGCCCTTAGGCTATTCACAAATTATCATCTTCTGGCCTTGTCCTTTTCATGTGCGCCCTTTGGTCTCTTTTCATGGTTTTCCCTACTTAGTGCTGATGCCATTCCAGATGTTGAGCTAGAGAACTGCAAGTTTTTAATAACTTGTCGAAAGAAACCTCAACAAGAGAAGCCACAAATGTTTCCTCTTCCTCCAAAGTGTGAAAAAGTAGGCGCTGTCCTGGGGCGGGAAGCGGTCCTGGCAAATTGTTAGACTCCCAATTTCAGTGATTGTTGCTATGTCTGTAAGAGTAGCCTCAACCTCTAGACCCTGGGAGGTTGGAGGACTGTCACTGCTCCTCACAGGTGAGCGACACTGAAGTGAACATATCCTCTGAGGAAGGGGAATTGGGGGCCGCTTCACTAGTAAGAGTGTGGCATGGACTTTCTCCTCTCTCACACATACAGTAAGCTGCAAGATTTCTTTATTCAAGAAGGAATGTGAGCATCTGTTCATCATTTAAATTAGCGCAGGAAGTAAAAGAATCAAATAACAACTCTCAGGCTTTCAAAGCAACAGGACTTTAATATAATAATATTTAAATCTAGCATTTACTAAATATCGCCCCTCCAAGTGACTATGTATGGGCCTTGGAGAAGAGAAGGCAGGGAGATGGGTGGGATCATTGTCTCTTCCCCTGGCCTTCAGGGGACCACAGGAAGAGCCTCCCAATGGTCTCCTTCCCCTCAGAGCAGGGGTCCTGGAACCCGCAAGCATCCCAGCTGTGTCCCCACAGCTGAGGAAGAGGTGGCACTGCCAGCCTGGACACTCACTCGCCCCTGAGCTTGACGATGGCTGGCTCTTCTGGGCCTTCCCAGTTCTGCTGGCTGACTAGGATCGGGGCTCCAGCTGGCAGGACAGGATGTAGCTACAGGACAGAGTGACACCTGTGAGCCGGTCAGGAGCCACAGTTAAGGTGTCCTTCCCCGTGTCTGACCAGCAGCTAAAGTCCAGGTACACCAGGGGTCACAGTGCAGCAAGGTCTCGGGCTGTCCAGGGAGCCATGGACACAGGTTCTCTGGACTGGCCACCAGGGAGAGTCCACCACTGCCCTCCCCCATCTCCTGCCTGGCCTCATCTCACCTCTCATTCTCACTGAGCCTCTCCATGTCTCGGAACCAGGCCCCAAATTGCTCGTTGGGGTTGAGGTTGTAATTATTTGCAGCCACCTGGAGCAGCAGGATCTCCCTCATTATTTCATATTCCTGGGGCCAGAGAGGAGGACAGGATACAGACAAGGCCTCATGGGGGATGAGGAATGGGACAGGGGATAGGTCCTGGGTCTTTGCATACACGGGAACCCTCCTTCCCTCAGTTCCATCTAGGCCATATCTGTTCTCAAAGGTAGGTAGAAATAGCCCGTCCTCAAGGAAGTTTGCCTTGATTCTACCCCCACCCCCAAATGTCAGTTGGCTGGGTCTTCTACTTCTCTGCTATCAAACTCGCCCAATAAACATAAAACATGGGATGGAGCCAGGGAGCAATCTGTTGGGGGGTGGGGGTGGGGGTGGGGGCCTCTGATTTCCACTCCCCAACCTCTCCCGCAGGAAGTGCCACAGCTGCTCACCTCATTCCTTTTCCTGAGATTGATCTCTCCCCCCTGGAAGGCAGACAATCAAAATCCATCAGAAAGAGCCCAATAGCCATTACTAGTCCCTCTATGCCCACTCCTTCTCATGTTGCACTACTGCCGGGTCCCACAAGGGGGCCAGGCACATACAGAAAACGGAACAAGGCTCTAGCCAGGTTCTGGGCCCAAAGAAGGGGGACATGGGGACAGAGGCTCAGGAACCTTATAGCCCGGCCCTTTCTGATGATAATACAAGGAGGCTGAGGCCTCAGGCAGGAAGGGACTGCTCACTTATATGCTTCCTGACGTGGAGGGGCCAGACTTGGCTCTCTCCCAAGGGGCATCACATGAGGAAAAGGCTGATTCCAGCTCTGTCAGAACCTGTGCCCTTTGCAGTCAGGCATGTCTGCTGCTTTACCAGCCTGGGGAACCCAGAACAATGTCTTATGCAGAGTCTCCCTTCACTCACCCTTAAGATGGGCATGATTTACCAGCTCACAGGAGTGGCTGTGAGGTTCTCAGGAGAGGGGTTTTGCCAAGTTCTGACAGCTCAGGGCTCAGCACAGGGGCTCTCTGCTCCCAAGCCTCAGTCATGGTTCCCTGCTCAGTCCCCAGGCTCACCCACCTCCAGATAATCCTCCATCGTCAGGTGCATCATCAGCAGTTCATTGAGAAATGTTCGAAGGTAGGGGACAACACCCTGTGCCATTGTGGTAGGGGTGGGATGAGGCCCTGCTCTCAGGAGCCCCCACAGCCTTTCGCAGAAAACTCCTCACCCTCAGCCTCCTGGCCCACCCCAGGGTTCCCACATGGAGCAGACTATGTCCCTCAGCAGCCTCCTCCCAATTCCCCCTCTCCTCACCCTCCAAGACCACCAGACTCCTAATCACTTCCCAGGACCTGACTTTGGCCAATCACAGGGTGTGTGGTCCCAGGCCCCTCCCTACCCCCAAGTCCATCCTGCACCCAGCTTTACACACCATCTTCCTGGTCACTTCTAAGGAAGGATTTCAGGCACTGCGACAAGAGGAGTCAGGGCTGGAGTAAGAAGGCCCTTCCTCTCTTGATTTGGAGGCCTCCTGCTGGGAGGGGGAGCCCCTGCTCTCACCCTGGAGCCCCTGCCCCATGGGCACACTTACTTTCTGCTGCTGTTGCTGCTGCCTCTCCTGGGTTTTCTGGGTGTTGATCTCCTGGGTGACAAACTTGGAGGGTGCCTCCTGCCAGGGTTGCGGACAGTGAGGCCACACCACTCCCCTCGCTCAAATTCTCTTCAGCACTACTACAGGTTTTGGCCACCGGACGTCTGACCTGAGTCATCTGGTACCAGTGCTATTCTATCTTCCCAGTGTGTTCTGATTCTGGGTCAATCCTATCTCCAACACTCACTCTGTGTGTGGCCCAGGGACTGTGGCCTGGCCTCCCGAAGCCTGCTTCCTCATCTGAAAAGGGTGAGAACTCCACCCCCGCACAGGGTCTCCTGAGGACCCAGTGCCATATTTCTATCATCACTGTTCCTGCCCTCGCACATCCAGATGGAGCAGGAAAGATCCACACATTCCTTTCCTCCCTCGGACCTCATCACCACTTGCTGAGGCCTGCACCACAGAATCATCATCTCCCCATTTCCCAGATGAGGCCCGAGAGGGGCAATAAGTTTTTCAGGGGCTCACAGATTGAGAGGTCACTGTTCCCTTTTAGCCAGAGACCCTGCCTCAGTGGCTCTCACTCAGTCGAAGACCACCACTGACCAGAAATCCTTTCCTCTGGGCTCTTGAGGAATGTCCAGGCCCCTACCTGGAGCAAGCCACAGATGGAGAGGGATGGGGTGTTCTCAAAGTCTGGTTAAGCAGCTCCTGCTGGCCTTAGCCGATCTGGAGTCTCTGCATCCAGACCAGAACCAAGGCAAAGCCAAAGATTTCACCTCCCCCAAGCAACAACTCCTCAGGGCATTCCTCAACTGAGCAGTCTTTCTTCATTCACTCAGGAAGGGAACCCTGAAAGCGCTACCTCTGACTGACAGAGAAGAGGATGACAGGACACTTTGTTTCCCCATTTACATGAAGCTTCTGATGAAGGAAGGACCCACTACCCACTGCGAAACTATCATTTCCCCCAGACCCTCCTCATCAGCCACTGAGGGCATATGTCATTGTCAACTGGACACTCAGATGAGAAATAGCCAGTGAGTGAATAGCAGTGGCTGCCATAGGGGCACGGTGTGGAGTCACAGAAGGGACACACATCTGTCTCTGGCCCAGCCACTTGGACCCAAGCCTGGGAAGCCTTTTTGTCCACCTGGTCCATGGGAATCCCCCGGGAGATGCCCTCCCCTTGGAGGTGTTGCAAAAACAGAAGAAAAAGCACAGTCCTGGCTTTCTGAGAGCACAGTGGGCTGGTCTAGGAAAGAGAGGACTCCCTAACCATCCCATCCACTCATTAGTGCCAGCAGGATGGGCCCTCACGGAAGCAGGAGACTTGCTAACATTGCCAGCTGGACAGCCCAGCCAACACCACTATACCCTATGACCAGAGACTCCTGTACTTCAAACTGGACCCCCCGCCCCCACTTGCCCATAGGCCACACAGGTCCCTCTTCCTGTTAGTCCAGAAAATCTAAATCATTACGTGAGAAACTAACAAAACCACATCCTGCCCAGTCCCCCTTCCCTCTCAGTCCTCCTCTCTTTCCAGACCCCCAGCCTCCACTCTACCCTGGTCATCAGTTCCCTGCTGAGTGACTTGTCTTGGCTTTGGAGCTTCTTAAATTTTTTGTAGTTCTTCCTGAGAAGAGACGAAAGAAAAAAGAAAAATTTAGGAATAACGTGGGGGACTTGAGTGCAAGTCCCTTTTATTTCAGAACCAAAAGCTTCATCTGAATGAGTATTTTCACTGGGTTCCTTTGTGCACTAAGGTCTCCTTGTGACTGGGGAGGGGGGCTTTCATGGTGGTCACCTGAGGCCTCTATTCACATTTGTATTAAGCTTCTCTGTGTTGCCTAGTTTTGGTTTTCTCTGGGCATACGGTTCAGTTGCTGTAAACACTTGAAAATCTCCAACTTAAATCAACCCAGTATCTGACATATAAAGAAACTGATTCCTGAAGCAGAACTGGTGGACTGAGGACCCAGAGGGGCTAAAGACCCCAACATCAGCCCAGTCTCTGTCCACAGGGTTTGCGGCCTCCCAGGAGTTCCCAGCTGACTGATGGAGCAACGACAGACGTATGAGAGATCCCTAATCCATCCCGGTCCAATCTGTGGAGAGAGGCCCATCTACCTGGAAACCTTCCGCCATGTGTTCTTCAGACGGCAAATTGAGGTGTTCTGCAGAGCAGAGAGGATGGCATGCAAAGAGGAGTAGTTCTTCAGAATTTGGCACTCCTGGGGAGGAAAGAGGATGAGCTGTGAGGTGGGGAGCTAGAGCCCTATTTGCTCTAGCTTCAGTCCCCTCAGTTTAAACCTCCCCTCTCCTCCCCTCCCAGATGAGATGGAGCCCTGGAAGTGCATATTTAGGGCCAGAAGAGTAACATTCACAGGGAGGAGGATTTTTTTTTGGGGGGGGGGTACTTTTTATTGTTATGTTAATCACCATACATTACATCATTAGTTTTTGATGTAGTGTTCCATAATTCATTGTTTGTGCATAACACCCAGTGCTCCATGCAGAACGTGCCCTCTTTAATACCCATCACCAGGCTAACCCATCCTCCCAGCCCCCTCCCCTCTAGAACCCTCAGTTTGTTTTTCAGAGTCCATCATCTCTCATGGTTCGTCTCCCCCTCCGATTTCCCCCCCTTCATTCTTCCCCTCCTACTATTGTCTTCTTCTTCTTTTTCTTTTTTTTCTTAACATATATTGCATTATTTGTTTCAGAGGTACAGATCTGTGATTCAACAGCCTTGCACAATTCCCAGCGCTCACCACAGCACATACCCTCCCCAATGTCTATCACCCAGCCACCCCATCCCTCCCACCCCACCCCCCACTCCAGCAACCCTCAGTTTGTTTCCTGAGATTAAGAATTCCTCATATCAGTGAGGTCATATGATACATGTCTTTCTCTGATTGACTTATTTCGCTCAGCATAACACTCTCCAGTTCCTTCCACGTCGTTGCAAATGGCAAGATCTCATTCCTTTTGATGGCTGCATAATATCCCATTGTATGTATATACCACATCTTCTTTACCCATTCATCTGTCGATGGACATCTTGGCTCTTTCCACAGTTTGGCTATTGTGGACATTGCTGCTATACACATCGGGGTGCAAGTACCCCTTCGGGTCCCTACATTTGTATCTTTGGGGTAAATGCCCAGTAGTGCAATTTCTGGATCGTATGGTAGCTCTATTTTCAACTTTTTGAGGAACCTCCATACTGTTTTCCAGAGTGGTTGCACCAGCTTGCATTCCCACCAACAGTGTAGGAGGGTTCCCCTTTCAGGGAGGAGGATTTTGTTTAATTCAAAGAAGAAGCCAAGTAGGAAGTCCACCACCAGGACATGTGAGTCAAAGTCAGTGTGCCTCTGGCAAGAAAGGCCTACAGACTCTGGAGGGGCTCAGACCATAGAACTGAGAAGGTGAAGAGGCAGTTCCCCAGAATCCAGAGTGGGACTCCACTGGAACTCCCCGCATACCTGGGCCACCTGGATACAGTGCTCCACTACCCTGGCCCTGTCCCGGGCAGTCATGCTCAGGTCCCCAAGGCAGGTGGTGAGGACACAGCTGGTCACACTTTGGAAATGCGTGATGGTGGCACGGACTGTGGGTGCCAGGTGCTCATTGCCAGGCCTGTTCCTCTTGGACCAGGTGGAGCCCAGGCAATGACTGGGCACCACCTTCTTGAATAGCTCCTGGGGACCAAGGAGAGTGTCACCTGGCACTGCCACAGCCCAGCTCAGTGTCCACAGTCCCCCACAGGCCCAGGCAGGAGTCACTGGTCAGACCTGGAGCTCAGGAAGCTGAGGAAATGTCTGAGCCTTGTGGGGGTCCCCAGGATTTGTTCTCTGTCTACTGAGGGCATACAGCATGGGATGACTCAGGACCCAATACTGGTGGGGAAGGAAGGATTCATTTGCCTCCAGTCCATCCTCACTAACTCTAAGATTCCAGAAGGTGGCTCAAGTTGGTTCTTCCCAAGGGGGCATCTTTCACCCATCCTGATCACCCTCTGCTCTTTCTACTGAGATGCGTATTCTCCTGCGACAGCTACAACCATGGCCTTGTTTGTCCTCCTTGTAATTAAGTACACATCAGGTGCCTAATAAGTGCTGAGGCTGCTGGGCCTCCTGGGCAGATGGGTGCCAACCCATGGACCTGGCTGCACACAGTGAGTGTTCCTTCCCCACGAACTGGGCTGGGCCCTACCCAGCTTTCTATCTGTTCTACCTCATTTAATCTGCACAGTCAATATCTTTGCAGCAGGTGCTATTGGTGTCCAATCTCTACTGACTACGGTGGATAGCAAAGGCTCAGAGGTTAAGAAAGTTACCCAAGTCACACAAATGGCAAGTGGTGGAACTGGGATTTGGACCCAGATCATAAGAGTCCAGATCAGGAAAAGGCAGGTCTGGGGCAACTGATGGCAGAGGGAATCCCTCCCCCCACCCCCCAACAAGAAACCAGCTGCTCACCACATCTATTATTGTTAATTGTTCTGCCACCAGCTGGGGAGGGAAGGCCATGAGCTCAGGCTTCTCCTCAGCTGGACTGTTCTCACTGGTCACATGCCAGGGGCAGGAGGCCTCTGAGGGTGGAGCTGGCTCTGTGTCTACTTTCAGAGGTGGAGATGAAATTCCGAATATAGCTGAACGTCCAGCTGACTCCGGCTCAGGGCTTGGTATTTGTGCCAGAGCTGATGTTTGCTCTTGCTCCAATACTGGAGCCGTTGATGGTGGCTCCATCACTAAAGGCGGTAGTAAAAATAGAGCTGGAACATGCTCTAAATCCAGAGTTGGCCTTTGTTCTGACTTTGCAGCAGGCTGGGGCACTGGAGCTGGCATTGAAGAGGATAAAGAGAAAAGTTCCACAATGTAACTGAGTTTCCATGTGTCTTTCCAAAAACAGGAAGGATCCTACTGCCTTTAAGGGAATACCCAGCACATGAACCCCACCCTAGATATTTTCCCAGACTGAAGTCCCCCTTACCCTCTTTTTCTGCTTCAGTGGGCACTAGATGTTCCAAATGGACCATGGACAGTGGGTCACAGCACTTCAGGTCTAAGCCAGTCAAGCTGGCATGTATGTATGCCACCATCAGTTTTAACCAAGGATGGTGCAGGGTCTGCCAGTCCTCCTGTAAGTATGGATCTGCCCAGGTGTGCAACATGGGCGAGAGGGCCCTGGGGGAAGTCATGTGTGGAACAAAGTCAGAGGCCCATCCTTTTTTTCCATACCATGCTTCCACATCCCCCTCCTTGTGTCTGGGCATCAAAGGATGGCCCCACCTCACCCCCAACCACTCTGTGGCCATTTTTGCAATGGAAGGCATGGTCAGGGGCACATCTAAAGAGAGCCTTGTGAGGCCCATCCTTCCACTGACACTTGTCTCCCAAAGGGCCTGGGCATAGCCTACCCCATCTTCCATGCACATGAGCATTAGGACTGAGGTTTATGGCATATTTGTGAGCAGGCTGCTTACCACACCGATTATTCTGGGCCCCAGTTGTAGTGGTCAAGAGAGATGGATATGGACAGGGCAGGGAGCATAAGATCGGACTGGAAACGATGAATTGCTCAGGGTCTGACTCAGCTTAGCCTCCCCTCTGCCTCCCAAGGCCTTAGGACCCCATCCACAGCTCTCTGATTCATTTTCTCATGCAGTGGAAGCCCTCAGACCTCAGTCCTCCATGGGAATCAAACGTGTGTGAGATCAGGGTACTACCAGTCCCTCCTCAGGGACTCCCTTACTATCTCATTCTGCTTCTAGGCCCAAAGACTACTCACCTTTTCAGTGGTTCTTCTGTTCCTTCCTCCACGTCTGAACATGGGAAGGAGCGTCTGTATCTACAGGAGGTCATGACGGCATCACATCTAATGTACTGAGAACACAACTGCTTATGACATCTAGTGTGACTCTCTGATTCTCAGACTAGAATTGAGGCCCAAGGATTGAGTCTGCTTCAGCCGTTGGTTGCATTATCTTAGTGTCTACAAAATGTCTGCATGTGTTTAATATATATTGTTGAATGAATGAATCTCAACCAGAACCTTCCTAGACATCTGAGTGGGACTGGAGCTCCTCTTCCTGCCCTCAGAGAGACCTCATCTGGCTACACCAAAGACAAGGACCAGGAATAGCTGGATGGAATCTCAAAATTTCTTTGCAGTTGGGAAACTGGGTTGCTTTCCATGTGCTTTCCAAGCTCACAGAAACCACAGGCCAGGGAAGGGCAAGGCAGAGAACTCTTTCACTAGGGACAGAGAAATAACAAACATGAAGATGCCCAGCATGTCCAGCAGTCCTATCTGCAGAGCAACGTACCAGGTAAGCACCTACCATGGGCTTATTATCCCATGATTGGCTACAATAACTCTGTCATGTTTATTCTTTTACCACCCTACTTCTCAGAAGAGCAAAGTGAAGTTCAGAGAGGTATGTTGACATTCCCCAGACACACAGTTAGTAGGCAGGAGACTCACCATAATGCTATGGAGGGAGCAGGCACTCACCTTTTAAAAAAATGGTCCAGGATCTGTTGGGAGCTGGTGAAGGCCTGGTAGGGGTCCAGGAATGTGGTGATGTAGGAGATGTTTTCACTTGGGTATGCTGGTACCAGGGACTCTAACGTTTGAATTGTGCCTTCCTGGAGTGTCTGCATTGTGCAGGCCTCATCCAGGCACAGTGTGGACTCCTTTTCACACTGGTGGACAAGAGGAACATAGAATCCGCAGCATCACCATGAGCCACCAGGAAGATCAGAGTCTGGAGCTCAGACTGGAAAGTCCCACCACCTCATGAACTTGTGCAAGAAGAGGGACCTGAGTGCCTACACCATAAAATGTTCTAGGCTTTAAAAGTACATTTTCCATATGATCTCACCCATATGTGGAATTTAAGAAAGAAAACAGGTGAACATATGGGAAGGGGGGGTGAAAGGAGAGAGGGAAACAAACCATAAAAGACTCTTAACGATAGGGAACAAACTGAGAGTTGATGGAGGGATGTGGGTGGGGGGGATGGGCCAGATGGGTGATGGATATTAAGGAGGGCACTTGTTGTGATGAGCACTGGGTGTTGTATGTAAGTGATGAACCACTGAATTCCACTCCAGAAACCAATATTGCACTGTATGTTAACTAAATAAAATTTAAATTAAAAAAGGAAAGTTTTAAATAAAATAAATAAATAAAAGTACATTTTTATTTGGGGGGAATGATAAATAATTGATACCTCCAAGGCATTTTGTTAGCTGAAAACCATAGCACCTCTCTGTATTAACATCCCATATTAAGAGGATTATCCCAGTGAGTCATCAACAAACTTCCCCACTGTAGATACTGGGAAAGAGAGGATTAGGGATTTCATATGGTTGCTCAAGATCATGCACATCAGAACTGAGAACCATTTAAAGATAGGCTGCATGACATTCCCACTAAATTACCTGAGGCTTGGTCAGCTCCTGACGGGGACAGGAAGGATATGGAGTAGCCACATTCCTGGAATGGTCTCAGGTAGTTGCCAGATTTGAGTCCTGGTTCTGGGCCCACCCCAGTCCTGGCTGTGGTAACCTGTAACCTCCTCTGTGCCTACACTTACCCAAGACCAATGTTGGCCCTTCTTGGTGTCCTGGTGCATCTGCCCCTTGTCTAAGGAGATGGAGTAGTTGAACCCATCAGCCAGCTCCTCGATGATCTCCTGGTTTGAGTTCTGCAAAGACAGTGCCTAATAGCTTGGCCAGGAGGAATAAAGGACAGGTCTGGACATTGCCACTGGGGGATACTCTCAAGAGAAAATCTGTTCCACAGTTGGGGCAGAGTAGGGCATCTGCAAAGAACTCTACCCAGAAAGGAAACAAGATAAAACCTGTAGGGCTCAGGATTAACATGGGTAGAGGAACTCACCTTCTCATGCACCAGCCATGACCCGAGGTATAAACACGAAAGACCCACCAGGCTTCCAACACCTAACAATCAGCTTCTGCCCAGAAAGGACTCAACCCTGATTCCTGCCTCCTCTGTCCCCAACACAGACACACACACACACACAGACACACACACACACACCCCAAACTCAACCCTGATTCCTGCCTCCTCTGTCCCCCAACACACACACACACACACACGATGAGGGACAAGAGGTGCGGCGCTGCTCAGGTGGAATCACAATTTTGTCCCAGCCTGAATTGGCCTGCCTTGGGCTCTTTTGTGTTACCTTTCGGTGCCTTCTCCAAAATGACCAGATGCGTCGGGACTGATGGCTGAGCCAGTGTCTACAGCGACTAAAAAGATTCTCACTCTGAGCTTTCTTGAGCCCAGATCTTCTGCTACCAGAGAGACAACATTGAAACATCTTGCTCTCCTGACTGTCTCCAGTCAAGTGAGCTGGATAGGGGCTATCTCTAGAATGTAGGTCCTTGCTTATCACAGTTCTAAGTTCTGTTGAGGTCTATGACCAAAGAAGTGAGGTCACTTTTTGAAGATTCTGTTACCCGGGCCCCTCCTTTCAATCAGACTTATCCAAAGTGCCCTATGGGCTGTTTACTGCTCCTCCTCTTCCCCCATGCCAACTCCTTAACCACACAAAATTAGTCAAAACATCCCTCTTCACACATCCCTGAAAATGTAATGAAGATCCTAGCTTTGAGAAGACAGAGCTGAATTTCGGCCTCCTTTTTCTTACCTATTCTTTGTCCTGGGAAAATCACTGTGCCTCTCAGGTCTTCCCCAGTCTCCAAACCTTCACAAAGGGGATGAGGCTAGAACCGACTTCCTAGGGACCTCATCAGTTGTATCTGAGATAACATCTATTACACCTGGGGGATGGTGTCATATGTATCTATGGCACAATTTAGTGATTGAAGAATTACAAGAAGGGGTTGGAACACCACTCAAAGCAGACCTGGGTTCCAGCAGTATAGTATTGAAAAAGTCACTTCCAACTTTGCCTCATTTTTAGGTCAGAGCCATGGGGGCGGTGGGGGTGAAATTAATGTAAATTCAGATATTGTCATCCTCTGGCATAAAATTGTTCCATTATCTCCTGTTATATTTAGAATAAGACCCATTAACATCATCTCAGCTTATGGGGTGGACTGCCTCCACAATGGCTTTCAGTGATCCCCACCCCTGGTATACACATCCCAGTGTAACCACTAAGCATTTAGAAACTGGGTTATGACCAACAGAATATAGCCAATGTGATGGGATGTCTAAATCTGAGACAAAATGCCAAAAAGACTCTCTTTCCTCTCACTCCATCTCTTGTGTTTCCTCTCTCTCTGGCGCGCGCTCTCTCTCTCCCTCTCTCTCTGATGTGCTCTCTTTGTCATATCCCCAGGGAATCAGGCACTGATGCTTTGAGCTGCCCTGTTAGAGTCTCACATAGAAGAGAAACAAGGGAGTGCCCAAGCTGACAGATGGGAAAGAACTCAGGCTCTCTGTTGAAACTGCATTGTGAGTTCTGTGAGTGAACTTGGGAGCAAATCCTCCACAGTCCAGCCTTAGTTGAGGCTACAGCCCCAACCCTGTGATACATCCTGAGGCAGAGACACAGGTGGTGTCATGCCTGGACAGCTGGTCCACACAAATGGTGAAATATTAAATATTTGTAGCTTTAAAATGCAAGGTATTGGGGCAATGTAGTCAGAGAGGAAATGATAACTAACACAGTCCACGAGGCCCCAGAATCTGGCCCTGCCACCATTGCCCACCCCCTCTCTCCTCCAAGGCTCCCTCCAGCCACACTGGCCACTTTTCTAACCTTTTCTGATCAAACCCACTTTTGCCTGTGAGTCTCTGTCTCAGTGGTGCCTTCTCCCTGACACACTGCTCCAAGACTTGTGCAGAGCGGCTTCCTCTTGTCATTTTGGTATTGGCAATGTCACCCCAGTGAGGCCTTTCAGACCCTCCACAGTCCTCCCTCACAGCATCCCACTTTGTTTTCACCACAACACTTGCTCTTTCTTTTTCCACATGTCTACGTTTTGGTGCTTTTGTCTATCTCCCCCCGAGACTGTAAACTCCTGGCAGGCAGGGACCACTGGGTCATTTTCAGCCCTGTACTTAGGCCCACCACCGCTCCTTAGCAAAGGGTGAGTGCTTGGTGCATAGTTGCTGAAGGAATAAATGGGAAGATCTTGTACTCCTCCTCGTGTTTTTGAGCACTCAGATAGTGGAGATGAATGCTAGTAATAGGAGATGCAAGTTGTTTCTGGGGCAGGGGGACAGCGAAAAAGACCTCTGTATGACTCTTTGATGCTCCAGTAGCTCAAGAAATGTATAGTTGGTACTGTGTAAGTTTAAGGTGTACAGCATAATTACTGGTCATACATGTATTGTGTAATGATTACCACATTAAGTTCAGTTAACATCCCCACCAAAAAATTATGTATTTCCTTGTCATGAGAAGTCTTAGGATTTATTCTCTTAGTGCCACTCAAGTATACTACATGGCAGTGTTAATTTATACAGTGCTTTATGTCAAATATCTCAATAAAACTGAAAACAGAAAAAAACAAAACCTCAGTGGGCACCACTGACACAGGAGGCTACCTTCTTCCTGGAGGCCAGCAGCTGTACTGCACCCCAGGCAGGAACACTACCAAACAAAACAGGAACCTTTATTTGAGTTTCTGCATGATAGAGGCTCTCCAGAGTCCCAGGGGTAAAGGAGAAGGACCTGCAGGCTTCCAGGGCTGTAGGAGGGACTTTGAGAGACCCTCATGCTCCCCTATTTCTATCCCCCCTGCCCAACAAGTGTCCTCTTAACTCATGAGGCATCCTTTTCTCCCAATTTTTATTTAAATTCTAGTTAGTTAACACATAGTGTAACATTGTTTTCAGGAGTAGAATTTAGTGATTCAACACTTATATTTAACACCCAGTGCTCAACATGACATGTGCCCTCCTTGATACCCACCACCCATCTAGCCCATCCCCCACCTACCCCCCTCCATCAAACCTCAGTCTGTTCTCTATCGTAAAGAGTCTCTTATGGGTTAGCCCGGTGGTGGGTATTAAGGAGGGCACGTATTGCATGGAGCACTGGGTGTTGTGAGCAAATGATGAGTCATCGAGCATTACATGAAGAACTAATGAAGCACTGCGTGGTGGCTAACATAACATAATAAAATAAAATTCTTCTTTAATTTTTATTTTATATATACATTATATATATAACATATATGTATTCTCTTTTGTTTGCTTGCATTGTACTTTATTTTAATTTTGTATATCTATAATATATATGTTTTTTTCTTTACTATTTTGGGATCTAGGTTCTTTTTTTTAAAGATTTTATTTTTTTTTTTTAATTTTTATTTATTTGTCAGAGATAGAGAGCACAAGCAGGCAGAGGGAGAAGCAGGCTCGTGCTGTACCGGGAGCCCAAGGTGGGACTCAATCCCAAGACCCAGGAATCATGACCTGAGCTGAAGGCAGACACTTAACCTACTGAACCACTCAGATGTCCCAGGATCTAGGTTCTTTTAAGAAACAAGCCAAAATATACCCAGGGTCTAGTTTATTGTTTTGTTCTGTTTTACTCTTTGTTTGATTTTTTTTTTCTTATTTTGTTTTGTTTCTATTTTCTTCTAGTTTCTTTTGTCTGTATTTTTCTGGTGTTGTTGTTATTTTTTGTCTTTTCTCACTCTATCATCTATTCTTCTCTGGACATAATGATGAGCCAGAGAAGCTCATCCAAAAAGAAAAAACAGGAGGCAGTACTCACTGCCAAGGATTTAATCAATATGGATATAAGGAGGATGTCAGAACTAGAATTCAAAACAATGATTATAAAGATACTAACTAGACTTGAAAAAAACAAAGGCAGTAGAGAATCTCTTACTGTAAGAATAAAAGAATTAAAATCTAATCAGGCTGAAATTACAAATGTTATTACTGAGATGCAGTAAAAAATGGAGGCTCAAACTGTGGAAAGAGCCAAGATGTCCATCGACAGATGAATGGATGAAGAAGATGTGGTATATATATACAAAGGAATATTATGCAGCCATCAAAAGGAATGAGATCTTGCAATTTGCAACGACGTGGATGGAACTGGAGGGTATTATGCTGAGCGAAATAAGTCAAACAGAGAAAAACATGTATCATATGACCTCACTGATATGAGGAATTCTTAATCTCAGGAAACAAACTGAGGGTTGCTGGAGTGGGGGGTGGGGTGGGGTGGGAGGGATGGGGTGACTGGGTGATAGACACTGGGGTGGGTATGTGCTCTGCTAAGTGCTGTGAATTCTGCAAGACTGTTGAATCTCAGATCTGTACCTCTGGAACAAATAATGCAATATATGTTAAGAAAAAAAAAAGAAGAAGAAGAAGAAGAAGCTAGCAGGAGGGGAAGAATGAAGGGGGGAAATCGGAGGGGGAGACGAACCATGAGAGACGATGGACTCTGAAAAACAAACTGAGGGTTCCAGAGGGGAGGGGGGTGGGAGGATGGGTTAGCCTGGTGATGGGTATTAAAGAGGGCACGTTCTGCATGGAGCACTGGGTGTTATGCACAAACAATGAATCATGGAAGACTACATCTAAAACTAATGATGTAATGTATGGTGATTAACATAACAATAAAAAATTTAAAAAATGGAGGCTCTAGCTGCTACGATAAATGAGGCAGAAGAGAGATTCAGTGATATATAAGACAAAGTGATGGAGAACAAGGAAGCTGAGAAAAAGAGAGAAAAACAACTACTGGATCATGAAGGGAGACTTGGAGAAATCAGTGGTACCATAAAGTGAAATAATATTCAAATAACAGGGGTCCCAGAAGAAGAAGTGTGGGGAAAGGGGAAGAAGGTTTATTTGGACAAATTATAGCTGAGAACTTCCTTGATCTGGGGAAGGAAACAGACATTCAAGTCCAGGAGGCAGAGAGAACTCCCCTCAAAATCAATAAAAATAGGTCAACACCACTACATATAGTAGTGAAACTTCCAAATATCAGGGATAAAGAGAAAATCCTGAAAGCAGCTTGGGACAAGAGGGTCCACAAGAGATTCATTTTAGATTCAAAGACACCTCCAGATTGAAAGTGAGGGGGTAGACAACCATTTATCATGCTAATGGATACCAAAAGAAAGCTGAAGTAGCAATCCTTATGTCAGACAAACTAGATTTTGTTTTATTTTTATTTTATTTTTTATTTAAAATCAATTAATTAATGTACAGTGTATTATTAATTTCAGAGGTAGGATTTAGTGATTCATCAGTTGCATACACTACCCAGTGCTCATTACATCCAGTGCCATCCTTAATGCCCATCACCCAGTTACCCCATCCCCCCACCCACCACCCCCTCCAGCAACCCTCAGTTTGCTTCCTGGAGTTAATAGTTTCTTATGGTTTGTCTCCCAATCTGATTTCATCTTATTTTATTTTTCCATCCCTTCCCTTATGTTCATCTGTTTTGTTTCTTAAATTCCACATATGAGTGAAATCACCTGATATTTGTCTTTCTTTGACGGACTTATTTTGTTTAGCATAATACCCTCTAGTTCCATCCACATCGATGCCAATGGTAAGATTTCACTCTTTTTGATGGCTGAGTGTATATATATATATATATATATATGCATATATATTACATCTTCTTTATCCATCGTCTGTCGATGGACATCTGGGCTCTTTCCATCTTTTGGTTATTGTGGACATTGCTGCTATAAACATTGGGGCTCATGTGCCCCTTTGAATCACTGTTTGTATCCTTTGGATAAATACCCAGTAGTGCAACTGCTGGGTCTTAGGATAGTTGTATTTTTAACTTTTTGAGGAACCTCCATACTGTTTTCCAGAATAGCTGTACCAGCTTGCATTCTCACCAGCAGTGTAAGAGGGTTCCCCATTTCTGCATCCTCACCAACATCATTTGTTTCCTGAGTTGCTAATTTTAGCCATTCTGACTGGTATGAGGTGGTATCTCATTGAGGTTTTGATTTGTATTTCTCTGATGCTGAGTGATGTTGAGCATTTTTTCATGTGTCTGTTGGCAATTTGTATGCAGACAAACTAGATTTTAAACAAAGACCATAATAAGAGATGAAGAAGGACACTATATCATAATAAAAGTGTCTATCACAAGAAGGCCTAACAATTGTAAATATTTATGCCCCTAACATGGGACAGCCAATTACATAAACCAATTAATAATAAAATTAAAGAAACACACTGATAATAATACAATAACAGCAGGGGACTTTAACACCCCACTCACTGCAATGGACAGATCATCCAAGCAGAAGATCAACAGGAAACAAGGGCTTTGAATGACACATTGGACCAGATGGACTTCACAGATATATTCAGAACATTTTATCTTAAATCAAAACATTCTTTTCAAGTGCACATGAAACATTCTCCAGAATAGGTCACATACTGGGTCACAAATCAGGACTCAACTGGTACAAAAAGATTGAGATCATACCATGTATATTTTCAGACCACAATGCTCTGAAACTTGAAGTCAACCACAAGAATGAATTTGGAAGGACCACACATACATGGAGGTTAAAGAGCATCCTACTAAAGAATGCATGGGTCAACCAGAAATTAAAGAAGAATTAAAAGAATACATGGAAGCAAATGAAAATGAAAACACGACAGTTCGGAACCTTTGGGGTGCAACAAAGGCAGACCTAAGAGGGAAGTATAGAGCAATACAGGCCTTTCTCAAGAAACAAGAAAAGTTTCAAACACACAAGCTAACCTTACACCTAAAGGAGCTGGACAAAGAAGAGCAAATAAACCCTAAACCCTGCAGGAGAAGAGAAATAATAAAGATTAGAGTAGAAATCAATGATCCAGAAATAAAAACAAAGCAAAAAACAAAAAACCGGTAGAGCAGATCAACAAAACTAGGAGCTGGTTCTTTGAATGAACTAACAAGATTGATAAAATCCAAGCCAGACTTCTCAAAAAGAAAAGAGAAATGACCCAAATAAATAAAATCATGAATGAAAGACCAATGCTGCAGAAATATAAACAATTATAAGAGCATATTATGAGTAATTACATGCCAACAAATTAGGCAATCTGGAGGAAACATATAAACTACCAAAACTGAAACAGGAAGAAATAGAAAATCTGAAGAGACCCAATAACCAGCGAAGAAATTGAAGCAGTAATCAAAACTCTCCCAACAAACAAGAGTCCAGGGCCGGATGGCTTCCCAGGGGAATTCTACCAAACATTTAAAGAAGAATTAATACCTATTCTTCTGAAGCTGTTCCAAAAAATAGAAACAGAAGGAAAACTTCCAAACTCATTCTATGAGGCCAGCACTACCTTGATCCCCAAACCAAAGACACCACCAAAAAGGAGAAATACAGGCCAATACCCCTGACGAACATGGATGAAAAAAAAATTCTCACCAAGACGCTAGCTAATAGGATCCAACAGTACATTAAAAGGATTATTCACCACGACCAGGTGGGATTTATTCCTGGGCAGCAAGGGTGGTTCAACATACCCAAATCAATCAACGTGGTACACATTAATAAAAGGAAGGTCAGGAAAACGACCTGGATGTCTACTCTCACCACTGTTGTTCACCATAGTACTGGAAGTCCTAGCCTCAGCAATCAGACAACAAAAAGAAATAAAAGGCATCCAAATTGGAAAAGAAGAAGTCAAACTTTCACTCTTTGCAGATGACACTCTGAGTAGAAAATCCCAAAGGCTTCACCAAAAAAATTGCCAGAACTGATAGAGGAATTCAGCAAACTGGCAGGATATAAAATCAATGCACAGAAGTCTGTTGCATTTCTATACACCAGCAATGAAGTAGCAGAAAGAAAAATCAAGGAATTGATCACAGTTACAATTGCACCCTAAACCATAAGATACATAGGCATAAAGCTAACCAAAGAGGTAAAAGATCTTTACCCTGAAAACTAGAGAACACTTATGAAAGAAACTGAGGAAGACACAAAGAAATGGAAAAACATTCTATGCTCATAGATTGGAAGAACAAATATTGTTAAAATGTCTATGCTATCCAGAACAATCTACACATCCAATGCAATCCCTGTCAAAATACCATCAGCATTTTTCACAGAGCTGGAACAAACAATTCTAAAATTTGTATGGAACCAGAAAAGACCCTGAATAGCAAAAGGAGTGTTGAGAAAGAAAACCAAAGCTGCAGGAATCACAGTTCTGGACTTCAAGCTATATTACCAAGCTGTAGTCACCAAGACAGTACGGTACTAGCACAAAACCAGACACAGATCAGTGGAACAGAATGGACCCTCAACTCTATGGCCAACTAATCTTCAACAAAGCAGGAAAGAATATCCAATGGGGAAAAGACAGTCTCTTCCACAAACGATGTTGGGAAAACTGGACAGCCACATGCAGAAGAATGAAACTGGACCATTTTCTTACACCATACATAAAAATAAATTCCAAATGGATAAAAGACCTACATGGGAGACAGAAAACCATCAAGAGCCTAGAGGAGAACACAGGCGGCAGCATCTTTGACCTCGGCCGCAGCAACTTCTTGCTAGGCTTGTCTTCAAAGGCAATGGAAACAAAAGCAAAAAAATGAATTATTGGGACTTCATCAAGATAAAACACTTCTGCACAGGGAAAGAAACAATCAAAAAAACTAAGAGGCAACCTACGGAATGGGAGAAGATATTGGCAAATGCCATATCTGAGAGTTAGTTATAAAGGGTTAGTTATAAAGAACATACCAACCTCAACCCCCAAAACACAAATAATCCAGTTAAGAAATGGGCAGAAGACGTGAATAGCCACTTTTCCAAAGGAGACATCCAGATAGCTAGCAGACACGAGAAAAGATGCTCAACATCACTCATCATCAAGGAAATGCAAATCAAAACCACAATGAGATACCACCTCACACCTATCAGAATGGCTAAAATTAACAACACAAGAAACAGCCAGTGTTGGGGAGCATGCAGAGAAAGGGGAACTCTCTTACACTGTTGGTGGGAATGCAAACTGGTGCAGCCACTCTGGAAAACAGTATGGAGGTTCCTCAGGAAGTTAAAATTGGAACTACCCTATGACCCAGCAATTGCACTACTAGGTATTTGCCCAAGGGAATGTGAAGCTTTTAACAACACATAAGAACAGACTTTCTGATTTAGAAAATAAAAAGGAGAAGTAACGACATAGACAATGGAGAATCTATGGATAAAAATATCAATTCTTATGGGAAAGTGGCTTATAACAAAAAATTAGACTATATAGTTTCACCTTTGGGTGGAGAGCCACAAAATTAAACTAAATGCCTTCAGATTTTGAATTTTTAATGGGAGAAAATACGATTTGCAATGAATTATTGTATATAATTAACAAAAAGCAGTCACTGTCTTGGCTCTTTAATATTCTGAAGGTTTTAAGTTTTGATATATTTCATCTTAAATGGTTTTAAAGAGCAGGCGGTTGTTAGTATATTAAAAATCACCATTGTGTTTTGACCTTCTAAAATGATTCATGGTATTTTCTTACTACATTCTTATGAAAATTTGCTAGTGGCCTGGATTTATTATTACTTTTTAACCATACTAGTCACATTGGAGTCCTGCAAAGATGTTTGAAGAGCTAATATTTAAAAATATAAGGTTGCCACTATATTATGAGAAAATGTCAAACATACAAAATATTCTCTTTGGAAAACAAGCTAAGAAGTATATTTTAAATACAGATAATTTGTCTTCCTTTAAAGCCAAGAAAGTAAAATTCTAACAAATTCTGCTTTTGACATACTTGAAATATCATATCTTAAAATAACGTCTTTTAATACACCTACTACTTACCTTTTCAATATTTTTAAAATACTTCTGGGGCACCTGGGTGGCTCAGTCGGTGAAGCGTCTGCCTCCAGCTCAGGTCATGATCCTGGAGCCCTGGGATGGAGCACTGCATTAGGCTCTCTGCTCAGCGGAGAGCTGGCTTCTCTCTCTCCCTCTGTCCCTTCCCCTACTTGTGCTCTTTCTCCCTCCCTCTCTCTGTCAAATACATAAATAGAATCTTTTAAAAATATATAGTTTTAAATACTTTCACATTATATGAAAAATTAACCATTAAAAATTAATTTAGGGAGGTATGTAGTTTTATACTTTTACCCTTAGGCCTGTGGATTCCATACATCTCTGCCAGGTACATCTCATGTCCCTCAGCTCATTGGACTGGAAGGTCCTGGTATCTTGTATATTCCTTTCATCATCATCATCATCATCATCATCATCATCATCATCATCATCCACGTGTTTCTCTCTCTCTGAACCTGTGCAGGGGTTTCTCCCCACAAAACAACTCCGAATCTATAAGAAAACCCCAGAGCATTATTTTGACCCACCACGTCCCTTAAAGAACAGATCCTGTTGTAAAAATAACTAGTGTTAAGGTATTACCTGAAAAAGCAGAAAATAATCCACATGGGACTAGTCCAAAAAAGGCAAGCTCTGAAGAAAATCCTCTGGGACAAGTGGCGGCCCAGCCCCCTCCTTAGCCACTGTGGCGCGCACAGGGGAGTGTTCACCTCACACTGATGCCACCCCACGCAGTCCTGAAGCCATGGAGGAGCCTCCTCGGAAGTTCCTGAGGAAATTACCTCACTGAGGATGAGCTGAACGCCCTCTGAAGGAACACTCACGTGGGCCATCCTACTCTTAAAGGGTGGAGTCCGCCGCCCCCTGCTGGCTGTCGGGTGTAGCGCAGGATGCTGAGAACTCACTGTTTGGGGTGGCCATGCATGCCCTTTCTGCCCTCCAGGGCCGCGCAGGCTGCTCTGGGATCGCAGGAAATGGATGGGCACCTCCTCCTGGCCAGGTTGCTGAATCACTCAAAAATCTCAATGCCCCAGCTTTCTTGCTGACTGCATCTGTGATGCTCTGCTCTAGCCATGCCTACGCTCTTGCCTGGAACATGCCTCACTCCCTGAAGCCCCATGGCCTGGAGAACAAGGGAGTCATCAGGCTTTTGGGTCATCTCGAAAAAATCGCCTCTGTGCCATGACATAAGGACAGTAACAATTTCAGCTCCCTAAAAAGAGCCACCCATTTCCGCCATCAGATTCTCCACTGGATCTTTAACCTATTAGATACAGAGAACAGCAGCTCTCCTTGGGGTAAGGTCCTCCTTGAGGCACTAATATGTGGACTTGATCACAATCACAAATAACTGAAGCAGAAGATGAAAGTGGAAAATCTTTGGCTTGTCCTAATTTTGAAATTATGGTCTAGAGTCACTTCCAAAAACTCAAGTGGTTATCTATACAGCTGGCATGCCTTGGAGCTCTGTCAAGGAAGAATCAAACTGTGTTGGAATTTGGCGGCTTTTTTTTTTTTTTTTTTTTTTTCTTTTTTGGTTTTCAGTTGTTGCTGTTGTTCTCACATAGCAAGTCCTCTGAAAAACTAATGAATAGGGTGGAATATTAGGCTCATGACCCCCTCTATTCAGTTATGTTTTTGTGCACAAGAACATAATCTGCACTCATACTATCTATAAAATATCTGAAAATGTAATAATGGTAATACATTTAAAATATGATACATCTTAAATACACAAAAAATGATTTAGAGAGAACATGATCTATGTTTCTTTTTTTTAAATTTTTTTTATCTTAATCACCATACATTACATCATTAGTTTTAGATGTAGTGTTCCATGATTCATTGTTTGTGCATAACACCCAGTGCTCCATGCAGAACGTGCCCTCTTTAATACCCATCACCAGGCTAACACATCCTCCCACCCCCCTCCCCTCTGGAACCCTCAGTTTGTTTTTCAGAGTCCATCGTCTCTCATGGTTCGTCTCCCCCTCTGATTTCCCCCCTTCATTCTTCCCCTCCTGCTAGCTTCTTCTTCTTCTTCTTTTTTTCTTAACATATATTGCATTATTTGTTTCAGAGGTACAGATCTGAGATTCAACAGTCTTGCACAATTCACAGCGCTTAGCAGAGCACATACCCACCCCAGTGTCTATCACCCAGTCACCCCATCCCTCCCACCCCTCCCCCCACTCCAGCAACCCTCAGTTTGTTTCCTGAGATTAAGAATTCCTCATATCAGTGAGGTCATATGATACATGTCTTTCTTCTTTTTATTTTATTTTATTTTATTTTATTTTTAATTTTTTATTGTTATGTTAATCCCCATACATTACATCATTAGTTTTAGATATAGTGTTCCATGATTCATTGTTTGTGCATAACACCCAGTGCTCCATGCAGAACATGCCCTCCTCAATACCCATCACCAGGCTAACCCATACTCCCACCCCCCTCCCCTCCAGAACCCTCAGTTTGTTTTTCAGAGTCCATCGTCTCTCATGGTTCTTCTCCCCCTCTGATTTCCCCCCCTTCATTCTTCCCCTCCTGCTAGCTTCTTCTTCTTCTTCTTCTTTTTTTTTCTTAACATATATTGCATTATTTGTTTCAGAGGTACAGATCTGAGATTCAACAGTCTTGCACAATTCAGAGCGCTTACCAGAGCACATACCCTCCCCAGTGTCCACCACCCAGTCACCCCATCCCTCCCACCCCACCCCCCACTCCAGCAACCCTCAGTTTGTTCCTGAGATTAAGAATTCCTCATATCAATGAGGTCATATGATACATGTCTTTCTCTGTTTGACTTATTTCGCTCAGCATAATACCCTCCAGTTCCATCCACGTCGTTGCAAATGGCAAGATCTCATTCCTTTTGATGGCTGCAAAATATTCCATTGTATATACATACCACATCTTCTTTATCCATTCATCTGTCAATGGACATCTTGGCTCTTTCCACAGTTTGGCTATTGTGGACATTGCTGCTATAAACATCGGGGTGCAAATACCCCTTCGGATCCCTACATTTGTATCTTTGGGGTAAATGCCCAGTAGTGCAATTGCTGGGTCATAGGGTAGCTCTACTTTCAACTTTTTGAGGAAGCTCCATACGGTTTCCCAGACTGGCTGCACCAGCTTGCATTCCCACCAACAGTGTAGGAGGGTTCCCCTTTCTCCGCATCCCCGCCAACATCTGTCATTTCCTGACTTGTTAATTTTAGCCATTCTGACTGGGGTGAGGTGGTATCTCATTGAGGTTTTGATTTGGATTTATTTCCCTGATGCTGAGCGATGTTGAGCACTTAGTCATGTGTCTGTTGGTCATTTGGATGTCTTCTTTGGAAAAATGTCTGTTCATGTCTTCTGCCCATTTCTTGATTGGATTCTTTGTTCTTTGGGTGTTGAGTTTGATCAGTTCTTTATAGATTTTGGATACTAGCCCTTTATCTGATATGTCATTTGCAAATATCTTCTCCCATTCTGTCGGTTGTCTTTTGGTTTTCTTGACTGTTTCTTTTACTGGGCAAAAACTTTTTACCTTGATGAAGTCCCAATAGTTCATTTTTGCCCTTGCTTCCCTTGCCTTTGGCGATGTTTCTTGGAAGAAGTTGCTGTGGCTGAGGTCGAAGAGGTTGCTGTGTTCTCCTTTAGGATTTTGATGGACTCCTGTCTCACATTGAGGTCTTTCAACCATTTGGAGTCTATTTTTGTGTGTGGTGTAAGGAAATGGTCCAGTTGCATTCTTCTGCATGTGGCTGTCCAATTTTCCCAACACCATTTGTTGAAGAGACTGTCTTTTTTCCATTGGACATTCTTTCCTGCTTTGTCGAAGATGAGTTGACCATAGAGTTGAGGGTCCATTTCTGGGCTCTGTATTCTGTGCCATTGATCTATGTGTCTGTTTTTGTGCCAGTACCATACTGTCTGGATGATGACATTTTTGTAATAGAGCTGGAAGTCCGGAATTGTGATGCCACTAGCTTTGCTTTTCTTTTTCAACATTCCTCTGGCTATTCGGGGTCTTTTCTGGTTCCACACAAATTTTAGGATTATTTGTTCCATTTCTTTGAAAAAAGTGGATGGTATTTTGATGGAATTGCATCAAATGTGTAGATTGCTCTAGGTAGCATTGACATCTTCACAATATTTGTTCTTCCAATCCATGAGCATGGAACATTTTTCCATTTCTTTGTGTCTTCCTCAATTTCTTTCCTGAGTATTTTATAGTTTTCTGAGTACAGATCCTTTGCCTCTTTGGTTAGATTTATTCTTAGGTATCTTATGGTTTTGGGTGCAATTGTAAATGGGATCGATTCCTTCATTTCTCTTTCTTCTGTCTTGTTGTTGGTGTATAGGAATGCCACTGATTTCTGTGCATTGATTTTCTATCCTGCCACTTGACTGAATTCCTGTATGAGTTCTAGCAGTTTTGGGGTGGAGTCTTTTGGGTTTTCCACATAAAGTATCATATCATCTGCAAAGAGTGAGAGTTTGACTTCTTCTTTGCCAATTTGGATGCCTTTGATTTCTTTTTGTTTTCTGATTGCAGTGGCTAGGACTTCTAATACTATGTTGAATAGCAGTGGTGATAGTGGACATCCCTGCCGCATTTCTGACCTTAGAGGGAAAGCTCTCAGTTTTTCCCCATTGAGAATGATATTCGCTGTAGGTTTTTCATAAATGGCTTTTACGATATTGAGGTATGTACCCTCTATCCCTATACTCTGAAGAGTTTTGATCAAGAAAGGATGCTGGACTTTGTCAAATGCTTTTTCTGCATCTATTGAGAGGATCATATGATTCTTGTTCTTTCTTTTGTTAATGTATTGTATCACATTGATTGATTTGCGGATGTTGAACCAACCTTACAGCCCAGGGATAAATCCCACTTGGTCGTGGTGAATAATCCTTTTAATGTACTGTTGCATCCTATTGGCTAGTATTTTGGTGAGAATTTTTGCATCCATGTTCATCAAGGACATTGGGCGGTAATTCTCCTTTTTGATGGGGTCTTTGTCTGGTTTGGGGATCAAGGTAATGGTGGCCTCATAAAACGAGTTTGGAAGTTTTCCTTCCATTTCTATTTTTTGGAACAGTTTCAGAATAGGTATTAATTCTTCTTGAAATGTTTGGTAGAATTCCCCTGGGAAGCCACCTGGCCCTGGGCTTTTGTTTGTTGGGAGATTTTTGATGACTGCTTCAATTTCCTTAGTGGTTATAGGTCTGTTCAGGTGTTCTATTTCTTCCTGGTTCAGTTTTGGTAGTTGATACATCTCTAGGAATGCATCCATTTCTTCCAGGTTATCTAATTTGCTGGCATAGAGTTGCTCATAATATGTTCTTATAATTGTTTGTATTTCTTTGGTGTTGGTTATGATCTCTCCTCTTTCATTCATGATTTTGTTGATTTGGGTCATTTCTCTTTTCTTTTTGATAAGTCTGGCCAGGGGTTTATCAATCTGTTAATTCTTTCAAAGAACCAGCTCTTAGTTTCTTGATCTGTTCTACTGTTCTTTTAGTTTCGATTTCTTGATTTCTGCTCTGATCTTTATTATTTCTCTTCTCCTGCTGGGTTTAGGCTTTATTTGCTGTTCTTTCTCCAGCTCCTTTAGGTGTAGAGTTAGGTTGTGTATTTGAGACCTTTCTTGTTTCTTGAGAAAGGCTTGTATTGATATATACTTGCCTCTTAGGACTGCCTTTGCTGCATCCCAAAGATTTTGAACAGTTGTGTTTTCATTTTCATTGGTTTCCATGAATTTTTTTAATTCTTCTTTAATTTCCTGGTTGACCCATTCATTCTTTAGTAGGATGCTCTTTAGCCTCCATGTATTTGAGTTCTTTCTGACTTTCCTCTTGTGATTGAGTTCTAGTTTCAAAGCATTGTGGTCTGAAAATATGCAGGGGATGATCCCAATCTTTTGGTACTGGTGAGACCTGATTTATGACCTAGGATGTGATCTATTCTGGAGAATGTTCCATGGGCACTAGAGAAGAATGTGTATTCCGTTGCTTTGGGATGCAATGTTCTGAATATGTCTGTGAAGTCCATTTGGTCCAGGGTGTCATTTCAACTCTTTATTTCCTTGTTGATCTTTTGCTTAGATGATCTGTCCATTTCAGTGAGGGGGGTGTTAAAGTCCCCCACTATTATTGTATTGTTGTCGATGTGTTTCTTTGCTTTTATTATTAATTGCCTTATATAATTGGCTGCTCCCATGATAGGCACATAGATATTTACAATTGTTAGATCTTCTTGTTGGAGAGACCCTTTAAGTAGGATATAGTGTCCTTCCTCATCTCTTATTACAGTCTTTGGTTTAAAATCTAATTTGTCTGATATAAGGTTTGCCACCCCAGCTTTCTTTTGGTGTCCATTAGCATGGTAAATGGTTTTCCACCCCCTCACTTTCAATCTGGGGGTGTCTTTGGGTCTAAAATGAGTCTCTTGCAGACAGCATATCGATGGGTCTTGTTTTTTAATCCAATCTGATAGCCTGTGTCTTTTGATTGGGGCATTTAGCCCATTTACATTCAGGGTAACTATTGAAAGATAGGAATTTAGTGTCATTGTATTGCCTGTAAGGTGACTGTTACTGTATATTGTCTGTGTTCCTTTCTGGTCTATGTTGCTTTTAGGCTCTCTCTTTGCTTAGAGGACCCCTTTCAAGATTTCTTGTAGGGCTGGTTTCGTGGTTGCAAATTCCTTTGGTTTTTGTTTGTCCTGGAAACTTTTTATCTCTCCTTCTATTTTCAATGACAGTCTAGCTGGATATAGTATTCTTGGCTGCATATTTTTCGCATTTAGTGCTCTCAATATATCCTGCCAGTCCTTTCTGGCCTGCCAGGTCTCTGTGGATAGGCCTGTTGCCAATGTAATGTTTCTACCATTGTAGGTAACATATCTCTTCTCCCGAGCTGCTTTCAAGATTTTCTCTTTGTCTCTCAGACTTGTAAGTTTTACTATTCGATGTCAGAGTGTTGACCTATTTTTATTGATTTTGAGGGTGGTTCTCTGTACTTCCTGGATTTTGATGCCTGTTTCCTTCCCCAAATTAGGGAAGTCCTCTGCTATAATTTGCTCCAATATACCTTCTGCCCCCCTCTCTCTTTCTTTTTCTTCTGGGATCCCAATTATTCTAATGTTGTTTCGTCTTATGGTATCGCTTATCTCTCGAATTCTGCTCTCGTCATCCAGTAGTTGTTTATCTCTCTACTCCTCAGCTTCTTTATTTTCCATCATTTGGTCTTCTATCTCACTGATTCTCTCTTCTGCCTCATTTATCCTAGCAGTTAGTGCCCCAATATTTGATTGCACCTCATTAATAGCCTTTTTGATTTTGACTTGGTTAGATTTTAGTTCTTTTATTTCTCCAGAAAGCGTTTCTCTAATAACTTCCATGCTTTTTTCAAGCCCAGCTAGTATCTTTAAAGTCATGATTCTGAACTCTAGATCCAACATCATACTAACGTCTGTATTGAGTAGGTCCCTGGCAGTTGGTACTACCTCTTGTTCTTTTCGTTTAGGTGATTTTTTCCATCTTGTCATTTTGTCCAGAGGAGAATAGATGAATGAGAGAACAAAATGTTAACAGGGTAACAATGTTCCCAGAAAATATACTCTAAAAAATCAGAAAAGACCTGAAGCCGGGGGAAAAAAAGGCAAAGAAAGAAAAAAGAAAAAGGAAAAGGTAAAAACAAACAAAAACAGAACAAAACAACAACAACAACAAAAACGGAATATGATCAAATATGATCAGGCTGGTGCATAGATCAGTGCCACACACTAGATTTTGGGTTTATTTCTGTTAGAAGATAGTGCCTCCCAAAATTTTAAAGAACGAACAACTTATATATGTACAAAAATAAGGGTTGATATGATGAAGGGATGGAATATGACTGTAAAGATGAAAATTATAAAAAATTTTATAAAAAGAATTGATAAGAAGTTGTTTGAAAAAAGAAAAGAGGATTTAAAAAAAGAAAAAAAAAAGGGAGAGAATGTGATCAGGCAGGAGAGTAGAACAAAACCATACACTAGAGATTTAGGGTATATTTTGGTCTGTTAGAAGAAACTATCTCAAAATTTTAAAGAGAGAACAACTTATATATATATATATGCCAAAATACGGGTAACTACTATGAGGGGTTAGAATATGACTCTAAAATGAAAAATAAAAATGTTTTTTAAAAAAGGGGTTGATAAGATGTTGGTTGAAAAAGGGAAAAAAAATTCAAAAAAAAAAAAAGACAGTTAAAAAATATTAACTTTGAAAGACTAAGGAATCCTGGTAAAAAAAAAAGCCATGGATTCTATGTGCAATATTCCCCTAGCACTGGAGTTCTGCCGTTCTCATTGATGGGTAAACTTGGTCTTGGCTGGCTGTTCTTGCTGATCTTCTGGGGGAGGGGCCTGTTGCTGTGGTTGCCAGATGTCTTTGCCGGAGGCGGAATTGCCCCGCCCTTGCCTGGTCCGGGCTAAGTAATCTGCTCGGGTTTGCTCCCAGGAGCTTTTGTTCCCTGCAAGCTTTCCGTACAGCTTTGGAGGACGAAAGTGAAAATGGCGGCCTCCCAATCTCCACCCTGGAGGAGGTGAGAACTGGGGGCCCCGCTCCTCAGTGAGCCCCCAGAGAAAAGCAGTCAGTCACTCCCGTTTACCCGGTCTCCGGCCACACTCCGTTCTCACCTGGCCTGTGACCGAGCATTTCTATCTCTGGCACCCGACTCGGTGTGGAGTCTCCAAACCCAGTAGATCCCTGCGGTGCGCTCCTGCACCACTCCTCCCAGGGGAGGAAGGGGAGTCTCCCCGGATCTGCCGCTTGTTGGGTCCCTGCTGGAGGAGCAGTGGCCCGACTGTGCCAGGGATCACGGTTTATGGTGAGGCTCCATCTGAACCACCACCATTTGGAGTTTTATGACCTTTATTCTGAAAGATATAAAATAGGTTAAGGAATTTAGGAGGCAATGCCCAAACACAGTGCAAGACTGAGTACAGCCTGGGGTCTGGCAAGAGATAGAGAATGTTTTAGTGAACTCCCCACATACTGTGATGAGAGGGCAGGCAATAGGCACTTCAAGACTAGTTTGAGGTCCTCTCTGGGTTCAGAGGGATTTCAGGCATCCAGGCTTCAACTTCAGGCATTTTGCAATGGAGTTGGAGTCGGAGTTGTTAAATCACTGTATGTGGGCCTTCCCAAACTGGCCCTAACAAGTACTTGGTTTGCAGGGTGAAATGGGAGAGGTTGGTTATTTGGGGGCTGGGAGTTAGGAAACTCCTTGCAAGAAGAGTGAAACGATTAAAGCCCCAAACCTTGGCTACTCACTCTGAAGGAACTGGGAGAGTCCAAACCAAGGGATTTACTGGTGCCTTTATCACTTCTGAAGCTTTTTTCGGTTTTATAGGGGAAGGCCTCATTCTAGTGCATGAAGGTACCCACACAAACCAGGAGGTCCTATCTAAATTTCTCCTTGTAAAGAGTTTGTGGGTCATTATCTTAACCTAAATGGAAGGCTTGGTGTAGGGTTTTTAGGACCTTCCATTGGTTAGCAGATGGCAGGTGAAGCCCTACCATCCTCTGCCTGGAGCCAGCCTGGAGCCTGGGGAGTATATCCCTGTTCTGTTGCCCATTTCCTCAACTGAATAGCAGGGTCTTTCCTGGGTAATGGAGTCATCCCAGACAAGGGGGGCAATCATAGGGGTAGTTGACCTGGCGGCTAACTTTGCTGCAGCATCAGCCAGTGTATTCCCTTCAGATACTTCATCCATTCCTTTTTGGTGCCCCTTGCAATATATAACTGCTACTTCTGGGGGTTGATGTATGGCTAGTAGAAGCCGTGTGATTTCCTGATGATTTTCATATTGTACCATGGGCATGTAAAACCAGGAAGACGTATTTGGAGGTAGTATATATGTTGACTCTTTTGCCCTTACTGAGCTCTAAAGCTCGGGTGAGGGCCCTCAGCTCAGCCAGTTGGGCGCTTGACCCAGGTAGGAGAGGGTTACTCTCTATTATTTCATATAAAGAGACCACAACGTATTCAGCCTTTCAGGTGCCCTGTTGAACAAACGAGCTCCCAGCAGAAAATAAAGTCCATTTTCTATTGGGGTTCCTTTAAGTCCCCCCGGGCAGCATAGGTTTGGGTTATAATTTGTTGACAGTCATGCTGTGCTTTTGTTGATTTTGATGAGTGTTCTCTATACCTCCTTCATTTGGATGTCTATTTCCTTCCCCAGATAGGGAAGTTTTTAGCTATTCTTTCTTCAAATGCATTTTTTGCCTCCTTTTCTCTCTCTTCTTCTTCTGGGACTCAAATATTACTATATTTGATGGAGCACTGAGTTCCTTAAGTTTATTCTCTTTTTGTGTAAATCTTTTTTTCACTCTTTTTCATCTTGATTACTTTCCATTATTCTGTCTTTTAGGTCACTAATTCATGTCTCTGCTTCTTCTATCCTGATATTCATTCCATCAAGTATGTTTATCATTTCATTTATTGAGCTCCTTATCTTTGCTATATTATCCCTTATCTCTATGTTAAGAGTCTCCCTGAGGTCTTTTACTCTTTTCACAAGTACAGTGAGTATCCTTATTTATTTATTTATTTTTTAGATCCTGCCCATGACATTGTCCTGTTTTTCCATTTGGTATTAATTTGTCTGCCTCCCTGTGTCTGCTTCTCTGTATTCAGAAAGTATGTTATGCCTTCTGCTCTTGAAAGTAGTGACTTCTTGTGACACCTGGGTAGCTCAATTGGTTAAGTGTCTGACTCTTGATTTTGGCTCAGGTCATGATCTTGGGGTCATGAGATACAGCCCTGTATTGGGCTCCATGCTGGGTGTGGAGTCTGCTTAAAATTCTCTCTCTTTTTCCCCCTCTGCCCCTCTCTCCCCACTCTCTCTCCTTCTTTAAAAAAATAAATAAATAGGGATGCCTGGGTGGCTCAGTCGGTTAAGCAGCTGCCTTTGGCTCAGGTCATGATCCCAGGGTCCTGGGATCGAGTCCCCATCAGGCTCCTTGCTCAGCAGGGAGCCTGCTTCTCCCTCTCCCTCTGCCTGCTGCTCCCTCTGCTTGTGTTCTCTCAGTCAAATAAATAAAAAATCTTTAAAAAAAATAAATACATAAATAAAATAATAAAAAAAAATAGTGACTTCATGAAGAGAAGATCCCAGTGTGCTGTGCAGTGCAGTGCCCCATGTTCACCAGAGCCTGGCACTTCAGGAGAGTATCCCTTGTGTGTTGCTTATGCCCTGCTGCTGTCTGTCACTTTTCCTTTCAGTGTGGTTTTCTGTACTGACTCTCTTTTGTGAGCTGTGCTTGCTCTCTGTGGAGTTAGGTGGACACAGGCAGTCTAGCTCTGAGGTGGCATGCCTGCCAGGGAACTGGCGAGTGGGGCAATGGTGTTAGCAAAATTCATGCTGGCCTACCAGTCCTATGCTGGATCCCCTGAAACACTGTGGTGGCTGGGGGCTGCACACAGGGACAGCTAGGGGCATGGATGTGGCACATGACAATAACTGGGCACAGCTGGGCCCAGTGTGTGATGGTGGCTAGGGGTGCACAGCTGGGTGCAGCCTGGTGGCTGGTGCTGTGTGCAGAGACAGCTGTGTACCCAACGAGTGGGCAGGGTGATCATACTGCTTTAACAAAACTTCCTGAGCCCTGGGCTGAGGCTACAAGTGTCTGTGGAGCTCTGCTTCCCACATATTGCTCTGTTTTTATGTTGGGGGGTGGGGAAGGAAAATGGTGCCCACTGGCTCCCTTATTTTGAAAGAAGTCCCCTGGGGTGCCTGGGTGGCTCAGTCATTAAATGTCTTCCTTCAGCTCAGGTCATAATCCCAGGGTCCTGGAATCGAGCCCCTCATTGGGCTCCCTGCTCTGTGGGAACCCTGCTTCTCCCTCTCCCACTCTCCCTGCTTGTGTTCCCTCTCTCCCTGTGTCTCTCTCAGTCAAATAAATAAAATCTTTTTTAAAAAATGAAAGAAGACCCCCAAGAAGCTCCAAAATCAGTATAAAACAAATCTGTCTCGGGGCGCCTGGGTGGCTCAGTCGTTAAGCGTCTGCCTTCGGCTCAGGTCATGATCCCAGCGTCCTGGGATCGAGCCCCACATCGGGCTCTCTGCTCCGCGGGAAGCCTGCTTCTCCTTCTCCCACTCCCCCTGCTTGTGTTCCCTCTCTCGCTGTGTCTCTCTCTGTCAAATAAATAAATAAAATCTTTAAAAAAAAAAAAAAAAAAAAACAAATCTGTCTCCTCTTTACCTCCAGTATTGTGTAAACTCCCACTTTTATGTTGCCTTTCCCTGAAGGCTGCTGTCTTTTTGAGCTATCACTTACCTTCCTGGCTAGCCCAGTGGTGAGTCAGCTGACTTTTAAAGCTCCAGGCTCCAAGTCCCATTGATTTTACCAATTCACAGAATTCAGCCCCTCTGGTTTTTAAAGCCAAACATTATGGGGATTAGTTTTCCCCGTGAGAGCTCCCTATTGTGAGGACCCATTTCTCTGCCTTCTACATGTGCAGCTAGCTCCCTCCCTCCCCTGTGCAGCCTTCCTACCACTTTTCTCACCTTCCTAAACTTTCAGATGTAGCTTCATCTCTATATTAATTGTGTCATTTATTCTGCCAGTCTTCAGATTGCTCTCCAGTTTATTGACTTGGTTGTGGATATCTAGTTATAAATGTGGGACAGGGTGAGATCAGGGTCCTCCTACTCTACCATACTCCCCAGCTTCTCCTTGATCCTCTCTCTTATTTTCAGTTCTGAAGAAGATCCATTTGACCCTCTGTCCAGAGAATTATTTTTACAGGGTGCTTCTCCAAATTATAAGACAATACTGAATTTTATTAGGACTGCCAAACCATTAAAAAGGTACTGGAGGGCATTGGCATGGTTGCTAAATGTGGAGGGGATTCCCACCCAGACACCCGGATACTTCAGGCTCTTGCCCCTCCACTCCCACTTCCCCAGGAAGGTCCCTTGAACAAATGTCTCTCAAAGAAGAGGGTTTCCTATTCTTCCTTCAATAAACCTCTAACCTAATTTTGCCCCTTATGAGAATACACAGGAAAATCTCTACTGAGAGTTACAAAATCTTGAGGTTCCTGGTCACTGAATCTCTGGACAGCCAGTCTCTAAACCTCAGGCCCTGAAACTAGCATTCTCACAGGTTATAATTATTTTCTTCTGTACATTTTCTTGCCACATGGTCACCCACTAACCATTCTGGGCCCAAGTCAGTCTCTGCCACTCCTTCCTCCCCCTTCCCTAATCTCCAGAACTGTTAGCACCTGAGCCTTTACCCTAGAAAACTGGTAGATCCCTGGGACTTGTACCACCTCCTGGAGGAGACAATTGCCTTTATACTACACTGGTGATCCACTGGGACAATAAAAATGTGCAATCCTTTTTGGCCCTATAAGACACCGGGGTTCAAGTTACTGCCATTCCAGAAAAGTCCTCTAAATTCCCAATAGGGGAGCCCGTCTACCTACAGTGCATTGCCAGTAAGACAATCAAAGGTGAACACACCCATTTGGATATAACTATTGGGATCACTCACATCAAATGGCTCCTTCTGGTGATGGCCCTCTGGCTTTTTCTTTTTTCATTATAGATATGGATGCATTGACATGATGCCATGCCACTTGAACCAGCCCAAGTTCTTGGTCTTCCTGATAGGACTTGCCAAATGAGCTCTGGTATCTCCTCTTCCCCTGGTCAAGATGGTAATCACCCCCAGTACCAACTTAAATAAGGCACTGAAGGCCTATACCCTGTCATTAACAATCTGCTTGAAACAGGAATGATTCATCCCACAACCACCCCCTCCCTTTCAATAGTTCCATTTGGCCAGTACTCAAGCCAGGCATTAATGAATGGCACCTCACCACTGACTATGGAAATCTCAGTGCTCAGATTTCCCCAACCAGGGCTCTAATTCCTAATCTCATAGAATTGATTGAGGGCATACAATGGGTCCAATAACCATCCTTTGTGGTCATTGACCTAGCTGATATGTTATATTATGTTCATATCACATAGGAATCTCAGGGCCCATTTGCCTTAATTTTTGAAGTGACTCAGTATACATTTACACAGCTCCCCATGGTATATTTAAACTACACTGCAATGTCACATAACCTCTACCACTAGGATTTAAATATATTACAATTGGTGCCATTTTGGACACTATATTGATGGCATTATGCTTGAAGGTCCCTCTGGGAGAAGTGGTAAGGCCAGATTTGCCCAGTCTCACAGAGCACCTACATTAATGTGACTGAGCAATCACTCCCACTAGATCCAAGGCTCAGTCTCATCTGTCAAGTCTCTGGGCACCATGTGATCCTCCAAGGGCCAAGAAATTTCACTGACCATCAAAACTTAAAAATCAAGTACACACCATTAAACCATCCACTACACTCAGACAGGCATAACGGCATACTCGGTCTTTTCCTGTTCTGGGGGCAACACATCCCTATTCTCTCACTAATTACTTGCTCTATATATGCAAGCACAGGCATGTCTGCCACCTTCAATTGGGGTGATACCCAACAGTGTGTTTTGGGTACTGCCTAGCAGGCGGTCCAACCGGTCCAACCTTTAGTCTCACCTGGCACTGCATTCTGAGTTAAGTCCTTGACCACATCCTGGAGTCTCTGGACCAAACACGAGTTTACCTGACTTCCTAAGGAATTCTTAACTAAGCACCTGTCTCCAGGGGTAACTTGGTAAACTCCCCAAGTGCTAATTTTCGGCATTCTATTGGGCTCTTTTAGAAACCAATGCCCTAATCAGCTCCACCTGGTACTATTCTACAAAAGTTCCTATAATGCCATGGGCTAGAGATGTTTGCCAGTGAAGCTCAGTATGGCCAGTGATGCCTCCTTAGTAAAATGGAAATGATATCTTCAAGAGAAGATTAAACCCTATGTCAAATATAGGAGGATGTGGCTTCCTCTATGCTTAGCCCCTTTCCTAAGAATCTTGAAGAAACATTAGTGGCCCTCCAACTTCCTCCTCCTCTTGCCCCTTGGGGTCCCATTGGACCAACTTCTGAGATGTTCAGTGAGTGGTTGTTTTTCACCAATGCCAGTGCCACCATAGCACATAACTCAGCTTGCTGGAAGACCATGGCATTCTACACAGCCTTAGGCACCTCTAATCAAGGAGACTCTCCTTCCCTCCCACTGTGGCTCAGTCTAATTGTCAGAACTATAGCTGTTCAACTAACACTTAAGAAGACCAGAAAAGGGGGGGCGGAGCAAGATGGCAGAGGAGTAGGAGACCTGGATTTCGTCTCCTCTCAGGAATTCAGCTCGATAGGGATCAAACCATTCTGAACACCTACAAACTCAACAGGAGATCGAAGAAAAGAATAGCAACAACTCTCTGAACAGAAAAGCGACCACTTTCTGGAAGGTAGGACGTGCGGAGAAGTGAATCCGAGGCGTTATTCAGGAGGATAGACAGCGGGGGAGGGGCCTCCGTTGGCCGCTTCTGGCAAGTGATAGATCCACGGAGCACAAAATCAGAACTTTCAGAAGTCGGCTCCGCTGAGGGACGTCACTCTGGTGGCGAAGTGGGGGGTGGAACCCTCGTGGGACAGTGTGGTCTCAGGACCCTCGGGGTCACAGAAAGACCGGGGGTGCCTGAGTGCGGCAGAGCTCCCAGGTATCGGAGCAGGGAAGCTGGCTGCAGAGACGGAGCCCAGGCACGGACTCTCAGCTCAGGGTTGCTATAAACCGTGATCCGCGGCACAGTCGGGCCACTGCTCCTCCAGCAGGGACACAACAAGCGGCAGATCCAGGGAGACTCACCTTCTTCCCCCGGGAGGAGAGGTACGGGAGCGCACCGCAGGGATCTGCTGGGTTTGGAGACTCCACCCGGGGTCGGGTGCCAGATAGAAAGGCGCGGTCACAGGCCGGGTGAGCGCGGAGTGTGGCCGGAGACCGGGGAGACGGGAGTGACTGACTGCTTTTCTCTGGGGGCGCACTGAGGAGCGGGACCCCGAGTTCTCGGCTCCTCCGGGGCGGAGACTGGGAGGCCGCCATTTTCACTCTCCACCTCCAAAGCTGTACGGAAAGCTTGCAGGGAACAAAAGCTCCCGAGAGCAAACCCGAGCATATTACTTAGCCCGGACCGGCAAGGGCGGGGCAATTTTGCCTCCGGCAAAGACATTTGGGAACCACGGCAACAGGCCCCTCCCCCAGAAGATCAGCGAGAACAGCCAGCCAAGACCAAGTTTACCGATCAATGAGAACGGCAGAACTCCAGCGCTAGGGGAATACTGCACATAGAATTCATGGCTTTTTTACCATGATTCTTTGGTCTTTCAAAGTTAATTATTTTATTTAACTGTCTTTTTTTCTTTTTTCTTTTTTCTTTTTTTTTTGATTTTTTCTTTTTCCCTTTTTCAACCAACATCTTATCAATCCCTTTTTTTAAAAAAAAACATTTTTATCTTTCATTTTTAAAGGCATATTCTATCCCTTCATAGTAGTTACCCGTATTTTTGGCATATATATATAAGTTGTTCTCTCTTTAAAATCTTGAGATAGTTTCTTCTAATAGATCAAAATATACTCTAAATCTCTAGTGTATGGTTTTTTTCTACTCCCCTGCCTGATCACATTCTCTCCCTTTTTTCTTTTCTTTTTTTTTATCCTCTTCTTTCTTTTTTCAAACAACTTATCAAATCCTTTTATAAAATTTTTTATAATTTCCCTCTTTACAGTCATATTCCATCCCTTCATCATATCAACCCTTATTTTTGTACATATGTAAGTTTTTCTTTCTTTAAAATTTTGGGAGGCACTTTCTTTTAACAGACCAAAATACACCCAAAATCTAGTGTGTGGCACTGATCTATAAACCAGCCTGATCATATTTGATCACATTCTGTTTTTGTTTTGTTTTGTTTTGTTCTACTTTTGTTTGTTTTTATCTTTATCTTTTTCTTTTTTCTTTTTTTCTTTCTTTTTCTTTTTTCTCTCTTTCCCTTTCTTTTCCCACTGCTTCAGGTCTTTTCTGATTTGTTTAGAGTATATTTTCTGGGGACGTTGTTACCCTGCTAGCATTTTGTTCTCTCATTAATCTAATCTCCTCTGCACAAAATGACAAAACGGAAAAAATCACCTCAACAAAAAGAACAAGAGGTAGTACCGACTGCCAGGGACCTACTAAATATGGACATTAGTACGATGTCAGATCTAGAGTTCAGAATCATCACTTTAAAGATACTAGCTGGGCTTGAAAAAAGCATGGAAGTTATTAGAGAAACCCTGTCTGGAGAAGTAAAAGAACTAAAATCTAACCAAGTCGAAATCAAAAAGGCTATTAATGAGGTGCAATCAAATATGGGGGCGCTAACTGCTAGGATAAATGAGGCAGAAGAATCAGTGACATAGAAGACCAAATGATGGAAAATAAAGAAGCTGAGAAAAAGAGAGATCAACAACTACTGGATCACGAGGGCAGAATTCGAGAGATAAACGATACCATAAGACGAAACAACATTAGAATAATTGGGATCCCAGAAGAAGAAGAAAGAGAGAGGGGGGCAGAAGGTATACTGGAGCAAATTATAGCAGAGAACTTCCCTAATTTGGGGAAGGAAACAGGCATCAAAATCCAGGAAGCACAGAGAACCCCTCTCAAAATCAATAAAAATAGGTCAACACCCCGACATCTAATAGTAAAACTTACGAGTCTCAGAGACAAAGAGAAAATCCTGAAAGCAGCTCGGGAGAAGAGATATGTAACCTACAATGGTAGAAACATTAGATTGGCAACAGACTTATCCACAGAGACCTGGCAGGCCAGAAAGGACTGGCAGGACATATTCAGAGCACTAAATGAGAAAAATATGCAGCCAAGAATACTATATCCAGCTAGGCTGTCATTGAAAATTGAAGGAGAGATAAAAAGATTCCAGGACAAACAAAAATGAAAGGAATTTGCAACCACGAAACCAGCCCTACAAGGAATATTGAAAGGGGTCCTCTAAGCAAAGAGAGAGCCTAAAAGCAACATAGACCAGAAAGGAACACAGACAATATACAGTAACAGTCACCTTACAGGCAATACAATGGCACTAAATTCCTATCTTTCAATAGTTACCCTGAATGTAAATGGGCTAAATGCCCCAATCAAAAGACACAGGCTATCAGATTGGATTAAAAAACAAGACCCATCGATATGCTGTCTGCAAGAGACTCATTTTAGACCCAAAGACACCCCCAGATTGAAAGTGAGGGGGTGGAAAACCATTTACCATGCTAATGGACACCAAAAGAAAGCTGGGGTGGCAAACCTTATATCAGACAAATTAGATTTTAAACCAAAGACTGTAATAAGAGATGAGGAAGGACACTATATCCTACTTAAAGGGTCTCTCCAACAAGAAGATCTAACAATTGTAAATATCTATGTGCCTATCATGGGAGCAGCCAATTATATAAGGCAATTAATAACAAAAGCAAAGAAACACATCGACAACAATACAATAATAGTGGGGGACTTTAACACCCCCCTCACTGAAATGGACAGATCATCTAAGCAAAAGATCAACAAGGAAATAAAGAGTTGAAATGACACCCTGGACCAAATGGACTTCACAGACATATTCAGAACATTGCATCCCAAAGCAACGGAATACACATTCTTCTCTAGTGCCCATGGAACATTCTCCAGAATAGATCACATCCTAGGTCATAAATCAGGTCTCAACCGGTACCAGAAGATTGGGATCATCCCCTGCATATTTTCAGACCACAATGCTTTGAAACTAGAACTCAATCACAAGAGGAAAGTCAGAAAGAACTCAAATACATGGAGGCTAAAGAGCATCCTACTGAAGAATGAATGGGTCAACCAGGAAATTAAAGAAGAATTAAAAAAATTCATGGAAACCAATGAAAATGAAAACACAACTATTCAAAATCTTTGGGATACAGCAAAGGCAGTCCTAAGAGGAAAGTATATAGCAATACAAGCCTTTCTCAAGAAACAAGAAAGGTCTCAAGTACACAACCTAACCCTACACCTAAAGGAGCTGGAGAAAGAACAGCAAATAAAGCCTAAACCCAGCAGGAGAAGAGAAATCATAAAGATCAGAGCAGAAATCAATGAAATAGAAACCAAAAGAACAGTAGAACAGATCAAGAAACTAAGAGCTGGTTCTTTGAAAGAATTAACAAGATTGATAAGCCCCTGGCCAGACTTATCAAAAAGAAAAGAGAAATGACCCAAATCAACAAAATCATGAATGAAAGAGGAGAAATCACAACCAACACCAAAGAAATACAAACAATTAAAAGAACATATTATGAGCAACTCTATGCCAGCAAATTAGATAACCTGGAAGAAATGGATGCATTCCTAGAGATGTAGCAACTACCAAAACTGAACCAGGAAGAAATAGAACACCTGAACAGACCTATAACCACTAAGGAAATAGAAGCAGTCATCAAAAATCTCCCAACACATGAGCCCAAGGCCAGATGGCTTCCCAGGGGAATTCTACCAAACATTTAAAGAAGAATTAATACCTATCCTCCTGAAACTGTTCCAAAAAATAGAAATGGAAGGAAAACTTCCAAACTCGTTTTATGAGGCCAGCATTACCTTGATCCCAAAACCAGACAAAGACCCCATCAAAAGGAGAATTACAGACCAATATCCCTGATGAACATGGATGCAAAAATTCTCACCAAAATACTAGCCAATAGGATGCAACAGTACATTAAAAGGATTATTCACCGCGACCAAGTGGGATTTATCCCTGGGCTGCAAGGTTGGTTCAACATCCGCAAATCAATCAATGTGATACAATACATTAACAAAAGAAAGAACAAGAATCATATGATCCTCTCAATAGATGCAGAAAAAGCATTTGACAAAGTACAGCATCCTTTCTTGATCAAAACTCTTCAGAGTATAGGGATAGAGGGTACATACCTCAATATCATAAAAGCCATCTATGAAAAACCTACAGCGAATATCATTCTCAATGGGGAAAAACTGAGAGCTTTCCCCCTAAGTTCAGGAACGTGGCAGGGATGTCCACTATCACCACTGCTATTCAACATAGTATTGGAAGTCCTAGCCACAGCAATCAGACAAAAAAAGAAATCAAAGGCATCCAAATTGGCAAAGAAGAAGTCAAACTCTCACTCTTTGCAGATGATATGATACTTTATGTGGAAAATCCCAAACACTCCACCCCAAACTGCTAGAACTCATACAGGAATTCAGTCAAGTGGCAGGATATAAACTCAATGCACAGAAGTCACTGGCATTCCTATACACCAACAACAAGTCAGAAGAAAGAGAAATGAAGGAGTCGATCCCATTTACAATTGCACCCAAAACCATAAGATACCTAGGAATAAATCTAACCAAAGAGGCAAAGGATCTGTACTCAGAAAACTATAAAATACTCATGAAAGAAATTGAGGAAGACACAAAGACACAAAGAAATGGAAAAACGTTCCATGCTCATGGATTGGAAGAACAAATATTGTGAAGATGTCAATGCTACCTAGAGCAATCTACACATTCAATGCAATCCCCATCAAAATACCATCCACTTTCTTCAAAGAAATGGAACAAATAATCCTAAAATTTGTATGGAACCAGAAAAGACCCCGCATAGCCAGAGGAATGTTGAAAAAGAAAAGCAAAGCTGGCGGCATCACAATTCCGGACTTCCAGCTCTACTACAAAGCTGTCATCATCAAGACAGTATGGTACTGGCACAAAAACAGACACATAGATCAATGGAACAGAATAGAGAGCCCAGAAATGGACCCTCAACTATATGGTCAACTCATCTTTGACAAAGCAGGAAAGAATGTCCAATGGAAAAAAGACAGTCTCTTCAACAAATGGTGTTGGGAAAATTGGACAGCCACATGCAGAAGAAAGCAACTGGACCATTTCCTTACACCACACACAAAAATAGACTCCAAATGGTTGAAAGACCTCAATGTGAGACAGGAGTCCATCAAAATCCTAAAGGAGAACACAGGCAGCAACCTCTTCGACCTCAGCCGCAGCAACTTCTTCCTAGAAACATCGCCAAAGGCAAGGGAAGGAAGGGCAAAAATGAACTATTGGGACTTCATCAAGATAAAACCTTTTGCAAAGCAAAGGGAACAGTCAACAAAACCAAAAGACAACTGACAGAATGGGAGAAGATATTTGCAAATGACATATCAGATAAAGGGCTAGTATCCAAAATCTATAAAGAACTGATCAAACTCAACACCCAAAGAACAAAGAATCCAATCAAGAAATGGGCAGAAGACATGAACAGACATTTTTCCAAAGAAGACATCCAAACAGCCAACAGACACATGAAAAAGTGTTCAATATCGCTCGGCATCAGGGAAATCCAAATCAAAACCTCTCAATGAGATACCACCTCACACCAGTCAGAATGGCTAAAATTAACAAGTCAGGAAAGGACAGATGTTGGCGGGGATGTGGAGAAAGGGGAACCCTCCTACACTGTTGGTGGGAATGCAAGCTGGTGCAGCCACTCTGGAAAACAGTATGGAGGTTCCTCAAAAAGTTGAAAATAGAGCATCATATGATCCAGCAATTGCACTCCTGGGTATTTACCCCAAAGATACAAAAGTAGGGACCCGAAAGGGTACGTGCACCCCGATGTTTATAGCAGCAATGTCCACAATAGCCAAACTGTGGAAAGAGCCAAGATGTCCATCAACAGATGAATGGATAAAGAAGAAGTGGTATATATATACAATGGAATATTATGCAGCCATCAAAAGGAATGAGATCTTGCCATTTGCAACGACGTGGATGGAACTGGAGGGTATTATGCTAAGCGAAATAAGTCAAACAGAGAAAGACATGTATCATATGACCTCACTGATATGAGGAATTCTTAATCTCAGGAAACAAACTGAGGATTGCTGGAGTGGGGGGGTGGGAGGGATGGGGTGACTGGGTGGTGGACACTGGGGAGGGTATGTGCTCTGGTAAGCGCTCTGAATTGTGCAAGACTGTTGAATCTCAGATCTGTACCTCTGAAACAAATAATGCAATATATTTTAAGAAAGAAAAAAAGAAGAAGAAGAATGTAGCAGGAGGGGAAGAATGAAGGGGGGGAAATCGGAGGGGGAGACGAACCATGAGAGACGATGGACTCTGAAAAACAAACTGAGGGTTCTAGAGGGGAGGGGGGTGGGAGGATGGGTTAGCCTGGTGATGGGTATTGAGGAGGGCACGTTCTGCATGGAGCACTGGGTGTTATGCACAAACAATGAATCATGGAACAGTATATCTAAAACTAATGATGTAATGTATGGGGAATAACATAACAATAAAAAAAAGTTAAAAAAATAAAATAAAATTAAAAAAAAAAAGAAAGAAGACCAGAGAAGGGACCTTTTGCAGATCCACATTTCACATACTCTTGGGCTGTTGTTCATGACCTTCTGGTTTGATCTGACCAATAGGTATGGGGGAATTAGCTCATACAAAGAGGATCACTTCATAAAAGGCAAGTTCATCTGAGGGGCACCCAGATATGGAAGAAATAAGCAGATTCTCCAATTCTTATCATTGTTACTCATATTTCTGCTTACACTAACTGTTCTACACTAGAAGTCATTTTCAACAATATTGCAAATTTCATCACTAAGCCCTCCACGCTCTGTCTGGTACAGACTCCTCAGGGTACCAACCCTTCCTACCAGCTCACAAAATGGTACCACACAACCATGGGTTACCAGGAAATCCCTGCTTTAAGAGGGCCTGCCCTCTTCAGCTGGGTCTTCCAGATATGTAGGTTTAATCATTAAGTTTTACCCGAGAGCAATGTGGTGACCTTCACCCAGAATTCCTCCTCAAAGGAGGCGATCTCTTTCTTAATAAATTGGTTCTTGTTCCCTTTGGATCACCAGTAATTATTACCCCTCACCAGGGCACCTACTTTCCCTCATAGGAGACTAAACAGTGGACTCTCCAACTTAATATTTTTTGGAACTTTCATCTAGGCTACCGCTCCCAGGCAGCTGGCCTCATTGAGTGTCATAATGGCATACTTAATGAGATTCTCATTAAATTACTTTTGGGCAAATGGTCTCTGAAATGGATCAAATTCTCTCAGGCCCTCATCTTGCTTGGCTCTCACCCCCAGGGCCTTTAACCCCACATATAAGTTATTATGCATCCTCCAAAATCCACTTTTGGTCATCTATGGCAAGGCTCAAGCTTTTATCCTCCAAGATGATGCCTTTTTTTTTTTTTTTTTAATTTTATCTACTGACTCCACTTCCCTCTTCTGCTTTGCTGTTCCAAACATCTCACCTTCTGCTTTATGCTGGCAACCTGACTCAGAGTGGATAGTCCAATATGATCCACTCATCATTCAATGCTCCCAGACCAAAAGCCCACCAAATTAGTTTTTACAATTTCTTCAGAAACACTGAAAATGGTGAGGACTTTCCAGAAGGAGCCTCTTTGTGCTGGCCACTCTCCCTAAATATAATGGTTACAAGTGATGGCTAATGAAATTATTTCCCCTACAGATTTACAGAAAGTGGAAACCACCACCCTGGGACCAAGCAGTGGCAGTTTGGGTGTCTAAGGAGGGAAAGAAACTCTCCACTTGGTGGACATGAGCCATATTTAGAGATGAGAGAGTGCAAGAAAGCTACAGGTCCTGGCCTTACCCCACACTGGATAATGTAACCCATTCCTTTCTCCCTGAGAGCAACCACAGTCACCTTTAATCAAATACAAATAGCTCAGTCAGAATGAATCCAACCCAAACTCATCTAATATCAATTATCTGTGTGACTCTGGCTATTCTTACTGCTTTATATAGGCTGGGTGATAAGGTTGCTGGTAAACCCCTCAGACCTAGTCAACACACAGATATAATGCTGGAACAATATGATTCCAGCTCACAATTCACCACTGCATGGAAAAGTGAGGAATGTTGGAGAGCCCTGTTGGAAGGACTCAAGTCAGCATGCCACTGATTATTGTGGCAGATGGATTGAATTTCTTTTCAGGCATTGGGCTTTCTGGCAGGAATGTCTAAATTACACTTGCCTCTGCTTTCTATACATTAAATATTGTTAAAAGCTAATTGGATCTGTGATTGTCCATACAAAACCCATCTGGTTACAGTGACTGTAACCCCCCATGATTTGTCCATTGCTCTCACTGGGTGGTTCCAGGAATTCACAAATAGCATCTGCAGATCTCTCTTAGACTGGGATATAAAAGTGTCCAGAATCTTTATGTGCACTGGATGAGTTCCTTGGGAAATGAAAGGGAAGCCACTTATTATGTTACTGAATGTGCCTTTGATGATCCAGGGGAGCTCTTAACAATTTGTTCCAATAGCAGCCAGCACCAGATATGCAATTTAGTCTTCAGGAAAGCCTCCAAGTTATATTGTGCCACTCCACTTCTAGCCCATGACCAATACACCAACTGGATAGCCACAAGGATCACCCATCTTCTATATTGCCAACATAGAAGGACTCAGGACCTTGTCTCTGAGTGAGACAGATTCAGTATTGGTAGGACACCATCTCAGATGACATAGTCCCAGCCCAAGAGTTTGCTGTAGGTTTCCTATGCCTCCTTCAGCAGATATGACACTCCAGGGACATATAACCATGTCAGAGTCCTCACTGCTTGCCCAAATGGCCCCATTCCCCAGTTCACAGTGTTAACATTAAATGTAAAACTTTAAGCAAAAATGGGTTTATTAAGGAATAGCAGATAATTACAATTTGGGTCATGCAACCTATGGCAAAGCCATAGGCAAGTCTGGAGAACAAAAGAAAGGACTATTCTTATAGAAGAAAGGAGGTATTGGAAGGGGATTTTGTAAACGGAAAGTTTATTGGGGTAAACTGGTAATTCAAGTGTAGTGACTTTTCATTAGCTACTTTGTTTAAGGTCTCTAACTGGCTGAGTTATAGCCCATCAGGAAAACAAAACAAAAAACAAAACAAACAAAAAACACATTTTTTTCCTCCTGCTGGGGTAGTAATGCATAGTCTTCTTCCTGTTGGAATGCAAAGTAGTCTCTTCTTGATGGGTATGCAAAGGGCTGATAGGCAGTGGTGTGGTGTGAGATCTCCCCTGACTGGAATCCTGACTCATTTTAGTGAGGTTTTCCTTTATTAATTTTGCATTTTCCCTTTTTGAGCAAGATCTTTCCTCAAAAGCATCACTGATAAAATACTAAGTTTTTCATATTTAGTACTAAAATTTCCATATTTCCATATTTTGTCCCTCACGGCCAGGAAAGATTTTCTTGGTTGTCATGTCTCACTTCAGAGGGAAAGTACATATCTGGTGTAAACCACTTAAAGCCACATGTGAGGAAAAAAGGTAAGGAGGGGAACTCCCAGGCCTTTCTCATGTCAAGCCCATAGATTCTCAAGGTTGTAAGAATTGGAGATCATCTCAAATAATTGAACCAGCATCACCTTATTGAGCACATCATTTTTCAAAAGTTTGACAGGCAACAAATACTGAACCAAAAGTACAATGATCATTTCAAATTGCATGATGACTATATAAACCAGGAGATCAAGCATATAGGTCACCAGCTAAATAGAAGGCTAACTAAGCAGACAAATGGGAGCCATCAGATTTGTTACAAAGAGAAAATAGAACAGTGAATACAGCAAGAATACAATGCATTGGGAAGACAGTGCAGGAATAAATATAAAGCAATAGCTGATAAACTTTTTTGCAAGACAGAAAAATTCCAAAGATATTTTAAAACAGTATTGTTAACTCAAAAGAACTGTTTGCAACCAAATGCATTATCAATAATATAGTCTGTAAAGACGTAAATTCAGAAACGGAATTTGGATAAGAATTCAGCGTGAATTAATAATCAAAGAGGCAACCCACAGAATGGGAGAAGATATTTGCAAATGACACTACAGATAAAGGGCTGGCATCCAAGATCTATAAACCCAAAAAACAAATAATCAAGTCAAAACATGGGCAGAAGATATGAACAGATACTTCTCCGAAGAAGACATACAAATAGCTAACAGACACATGAAAAATGTTCATTATCATTAGGCATTAGGGAAATTCAAATCAAAACCACATTGAGATACCACCTTACACCAGTTAGAATGGCAAAAATTGACAAGGCAAGAAACAACAAATGTTGGAGAGGTTGTGGAGAAACGGGAAACCTCTGACACTGTTGAGGGGAATGCAAGCTGGTACAGCCACTTTGGAAAACAGTATGGAGGTTCCTCAAGAAGTTAAAAATAGAGCTACCCTAAGACCAGAACTTGCACTCCTGGGTATTTATGCCAAAGACACAGATTTAGTGAAAAGAAAGGCCATATGCACCCCAGTGTTCATAGCGGCAATGTCTGCAATAGCCAAACTGTGGAAACAGCTGAGATGCCCTTCAAAAGATTAATGGATAAAAAAGATGTGGTCCACATACACAATGGAATATTACTCAGCCATCAGAAAGGATGAATACCCAACTTTTGCATCAACATGGATGGGACTGGAGGAGATTATGCTAAGTGAAATAAGTCAAGCAGAGAAGGTTAATTATCATATGGTTTCCTATTTGTGGAACATAAGGAATAGCATGGAGGACATTAGGAGAAGGAAAGGAAAAATGAAAGGGGGGGAATCGGAGGGAGAGATGAACCATGAGAGACTATGGTCTCTAAGAAACAATCTGAGGGTTCTAGAGGGAAGGGGAGTGGGGGGATGGTTAGCCCCGTGATGGGTATTAAGGAGGGCACACACTGCATGGAGCACTGGGTGTTATACTAAAACAATGAATCGTGGATCACTACATCAAAAACTAATGATTTTTGTATGGTGACTAACATAATAAAATAAAATAAAATTTAAAAAATGAATTAATAATCCAGATGAAGAAAAAACTTTTCTGAATCCTGAAACTTCTAACCCTTCAGAAAAAAAGTAATTAAAAAGATTACTTTGCCCAGAGATTATGATGACGCTGTTTCTTTTTTGTTTGTTTGGGGGAGGGGGATTTATTTATTTTTTTAATTTTTTAATTTTTAATTTTTTAAGTAAATTTTTATTTTTTTAATTTTTAAATTTTATTTATTTTTAAAACACATATTTTATATATATATATATATATATATACTAATATTTTATTTTAATTCTAGGGGGAGCGGAGGCAAGGGGATGGCAGGCTCCATGGACGCCCGGGCATAGGCGGATTTTCCTCTCCAGCTGCAGTGACCGACGCTTGCGCCCTGCCCGCGTGGAAGCGGCCGCTGGCTCCAGGACTAACCAGCCTCGCTACCACTCCCAGCGCCGCGGCCTAGCCTACAGGCGCCCCTGTGCCCCAACTCCCCCAGTGGGGTGGTGGCGGCCGGGCCCCCGCGGCTGCCCGCCTCTATGATGAAGTTCAACCCCACCGGACGCGGATGTTGTGACCCGGAGGGCTTCAAGAAGCGGGTGGCCCTGCCTGTCCTTCCGGAGCGCGCAGGAGGATGAGGTGCTGCTCTTGAGCAGCAGCCAGTACCCGGACCAGTGGATTGTCCCCGGAGGAGGAATGGAGCCAGAGGAGGAGCCTGGCAGGGCTGCCTTGAGGGAGGTTTATGAAGAGGCTGGAGTCAAAGGAAAATTAGGTAGACTCCTGGGCATATTTGAGCAGAACCAAGACCGAAAGCATACAACATATGTTTATGTTCTTACTGTCACTGAAATATTAGAAGATTGGGAAGATTCTGTTAATATCGGAAGGAAGAGAGAGTGGTTCAAAGTAGAAGATGCCATCGAAGTTGTCCAGTGTCATAAGCCTGTACATGCAGAGTATCTGGGAAAACCTGAAGCTGGGTCTTTCTCCAACCAATGGAAAATTCACGGTCCCTCCCTTCCAGATAACAGTACCTTGTTTGTGAGTGCGGCACAGACCTCTGGGTTGCCATCCAGTATAAGATAGAACTGGAAGGAACTCCCGTGTGCAGTTTTACGGGGAGACGTCTCTATTTTCCTTGGCAAACATCTGAATGACGCTTGCAAACTGAATTTGCCATGCCAGATTTTCAAACAATTTTACATGTTTACATATTTTGCAGATGTTTTCAAATCTTTAAAAAAAAGTGTAAAATATTTTAATAAGCCAAATCCATGTGGAATTTTGTTAGATGACTTAACTGTGCCCCCACCACCCCCCATTTTAGTTGTCATTTTTTCACAGCATTTTATTCAGTTTTTTTGTCCATTTGACGTCAGGCTGTGGTTTTTGTCGGTCAGCTTACTTGTGGGTATCTTCTCTCTAAATTATTTTCTCATCACAGGATTAACATAGTCAACAAATTCTTCTGTTTTGTAAATTTATGAAAATAATTCTTGATATTAGAAAAATCTATCAATCTGAAAACTTGTTTCATAGGATAACAATTTCTAAATTCCAGATTTGGACTATTTCTGTATAGTTCAATAACTATTTTGACAAAGGACTTAATTTGCTATTTTCAGGAATTTGTCAACTCATTTGTCTAAATTTTCACAACTGGTATGTCACTAGCTACCTGATATGGCCAGTTACCCCCTATAACTCAATAGTCCTTTAACACAAAGTTTAACTATATACAGTTGGTGATTTTTAGAGAGGTATTGTAAGAAAGATGCATGTAGTAAGTACATCATCCTGAAAAACTGTATTCATGGGATTTGAGTTAGCATGTTAAATCGCCAATTCCCTTTTTGCATAATTTCTTTACACAGAATGCTTGAGAACCATAATTCCCTTGAGATAAATTCCTTTTAAAATATATTTCCAGTTTTTTCATTTACTGACCCCTCTTTAGTTAAACTTTCTGGTTACCAGTAGTAACCACAGGATTAGAGTCTAACCTCAAATTCTAGTCAGTGGTGACTGCATCACAGTTGAGTAAAATGGCCTTCTTACTGTTTAGCTGTTATAGACTTAGATTATTAGGACATCTTAAGATGTCTCATCTTTTATAAGTTGCCAATAAGTACAATTTATCCTAGAACTAACAATAGTTAGCACTAGAACATACCTGAACTAAGAATTATTTTGTCTTGTCTTTATACTCACTTCAGATCAAGAATCCCATTGATAAATACATAGCTACCTTGTCTGAAACTCCTGTACTTCTCCAACCAACTCAGAAATAAGACTGGAGGACAAAAACTTTTGAATAAGACATGGCGGGGGGGAGAGTGAAAGATCATTCTGTATGTAGGCATTAGCCTTGTAAATATTATAACTAGTGAGTATAGAGTAGAAAGTAAGTATAGTTGTACGTTTGTTCTACAAATTGTTAACCTTTAAAAATATAATTGCTGCTAAAAAATAGAGTGCTGTATACTTAAGGAAAATCGGTACCATTTTGAGAAGGATCCTGTGCCATAAATGCTGCTGAACTAAATATAAATATTAGTTCACAAATTAATGCTGTCAGAGGAATGAGTAAAGTAGAAAAGCTTTTAACCAATGACATTTCATTATAAGTTATGTAATGTGATCAAACAAGATCATCCAGAATTTTTATATTTTTCTTTGTACAGAGGTTATGCATCCTGGGTGTTTTTTTTTAAAAGGAAACATTTTAAATCCACAGATTGACACTTTCAATCTTCAATGTACTAAGATTTCTCTGTTTCTCAGTAATCTCTGAAGTTTCATTAAATATATACCTTAAAACAGCAGAGAAACTGGATTTTGTATATAAAACTGTCCACCTGAAATGTTGTCACAAGTACTGGGAGAGGGGTATCTTGTATATGATATTCTTAGAGGTAATAATGCATGAACTTATTTTATAAACTCTTGGACTATGTATTTGACATGTAAAATATGTACAGTATTAATGTCAGCCATATCTTAAAAGTGAGTCTATAAATATTGTTGTATAATTTTTTTTTTGGTCAGAAACACTTGGACTAAGTAGTGCCACTTGGGTCAGGATTTTCTTCAGTGACATTTAGTAAACAAACTCTCTTTAGTCTATGCAACTAGCAAAAATTTGTATGATGCAACAGAATACAGTTCTCACACTTTCAATTTCACATGGGGTTCTTCACTATTCTTCTGGAACCCAGTTCAGGCTCAACAGTTGAATCTACTATAGATAACAAATAGTGTCTACTAACTCAACCCTCCAAAGTTTACAGCGTGTTGGGACTCATTTGTGCTTTCTGTGGGGTCCATAAAATTGGGCAGCTTAATTTTTCAATCCCATGTGCCTCCCAAACAAGAGAAATAACTAGGTTATAAGTTGACTTGCAGACACAAGTACCAAACTATCCTGAATATTTGTTTCCAGGGGGTTTTGTGTGTGTGTGTGTGTGTATTTTTTAATAAGCAGGTGAAATTGTCCAACCAGGAACATGCCATTCAATTTTCTGTAAACAGCTGTATAAAGCAGCAAAACTGAAGGGGGGGAGAATGATTGTTGTATTCACTCTCAATTGCTTTGTATGGTCTCATTTGAGATCATTGGTGTAAGAATCTTGAGGGTTTTTTTTAATTTTTAGAAACAAATAAAAATGGAAATAAATTATCTTTTATTTAACCATAAAAAATTCAATTATGGGCACTTGGGTGGCTCAGTTGGTTAAGCATCTGCTTTCTGCTTGGGTCATGATACAAGGTCCTGGAATAGAGCCCCACATCAGGCTCCCTGCTCAGCGGGGAGCCTGCTTATCCCTCTCCTTCTGCCCTCCCACTTGTGTTCTCTCACACTCATTCTGCTCTCTCTCCCACTTTCCCTCAAATAAATAAATAAATAAGTAAATGTAAAAAAATAAATTCAATTAATTAAAATATAGTGCAATATTAGTTTCAGAGGTAGAGTTCAGTGAATCATCAGTTGCATACAACACCCAGGGCTCATTATATCAAGTACCCTCATAAATGCCTATCGCCAATTACCATACCCCCCACCCATCATCCCTCCAGCAACGCTCAGTTTGTTTCCTACAGTTAAGAGTCTCTTTTGGTTTGTCTCCTGCTCTGATTTTCTCTTATTTTATTTTTTGTTCCCTTCCCCTATGTTTATCTGTTTTGTTTCTTAAATTCCACATTATGAGTGAAATTATATTATATTTGTCTTTCTCTGACGGACTTATTTCGCTTAGAGTAATACCATGTCATTGCAAATGGCAAGATTCATTCTTTTGATGGCTGAGTAATATTTCATTATATATATATATATATATATATATATATACACACACACACACACACACACATACATACACACACACACACCACATCATCTTTATCCATTCATCTGTCAACGGACATTTGGGCTCTTTCCATAGTTTGGCAATTGTGGACATTGCTGCTATAAACATTGGGGTGCAGCTGCCCCTTCGAATCACTATGTTTGTATCCTTTGGATCAATACCTAGCAGTGCAATTGCTGAGTTGTAGGGTAGCTATATTTTTATCTTTTAGAGGAACCTCTGTATCATTTTCCAGAGTGGCTGCACCAGTTTGCATTCCCACCAACAGTGTAAGAGGGTCCCCTTTCTTCACATCCTCACCCAAATCTATTGCTTCCTGAGTTGTTATTTCAGCCATTCTTATTAGTGAGAAGTGGTATCTCATTATGGTTTTGATTTGTATTTCCCTGATGCCTAGTGATGTGGAGCATTTTTTCATGTGTCTGTTGGCCATTTGGATGTCTTTTTTGGAGAAATATCTGTTCATATTTTCTGATCATTTCTTGACTAGATTATTTGTTCTTTGAGTGTTGAGTTTGATAAGTTCTTTATAGATTTAAGATACTAGCCCTTTATCTTATAAGACATTTGCAAACATCTTCTCACATTCTGTAGGTTGTCTTTTGAATTGTCAACTGCTTCCTTTGCTGTACAAAAGATTTTTATCTTGATGAAATCCCAATAGTTCATTTTTGTTTTTGTTTCCCTTGCCTTTGGAGACGTGTCTAGCATGAATTTGTGGCAGCCAAGGTCAAAGAGGTTGCTGCCTGTGTTCTCCTCTAGGATCTTGATGGATTCTTGCCTCACAATTAGTTTTTTCATCCATTTTGAGTCTACCTTTATGTATGGTGTAAGAAAATGGTCCAGGTTCATTCTTCTGCATGTGGCTGTCCAATTTTCCCAACACCATTTGTTGAAGACACTGTCTTTTTTCCATTGGATATTCTTTCCTGCTTTGTTGAAGATTAATTGACCATAGAGTTGAGGGTCCATCCCTGGGTTTTCTGTTCTGTTCCATTGATCTATGTGTCTGTTTTTGTGCCAGTACCATACTGTCTTGATGATTGCAGCTTTGTAAAACAGCTTGAAGTCTGGAATCGTGATGTCTCCAGCTTTGGTTTTCTTTTTCAACATTTCTTTGTCTATTCAGTTTTTTTTCTGGTTCCATACAAATTTTAAGATTGTTTGTTCCAGCTCTGTGAAAAATGCTGATGGTATGTTGATAGGTATTGCATTGAATGTGTAGATTCCTGTGGGTAGCATAGACATGTTGACAATATTTGTTCTTCCAATCCATGAGCATGGAAATTTTCTCCATTTCTTTGTCTTCCTCTATTTATTTCATGAGTGTTCTATAGTTTCAGAGTACAGATCCTTTACCTTTTTGGTTAAGTTTATTCCTAGGTATCTTATGGTTTTTGTTGTAATTGTAAATGGGATCGATTCCTTAATTTCTCTCTCTTCTGCTTCAATGTTAGTGCATAATAATGCAACTGACTTCTGTATGTTGATTTTATATCCTGAGACTTTGCTGAATTCTTATATGAGTTCTAGCAGTTTTTGGGTGGAGTCTTTTGGGTTTTCTATATAGAGATGTCACCTGTGAAGAGTGAAAGTGTGACTTCTTCTTTGCTGATTTGGATACCTTTTATTTATTTTTGTTGTCTGATTGCTGAGGCTAGGACTCACAGTACTATGTTGAACAAGAGTGGTGAGAGTGGACATCCCTGTCCTTTTCCTGACCTTAGGGGAAAGGTCTCAGTTTTTCCCACTGAGGATGATATTCTCTGTGGGTCTTTCACATATGGCTTTTATGTTAAGGTATGTTACCTCTATGCCTACATGGTGGAGGGTTTTCAAAGACCTTGTTTCCTTGTTTATCCTTTTGCTTAGATGGCCTGTCCTTGATGTGAATGGGGTGTTAAATCACCTACTATTATTGCATTATTATCAATGAGTTTCTTTATTTTTTTATTAATTGTGTGTGTGTATATATATATATATATATATATATATATAGATAGATAGATAGATAGATATAGCTGCTCCCAAGTTGGGGCACAAATATTTAAAACTGTTAGCTCTTCTTGTTGGATGGACACCTTTATTATGATATAGGGTCCTCCTTCATCTCATATTAGAGTCTTTGTTTTGAAATCTAGTTTGTCTGATATAGAGATGTCTACTCCAGCTTTCATTTGATGTCCATTGGCATGAAAAATGCTTCTCCACCTCCTCACTTTTAATCTGGAGGTGTCTTTGGGTCTAAAATGAGTCTCTTCTAAGAAGCTTATTGAAGGGTCTTTTTTTTTTTTTTAATCCATTCTGATACCCTATGTATTTTGATTGGAGCATTTATTCATTCCATTTACATTCAGAGTAATAATTGAAAGTTTTGAATTTTGTGTCATTGTATTAACTGTAAAGTCGCTCTTCCTGTAGATTGTCTCTGTTCCTTTCTGGTCTTTGTTAATTTGGGGCTATCTCGCCACTCAAGGATCCACTTTAATATTTCTCACAGGGCTGGCTTAGTGTTCGCATATTCCTTTATTTTTTGTTTGTCCTGGAACATCTTTATCTCTCCTTCTATTCTGAATGACAGCCTTGCTGGATACAGTATTTTTGACTGCATATTTTTTCCCATTTAGCATATTGACTATATTACATGGCAGTCTTTTCTGGCCTGCCAGTTCTCTGTGGATAGGTCTGCTGTCTGCCTTATGTGTCTACCCTTGTAAGTTAAGGACCCTTTGTCCAGAGCCACTTAAAGGATTTTCTCTTTATCTATAAAATTTGCAAGCTTCACTATTATATGTCACGGTGTTGACCTATTTTTAATGAGGTTGAGGGTGGTTCTCTGTGCCTCCTGGAGTTGAATGCCTGTTTCCTTTCCCAGATTAGGGAAGTATATTTTTCTTATTGTTATGTTAATCCCCACACATTACATCATTAGTTTTAGATATAGTGTTCCATGATTCATTGTTTGTGCATAACACCCAGTGCTCCATGCAGAACGTGCCCTCCTCAATATCCATCACCAGGCTAACCCATCCTCCCACCCCCCTCCCCTCTAGAACCCTCAGTTTGTTTTTCAGAGTCCATCGTCTCTCATGGTTCGTCTACCCCTCCGATTTCCCCCCCTTCATTCTTCCCCTCCAGCTACATTCTTCTTCTTTTTTTTTTTCTTTCTTAACATATATTGCATTATTTGTTTCAGAGGTACAGATCTGAGATTCAACAGTCCTGCACAATTCACAGTGCTTAGCAGAGCACATACCCACCCGAGTGTCCATCACCCAGTCACCCCATCCCTCCCACCCCACCCCCCGCTCCAGCAACCCTCAGTTTGTTTCCTGAGATTAAGAATTCCTCATATCAGTGAGGTCATATGATACATGTCTTTCTCTATTTGACTTATTTCGCTCAGCATAATACCCTCCAGATCCCTCCACGTTCTTGCAAATGGCAAGATCTCATTCCTTTTGATGGCTGCATAATATTCCATTGTATATATATATACCACCTCTTCTTTATCCATTCATCTGTTGATGGACATCTTGGCTCTTTCTACAGTTTGGCTATTGTGGACATTGCTGCTATAAACATCGGGGTGCACGTACCCTTTCGGATCCCTACTTTTTTTTTTTTTTTTTTTTTTTAAAGATTTTATTTATTTATTTGACAGAGAGGTAGCGAGAGCAGGAACACAAGCAGGGGGAGTGGGAGAGGGAGAAGCAGGCCTCCCGCCGAGCAGGGAGCCCGATGTGGGACTCGATCTCAGGACCCTGGGATCATGACCTGAGCCGAAGGCAGACGCTTAACGACTGAGCCACCCAGGCGCCCGCGGATCCCTACTTTTGTATCTTTGGAGTAAATACCCAGTAGTGCAATTGCTGGACCATATGGTAGCTCTATTTTCAACTTTTTGAGGAACCTCCATACTGTTTTCCAGAGTGGCTGCACTAGCTTGCATTCCCACCAGCAGTGTAGGAGGGTTCCCCTTTCTCCGCATCCCCGCCAACATCTGTCATTTCCTGACTTGTTAATTTTAGCCATTCTGACTGGTGTGAGGTGGTATCTCATTGAGGTTTTGATTTGGATTTCCCTGATGCTGAGCGATATTGAACACTTTTTCATGTGTCTGTTGCCGTTTGGATGACTTCTTTGGAAAAATGTCTGTTCATGTCTTCTGCCCATTTCTTGATTGGATTCTTTGTTCTTTGGGTGTTGAGTTTGATCAGTTCTTTATAGATTTTGGATACTAGCCCTTTATCTGATATGTCATTTGCAAATATCTTCTCCCATTCTGTCGGTTGTCTTTTGGTTTTCTTGACTGTTTCTTTTACTGGGCAAAAACTTTTTATCTTGATGAAGTCCCAATAGTTCATTTTTGCCCTTGCTTCCCTTGCCTTTGGCGATGTTTCTAGGAAGAAGTGGCTGCGGCTGAGGTCGAAGAGGTTGCTGCCTGTGTTCTCCTTTAGGATTTTGATGGACTCCTGTCTCACATTGAGGTCTTTCAACCATTTGGAGTCTATTTTTGTGTGTGGTGTAAGGAAATGGTCCAGTTGCATTCTTCTGCATGTGGCTGTCCAATTTTCCCAACACCATTTGTTGAAGAGACTGTCTTTTTTCCATTGGACATTCTTTCCTGCTTTGTCAAAGATGAGTTGACCATATAGTTGAGCGTCCATTTCTGGGCTCTCTATTCTGTTCCATTGATCTATGTGTCTGTTTTTGTGCCAGTACCATACTGTCTTGATGATGACAGCTTTGTAGTAGAGCTGGAAGTCCGGAATTGTGATGCCGCCAGCTTTGCTTTTCTTTTTCAACATTCCTCTGGCTATGCGGGGTCTTTTCTGGTTCCATACAAATTTTAGGATTATTTGTTCCATTTCTTTGAAGAAAGTGGATGGTATTTTGATGGGGATTGCATTGAATGTGTAGATTGCTCTAGGTAGCATTGACATCTTCACAATATTTGTTCTTCCAATCCATGAGCATGGAACATTTTTCCATTTCTTTGTGTCTTCCTCAATTTCTTTCATGAGTATTTTATAGTTTTCTGAGTACAGATCCTTTGCCTCTTTGGTTAGATTTATTCTTAGATATCTTATGGTTTTGGGTGCAATTGTAAATGGGATCGACTCCTTAATTTCTCTTTCTTCTGTCTTGTTGTTGGTGTATAGCAATACCACTGACTTCTGTGCATTGATTTTATATCCTGCCACTTGACTGAATTCCTGTATGAGTTCTAGCAGTTTGGGGTGGAGTGTTTGGGATTTTCCACATAAAGTATCATATCATCTGCAAAGGGTGAGAGTTTGACTTCTTCTTTGCCAATTTGGATGCCTTTTATTTCTTTTTGTTGTCTGATTGCTGTGGCTAGGACTTCCAATATTATGTTGAATAGCAGTGGTGATAGTGGACATCTCTGCTGCATTCCTGACCTTAGGGGGAAAGCTCTCAGTTTTTCCCAGTTGAGATTGATATTCCCTGTGGGTTTTTCATAGATGGCTTTTATTATATTGAGGTATGTACCCTCTATGCCTATACTCTGAGGAGCTTTGATCAAGAAAGGATGCTGTACTTTGTCAAATGCTTTTTCTGCATCTATTGAGAGGATCATATGATTCTTGTTCGTTCTTTTGTTAATGTATTGTATCACATTGATTGATTTGCGGATGTTGAACCAACCTTGCAGCCCAGGGATAAATCCCACTTGGTCATGATGAATAATCCTTTTAATGTACTGTTGGATCCTATTCGCTAGTATTTTGGTGAGAATTCTTGCATCCATGTTCATCAGGGATATTGGTCTGTAATTCTCCTTTTTGATGGGGTCTTTGTCTGGTTTTGGGATCAAGGTAATGCTGGCCTCATAAAACGACTTTGGAAGTTTTCCTTCCATTTCTATTTTTTGGAACAGTTTCAGAAGGATAGGTATTAATTCTTCTTGAAATGTTTGGTAGAATTCCCCTGGGAAGCCAACTGGCCCTGGGCTTTTGTTTGTTGGGAGATTTTTGATGACTGCTTCAATTTCCTTAGTGGTTATAGGTCTGTTCAGGTGTTCTATTTCTTCCTGGTTCAGTTTTGGTAGTTGCTACATCTCTAGGAATGCATCCATTTCTTCCAGGTTATCTAATTTGCTGGCATAGAGTTGCTTATAATATGTTCTTATAATTGTTTGTATTTCTTTGGAGTTGGTTGTGACCTCTCCTCTTTCATTCATGATTTTGTTGATTTGGGTCATTTCTCTTCTCTTTTTGATAAGTCTGCCCAGGGGTTTATCAATCTTGTTAATTCTTTCAAAGAACCAGCTCCTAGTTTCGTTGATCTGTTCTACTTTTCTTTTAGTTTCTATTTCATTGATTTCTGCACTGATCTTTATTACTTCTCTTCTCCAGCTGGGTTTAGACTTTATTTGCTGTTCTTTCTCCAACTCCTTTAGGTGTAGAGTTAGGTTGTGTACTTGAGACCTTTCTTGTTTCTTGAGAAAGGCTTGTATTGCTATATACTTGCCTCTTAGGACTGCCTTTGCTGCATCCCAAAGATTTTGAATAGTTGTGTTTTCATTTTCATTGGTTTCCATGAATTTTTTTAATTCTTCTTTAATTTCCTGGTTGACCCATTCATTCTTCAGTAGGATGCTCTTTAGCCTCCATGTATTTGAGTTCTTTCCAACTTTCCTCTTGTGATTGAGTTCTAGTTTCAAAGCATTGTGGTCTGAAAAGAGGCAGGGAATGATCCCAATCTTTTGGTACCACTTGAGACCTGATTTATGACCTAGGATGTGATCGATTCTGGAGAATGTTCCATGGGCACTAGAGAAGAATGTGTATTCCGTTGCTTTGGGATGGAATGTTCTGAATGTGTCTGTGAAGTCCATTTGGTCCAGTGTGTCATTTAAAGTCTTTATTTCCTTGTTGATCTTTTGCTTAGACGATCTGTCCATTTCAGCGCGGGAGGTGTTAAAGTCCCCTACTATTATTGTATTGTTGTCGATGTGTTTCTTTGCTTTTGTTATTAATTGCCTTATATAATTGGCTGCTCCCATGTTAGGGAGGCTGTGTCTTTTGATTGGGGCATTTAGCCCATTTACATTCAGGGTAACTATTGAAAGATAGGAATTTAGTGCCATTGTATTGCCTGTAAGGTGACTGTTACTGTATATTGTCTGTGTTCCTTTCTGGTCTATGTTGCTTTTAGGCTCTCTCTTTGCTTAGAGGACCCCTTTCAATATTCCTTGTAGGGCTGGTTTCGTGGTTGCAAATTCCTTTCATTTTTGTTTGTCCTGGAAGCTTTTTATCTCTCCTTCAATTTTCAATGACAGCCTAGCTGGATATAGTATTCTTGGCTGCATATTTTTCTCATTTAGTGCTCTGAATATGTCCTGCCAGTCCTTTCTGGCCTGCCAGGTCTCTGTGGATAGGTCTGTTGCCAATCTAATGTTTCTACCATTGTAGGTTAGATATCTCTTCTCCCAAGCTGCTTTCAGGTTTTTCTCTTTGTCTCTGAGACTCGTAATTTTTACTATTAGATGTCGGGGTGTTGACCTATTTTTATTGATTTTGAGAGGGGTTCTCTGTGCTTCCTGGATTTTGATGCCTGTTTCCTTCCCCAAATTAGGGAAGGTCTCTGCTATAATTTGCTCCATTATACCTTCTGCCTCTCTCTCTCTTTCTTCTTCTGGGATCCCAATTATTCTAATGTTGTTTCATCTTATGGTATCGTTCGTCTCTCGAATTCTGCCCACGTGATCCAGTAGTTGTTTATCTCTCTTTTTCTCAGCTTCTTTATTTTCCATCATTTGGTCTTCTATCTCACTGATTCTCTCTTCTGCCTCATTTATCCTAGCAGTTAGTGCCCCCATATTTGATTGCACCTCATTAATAACCTTTTTGATTTCTACTTGGTTAGATTTTAGTTCTTTTATCTCTCCAGAAAGCGTTTCTCTAATAACTTCCATGCTTTTTTCAAGCTCAGCTACTATCTTTAAAGTGATGATTCTGAACTCTAGATCTGACATCGTACTAATGTCCATATTGAGTAGGTCCTTGGCAGTCGGTACTACCTCTTGTTCTTTTTGTTGAGGTGATTTTTTTCTGTCTTGTCATTTTGTGCAGAGGAGAATAGATGAATGAGAGAACAAAATGCTAGCAGGGTAACAATGTCCCCAGAAAATATACTCTAAACAAATCAGAAAAGACCTGAAGCAGTGGGAAAAGAAAGGGAAAGAGAGAAAAAAAAAAAAAGAAAAAGAAAAAGATAAAGATAAAAACAAACAAAAACAGAACAAAACAAAATAAAACAAAAACAGAATGTGATCAAATATGATCAGGCTGGTTTATAGATCAGTGCCACACACTAGATTTTGGGTGTATTTTGGTCTGTTAAAAGAAAGTGCCTCCCAAAATTTTAAAGAAAGAAAAACTTATATATGTACAAAAATAAGGGTTGATATGATGAAGGGATGGAATATGACTGTAAAGATGGAAATTATAAAAAATTTTATAAAAGGAATTGATAAGTTGTTTGAAAAAAGAAAGAAGAGGATTTAAAAAAAAAAAGAAAGAAAAAAAAAAGGGAGAGAATGTGATCAGGCAGGGGAGTAGAAAAAAACCATACACTAGAGATTTAGAATATATTTTGATCTGTTAGAAGAAACTATCTCAAAATTTTAAAGAGAGAACACCTTATATATATACATGCCAAAAATACAGGTAACTACAATGAAGGGATAGAATATGACTCTAAAAATGAAAAATAAAAATGTTTTTTTAAAAAGGGATTGATAAGATGTTGGTTGAAAAAGGGAAAAAGAAAAATTCAGAAAAAAAAGACAGTTAAAAAATAATAATTAACTTTGAAAGACTAAAGAATCATGGTAAAAAAGTCATGGATTCTATGTGCAGTATTTCCCTAGTGCTGGAGTTCTGCCATTCTCATTGATGGGTAAACTTGGTCTTGGCTGGCTGTTCTTGCTGATCTTCTGAGGGAGGGGCCTGTTGCTATGGTTCCCAAACGTCTTTGCCGGAGGCGGAATTGCCCCACCCTTGCCCGGTCCAGGCTAAGTAATCTGCTCGGGTTTGCTCTCTGGAGCTTTTGTTCCCTGCAAGCTTTCCGTACAGCTTTGGAGGCAGAGAGTGAAAATGGCAGCCTCCCAATCTCCGCCCCAGAGGAGCCGAGAACTCGGGGCCCCGCTCCTCAGTGAGCCCCCATAGAAAAGCAGCCAGTCACTCCCGTCTCCCCTGTCTCCGGCTGCACTCCGTGCTCACCCGGCCTGTGACCGCGCGTTTCTATCTCTGGCACCTGACCCCGGGTGGAGTCTCCAAACCCAGCAGATCCCTGTGGTGAGCTCCCGCACCGCTCCTCCCGGGGGAAGAAGGGGAGTCTCCCTGGATCTGCCGCTTGTTGGGTCCCTGCTGGAGGAGCAGTGGCCCGATTGTGCTGCAGATCACGGTTTATGGCAACCCCGAGCTGAGAGCCCGCGCCTCGGCTCCGTCTCTGCAGCCGGCTTCCCCGCTCCAATACCTGGGAGCTCTGCCGCACTCAGGCACCCCCGGTCTTTCTGTGACCCCAAGGGTCCTGAGACCACACTGTCCCACGAGGGTTCCACCCCCCACTTAGCCACTGGAGTGACGTCCCTCAGCGGAGCCGATTTCTAAAAGTTCCGATTTTGTGCTCCGTGGCTCTATCACTTGCCAGAAGCGGCCAATGGAGGCCTCTCCCCCGCCATCTATCCTCCCGAATATCACCTCGGATTCACTTCTCCACACGTCCTACCTTCCAGAAAGTGGTCGCTTTTCTGTTCAGAGAGTTGTTGCTATTCTTTTCTTTGATCTCCTGTTGAGTTTGTAGGTGTTCAGAATGCATTAGGGAAGTTCTTAACATAATTTGTTCAGACAAACCTTCTGTCCTTCCCTCTCTCTTCTCTTCTGGGATGCCTATTATTCAAATATTATTTCTCTTTATGGTATTGCTGATTTCTCAAATTCTCCCTTCATGATCCAGTAGCTGTTTTTCTCTCTTTTTCTCAGCTTCCTTATTCTCCATCATTTGGTCTTCTATATGAATGACTCTCTCTTCTGCCTCATTTATCCGAGCAGTTAGAGCCTCTATCTGTTTCTGCATCTCAGTAATAGCATTTTTAATTTTGGCCTGATTAGATTTAAGTTCTTTTATTTCTACAGAAAGGAATTCTCTACAGGTTTCAATGCTTATTTCAAGGCCAGCTATTATCTTTATAATAGTTGTTTTGAATTCTAGTTCTAACATCTTATTTATATCCATATAGATTAAATCCCTGGCAGTGAGTTCTGCCTCCTGTTCTTTCTTTTGGGGTGAGTTTCCCTGTCTCATCATTATGCTGAGAAAAGAATCAGTGAATGAGGGAGAAAAGACAAAAATAGCAACAACAACACTAGAAAAATGCAAACAAAACAAACCAGAAGAAAACATAAATAAAACAAAATAAGAAAAAACAAACAAACAAACAATATGTGAAACAGAACAAAACAATAAACTAGATCCTGGGTGTATTTTGTTCTGTTTGTTAAAAGAAATTAGATCCTAAAATAAGAAAGAATGAAAATGTATCTTTGGAGGTGGCAATCCTTATATCAGACAAATTAGATTTTAAACCAAAGACTGTAATAAGAGATGGGGAAGGACACTATATCCTACTTAAAGGGTCTATCCAACAAGAAGATCTAACAATTGGAAATATCTATACCCCTAACATGGGAGCAGCCACTTATATAAGGCAATTAATAACAAAAGCAAAGAAACACATCGACAACAATACAATAATAGTGGGGGACTTTAACAGCCCCCTAACTGAAATGGACAGATCATCTAAGCAAAAGATCAACAAGGAAATAAAGACTTGAAATGACACCCTGGACCAAATGGACTTCACAGACATATTCAGAACATTCCATCCTAAAGCAAGAGAATACACATTCTTCTCTAGTGCCCATGGAACATTCTCCAAAATAGATCACATCGTAGGTCACCAATCAGGTCTCAACTGGTACCAAAAGATTGCGATCATTCCTTGCATATTTTCAGACCACAATGCTTTGAAACTAGAATTCAATCACAAGAGGAAAGTCAAAAAGAACTCAAATACATGGAGGCTAAAGAGCATCCTACTGAAGAATGAATGGGTCAACCAGGAAATTAAAGAAGAATTAGAAAAAATTCATGGAGGGGGGCAGAGCAAGATGGCGGAGGAGTAGGAGACCTGGATTTTGTCTGGCCTCAGGAGTTCAGCTAGATAGGGATCAAACCATTCTGAACACCTACAAACTCAACAAGGGATCGAAGAAAAGAATAGCAAAAACTCTCTGAACAGAAAAGCGACCACTTTCTGGAAGGTAGGACGTGCGGAGAAGTGAATCCGAGGCGATATTCGGGAGGATAAATGGCGGGGGAGGGGGCCTCTGTTGGCCACTTCTGGCAAGTGATAGAGCTGTGGAGCACAAAATCAGAACATTTAGAAGGCTGCTCCGCTGAGGTATGTTGCTCCAGTGGCTAAGCGGGGGATGGAACACTCGTGGGACAGTCTGGACTCAGGACCCTTGGGGTCACGTAAAGACAGGGGGTGCCTGAGTGTGGTAGAGCTCCCAGGTAACAGAGCAGGGAAGCCAGCTGCAGATACGGAGCCAAGGCGCGGCCTCTCAGCTCGGGGTTGCCATAAACCGTGATCGGCGGCACAGTCGGGTCACTGCTCCTCCAGCAGGGACCCAACAAGGAGCAGATCCGGGGAGACTCACCTTCCTCCCCTGGGAGGAGTGGCGCGGGAGCGCACCGCAGGGATCGGCTGGGTTTGGAGACTCCACCCGGGGTCGGGTGCCAGAGATAGAAACGCTCGGTCACAGGCCGGGTGAGCACGGAGTGCGGCTGGAGACCGGGGAGACGGGAGTCACTGTTTGCTTTTCTCTGGGGCTCACTGAGGAGCAGGGCCCCGAGTTCTCGGCTCCTCTAGGGCGGAGATTGGGAGGCCGCCATTTTCACTCTCTGCCTCCAAAGCTGTAGGAAAGCTTGCAGGGAACAAAAGCTCTGAGAGCAAACCCAAGCAGATTACTTAACCCGGATGGGTAAAGGGTGGGGCAATTCCACCTCAGGCAAAGACATTTGGGAACCACAGCAACAGGCCCCTCCCCCAGAAGATCAGCAAGAACAGCCAGCCAAGACCAAGTTTACCGACCAATGAGAACGGCAGAACTCCAGCAATAGGGGAATAATGCACATAGAATCCATGGCTTTTTTACCATGATTCTTTAGTCTTTCAAAGTTATTTTTTTTATAAACTGTCTTTTTTTTTTGAATTTTTCTTTTTCCCTTTTTTAACCAACACCTTATCGATCCCTTTTTTAAAAAACATTTTTATTTTTCATTTTAGAGTCATATCCTATCCCTTCATAGTAGTTACCCTTATTTTTGGCAAATATATATAAGTTGTTCTCTCTTTAAAATTTTGATAGTTTCTTCTAACAGATCAAAATATACCCTAAATCTCTAGTGGATGGTTTTTTTCTACTCCCCTGCCTGATCACATTCTCTCCCTTTATCTTTTCTTTTTTTTTAAATCCTTTTCTTTCTTTATTCAAACAACTTCTTATCAATTCCTTTTATAAAATTTTTTATAATTTTCATCTTTACAGTCATATTCCATCCCTTTATCATATCAACCCTTATTTTTGTACATATATAAGTTTTTCTTCCTTTAAAATTTTGGGAGGCACTTTCTTCTTCTTCTTTTTTTTTTTATTTATTTTTATTTTTTTATTGTTATGTTAATCCCCATACATTACATCATTAGTTTTAGATATAGTGTTCCATGATTCATTGTTTGTGCATAACACCCAGTGCTCCATGCAGAACGTGCCCTCCTCAATACCCATCACCAGGCTAACCCATCCTCCCACCCCCCTCCCCTCTAGAACCCTCAGTTTGTTTTTCAGAGTCCATCGTCTCTCATGGTTCTTCTCCCCCTCCGATTTCCCCCCCTTCATTCTTCCCCTCCTGCTACATTCTTCTTCTTCTTTTTTTTTTTCTTAACATATATTGCATTATTTGTTTCAGAGGTACAGATCTGAGATTCAACAGTCTTGCACAATTCACAGCGCTTACCAGAACACATACCCTCCCCAGTGTCCATCACCCAGTCACCCCATCCCTCCCACCCCACCCCCCGCTCCAGCAACCCTCAGTTTGTTTCCTGAGATTAAGAATTCCTCATATCAGTGAGGTAATATGATACATGTCTTTCTCTGTTTGACTTATTTCGCTCAGCATAATACCCTCCAGTTCCATCCACGTCGTTGCAAATGGCAAGATCTCATTCCTTTTGATGGCTGCATAATATTCCATTGTATATATATACCACCTCTTCTTTATCCATTCATCTGTCGATGGACATCTTGGCTCTTTCCACAGTTTGGCTATTGTGGACATTGCTGCTATAAACATTGGGGTGCACGTACCCTTTCGGGTCCCTACTTTTGTATCTTTGGGGTAAATACCCAGGAGTGCAATTGCTGGATCATATGGAAGCTCTATTTTCAACTTTTTGAGGAACCTCCATACTGTTTTCCAGAGTGGGAGGCACTTTCTTCTAACAGACCAAAATACATGAAAATCTAGTGTGTGGCACTGATCTATGCAGCAGCCTGATCATATTGGATCCTATTCTTTTTTTTTGTTTAGTTTTGTTCTGTTTTTGTTTGTTTTTATCTTTTTCTTTCTTTTTCTTCTTTTTCTTTTTCTTTTTTCTTTCTTTCCCTTTCTTTTCCCCCAGCTTCATGTGTTTTCTGATTTTTTAGAGTATATTTTCTGGGGACGTTGTTATCCTGTTAGCATTTTGTTCTCTCATTCATCTATTCTCCTCTGCACAAAATGACAAGACGGAGAAAATCACCTCAACAAAAAGAACAAGAGGTAGTACCGACTGCCAGGGACCTACTCAATACAGACATTAGTATGATGTCAGACCTGGAGTTCAGAATCATGACTTTAAAGATACTAGCTGGGCTTGAAAAAAGCATGGAAGTTATTAGAGAAACCCTTTCTGGAGAAATAAAAGAACTAAAATCTAACCAAGTCGAAATCAAAAAGGCTATTAATGAGGTGCAATCAAATATGGGGGCGCTAACTGCTAGGATAAATGAGGCAGAAGAGAGAATCAGTGAGATAGAAGACCAAATGATGGAAAATAAAGAAGCTGAGAAAAAGAGAGATAAACAACTACTGGTCACGACGGCAGAATTCGAGAGATAAGCAATACCATAAGACGAAACATTAGAATAACTGGGATCCCAGAAGAAGAAGAGAGGGACAGAAGGTATATTGGAGCAAATTATAGCAGAAAACTTCCCTAGTTTGGGGAAGGAAACAGGCATCAAAATCCAGGAAGCACAGAGAACCCCTCTCAAAATCAATAAAAATAGGTCAACACCCCAACATCTAATAGTAAAACTTACGAGTCTCAGAGACAAAGAGAAAATCCTGAAAGCAGCTCGGGAGAAGAGATATGTAACCTACAATGGTAGAAACATTAGATTGGCAACAGACCTATCCACAGAGACCTGGCAGGCCAGAAAGGACTGGCAGGACATATTCAGAGCCCTAAATGAGAAAAATATGCAGCCAAGAATACTATATCCAGCTAAGCTGTCATTGAAAATAGAAGGAGAGATAAAAAGCTTCCAGGACAAACAAAAATGAAAGGAATTTGCAACCACGAAACCAGCCCTACAAGGAATATTGAAAGGGGTCCTCTAAGCAAAGAGAGAGCCTAAAAGCAACATAGACCAGAAAGGAACACAGACAATATACAGTAACAGTCACCTTACAGGCAATACAATGGCACTAAATTCCTATCTTTCAATAGTTACCCTGAATGTAAATGGGCTAAATGCCCCAATCAAAAGACACAGGCTATCAGATTGCATTAAAAAACGAGACCCATCGATATGCTGTCTGCAAGAGACTCATTTTAGACCCAAAGACACCGCCCGATTGAAAGTGAGGGGGTGGAAAACTATTTACCATGCTAATGGACACCAAAAGAAAGCTGGAGTGGCAATCCTTATATCAGACAAATTAGATTTTAAACCAAAGACTGTAATAAGAGATGAGGAAGGACACTCTATCCTACTTAAGGGGTCTATCCAACAAGAAGATCTAACAATTGTAAATATCAATGCCCCTAACATGGGAGCAGCCAATTATCTAAGGCCATTAATAACAAAAGCAAAGAAACACATTGACAACAAGACAAAAATAGTAGGGGACTTTAACACACCCCTCACTGAAATGGACAGATCGTCTAAGCAAAAGATCAACAAGGAAATAAAGACTTGAAATGACACCCTGGACCAAATGGACTTCACAGACATATTCAGAACATTCCATCCCAAAGCAACGGAATACACATTCTTCTCTAGTGCCCATGGAACATTCTCCAGAATTGATCACATCCTAGGTCATAAATCAGGTCTCAACCTGTACCAAATTTTGAGATCATTCCCTGCCTATTTTCAGACAACAATGCTTTGAAACTGGAACTCAATCACTAGGGGAAAGTCAGAAAGAACTCAAATGAGTGGAGGCTAAAGAGCATCCTACTAAAGAATGAATGGGTCAACCAGGAAATTAAAGAAGAATTTAAAAAATTCATGGAAACCAATGAAAATGAAAACACAACTGTTCAAAATCTTTGGGATGCAGCAAAGGCAGTCCTAGAGGAAAGTATATAGCAGTACAAGCCTTCCTCAAGAAACAAGAAAGGTCTCAAGTACACAACCTAACTCTACACCTAAAGGAGCTGGAGAAAGAATAGCAAATAAAGCCTAAACCCAGCAGGAGAAGAGAAATCATAAAGATCAGAGCAGAAATCAATGAAATAGAAACCAAAAGAACAGTAGAACAGATCAACGAAACTAGGAGCTGGTTCTTTGAAAGAATTAACAAGATTGATAAGCCCCTGGCCAGACTTATCAAAAAGAAAAGGGAAATGACCCAAATAAATAAAATCATGAATGAAAGCGGAGAGATCACAACCAACACCAAAGAAATACAAACAATTATAAGAACATATTATGAGCAACTCTATGCCAGCAAATTAGATAACCTGGAAGAAATGGATGCATTCCTAGAGATGTATCAACTACCAAAACTGAACCAGGAAGAAATAGAACACCTGAACAGACCTATAACCACTAAGGAAATTGAAGCAGTCATCAAAAATCTCCCAACAAACAAGAGCCCAGGGCCAGATGGCTTCCCAGGGGAATTCTACCAAACATTTCAAGAAGAATTAATACCTATTCTTCTGAAACTGTTCCAAAAGATAGAAATGGGAGGAAAACTTTCAAACTCGTTTTATGAGGCCACCATTACCTTGATCCCAAAACCAGACAAAGACCCCATCAAAAAGGATAATTACCGCCCAATGTCCCTGATGAACATGGATGCAAAAATTTTCACCAAAATACTAGCCAATAGGATCCAACAGTACATTAAAAGGATTATTCACCACTTCCAGGTGGGATTTATCTCTGGGCTGCAAGGTTGGCTCAACATCCGCAAATCAATCAACGTGATAGAATACATTAACAAAAGAAAGAACAAGAATCATATGATCCTCTCAATAGATGCAGAAAAAGCATTTGACAAAGTCCAGCATCCTTTCTTGATCAAAACTCTTCAGAGTATAGGGATAGAGGGCACATACCTCAATATCATAAAAGCCATCTATGAAAAACCCACAGTGAATATCATTCTCAATGGGGAAAAACTGAGAGCTTTCCCCCTAAGGTCAGGAACGTGGCAGGGATGTCCACTATCACCACTGCTATTCAACATAGTATTAGAAGTCCTAGCCACAGCAATCAGAAAACAAAAAGAAATCAAAGGCATCCAAATCGGCTAAGAAGAAGTCAAACTCTCCCTCTTTGCAGATGATATGATACTTTATGTGGAAAACCCAAAAGACTCCACCCCAAAACTGTTAGAACTCATACAGGAATTCAGTCAAGTGGCAGGATAGAAAATCAATGCACAGAAATCAGTGGCATTCCTATACGCCAACAACAAGACAGAAGAAAGAGAAATTAAGGATTCGATCCCATTGACAATTGCACCCAGAACCATAAGATACCTAGGAATAAATCTAACCAAAGAGGCAAAGAATCTGTACTCAGAAAACTATAAAATACTCAGGAAAGAAATTGAGGAAGACACAAAGAAATGGAAAAACGTTCCATGCTCATGGATTGGAAGAACAAATATTGTGAAGATGTCAATGCTACCTAGAGCAATCTACACATTCAATGCAATCCCCATCAAAATACCATCCACTTTTTTCAAAGAAATGGAACAAATAATCCTAAAATTTTATGGAACCAGAAAAGATCCCGAATAGCCAGAGGAATGTTGAAGAAGAAAAGCAAAGGTGGCGGCATCACAATTCCGGACTTCTAGCTCTATTACAAAGATGTCATCATCAAGACAGTATGGTACTGTCACAAAAGCAGACACATAGATCAATGGAACAGAGTAGAGAGCCTAGAAATGGACCCTCAACTCTATGGCCAACTCATCTTTGACATAGCAGGAAAGAATGTCCAATGGAAAAAAGACAGTCTCTTCAACAAATGGTGCTGGGAAAATTGGACAGCCACATGCAGAAGAATGAAACTCAACCATATCCTTACACCACACACAAAAATAGACTCCAAATGGTTGAAAGACCTCAATGTGAGACAGGAGTCCATCAAAATCCTAAAGGAGAACACAGGCAGCAACCTCTTCGACCTCAGCCACAGCAACTTCTTCCTAGACACATCACCAAAGGCAAGGGAAACAAGGGCAAAAATGAACTATTGGAACTTCATCAAGATAAAAAGCTTTTGCACAGTAAAAAAAACAGTCAACAAAACCAAAAGACAACCGACAGAATGGGAGAAGATATTTGCAAATGACACATCATATAAAGGGCTCGTATCCAAAATCTATAAAGAACTGATCAAACTCAACACCCAAAGAACAAAGAATCCAATCAAGAAATGGGCAGAAGACATGAACAGACATTTTTCCAAAGAAGACATCCAAATGGCCAAGAGACAGATGAAAAAGTGCTCAACATCGCTCAGCATCAGGGAAGTCCAAATCAAAACCTCATGAGATACCAACTTACACCAGTCAGAATGGCTAAAATTAACAAGTCAGGAAACGACAGATGTTGACGGGGATGTGGAGAAAGGGGAACCCTCCTACACTGTTGGTGGGAATGCAAGCTGGTGCAGCCAGTCTGGAAAACAGTATGGAGGTTCCTCAAAAAGTTGAGAATAGAGCTACCATACGATCCAGCCATTGCACTACTGGGTATTTACCCCAAAGATACAAATGTAGGGATCCGAAGGGGTACGTGCTCCCCGATGTTTATAGCAGCAATGTCTACAATACCTAAACTGTGGAAAGAGCCAAGATGTCCATCGACAGATGAATGGATAAAGAAGATGTGGTATATATACACAATGGAATATTATGCAGCCATCAAAAGGAATGAGATCTTGTCATTTGCAACGACGTGGATGGAACTGGAGGGTATTATGTTGAGCAAAATAAGTCAATCAGAGGAAGACATGTATCATATGACCTCACTGATATGAGGAATTCTTAATCTCAGGAAACACACTGAGGGTTGCTGGAGTGGGGGGTGGGGTGGGAGGGATGGGGTGGCTGGGTGATAGGCACTGGGGAGGTTATGTGCTACAGTGAGCGCTGTGAATTGTGCCAGACTGTTAAATCACAAATCTGTACCTCTGAAACAAATAATGCAATATATGTTAAGAAAAAAATAAAAAACGAAGATAGCAGGAGGGGAAGAATGAAGAGGGGGAAATCGGATGGGGAGATGAACCATGAGAGATGGTGGACTCTGAAAAACAAACAGTGTTCTAGAGGGGAAAGGGGTGGGAGGATGGGTTAGCCTGGTGTTGGGTATTAAAGAGGGCACGTTCTGCATGGAGCACTGGGTGTTATGCACAAACAATCAATCAGGGAACTCTACATCAAAAACTAATGATGTAATGTATCGTCATTAACATAACAATAAAAAATTAAAAGAAAATAAAAGGCATTCATCCTATACTACATCAAAAACTAATGATGTAATGTATCGTCATTAACATAACATAATTTAAAAAAATGGTATTCATCCTAGGACCATCTAATGTGAACTGGTGCCCTAACTCCAAGCTGAGCCAGGATAAAATTAACAATAAGTAAAATGACAACAAATTCATAAAGACAGGATAGATGAGTTTCATTGCTGACCTAACAACAAAATGATGAACTCTATTATTCAGGTCCTTAACTAGTCCTAACTTCTAATATCATTTCATCAATTACCTTCTCTAGAAGATGAATAATAAAACACTTTCTGTCAATGAAAGAAAAGAAAATAAAATGTAAATTTTATTATTAGTCAGATGTGGTGAGCCAACATATTAGGAGATAATTGCCACTGAAATGGTAGTTCTTTACTCACAACTCACAATTCCTAGCAGGAGGGGACATGCCATGAAACACAGGAAAGCACTGGAATCACTCATGAGAAAAAAGGAATTGGGGAAAAGATGGTTTCTACAGAAAGGAAGGAACGAGGTAGAATAAGCTTAGGATTGGCTAGTTTGAATAATTTCAGTGGACACTGAGGCATAGGAGCTGTCCCCAGTTGCTGGGTACCTGGCCTTAGGTTGATAAAGACAGATAAATAGTGGCCTGTGAGTGAGAGTTCTAGAAGAGCTCAGTAAAGGAACCAGTTGAGGTATGGGCTCTGGATTGATTGCTTTGCTCCCAGGTGAGTTGTTATCCCTATGAATTAGCTAATGCTGGTAGGGGCAGTTTCTTTCAGTGTCAGGAAAGCCCCAAGATTTTGAAGCATTATCAAAAAATACATGCTTATTTTTAGTGGTTTCCATTAGGACTTTCCCCACATAATATCCCTCAGTCCACAGGACAAGAACCAGTGAAGAGAATCTGGCCAGTTGCTGAATATGTCTAGTCCAATTACACATTCCAGACTGGGTTAATAACCATAGGATGAATTTACAGACCAATGGGATCCACTGTGAGATGGACTTGGGCTCTAGCTCCATTGATCACCTGACCTCCATCCCCTACTCTGACTGGTGGGCCACTGTGACATTATGGCTCTCTTGGAATTAGTTTCAATTCAGAGACAGTGTCCAGTAATCCCCCCAAAGTCTTATTATTTCCTACTCTTCAATAAACAATCACCTCAGTGAATGTCATAGTTCTATATTTGAAAGGCTGGAAGAAAGAGTAACAGCATCATTTTTGGCAGTGTATTGGGGTTCTTCTTCAAGGACACCTGGCCTCCTTTTCATTTCATTTGGATCTGTAAACTGGCTCAAGTATGGAAATGATTGAGAGACCAATATTCTACATTTTTTGATTTAAGAGAGACTTTTTCTCACATGACTAGAATTTTTTTACTTCTACAGGTCATGTAAGAATTTAGCGGACTAACAATTTATTTCACTTTTAAGAATACCCTGATTAACTAGGCAACAGCATAGGTCTCTGCAAATCAGACTTCTAATTTCTGCTTTGAATATGCTGTCCATTATGGTAACCATACCCACTTGCCCTAGCATACTAAGTGCCACCACTTGGCCTCTGCCATCACAAAATCCAATTATCTTCATTACATTTAGGCTTCCCAGTTTGGTGGTAGCAGTTCTCACTCTAACTTTTGACCTGCAGAGAAAAGTCAAAGGGCTCTCCACAGAGCTCTTCAAGGATGATAAGGCTTCCTTCACTAATTTATTTCTTATAATTATGGTGAAAAGTGTGCAGGTCCTATGTGATAAATCCCTTCTAACATTCCAATCACCCTAAGCCTTTGGATCCCTTTCTGTACAGTGTATCAAAGTATTACTGGCATCTAAGTTTATTATGGACCACTCTTGGTTTATGTTTCACCCAACCAAACAAACAAACAGACTTATAGAGTTTTTTGTAAGCTCTAGAGTTACAACATTAAATCCAGAATATCTGCTTAATGGGCCCATATCAATAAATTCAGCTTCATTCAGGTTTATGTTCCTTCCACCATTCCATTATCACACACCTTACTGTCCATTCTTATGTATATTCCCCAGATTTCTGTGTGTATAAATTGGAAAAAAATCATGTGGCTTTTTAGAATGTAGCACACTTGCCTATGGGTCATACTTTATACTTATACTTTGGGGCCTATTGGGACTAATTCAGAGAATGCACCCTTGTTATTCTTTTTCTAAATTACTCTTGGTACCAAAATATGTATATTTCAGGGCTCTTAAAAAAAAAACAGAACTAATAGGGTGTGTGTGTGTGTGTGTGTGTGTGTGTAAAGAGAGAGACACACAGAGAGTTTTATTTACTTTTTACTTTTAAGAATTGGCTCATGCAAGTGAGGGGGTTGGTAATTCAGAAATATGTAGGGCAGGCTGATAGGCTAGAGACCCCAGAAAGAGTTACTGCTGCTGCCCAAGACTGAAGGCAATCTGGAGACATAATTCGTTTTTCTTTGGTGGATCTTAGTCTTTATTCTTATGGCCTTTAACTGACTATATAATGCCTACCCACATTATAAAGGATAATATAATTTGCTCAAAGTCTACTGACTTTATATTAATGCCATCTAAAAAAATGCCTTCACCGTAATATGTAGACTGGTGTTTGACCAGAAACTAGATACCATGGCCTAGCCAAGCTGACACATAAAATTAACCGTAAAATGCTCCCACTCTAGAAGTGAGCACTCAGTGAAGGCAGGAAGGCCATAGCTTGAGGTTTTCTTGGCTGGATTCTCCTGGTGAAACACCACCTTACAATAAGAGCTGTATAAAAACACCAGCAGACATGGGTTTCAATCCCAACCTTGCTATGTACTATGAGAGATTGGAGCATCAGTTTTCACACATAAAATGAAATAACATGATACACCATGGGTTAATTGTGAGTATTAAATGAGATAATATATGTAAAATAACTGGCATAGACTCTGCCACATCATAGGAACTCAATAATAAAAGTGAAAGCAATTATGTTGGTAATGAAAGAAATAATGATAACAGTGGTAACAATTGTCATGATATATTTATGTATAACCGAGAAATAAAACTGGATGCCAAGGTTATATTCAATATAAAGGCATGCATTATTTTTTTGCACAAAAATTAGAGACAAATCAGATCAGCTACCAACTTTTAAAAATGTGGGATTTCACATAAAAAGTCCACCTTTTAACTTCTTGTGAAAATTCCAAAATGACACCCAAACCCAAATTCTCATATAGCAACTGGCAAGGACTGAGTAGCAGATGTCCCATTTTAACTGGGACATATCTTCTCTAGTCTTCAATAGCCAATTCATTAATTTACTTTCCTGGGTCTTGTTGACATTCTAGTACTTTGCAGTTTATAAAGAGTCATAGAATATATTATTGTATTCAGCATGTAATTTATTCTGATGTTTTGACATTTGGGGTTTCCCTGACCCTGAGGAGATCATTCCTCCCATAACTAGCCAAATTCTAGAGATGATATACAACTTATTTTCATAGGTAAATTGACCAATCTAGACCATTATCCCTTCTTTCTTTCTAGAGTCCTATCCTTTATATCCTCCCACTCACCTCTCCCTTCTAACTTACCCTGGTGCTTTCTCATGTGGCCCTGTGTGGTGTGCTTCATCCTTTTGGAAACTAAGAGTAACAAACTATTTTTTCTTTTATTCAAATCATTATTTAAATTCTAGTTAATTAACATAGAGTATAATTACTTTCAGGAGTTGAATTTAGTATTTCATCACTTCTCTTTTCTTTTCCTTGAAGTGAAATGAATTTAATTTCTTCTTTGACAGAACTACCTGGCCACTCTGCAGAATGTGGAAGGAAGGGGTTAAAGTGCTGTTCTGAATGCTATGGCTTAAAGGGCAGTGTGGTGTGGACTCTGGAGTAGGCTTCTTGAGTTCTGATTTGGACTCTGCCACTGCCCATCTGTATGACCTTGGGAAAATTGCTGTACATTTCTCAGACTCAGCTTCCTCATTTGTAAAATGAAGGTCATCACAGAAGCCACCTCAAAGGGTTGTTTATTCCTTCAGTAACATTAGTTCAACACTTGCTCTTAAGCAGGTACCATGTTAGATGCTGGGGATACAATAACAGACAAGAAATAAAAGATCGTACCCTGAGGAGCTAACATTCTATTAGGATTAAAGGGTAGATCCAAATAAAATGCCCGGTACAGAGTCTGGCACCAAGAAATGTTCAATAAGTGCTACTTGTCGTTATCATTATTATTAAAAATGTGTTGTATATCCACATTTAAAAAGCAAATCAGCAAATAAATCCTACAAACTGAAAGCTCCAAGCAAGATTTGAGGGTTTAAAACAGCTCACATAGTAGTGTTTCACAGGGACAGATATTATCACTGTGGCAATATTTTTCTGAGTTCCTTAAGAACATTTGCTAGATGCTGTGGAAGGTTCAGGCATGGTCTGTGAAAACACCATGTAAAGAGCATCATTTGGGTAGAGAAAATCCTCTCCAGTTTATGTCCAAAAAAGATATCTTCCTCTATAGAATCATTTGATAAAGTTTAATGTACAAAATCTTAAATTAAAAACATAAACTAGGAGATAAGTACTTGTATTACAATGGGAGTCATCTTTTCTTTTCAATGGTCAGCTTTCTTAACATACTAAAACATGATGTATCACATTATTAACAAGTGCATGAAAGATATTCAACATCCTTAGTCATCAGGGAAATGCAAATCAAAACCAAAATGAGGTACCACTTCTCACATATCAGGTAGCTAGGGTCCCTCACGGTTTGTTTCCCTCACTCTTTTTTTTTTCCCTTTCTCATGTGTTCATCTGCTATTTTCCTAAATTCTACATATGAGCAAAATCATATGGTGTTTGTCTTTCTCTGACTTATTTTGCTTAGCATAATACCCTCTAGCTCCATCCACGTCATTGGAAATGGCAAGAAGTTCATTCTTTTTGATGGCCAAGTAATATTCCATTTTATATACACATATCACATCTTCTTTATCCATTAATCAGTCGAGGGACACTTGAGCTCTTTCCATAGTCTGACAATTGTTGACAATGCTGCTATAAACATCAGGGTGCATGTACCCCTTCAGATTTGTATTTTTGTATTCCTTGGGTAAATACCTAGCAGGGTAATTGCTGTATCATAAGGTAGTTCTAGTTTTAACTTTTTGAGGAAACTCCATACTAGTTTCCAGAGTGGTTGTATTAGTTTGCATTCCCACCAGAAGTGTAAGGAAGTTCCCCTTTCTCTGCATCCTTACCAACATTTGTTGTCTCCTGAGTTGTTAATTTTAGCCATTCTGACAGGTGTGAGGTGATATCTCATTGTGGTTTTTATTTGTATTTCCCTGATGATGAGTGATGTTGAACATTGTTTTCATGTGTCTGTTAGCTATTTGTATATCTTCTTTGGAGGAATGTCTGATCAAGTCTTCTGCCCATTTCTTGACTGGATTATTTGTTTTTTGGGTGTTGAGTTTGAGAAGTTCTTTATAGGTTTTGGATACTAACCCTTCATCAGTTATGTCATTTGGAAATATATTCTCCAATTCCCATAAGCTGCCTTTTAGTTTTGTTGATTGTTTCTTTGCTGTGCAAAAGCTTTTTATCCTGATGAAGACCTAATAGTTCATTTTTGCTTTTGATTCCCTTGCCTCTCAAGATATGTCTAGCAAGAAGTTGCTGCAGCAGACGTCAAAGAGGTTGCTGTCTGCGTTCTCCTATAGGATGGTGATGGATTCCTATCTTGCATTTAGGTCTTTCATCCATTTTGAATTTAGTTTTGTGTAGGGTGTAAGAAAGTGGTTCAGTTGATTTTATTAAATCATTCAAGAATCACCTCTTAGTTTCATTGATCTGTTTTACTTTTTTTTGTTTGTTTGATTCTATATCTTTTATTTCTGCTCTAATTTTTATTATTTCCGATCATCTGCTGGCTTTAAGCTTTGTTTGGGGTTCCTTTTTTAGCTCCTGTAGGTGTAAAGTTAGGTTGTGTATTTGAGACTTTTCGTGCTTCTTCTGGTAAGCCTGTATTGCAATATAATTCCTTCTTAGGACAGCCTTTGCTGCATCAGAAAGGTTTTGGACTGTTGTGTTTTTATTTTCATTTGTTGCCATGTATTTTTTTATCTTCTTTAATTTTGTGGTTAATCCATTTATTCTTTAGTAGGATGTTCTTTAATCCCCATTTATTTGTGGTCTCTAAGATTTTTTTCTTGTGGTTGACTTCCAGTTTAATAGTTTTGTGGTCTACATAAAAAAAAAATAATGATGTACTATATGTTGGCTAATTGAATATAATAAAAAAATAAAAATAAAACATGCTAACTACATATATAGACAAAAAATAGTGTTGTGGTCTGAAAATATGCATGGCATGATCTCAGTCTTTTTGTATTTGTTGAGACCTGATTTGTGACTCAGTATGTGATCTATTCTGGAGAATGTTCCATGTGCGCTGGAACAGAATGTGTGTTCTGCTGCTTTAGGATGAAATGTTCTGAATATATCTATTATGTCCATCCAGTCAAGTGTGTCATTCAAAACCATTTTTTCCTTGTGGATTTTCTGCATAGATGATCTGTCCATTGCTGTAATTGGGGTGTTAAAATCCCCTACTATTATAATATTATCAATGAGTTCATTTATGTTTGTTATTAATGGATTTATGTATGTGCTTGCTCCCAATTTGGGGGCATAAGTATTTATAATTGTTAGCTCTTCCTGATGGATAGACCACTTAATTATGATATAATGCCCTACTTTATATCTTGTTAGTCTTTGGTTTAAAATCTAGTTTGTCAGATATAAGTATGGCTACTCTGGCTTTCTTTTATTGTCCATTAGCATGATAGATGGTTCTCCATCCCCTCACTTTCAATCTGCAGGTGTCTTTAGGTCTAAAATGAGTCTCTTACAGGCAGCATATAGATGAGTCTTGTTTTTTTATCCACTCTGACACACGTTGTCTTTTGATTGGAGCATTTGGTCTATTTACATTTAGAGTGATTGCTGATAGATATGAATTTGGGGCCATTGTGATAATCTTAAAGTTGGAATTTCTGGTGATGTTCTCTGTTCCTTTCTGGTCTTTGTGCTTTTGGTCTTTTTTCCCCCAAAGAGTCCCCTCTAATATTTCTTGCAGGGGTGATTTAGTGAACTCCTTTAGTTTTTGCTTGTCTGGGAAACTCTTTATCTTTCCTTCTATTCTTTTTTTTTTTAAAGATTTTTTATTTATTTGTCAGAAAGAGAGACAGCGAGAGAGGGAACACAAGCAGGGGGAGTGGGAGAGGGAGAAGCAGGCTTCCCTCTGATCAGGGGGCCCAATGCCGGACTCGATCCCAGGACTCTGGGATCATAACCTGAGCCAAAGGCAGACGCTTAACGACTGAGCCACCCAGGCATCCCTCTTTCCTTCTATTCTGAATGACAGCCTTGCTGGATAAAATATTCTTGGCTATATATTGTTCTCATTTAGTCCATTGAATATATCATGATACTTCCATCTGGGCTGTCACATTTCTGTGGACAGATCTGCTCTGAATCGGTTCTGTCTTCCCTTGTAGGTTTTTCCCTGCTTTCTGCTTTCAGGATTCTTTCCTTGTTTGTATGTTTTGTGAATTTGACTATGATATGTCTTGGTGATGGTGGGCTTTTGTTGAATTTATTGAGAGTTCTTTGTGCTTCTTGGATTTCAATGTCTGTTTTCTTCCTCAGGTTAGGGAAGTTTTCAGCTATAATTTGCTCAAATAAACCTTCTGCACCTTTTTCTTCCTCTTCTGGGACTCTTATGATACAAATGTTATTATTTTTAAAGAGTCGCTGAGTTCCCTAGGCCTAGGCTCATGACCCAATAACTTTCTTTCCCTCTTTTTTTCTTTAGCTTCATTTTTTTTTATATAATTTTATCTTCTATATCACTGATTCATTCCTCTGATTTGTCCATCCTCATTTTCATTGCATGCATTCAGTTTTTCATCTTGGTTATAGCATTTTTTTATTTCAGCCTGACAACTGTTTAGTTCTTTTTTCTCTGTGGTAAAGGATTCTCTAGAGTGTCCTCTATGTTTTTCTCAAGCCCAGCTAGTATCCTTATGATTATTGTTTTAAATTCTGGTTCGGGCATCTTACTTGTATATGCATTGTATATGTATATGATATGTATTAAATCCCTGTCTGTGATTTCTTCTTGTTCTTCCTTTTGGGGTGAATTCCTCTGTCTTTTCATTTTGTCTGGGTCACTGCTTTCTTGTGTGATTGTTATGAAAGCCTGTTGTATTACTGCCCCTGAGAGTAATGACTATATTAATAAGAGGTCCAAAAAACAAAAAGAAAATTGGAGGGGGGAGCTAGATCCTAGGTGTGTTTTGGCCTACCTATTAAAATAAACTATGTCCAGGGGAATCTGTGTGGCTCAGTCAGTTAAGCATCCTACTCTGTTTTCGGCTCAGGTCATGATCTCATCTTTATGAGATTGAGTCCCATGTCAGACTCCATGGTCAGGGTGGATTCTGCTTGGGATTTTCTCCCTCTCCCTCTGTCTCTCCCCTTGTTCACTCACACATACACTCTCTCTCTCTCTGTAAAATAAATAAATATTTTTTTTAAAAAGAAGTTAGACAAAAAAAAAAAAAAAGGAAGCTAGATCCTAGGAACATTTTAGTTTGCTTATTGAATAAATTAGATTCAAAAAAGGAAGCCAGGTCCTATCTATTTCCCCTAGAATTGAAGCTTTGCAGCACTCTATGATCAATAGACAGTGTGTGTCAAGTTTTTGTGCTGGTCTTCTGGGGGTTGGGTTTGCTGCAGTGATTCTCAGGGAGATTTGCCCTAGTGGAGATGTACCTGCAGGGTGTAGGGGAGCGGGGGTTGGTGTAAGTGGATCTGATCTCCAGTGGTTGGCACTGTTTTGCTCACTAAAGTTGATCAGTGCTGATGGGCTGGGGTGGGGGGACATGGCATCACTCTGCTTTCTCATCCCCAGAGTGGGGAGTTCACACCTGAAACTCTTCAGGAAGTTCTCACCAAAGAGCAATCACCCTCTTGTGTCCCCAGCTTCTTTCAGATCCCTGCCTTCACTCTGTCTGTGTCCGAGCTGTCTGACTGCCGGGCAGCACAGTACTCTTGTGTTTTATCTCAGGTGTGCCTGGGTTTCAAAACTCCAAATTTTGGAGACCCACACATGGGACATGTGCTGATCCTCTGTGGGAGGGACTTGCCACACTGTGGTTGGTGTTGATTTGTTCCAGAAATTGGTCATGAGACCATGCAGCAGTTCAGAGTTTATGGTAAAGTGCATCGAAAATCCAGCACCAAGGGTTGTTTCCTTCAGCCAGTGTCTCGATTCCTATGTTAGGGAACAGGGCAGCACACTGGTGCTGCCAGTTCTTTTGTCCCCAGAGAGGCAAAACCCCCACTCCCAAATGTACTCCAAGAAAGAGAACTGTTTTTCCTTGTGCAACCAGGGGATCCTCAGACCACGCTGTTCATTACTAGGTGTCAGCCCTCCTTCCCTGCCAGAGCAACACTAGGTCCACCAGGCATCCCTGGCAATGGTATGGACTTCAAAACCAGATCTTGCACTCGGCTGGTTATAAAAGCTTGTGGTAGTCAACCCCTCTTCTTTTCCCAGTCTATTGTTTAGGGGAAGAGATTTTCTTGTGCAATACCCTGCATGTGCTTTATCTCTCTCTCTCTAGTGTGTGTGTGTGTGTGTGTGTGTGTGTGTGTGTGTGAGAGAGATCAGTGCTCCCCTCCCCTCTGTAGCACCTGCAGTTCTTTTCTCCCCCAAATCAACTCTCCATGGCTTCTACCTTCCACAATGTGGTCATTTTTCTATCTCTAGTTGTGCAGTTTGTTTCTCAGTCCTCAGATCAATTTCTTGAGTGTTCAGAATTATTTGGTATTCATCTAGCTGTGTTAAAGGGATAAGGCAAGCTTGGGGTCCCCTTAGTCCTCTGCCATCTTAACTCCCACTTCGACAAACTTTCTTTTCAATGACAGTTTTCTCTTAATCTGTTGGCCTCACCATACCTGAATAACACCAAAACCTACATCAATCTGGGAATGTGCTGTCTTGCCTGCACTTGGCACCACTGCTCTCTGTGCATTTTCCAGGTGGTCATCAAGTCTCAACAGGAATTTAGAACTTGAAAGCTGAATCCTCCGTTATCCTGAGATGTGTTATTTACCTAGCATTTGGAACAATACTCTAGGGACATTTGTTTTTTGTTTGTATGTTTCTTTTTTTTAATTATGTTTTGTTAATCACCTTACATTACATCATTAGTTTTTGATGTAGTGTTACATGATTCATTGTTTGCATATAACACCCAGTGCTCCATGCAGAACATGCCCTCTTTAAAACTCATCACCAGGCTAACTCAACCCCCCACACCCCTGCCTCTAGAACCCTCACTTGTTTCTCAGAGTCCATAGTCTCTCATGGTTCGTCTCCCCCTCTGATTTCGCCCCCTTCATTCTTCCCCTCCTGCTATCTTCTAAAAATGAAAAATAAAAATGTTTTTTAAAAAATAAAAATGTTTTTTAAAAAAGGGATTGATAAGATGTTGGTTGAAAAAGGGAAAAAGAAAAATTAAAAAAAAAGTTAAAAAAAAATTAACTTTGAAAGACTAAAGAATCATGGTAAAAAAGTCATGGATTCTATGTGCATTATTCCCCTATTGCTGGAGTTCTGCCGTTCTCATTGATGGGTAAACTTGGTCTTGGCTGGCTGTTCTTGCTGATCTTCTGGGGGAGGGGCCTGTTGCTGTGGTTCCCAAATGTCTTTGCGAGAGGCAGAGTTGCCCACCCTTGCCCGGTCCAGGCTAAGTAATCTGCTCGGGTTTGCTCTCAGGAGCTTTTGTTCCCTGCAAGCTTTCCTACAGCTTTGGAGGCGGAGAGTGAAAATGGCAGCCTCCCAATCTCCACCCCGGAGGAGCTGAGAACTCGGGCCCCGCTCCTCAGCGAGCCCCCAGAGAAAAGCAGTCAGTCACTCCTGTGTCCCCGGTCTCTGGCCGCACTCCGTGCTCACCCGGCCTGTGACTGAGCATTTCTATCTCTGGCACCCGACTCGGTGTGGAGTCTCCAAACCCAGCAGATCCCTGCAGTGTACTCCCGTGCCGCTCCTCCCAGGGGAGGAAGAGGAGTCTCCCCGGATCTTCTGTTTGTTGGGTCCCTGCTGGAGGAGCAGTGGCCCGACTGTGCTGCGGATCATGGTTTATGGCAACCCCGAGCTGAGAGCCCACGCCTCAGCTCCGTCTCTGCAGCCAGCTTCCCTGCTCCGATACCTGGGAGCTCTGCCACACTCAGGCACCCCTGGTCTTTCCGTGACCCCGAGGGTCCTGAGACCAGACTGTCCCACGAGGGTTCCATCCCCCCGCTTAGCCACTGGAGCAACGTCCCTCAGCGGGGCCGACTTCTAAAAGTTCCGATTTTGTGCTCCGTGCCTCTATCACTTGCCAGAAACAGCTGCCGGAGGCCCCCTCCCCCGCCATCTATCCTCCCTAATATCGCCTCAGATTCACTTCTCTGCATGTCCTACCTTCTGGAAAGTGGTCGCTTTTCTGTTCAGAGAGTTGTTGCTATTCTTTTCTTTGATCTCCTGTTGAGTTTGTAGGTGTTCAGAATGGTTTGATCCCTATCTAGCTGAATTCCTGAGACCAGATGAAATCCAGGTCTCCTACTCCTCCGCCATCTTGCTCCGCCCCCCAAAACTTACATTTTAAAACTGAACTGTCTTTACTAGGAAAATACTAAACCAAAAGCAATACACATTCCTGGGGGTATTGCATATAATAATGCCACCATAAACGGGTTGAAGGATGCAGGGTTGGTGATTCCCACCACAGTACCATTCAGCTGTAAACCTTAAAATTAAAACTGCCAGTTATTTTATCAGCAAAAATGGGTTTATTCAGGAATAGTTGAGAATTGCAATCTGGGACAAACTACAGCAAAACCATAGGCAGGTCCCAAGAAAAAAGGAGGGGAATGTTCTTTTACAGAGTAAAGGGGGACGTTGGTAGGGCTGTTACAAACTAAAAGTTCACTGGAGTAAACTGGTATAGCAGCTTTTTGCTAGCCAGTGACATTGGCTGCATTGTGCATTGTGACAGTCTCTCACTGGCTGGGCTGTTGCTGGGGTGGGGGTGGGGAGGAAATCTTTCTTCCTCCTGCGGGAATAGTAAAGTGGTATCCTCTTGGGAAGTCACCCTCTTCCTGTTGGGTCTGCAACTGACGACTAGTGGTAGGGTGTGAGATCTCCCACTTCTGGCCTCCCAACTCCATTCTTTTTTTTTTTTTTTTTTTTTTTTTTTTTTTATGTTCAGTTAGCCAATATATAGTACATCGTTAGTTTTTGATGAAGTGTTCAATGATTCATTAGTTGCATATAACACCCAGTGCTCATCACAACACATGCCCTCCTTAATACTTATCACCCCGCTACCCCATCCCCCACCCTCCTTCCTTCTGTAACCCTCAGTTTAGTTCCCAGCATCCAGAGTATCTCATGGTTTGTCTCCCACTCTGATTTCTTCCCAATCAGTTTTCCCTCCCTTCCCCTGTGGTCCTCTGTGCTATTCTTTATGTTCCACATATGAGTGAAACCACATGATATCTGTCTTTCTCTGCTTGACTTATCTCACTTAACATAATCCCCTCCAGTTCCATCCATGTTGATGCAAATGGTAGATATTCATCCCTTCTGATGGCTGAGTAATATCCCATTGTATACATGGACCACATCTTCTTTATCCAGTCATCTGTTGAAGGGAATCTCCAGTCCTTCCACAGTTTGGCTATTGTGGACATTGCTGCTATGAACATTGGGGTGCATATGGACTTTCTTTTCACTACATCTGTGTCTTTGAGGTAAATACCCAGGTGTGCAATTCCTGGGTCATAGGGTAGCTCTATTTTTAATTTTTTGAGGAACCTCCACACTGTTTTCCAAAGTGTCTGTATCAACTTGCATTCCCATCAACAATGTAAGAGGGTTCCCCTTTCTCCACAACCTCTCCAACATTTACTGTTTCTTGCCTTGTCAATTTTTGTGATTCTAACTGGTGTAAGGTGGTATCTCAATGTGGTTTTGATTTGAATTTCCCTGATGGCTAATGATAATGAACATTTTTTTATGCGTCTGTTAGCCATTGGTATGTCTTCTTTTGAGAATTGTCTGTTCATGTCTTCTGCCCATTTATTGACTTGATTTTTTTGTTGTTGTTGTTGAGTTTGAGAAGTTCTTTATAGATCTTGGATGCCAGCCCTTTATCTGTAGTGTCATTTGCAAATATCTTCTCCCATTCTGTGGGTTGCCTCTTTGTTTTGTTGACTGTTTCCTTTGCTGTGCAGCAGCTTTTAATCTTGATGAAGTCCCAAAAGTTCGTTTTCCCTTTTGTTTCTCTTGCCTTTGGGGACGTGTCTTGAAAGAAGTTGCTGTGGTCCATATTGAAGAGGTTACTGCCTATGTTCTCTAGGATTTTGATGGATTCCTGTCTCACATTGAGGGCTTTCATCCATTTTGAGTCTATTTTTCTGTATGTTGTAAAGAAATGGTCCAGTTTCATTCTTCTGCATGTGGCTGTCCAATTTTCCCAGCACCATTTATTGAAGAAATTGTCTTTTTTTCCATTGGATGTTCTTTTCTGCTTCATCGGAAATATTTGACCACAGAGTTGAGGGTCCATACCTGGGCTCTCTATTCTGTTCCATTGGTCTATATGTCTGTTTTTGTGCCAGTACCATGCTGTCTTGGTGATCACAGCTTTGCAATATATAGCTTGAAATCGGGCAACATGATGCAACCAGGCTTGTTTTTCTTTTTCAACATTTCCTTGGTGATTTGGGGTCTTTTCTGATTCCATACAAATTTTAGGATTGTTCCAGCTCTTTGAAAAATGTCATTGGTATTTTGATCGGGATGGCATTGAAAATATAGATTGCTCTGGGCAGCATAGACATTTTAACAATGTTTATTCTTCCAATCCATGATCATGGATTTTTTTTTCCATCTTTTTGTGTCTTCCTCAATATCTTTCATAAGTGTTCTGTAGTATCTAGAGTATAGATTCTTTACCTCTTTGTTTAGGTTTATTCCAAGGTATCTTATGGGTTTTGATGCTATTGTAAATGGAGTCAATTCCCTAATTTCTCTTTCTTAAGTTACATTGTTAGTGTATAGAAAATCAACTGATTTCTGTGCATTGATTGTATATCCTGCCACATTACTGAATTGCTGTATGAGTTCTAGTAATTTGGGGGTGGAGCCTTTTGGATTTTCCACATAAAGCATCATGTCAGCTGTGAAGAGAGAGAGTTTGACTTCTTCTCTGCCAATTTAAATATATTTTATTTCTTTTTGTTTGGTTGCTGAGGCTAGGGCTTCTAGTACTATGTTGAACAATAGTGGTGAGAGTGGGAATTCCTGTCATGTTCCTGATCTTAAGGGAAAGGCTCTCAGCTTTTCCCCATTGAGAATGATATTCGCTGTGGGCTTTTCATAGATGATTTTTATGAATTTCAGGAATGTCCCCTCTATTCCTACACTCTGAAGAGTTATAATCAGGAATGGATGCTCTATGTTGTCAAATGCTTTTTCTGCATCAATTGAGAAGATCATATGGTTCTTATCTCTTCTCTTATTAATGTGTTCTATCACACTGATTGATTTGCGAATGTTGAACCACCCTTGCATCCCGGGAATAAACCCCACCTGGTCGTGATGGATAATCCTTTTAATGTACTGTTGGATCCTATTGGCTACGATCTTGTTGACAATTTTGGCATCGATATTCATCAGGGATATTGGTCTGTAATTCCCCTTTTTGATGGGGTCCTTGCCTGGTTTTGGGATCAAGGAAATGCTGGCCTCATAGAACGAGTTTGGGAGTTTTCCTTCTGTTTCTATCTTTTGAAACAGCTTCAGGAGAATAGGTATTATTTCTTCTTTAAATGTTTGGTAGAATTCCCCAGGGAATCCATCAGGCCCTGGACTCTTGTTTTTTGGGAAGGTTTTGATCACTGCTTCAATTCCGTTACTGTTTATTAGTCTATTCCAATTGTCAATTTTTTCCTGTCTCAGTCTTGGTAGTTTATAGGTTTCCCGGAAGGCATCCATTTCTTCCAGTTGCTTAATTTATTGACATATAGTTGTTGATAATAATTTCTAATAATTGTTTCTACTTCCTTGGTGTTAGTCATGATTGCTCCCTTTTCATTCATAGTTTTATTAATTTGGGTCCTTTCTCTTTTCTTCTGGATAAGTCTGGCCAGTGGCTTATCAATTTTATTAATTCTTTCAAAGAACAAACTTCTAGTTCATTCATCTGCTCTACTGTATTTCTGATTTCTAATTCATTGATCTCTCCTCTAGTCTTTATTATTTATCTTCTCCTGCTTGGCTTAGGCTTTATTTGTTGTTCTTTCTCCAGTTCTTTAAGGTATAAAGTTAGCTTGTGTATTTGGGATTTTTCTTTCTTTCTTTTCTTTTCTTTTTCTTTCTTTCTTTCTTTCTTTTTTTTTTTTTTTTTTTTGAGTGAGGCTTGGATGGCTATGTATTCTCCCCTTGGGACCACCTTTACAGTATCCCATAGGTTTTGGACTGATGTGTTTTCATTCTCATTGGCTTCCATGAAATGTTTAAGTTCTTTAATTTCTGGTTGACCCAAACATTCTTAAGCAGGATGCTCTTTAGCTCCCAAGTGTTTGAATTCCTTCCATATTTTTTCTTGTGATTGAGGTCCAGTTTCAAAGCATTGTGGTCTGAAAATATGCAGGGAATAATCTCAATCTTTTGGTATCAGTTGAGACCTGATTTGTGACCCAGTATGTGTTATATTCTGGAGAATGTTCCTGGTGCATTCGAGAAGAATGAATATTCTGTTGTTTTAGGGTAGAAGGTTCTGTATATATCTCTGAAGTCCATCTGATCCAGTGTATCATTCAAAGCTCTTTTTCCTTTGTTGGTCTTCTGCTTAGATTATCTGACTATTGCTGACAGTGGAGTGTCAAGGTCTCCTACAATTAACGTATTATTATCAGTATGACTCTTTATTTTGGTTAACAGTTGGCTTATAAAGTTGGCTGCTCCCATGTTGGAGGCATAGATATTTACAATTGTTAGATCTTCTTTTTGGATAGACCCTTTAGGAATTATATAGTTTCCTTCTGTGTCTCTTACTACAGTCTTTAGATTAAAATCTAATTTGTCTGATATAAGAATTGCTACCCTAGCTTTCTTTTGAGGTCCGTTGGCATGAAAAGTAGTTCTCTATCCCCTCACTTTAAGTTTGGATGTATCTTTAGGTTCAGAATGAGTCTCTTGTAGACAGTATGTGGATGGGTTCTGTCTTTTTAACCAACCTGCAACCCTGTGCCATTTCATGGGAGCATTTAGGTCATTCACGTTGAGAGTGATTATTGAAAGATATGACTTTATTGCCATTATGTTGCCTGTGAAGTCCTTGTTTCTATAGATTGTAAACTTCTGGTCTATATTACTCTTGGGGTCTTTCTTCTTTTAGAGAACCCCCCTTAATATTTCTTGCTGGGCCGGCTTAGTGGTCACATATTCTTTCAGTCTGCCGGTCTTGGAAGAAACTGTCCTTGTCTCTCCATCCTTTCTGAATGACAGCCTTGTTGTCCTTGACTGCATCTTCTCATTTAGTACCCTGAATATGACTTACCAGCCCTTTCTGGCTTGCCAGATCTCTGGATGGGTCTGATGTTATTCTGATGTTCCTCCCTCTGTATGTAAGAAATCTCTTCCCCTTAGCCTCTTTTAAGATTGTTTCCTTGGATCTAAGATTTGCGAATTTTACTATTATATGTCGGGGAGTCAGTCTGTTCTCATTGATCCTGGGAGGGGTCTTCTCTGCCTCTTGGACATGAATGCTTGTTTCCTTACCCAGATTAGGGAAGTTCTCAGCTACAATTTGCTCAAATATATCTTTTAGACCTCTCTCTCTCTCCACCCCCTCAGGGATTCCAATATTTCTGACATTTCGTGGCATCACTAATATCTCTCAGTCTGATCTCTTGGGCTTTCATCTGTTTTTTTCAGGCCTCCTCTTTTCTATCTTTTCTATCATCTTATATTCTAGCTCACTAATTTGTTCTTCTGTGTCATTTACCCTGGCAGTCAGAGTCTCCAGTTCAGACTGTATTTCATTCATAGCATTTTTAAGTTTGGCCTGATTAGATCTCATTTCTGCCCTTAAAGATTCAATATTGTCGCTAATATTTTTCTCAAGCCTAGATAGCAACTTCATAATTGTTACTCTGAAGTCTATTTCTGACATCTTGTTTATATCCATATCCATTATGTCTGTGGCAGAGACCACAATCTCTGATTCTTTGTTGGTAGTTCCTCCTCTTAGTCACTCTGTTGGGGGGTGGTTGAGGGAATGCACAGAGTCCAAAGTATTAACCACAACCCAAGGAAGATGTACCTGTTTTATAAGGACCTTAGTGTTGTTGTCCTCTTGTTCTTCCAGCCTGTCTTCTGGGGTATGGGCCTGCCCCGCTATTACCCTGCTTGGGCAGAGTTGCCCTGCCCCCTGGAGAGTGGGTGGGCTCAGTGAAAACCGTTTTTTTTTTGGGGGGGGGGCTTTTGTTCTCTGGCAGCTTTCCCTAGTGGCTTTCCTCATCTCTTCCAAGAGTCAGAGCAGAAGTGACAGCATCCAAACCTCCCTCTCAGAACAGAAAAATCGCAGTCTGTTCTTCATTGAGCTCTCCAGGCCACACTGTCTCCATTTCTGTCTGTGCTGCTAAAAACTGCAACCTCTCTGGTTGTGCCCCACAGCAACACTCCCAGCAGTGGAACCCAGGGCCAGGCACATCTCTGCCCTTTGTTCTTCTAAAACCTCGAGCCACCCCCAGTTCATGCACACACACCCGCAGCTCCTGGATCCATCTGGAGGCTGCACTAAAGTCCTTTCCCTGACACTACCAGTCTGCGAGCCTATGCCCGGTCCCCAGCGTGGGACACTTTTGTGCTCTGGTGTTATATCACCTTCCTGGCACCAGCTTATGACGGCTTCCTCCCCCTTCTGTTTATCTTCCGATATCTGTTCTCAGAATCACGGCTCCCCATTTCATACCTCAAGACCATCAGAGATATTCTATTTGTAGAGATCCAGATACGTATTCTTACATCTCAGGCTGATTTCATGGGTTTCCAGAATGGTTTTGTAGATATCCAGCTAAATTCAGGGGACCTGTTGAAATAGGACCCCCTCCTCCTGGCTGAGCAGGGAGCCAGATGCAGGGCTCAATCTCAGGACTTTGAGAACTTGACCTGAGCCAAGGCAGATGGTTAACTGACTGAGCCATCCGGGCCCCAATGGATTTTGTTTTTTATTCATTCTAATATCTTATATCTTTTGATTGGAACATTTAGTCCATTTACATTCAGAGTAATTATTGAAAGATATGAGTTTAGTGCCATGGTATTACCTGTAAACTCACTATTCCTGTAGATTGCCTCTGTTCCTTTCTAGTCTTTGTTACTTTTGGTCTTTCTGTCTGCTCAGAGTCCCCTTTAATATTTATTGCAGGGCTGGTTTAGTGGTTATGAACTCCTTTAGATTTGTGTGTCTTGGAAACTATGTCTTTTTCTATTCTGAATGAGAGCCTTGCTGGATACAGTATTCTTGGCTGCCTATTTTTCCCATTTAGCACATTGAATATGTCATGCCAGTTCTTTCTGGCCTGCCAGATATCTTCGGACAGGTCTGTTGCCAGCCTTATATGTCTAACCTTGTAGGTTAAAAACCTCTTGTCCTGAGCTGCTTTCAGGATTTTCTCTTTATCTTTGTAATTTGCAAGTTTCAGTTTAATATGTTGTAGTGTTGACCTTTTTATTTTTATTTTTTTTGAGGGGTGTTCTTTGTGCCTCTTGGACTTGAATGACTATTTCCTTCCCCAGATTAAGGACATTATCAGCTATAATTCATTCAAATAAATCTCCCAACCCTTTTTCGCCCTGCTATTTTTCTTCTGGGATTCCTATGATACAGATACTTTTATTTTGCTTTATGAAAACTCGGAGTCCCCTAAATCTACTTTCAAGATCTTACAGTTTTTCTTTTCCTCTTCTTTTCAGCTTCATTATTTTCCATAATTTTATCTTCTACATCACTGATTCACTCTTCTAATTCCTTCATCATTTTTTATGGTCTCCACTTGGGACTGCATCTTGGGCGTAGCATTTTTTTTTTTTTTAAGATTTTATTTATTTGACACACACACACACACACACAGCGGACAAGCAGGGGGAGTGGCAGCCAGAAGGAGAGGGAGAAGCAGACTTTCTGTGGATCAGGGAGCCTGATGCGGGGCTCAATCCCAGGACACTGGGATCATGACCTGAGCAGAAGGCAGACACTTAACAGACTGAGCAACCCAGGCGCCCTGAGCATAGCATTTTTAATTTCAGTCTGACTAGAGTTTAGTTCTTTTAAGTCTACAGTAAAGGATTCTCTAGTGTCTTCTATGCTCTTTTCAAGCCCAGCTAGTAAACTTATAATCATGGTTTTAAATTCTAGTTCAGACATCTTACTTATATCCATATTGGTTAAATCCCTGGAAGTGAGTACTACCTCGTGCTCTTTCTTTTATGGTGAATTTCTCTGTCTTGTATATTTTGTACAGAAAAGAAAAGAAGAAAGAAAATGATAAAACAGTAAAAACAACAGTAACGACAAAAACAACATTGTTATTAAAAATAACAATAACAACAACAATAACAGAAAAAACATAACATGTAAAACCCTAGATCCTGCATGTGTTTTGGTCTGTTTGTTAAAAGAAACTAGATACCAAAATAATAAAGGAAGATCACACATATAATAAAATACAATGAAAGGAAACAAAAAATTTAAAAATATATAAAGTATATATAAAAATAAAAAGTAGAAAAGAATAAAAAATATTGAAATAACTGAAAAAAAAACCTAAAGAATAAAAGTACAAAGGATGTTAGATACTATTTCGCCCTAGAGCTGAGGCTTACAGCCCTCTATGATTAGTAAACTTCATGCAAGTGAGTTGTTTGTGCTGGTCTTCTGGGGGAGGGGCCTTTTATGTTGATTCTTACGTGGAATTGCCTTAGTGGAAATGTGCCTCCAGTGTGCAGGGATGCAGGGCTTGGTGTAAACAGCTCCAGACTACACTGGGTGGCACTGTTTTGCTCTCTGAAGGCTTTCAGCACTGATGGGCGGGATGAATATGTTGGTGCCCTGCTCTCTAGCCCCAGAGTGCCCCCTACTCTTCAGCAAACCCCCACAGAATAGCAATCAATCACTCTTGTCTCCTCCTCCTCCTCCAGTTTCCATCAGAACTCTGTGTTCCCCTGCCTGTGTCTGAGCCTTTTTATCTCAGGTGTGCCACTGAGTTTCAAAACTCCAAAACTTAGGGACACTTGTGTTGTGGATCCATGCTGTTCCTCCTGGGGAGGGTCTTGTCATGCTTCTGCCTTTTGCTGGACCCCTCCCAGGAAAGCAGTTGCAAGACTGAGCAGTGGTTCATAGTTTATGGTAACACAGAGCAGAAAGCCGGCACCTGGCCTTGCTGTCCTCAGCTGGATTCCATGCTCGTATGCCTAAGAACAATGCCACACATAGGCAGTACCCATTCTTCTTGGGACACAGGGGATCCTCAGACCATGCTGTCACACCTGCCCTGCTTCACCACCTGAGCACCATTAAGGAAGGCACATTCCCAACTGTAGCAGACTTCTAAAAGTTCTGATTTTGAGCTCCACTGATTATAATACTTTGTGGTAGCCTCCTCCCTGCTGTCATATCCTCAGCTATATCACATTAGATTCGAGTCTCTGTACCTCCTACCTTCCAAAAAGTGGTCCCTTTTCTACTTTTAAACTTGCAGTATTTGTTTTCTCAGATATCCAATTGATTTCTTGGGTGTTCAGAATGATTTGGTAACTATCTAGTTGTATTCCGGGGATGATACAAACTTAGGGTCCCCCTACTTCTCCGCCATCTTAACTCTAGCCATGTTAACTCTTCTTTAAATGATTGCTAGAATTTCCCTGGGAAGCCACCTGGCCCTGAACTTTTGTTTGTTGGGAAATTTTTGATTATTGATTCAAGTTCTTTGCTGGTTATCAGTCTTCAAATTTTCTATTTCTTCCTGTTTCAGTTTTTGTGGTTTATAAGTTTCTTTCTTTCTTTTTATTATAATCATTTTCTTCCCAACATGTATTATGGCAAACTTCAAGAATGCAGCAAAGTTAAAAGAATTTTACAGTGAAGACTTACGTATCAACTACCTAGATTTCACCATTAACATTAATATTCTTACTTTATCACGTGTGTCTCCAGCTATTCTTCCCTCTTTTTAAAAAATATTTTATTTTATTATGTTATGTTAGTCTCCATACAGTACATCATTAGTTTTTGATGTAGTGTTCCATAATTCATTGTTTTCGTATAACACCCAGTGCTCCATGAAATACATGCCCTCCTTAATACCCACCACTGGGCTAACCCATCCCCCATCCTCCTCCCCTCCAAAACCCTCAGTTTGTTTCTTGGAGTCCATAGTCTCTCGTGGTTCATCTCTCCCTCCAATTCCCCCCTCCCATTTTTCCCTTCCTTCTCCTAATGTCCTCCATGTTATTTCTTATCTTCCACAAATAAGTGAAACCATATGATAATTGACTTTCTCTGCTTGACTTATTTCACTTAGCATAATCTCCTCCAGTCCCACCCATGTTGATGTAAAAGTTGGGTATTCATCCTTTCTGATGGCTGAGTAATATCCCATTGTATATGTGGTCCCCATCTTTATTCGTTTGTCTGTTGAAGGGCATCTCTGCTCTTTCCACAGTTTAGCTATTGTGGACATTGCTGCTATGAACATTGAGGTGCATATGGACTTTCTTTTCACTACATGTGTGTCTTTGGGGTAAATACCCAGTAGTGCAATTGCTGGGTATAGGGTAGCTCTATTTTTAACATCTTGAGGAACCTCCATGCTTTTTTCCAGAATGGCTGTACCAGCTTGCATTCCTACCAACAGTGGAAGAGTGTACCCCTTTCTCTACAACCTCTCCAACATTTATTGTTTCTTGCCTTGTCAATTTTTGTGATTCCAACTGGTGTAATGTGGTATCTCAATGTTCCCAATGTGGTTTTGATTTGAATTTCCCTGAGGGCTTATGATGATGAACAATTTTTCATGTGTCTGTTAGTCATTTGTATGTCTTCTTCTGAGAAGTGTCTGTTCATGTCTTCTTCCCATTTTTTGACTTGATTATTTGTTTTTTAGGTGTTGAGTTTAAGAAGTTCTTTATAGATCTTGGATGCCAGCCCTTTATCTGTAGTGTCATTTGCAAATATCTTCTCCCATTCTGTGGGTTGTCTCTTTGTTTTGTTGACTGTTCCCTTTGCTGTGCAGCAGCTTTTTATCTTGATGAAGTCCCAAAAGTTCATTTTCCCTTTTGTTTCACTTGCCTTTGGGGATGTATCTTGAAAGAAGTTGCTGTGGCTGATGTCAAAGAGGTTACTGCCTATGTTCTTCTCTAGGATTTTGATGGATTCCTGTCTCACATTGAGGGCTTTCATCCATTTTGAGTTTATCTTTGTGTATGGAGTTAGAGAATGGTCGAGTTTCACTCTTCTGTATATAGCTGTCCAATTTTCCCAGCACCATTTATTGAAGAGACTGTCTTTTTTCCATTGCATATTTTTTCCCGCTTTGTCAAAGATTATTTGACCATAGAGTTGAGGGTCCATATCTGGGTTCTCTATTCTGTTCCATTGGTCTGTATGTCTGTTTTTGTGCCAGTACCACACTGTCTTGGTGATCACTGCTTTGTAATATAGCTTGAAATCAGGCAACATGATGCAACCAGCTTTGTTTTTCTTTTTCAACAGTTCCTTGGCGATTGGGGTCTTTTCTGATTCCATACAAATTTTAGGATTATTTGTTCCAGCACCTTGAAAAATGTCATCGGAATTTTGATCGGGATGGCATTGAAGGTATAGATTGCTCTGGGCAGCGTAGACATTTTAACAATGTTTATTCTTCTGATCCATGATCTTGGAATTTTTTCCCCATCTTTTTATGTCTTCTTCAGTTTCTTTCATGAGTGTTCTGTAGTTCCTTGAGTATAGATCCTTTACCTCTTTGGTTAGGTTTATTCCTAGGTATCTTATCGTTTTTGGTGCTATTGTAAATGGAATTGTTTTTCTAATTTCTCTTTCTACAGTTGAATTGTTAGTGTATAAGAAAGCAACTGATTTCTGTGCATTGATTTTGTATCCTGCCACATTACTGAATTGCTGTATGAGTTCTAGTAATTTGGGGTGGAGTCTTTTGGGTTTTCCACATAAAGTATCATGTCGTCTGCAAAAAGAGAGAGTTTGACTTCTTCTTTGCCAATTTGAATACCTTTTATTTCTTTTTGTTGTCTGATTGCTGTTGCTAGGACTTCTAGTACTATGTTGAGCAATAGTGGCGAGAGTGGTCATCCTTGTCGTGTTCCTGATCTTAAGGGAAAGGCCCTCAGCTTTTCCCCATTGAGGATGTTATTCGCCATGGTTTTTCATAGATGGATTTTATGAAATTGAGGAATGTCCCCTCTATCCCTACACTCTGAAGAGTTTTAATCAGGAATGGATGCTGTTATTATGTCAAATGTTTTTTCTGCATCATTTGAGAGGACCGTATGGTTCTTCTCTCTCCTCTTATTAATGTGTTCTATCACATTGATTGATTTGTGAATACTGAACCACTCTTTCATCCCGGGGATAAAGCCCACTTGGTCATGGTGGCTGATTCTTTTTTTTTTTTTTTTTTTTAAGATTTTATTTATTTGACAGAGAAAGACACAGTGAGAGAAGGAACACAAGCAGGGGGAGTGGGAGAAGGAGAAGCAGGCCTCCTGTGGAGCAGGGAGCCCGATGCGGGGCTCGATCCCAGGACCCTGGGATCATGACCTGAGCCGAAGGCAGACACTTAATGACTGAGCCACCCAGGCGCTCCTGTTCTTTTAATGTATTGTTGGATCCTATTAGCTAGGATTTTGTTGAGAATTTTGGAATCCATATTCATCAGGGCTATCGGTCTGAAATTCTCCTTTTTGATGGGGTCTATAAGTTTCTAAGAATTTATCCATTTCTGCCAGGTTCCCCAATTTGTTGGTATATAATTTTTCATAATATTCTCTTATAATTGTTTGTATTTCCATGGTGTTGGTTGTTATTTCTCCGCTCCCACTTGTGATTTTCTGTATTTGGGTCCCTTCTCAATTCTTCTTGATAAGTCTGACTACTAGTTTTCAAAGGATCTGCTCCGGGTTTCTTGTTCTTTTTTTTCTTTAATGTTATGTTAGTCACCATACATCATTAGTTTTTGATGTGGTGATCCACGATCCATTGTTTTCATATAACACCCAGTGCTCCATGCAGCTCTTTTTTTTTTTTTTAAATATCATTTATTTCTGCTCAAATATTTATTATTTCCCTTCTTCTGCTGGCTTTAGGCTTCATTTGGTATTCATTTTCTAGCCCCTTTTGGTGTAAGGCCAGTTGTTTGAGATTTTTCTTGCATCTTGAGGTTGTCCTTTATTGCTATATACTTTCTTATTATGACTTCTTTGGCTGCATCCCAGAAGATTTGAAGCATTATATTTTTACTTTCATTTGTGTCCATATTTTTTGTGGGTTTTATTTATAATTTCTTCTTCAATTTCCTGGTTGACCCATTCATTTTTTGTAGCATATTCTTTATTCTCCATGTATTTGTGGTCTCTCAAAATTTTCTTGTGGTTGACTTCAAGCTTCATAGTGTTGTGGTCAGAAAATATGCATGGTATGATCTTAATATTTTTGTACTTGTTGAGGCCGATTTGTGACCTAGTATTTGATCTATTCTGGAGAATGTCCAATGTACACTTGAAAAGAATGTGTATTCTGTTGCTTTAGGATGAAATATTCTGAATATATCTGTTTAGCCCATCTGGTTCAGTGTGTTATTCAAAGCCATTGTTTCCTTGTTGATTTTCTGCTTAGATAATCTGTCTAATTATGTAAGTAGGGTGTTAGAGTCCCCTACTAATATTGTTTTATTATCAATGAGATCCTTTATGTTTGTAATTAACTGTTTTATATATTTGGGTGCACCCATGTTGGGGGCATGAATATTTATAATTGTTAGATCTTGTTGGATAGTCCCCTTTTTATGATACAGTGCACTTCTTCATCTTTTGTTATAAGCTTTGATTTAAAATCTAGTTTTTTCCGATATAAGTGTTACTACTCTGGCTTTCATTTGGTGTCTATTCTAATGATAAATATTTCTCCATCCTCTCACTTACAATCTCCAGATGTCTTTAGGTCTAAAATGAGTCTTTTGTAGGCAGCATATTTATGGATTTTTTTAATCCATTCTGACACCCCATGTCTTTTTTTTTTTAATTTTATTATGTGATGTTAGTCACCATACAATACATCATTAGTTTTTGATGTAGTGATCCACGATCCATTGTTTTCGTATACCACCCAGTACTCCATGCAGTACGTGCCCTCCTTAATACCCATCACTGGGCTAACCAATCCCCCCTCCTCCCTCCCCTCTAAAACCCTGTTTGTTTCTCAGGTCCATAGTCTCTCATGGTTCATCTCTCCCTCCAATTCCCCCCGCCCATTTTTCCCTTCCTTCTCCTAATGTCCTCCATGTTATTCCTTATGTTCCACAAACAAGTGAAACCGTATGATAATTGACTTTCTCTGCTTGACTTATTTCACTTAGCATAATCTCCTCCAGTCCCATCCATGTGGATGTAAAAGTTGGGTATTCATCTTTTCTGATGGCTGAGTAATATTCCACTGTATATATGGACCACATCTTCTTTATCCATTCATCTGTTGAAGGGCATCTCGGCTCTTTCCACAGTTTGGCTATTGCGGACATTGCTGCTATGAACATTGGGGTGAATATGGCCCTTCTTTTCGCTACATCTGTGTCTTTGGGGTAAATACCCAGGAGTGCAATTGCTGGGTCATAGGGTAGCTCTATTTTTAAATTTTTGAGGCACCTCCACACTGTTTTCCAAAGTGGCTGTACCAACTTGCATTCCCACCAACAGCTTTGTAAGAGGGTTCCCCTTTCTCCACAACCTCTCCAACATTTGTTGTTTCTTTCCCTGTCCATTTTGGGCATTCTAACTGGTGTAAGGTGGTATCTCAGTGTGGTTTTGATTTGGATTTCCCTGATGGCTAATGATGATGAACATTTTTTCATGTGTCTGTTAGCCATTTGTATGTCCTCCTCAGAGAAGTGTCTGTTCATCTCTTCTGCCCACTTTTTGACTCGATTATTTGTTTTTTGGGTGTTGAGTTTGAGAAGTTCTTTATAGATTTTGGATACCAGCCCTTTATCTGTAGTGTCATTTGCAAATATCTTCTCCCATTCTGTGGGTTGCCTCTTTGTTTTGTTGACTGTTTCCTTTGCTGTGCAGAAGATTTTTATCTTGATGAAGTCCCAAAAGTCCATTTTTGCTTTTGTTTCACTAGCTTTTGGAGATGTATCTTGAAAGAAGTTGCTGTGGCCGATGTCAAAGAGGTTACTGCCTATGTTCTCCTCTAGGATTTTGATGGATTCCTGTCTCACAGTGAGGTCTTTCATCCACTTTGAGTTTATCTTTGTGAATGGTGTTAGAGAATGGTCGCGTTTCATTCTTCTGCATGTGGCTGTCCAATTTCCCAGCACCATTTATTGAAGAGACTCTTTTTTCCATTGCATGTTTTTTCCTGCTTTGTCAAAGATTATTTGACCATAGAGTTGAGGGTCCATATCTGGGTTCTCTATTCTGTTCCATTGGTCTGTATGTCTGTTTTTGTGCCAGTACCATGCTGTCTTGGTGATCACAGCTTTGTAATATAGCTTGAAATCGAGCAACGTGATGCCCCCAGCTTTGTTTTTCTTTTTCAACATTTCCTTGGCGATTCAGGGTCTTTTCTGATTCCATACAAATTTTAGGATTGTTTGTTCCAGCACTTTGAAAAATGTCATTGGAATTTTGATCGGGATGGCATTGAAGGTATAGATTGCTCTGGGTAGCATAGACATTTTAACAGTGTTTATTCTTCTGATCCATGAGCATGGAATATTTTTCCATCTTTTTGTGTCTTCTTCAATTTCTTTCATGAGTGTTTTGTAGTTCCTAGAGTATAGATCTTTTACCTCTTTGGTTAGGTTTATTCCTAGGTATCTTATCGTTTTTGGTGCTATTGTAAGTGGAATTGTTTCTTTAATTTCTCTTTCTACAGTTGCGTTGTTAGTGTATAAGAAAGCAACTGATTTCTGTGCATTGATTTTGTATCCTGCCACATTACTGAATTGCTGTATGAGTTCTAGTAATTTGGGGGTGGACTCTTTGGGGTTTTCCACATAAAGTATCATTTCATCTGCGAAAAGAGAGAGTTTGACTTCTTCTTTGCCAATTTGAATACCTTTTATTTCTTTTTGTTGTCTGATTGCTGTTGCTAGGACTTCTAGTACTATGTTGAACAACAGTGGTGAGAGTGGGCACCCTTGACGTGTTCCTGATCTTAAGGGAAAGGCTCTCAGCTTTTCCCCATTGAGGATGATATTCGCTGTGGGTTTTTCGTAGATGGATTTTATGAGCTTGAGGAATGTTCCCTCTATCCCTATACTCTGGAGAGTTTTAATCAGGAAAGGATGTTGTATTTTGTCAAATGTTTTTTCTGCATCAATTGAGAGGACCACATGGTTCTTCTCCCTCCTCTTATTAATGTGTTCTATCACACTGATTGATTTGCAAATGTTGAACCACCCTTGGATCGTGGGGATAAATCCCACTTGGTCATGGTGGAGGATCCTTTTAATGTATTGTTGGATCCTATTAGCTAGGATTTTGTTGAGGATTTTGGAATCCATATTCATCAGGGATATCGGTCTGAAATTCTCCTTTCGGATGGGGTCTTTGCCTGGTTTGGGGATTAATGTAATGCTGGGCTCATAGAATGAGTTTGGAAGTTTTCCTTCTGTTTCTATTTTTGGAAACAGCTTCAGTAGAATGGTATTATTTCTTCTTTGAATGTTTGGTAGAATTCCCCAGGGAATCCATCAGGCCCTGGACTCTTGTTTTGGGGGAGGTTTTTGATCACTGCTTCAATCTCGTTACTGGTTATTGGCCTCTGCAGGTTGTCAATTTCTTCCTGTTTCAGTCTTGGCAGCTTATAGGTTTCCAGGAAGGCCTCCATTTCATCCAGATTGCTCAGTTTATTGGCATATAGTTGTTGATAATAATTTCTAATAATCGTTTCTATTTCCTTGGTGTTAGTTGTGATCTCTCCCCTCTCATTCATAATTTTATTAATTTGGGTCCTTTCTCTCTTCTTTGGATAAGTCTGGCCAGTGGTTTATCAATCTTTTTTTTTTTTAAAGATTTTATTTATTTATTTGAGAGAGAGAGAGAATGAGAGACAGAGAGCATGAGAGGGGGGAGGGTCAGAGGGAGAAGCAGACTCCCTGCCAAGCAAGGAGCCCGATGCGGGACTCGATCCCGGGACTCCAGGATCATGACCTGAGCCGAAGGCAGTCGCTTAACCAACTGAGCCACCCAGGCGCCCCAGTGGTTTATCAATCTTATTAATTCTTTCAAAGAACCAACTTCTAGTTTCATTGATCTGATCTACTGTGTTTCTGGTTTCTAATTCATTGGTTTCTGCTCTAATTTTAATTATTTCTCTTCTAATGCATGGCTTAGGCGTCGTTTGTTGCTTTTTCTCTAGTTCTCTAAGGTGTAGAGTTAGCTGGTGAATTCGAGATTTTTCTATTTTTTTGAGTGAGGCTTGGATGGCTATGTATTTCCCCCTTAGGACCGCCTTTGCAGTATCCCATAGGTTTTGGACCGATGTGTTTTCATTCTCATTGATTTCCATGAATTGTTTAAGTTCTTCTTTGATTTCTTGGTTGACCCAAACATTCTTGAGCAGAGTGGTCTTTAGCTTCCAAGTGTTTTAATTTCTGCCAAATTTTTTCTTGTGATTGAGTTCCAGTTTTAGAGCATTGTGGTCTGAGAATATGCAGGGAATAATCTCAGTCTTTTGGTACCGGTTGAGACCTGATTTGTGACCCAGTATATGGTCTATTCTGGAGAAAGTTCCATGTGCGCTCAAGAAGAATGAGTATTCTGTTGTTTTAGGGTGGAATGTTCTGTAAATATCGATGAGGTCCATCTGGTCCAATGTATCATTCAAAGCTCTTGTTTCCTTGTTGATTCTCTGCTTAGATGATCTGTCCATTGCTGAGAGTGGAGTATTGAGGTCTCCTACAATTAACGTATTGTTATCAATATGACTCTTTATTTTGGTTAACAGTTGGCTTATGTAGATGGCTGCTCCCATGTTGGGGGCATAGATATTTACAATTGTTAGATCTTCTTGTTGGATAGACCCTTTAAGAATGATATAGTGTCCTTCTGTGTCTCTAATTACAGACTTTAGTTTAAAATCTAATTTGTCTGATATAAGAATTGCTACCCCAGCTTTCTTTTGAGGTCCGCTGGCATGGAAGATGGATCTCCATCCCTTCACTTTCAGTCTGGATGTGTCTTTAGGTTCAAAATGAGTCTCTTGTAGACAGCATATGGATGGGTCCTGTCTTTTTATCCAATCTGCAACCCTGTGCCGTTTTATGGGAGCGTTTAGGCCATTCACGTTGAGAGTGATTATTGAAAGATATGAATTAATTGTCATCATGTTGCCTGTGAAGACGTTTTTATAGATTGTCCCTATAAATTTCTGTTGTAGATCACTCTTGGGGTCTTTCTCCTTTTATAGAACCCCCCTTAATATTTCTTGCAGGGCCGGCTTAGTGGTCACATATTCTTTCAACTTCTGCCGGTCATGGAAGCTCTGCATCTCTCCATCCATTCTAAATGAAAGCCTTGCCGGATAAAGTATTCTTGGCTGCATGTTCTTCTCATAAAGTTTAGTGCCAAAACTTCTCATTCTCATGTAAAAAGAATATGTCTTGCCAGGCCTTTCTGGCTTGCCAGGTCTCTGTGGATAGGTCTGACGTTATTCTGATGTTCCTCCCTCTGTACGTAAGGAATCTCTTCCCCCTAACTGCCCTTAAGATGGTTTCCTTGGTTCTAAGATTTGCAAGTTTTACTATTACATGCATGCCGGGGTGTTGGCCTGTTTTCCTCGATCTTGGGAGGGGTCCTCTCTGCCTCTAGGACTCGAATGTTTGTTTCATTCCCCAGATTAGGGAAGTTCTCGGCTATGATTTGCTCAAATACATCTTCTAGTCCTCTCTCTCTCTCCACTCCCTCCGGGATTCCAATGATTCTGACATTGGAAAGCCTCATGGTGTCACTTATTTCTCTGATTCTATTTTCATGGATTCTGAGTTGTTTTTCCCTGGCCTCCTCTTTTCCCTTTTTATCTATTATATTGTCTTCCAGGTCCCTTATTCTCTCTTCTGTCTCAGTTACCCTAGCTGTTAGATTATCTAGATTGGATTGGATCTCATTGATAGCATTTTTAAGTTCTGCCAATTCCCCTTTTATTTCTGCCCTTAGAGACTCTATGTTGCCATTAATTGATTTCTCCATTCTAGCCATTGTCTTCAGAATTGCTAGCCTGAATTCCATCTCTGACATCTTGGTTATATCTGCATCCATTTGTAAATCGGCAGCATAGTCATAATCTCTGAGTCTTTTCTGTTTTGGGGGCTCCTCCTCCTAGTCATTCTGTTGATGGGTGGTTGAGGGAATGTATAGAGTCCAAATTATTGACCAGAACCCAAGCAAGATGCACCTGTTTTCTTGGGATCTTAGGGTTGCTGGCCTCTTGTTTTCCCAGCCTGTCTTCTGCGGGAGGGGCCTGCCGCGCTGTTACTCAGGCAACCCTGTTTGGGTGGAGTTGCCCTGCGCCCCTGTGGTGGGGGATGGGCTCAGTGGGAATCAGTTTTTGGGGCTTTTGTTCTCTGGCGCCTTTCCCTGGCGGCTTTCCGCGTCTCTTCCGCGAGTCAGAGCAGAAGAGACCGTTTCCAACCCTCTGCTTCAGAGCAGAGACCACAGTCTGTTCTTCAGTGAGCTCTCCAGGCCACACTGTCTCCGTTTCCGTCCGTGCTGCTATAAACTGCAGCATCCTGGGTTGTGCACCCCTCCGCAGCGCTCCCAGTCCTGCCTCTAGGTCGGAGCTCCTCTCTGCCCTTTGTGCTTCTAAAACCACCAGCCACTCCCAGTTCGTGGGCGCACGACTCCGCCACTTGGGGTTTCCACCCTGGGGGTTGCAGTTCACCGGCTTGACCCCGGCGCACTGGGTTTCCGTCTCGGAGGCTGCAGTTCGCATGCGCGCGACCCTCGCTCCAGGTTTCTCTCCAGGGGGTTGCGGTTCACGTGCGCGCGACCCCACGGGTCTGGTTTTCCACCCCCGGGGCTGCCCTAAAGTCCTTTCCCGACGCTACTGGTCTGCGACTCTGTGCCCCGTCCGCAGCGCGCAAGGCTGTCACTAACTGGCGGTGTAGGATCCCCACGTCCAGGCACCCTCCCGCTGCCATTTATCCTCCGATATCTGCCTGCAGAATCACGGCTCTCCGCTTAGTACCTCAAAACCAACTGCCTGCGATATTCTGTTTGTAGAGATCCAGATCTTCTTACATCTCAGGCTGGTTTCATGGGTGCTCAGAGTGGTCTGGTAGATGTCCAGCTCAATTCTGGGGACCAGTTGAAATAGGGTCCCCTATTCCTCTGCCATCTTTCCCCCTCCCCCCATGTCTTTTTTTAAAGATTTTATTTATTTATTAGAGAGAGAGAGCACAAACAGGTGGGAGGGGCAGAGGGAGAGAGAAAAGCAGACCCTCGCTGAGCAGGGAGCTCCACAGAGGACTGGATCCCAGGAATCTTAGATCATGACCTGAGCTGAAGGCAGATGCTTAACCAACTGAGCTGTCTAGGTGCCCCTCCCTGAGTTATTCTTGAGCAGCACCACCACTGCGCTGATAGGTACTCTGTGTCCTTCTAGATGTCCCTGACAATAGTGCAGTTTGGGCATGGCTTTGTAGGAATATTGCACATGAGGAGGGCCTGAGTATTGCCAAGGTGAGCTTGCTTGTCTTTACCCGAGGAACAAATATTGCTTTCTTGGTTTATTTCCAATCAAATTCAGATGAAAATCAGACAATATACTATATGTTGGCCAATTGAACATAATAACAAAATTCATTTTCCTAATGTAAACTGCTTGTATATGGAAATAAAATTATTTTATACTGATTTTATGTAAAAATACATATATACATATATATATATATAATTTCCCTGTTGGGGAGAGTGCTGAGTGGTTGTCTCTTGCCAACCATTACCTGATTCGAGAGGGCATTTACCATTGGCAACACCAAACCTGGTTATAAACACAGTGGTAGGATCCTTTCTCTCAGCAACAGTTTCTGCTGCTTGGATGAAGAATTTTGTAGTTGCCATCCTGAATGGACTGGACAGACACATCCCCCAGGAAAAACAACTTCCTACAGGCATCCTGTTCACTTACTTTGGGGGCCAACCACTGTGTTACATCTGGTTTCCTTTTTTCTTTTTTAATTTTATTTTATTATGTTATGTTAGTCACCATACAGTACATCATTAGTTTTTTTTTAAAGATTTTATTTGTTATTCTTTCTTTTTCTTTCTTTCTTTCTTTCTTTCTTTCTTTCTTTCTTTCTTTTCTTTCTTTCTCTTTCTTTCTTTCTTTTTCTTTCTTTTTCTTTCTTTCTTTCTTTCTTTCTTTCTTTCTTTCTTTCTTTCTTTCTTTCTTTCTTTCTTTCTAACAGAGAGAGACACAGCAAGAGAGGGAACACAAGAAGGGGCAGTGGGAGAGGGAGAAGCAGGCTTCCTGCCAAGCAGGGAGCCTGATGTGGGGCTCAATCCCAGGACCCTGGGATCATGACCTGAGCCAAAGGCAGACGCTTAACTGACTGAGCCACCCAAGCGCCCCACATCATTAGTTTTTGATGTAGTGTTCCATGATTCATTCTTTGCGTATTACACCCTGTGGTCCATGCAATATGTGACACCCCATGTCTTTTGATTGGAGCGTTTAGTCCAATTACATTCAAGGTAACTATTCACAGCTTTGTATTTAGTGCCATTTTATTACTTGTTTTCTCATTGTTTCTGAAGATTTTCTCTGTTCCTTGCTTGTTTTTGTCACTTTTGGACTTTCTTTCCCACTCAAAGAGTCCCCTGTAATATTTCTTGCAGGTCTCATTTAGTGGTCACAAACTCCTTTAGAGTCGTTTGTCTGGGTAACTCTATATCTCTCCTATTCTGAATGATAGCCTTGCTGGATAGAATATTCCTAACTGCATTTTTTTTTTTTTTTTTTTTTTTACCATTTAGTAATTTGAATATATCATGCCACTCCCTTCTGGCTTGTCATGTTTCTGTGGGAGATCTTCAGCTAGCCTTATGGGTCTTCCCTTATAAGTTAGGGACTTCTATTGCCTTGCTTTTTTTAGGATGTTTTCCTTATCAGTATATTTTGCAAATTTAATTACAATATGTCTTGGTGTTGTCCTGCTTTTATTCATTTCGATGGAAGGTCTCTGTGCCTCCCTTACTTGGATGTTTGTTTCTCTCCCCAGATTAGGAAGTTTGCAGTTATTATGTCCTCAAGTACACCTTCTCTCCCCTTTATCTCTCTTCTTCTGGGAACCCTATGATACAAATGTTACTACATTTGTTGGAGTCATTGAGTTCCCTGTCTACTCTTGCGATCCATAATTCTTCTTTCTCTTTTGTCCAGCTTCATCATTTTGTCCTCTATATCATTTATTCATTCCTTTTCTTCTTTCATCCTTGTGGGTTTTACACCAGTTTTGAAAACTCAGGTATTTTTCATTTTTATTTTTATTTTCTGCATGATTTTTTTTTACTCTTTTATCTTTGTGATAAGGGTCTCCCTGATGTCTTCCATGCTTTTCTTAAGCCCAGTGAGTATCCTTTTGATTGTTGCTTTAAATTCTTCATCAGTAATATTACTTATATCTGTTTCGATTAGATCTCGTGACCTTTTCCTGTTTTTTTGTTTTTTTTTTTTTTGTCTTTTGTTTGTTTGTTTGTTTGTTTTTCCCTTTTGGAATTAATGCCTCTGTCTTGGCATTTTGTCTAAGTCTCTATCTTCTTCTCTGTGTTAGAAAAACCCGTTATTTTTCCTGCTCCCGAGAGTAATGGCATTATGAAGAAGAGTTCATATAGTGTCCAAGGTCTAGTGATTCAGGGAGTGTTTCTGGTGTGTGCTGCATGCACTGTGTTCCTATGTTTTGGCTGTTCTATCTCTCAGGCCAGCAATCTGCAGAGGTTTTCCTTGCCTGAAGTTTTTCCTTGCCTGTGGTGGACATTTTTTGTACCTTGGCCAGAGTGTGGTGAGTTTTAAATAGGTGTGCTCTGGTCTGCTTGTTAAGTGAGATGTGATGCTACTTCCACTAGAACTAAATCCTTGCATAACCATGGTCTGTAAACATGGTGCATGTGGGCATTTCTGCTGGTCTTCTGGGGAAGGGGCCCACTGAGCTTGTTCTTAGGCACGCTTTCCAGAGAAAAGCAGTAGCAGAAGAGTGTGGGAGGGTAAAAGGGGGACTTGGTATAAGTAGGTTAGGCAGCCAGTTTGGGCACTGTGCTGTTTGTTGAAGTTGGTTTATGCTGAGGGGCAGGGGAGGTAATGGCACCAGCCAGCTCCCTTGTCCCCAGAGAGAGGTCACCAGGCTTGCTGCTCTCAGGGAAGCACTCCCAGAAGAGTTAATCATTTCCCCCTGTGAGACCCAGGCATTTTTCAGATTGCTATTTTCACACTCTCTCATTTGCTTGCCTGCCTTGAGCAGCATAGTGTACTTTGCTCTCTATCCCAGCCAAGCATACTGACTTTTTATAAAAGATTTAGTTACTTATTTTAGAGAAAGACATAGAAAGTAGGGGAGGGGGCAGAGGGAGAGGGAGAGAGAAATAAGCAGATTCCATGATGAGCTTGGAGCCTGACGTGGGACTCGATCTCACAACCGTGAGTTCATAACCTGAGCCAAGACCAAGAGTCAGACCCTTAACCAACTGAGCCACCCCAGTGCCACCTGACTTTTAAAACTCCAAACATTAGGGATCTGATGTGGCAGGAGCCTGAGCTGGGCATCTGGGAAGGTCCCATCACTATGGGACAGATGCAGGTTTGAATGAGAAGAGAAGTTATGCCAGAGTACAGGGACATGGGATTTGGAGCAAAGCAGGCTAAACAGCCAGTGTCCAGGTTAGCCGCCCTCAGCATGTGTCTCTGTACCTATGCTGAGTGGTGGGGGAGGGAAATGGTACCAGACAGCTCTTTCATCCCTGGAGAGGTGACTCTGACAGTACCACCTCTCACAGATGTGCTCCAAGAAGAGCAAACAGTCTCTCCCTATGTGCCTCAGGAGATACTCAGATCATGCCATCTGCCCTGGTGTTTCTTATGTGCCTTCTCTCTAGGAATAGGGCAGCACCCACAGGTCTCTCTCCCAGCCAAGCCTGCTGATCTCTAAAACGCCAATCTTTGAGCCCCACTGGTTGCAAAAACTCACAAAAATCAGCCTACCCTATTTATTGATTATCACATATAGTCATCTCAGGGTTGAAATAGTTTCTCAGAATACTTCTGCTCACTCTTACCAACTCACCCAGTCACACAATACAAAGGTGTAGGGTATATTTCATTATGAGGTTGCATTTCATTATGAACATGTCCTACAGTGCCTGGTACCAGATGGTACAGCAGAAGCAAGACTTACATTGTACAGAGGTAGAAGCTAGTCTGTAATGAAAATAAATCCTTTAATCATCAAATATATCTCACTATAAATAGATGATTCAATTTTTAAGGGATAATTAAAACAGAAGTTTTCTCCTGTCAGAAAGTATAGTATATATAGTGACAAAGAGAGCATACGATTTTATAAGTTGTAATTTGTCACAATTTATTTTCTTTATCATTTATTTCTTTATATATTTTATTGAGATTGACATATAACATTATGTAAATATAACGTGTACAACATGTTGATTTGATACATTTATATATTGCAATATGATCACCACTATAGCTTTAGCTAAAACCTCTACCTCTTTATATAATTATCATTTATTTTTGTGTCAAGGACATTTAAGATCTAGTCTCTGGAAATTTTGAAGTATATAACACAGTATAGTTGACTATAATCACTATGCTGTGCATTAGATCTCCAGAATTTATCCATCATCTAGTTTCAAAATTACCCTTTGACCAACATCTCTCCAACTTTATTGGCTAATTTTACATTAAATTTTGTTTTATTTTTCTTAAATACTTCCTCCAATATGGTATGAGATTCAGATCACCATAACCTAGATCTCCTCCTTAACAGTCATTCTATCTTCAAATAGTTATTGAAAGAAAAATGGATTTTTTGCAGTTAGTTTTTTGGGCAAGGAATCACACATGATTTACTACTTGTATTTGGTTTTAGATCTCTGCATCCTTTTTAAAACTATTGCCATTGAGTACTCACAATTAACTATATCTATTTAAACTCTACAAAATAAGTTTTGACAGAAACATATTTGATACACACACACACACACACACACACACACACATATCTGAAACCCACCACCCAAATCAAGATTCAGATAACACCAAAATATCCTTCAGTTCTCTACTAGCCTATCTTTCCCACTGCTCCGATCCTTAGGCAACCACTGATCTGCATTTTGTCACAATGGGTGAGTTTTCATTTTCTAGAATTTTCCAAAAATGTGAGGATATGTATTCTTCCAATTGGCTTAACTCAGCATAATTGTTTTGATATTTCCCCATTTTGTTGTGGTATCAGTAGTGCATTCCTTGTTATTGCTGAGTTTCATGCCATTATGTAGTTATACCACAATTTGTTTATTCATTCACTTTTTGATTGGCATTTGGATTATTCCTGTGTTTGAGTTATTATGAGTACAACTGTTTGAACAAGTATTTATATGGACACATAATTTTATTTATCTTGAGTGAATCCTTAGGAATGGAATTGCTGTGAAATAATATTGGAGAATATTTAACTTTTTTGATAATTTCTCATTTTGAAATATTATGTTATTGATTTATAGCTTAATTATATTATGGTTTGAGAAACAACTTTGTGAAATTTATTTGTAGTGGGCAAAATTATAAGATGAACTTCAATAATCTAAATGCCATAATATTCTTCTGAGTGTAGAAGCATCTGTAAATATGATGGAACATCACTTTTATGTTTGGGTTATATCATATGCTATGGTTGATTTTAAAGAAACAAAAATTTTTCTCTGTGGACCTGACTTAATCAAGTGAGACCTTTGAAAGGACTAGGGTTTTCCAAAAGGAAAATATTTGAAGTGTAAGATATTTGACACTAGGAGCATTCTTTATTTCTGCCTTTGAAAATGGGAGTAGCCATTTGATAAGAAACTGAGGACAGCTCCTAGGAACTAAGAGTGATCCCCAGCCAACATCAGCAAGAAAACTGGAACTTCAGTGCTACAAACAACAAGGAACAAAATTCAGCAGACGAATGGATAAAGAAGATGTGGTCAATATATACAATGGAATATTACTCAGCCATCAGAAAGGATGAATACCCAACTTTTACATCAACATGGATGGGACTGGAGGAGATTATGCTAAGTGAAATAAGTCAAGCAGAAAAAGTCAATCATCATATGGTTTCACTTATTTGTGGAACATAAGGAATAGCATGGAGGACATTAGAAGGAAGGGAAAAATGAAGGGGGAGGAATCGGAGGGAGAGATGAACCACGAGAGACTATGGACTCTGAGAAACAAACAGGGTTTTAGAGGGGAGGGGGGAGGGGGGATTGGCTAGCCCAGTGATGGGTATTAAGGAGGGCACATACTGCATGGAGCACTGGGTGTTATACGAAAACAATTCATCGTGGAACACCACATCAAAAACTAATGATGTACTGTATGGTGACTAACATAACATAATAAAATTTAAAAAAATATTCGTCTTTTTTTAAAAAAAAGATTTATTTGTCAGAGAGAGAGCACACAAGCAGGGGGAGTGGCAGGCAAAGGGAAAAGCATCCTCCACGCTGAGCAAGAAGCCCGATGCAGGACTTGATCCCAGGACCCTGGGATCATGATCTGAGCCGAAAGCAGACATTCAACCACCTGAGCCACCCAAGCATCCCTATTCCTCTTTTTAAAAACTGTAATCGTTGTTGCCTAGGGTTTAAAACATGCATTTTAAGTATTTTGAATCTGTCATCAAATAATATTATACTGCTTCATGTAATTTATGTTATTCATATTAGGATTTTATATTTACAATTATTCCTTTTTTCCATTGTGCTACTGTTGTCTTACAGTTTGCTTTTACATATGTTAAAACATCAAATATGTTGTCACTGTTATTGCTTTAAGTAGCATTTTAGAGTAATTAAAAATAAGAAAATTTTATCTACATTCACTCCATTTCTGATGGTCTTCATCTTTTTGTATAGAGAAAAGTTTCTGAGCTATATCATATTCCTCTGCCTGAAGAATTATTAAGCATTTATAGTAGATTAGGTTTCCTGGCAATAAATTCCTCAGTGTTTGTCTGAGACTGTCTTTATTTTTTCCTTTGGAAGATATATTCAATAGATAAAGATATAGAAATCTGGATTGACTTTTTTTCTTTCTTTCAACACTATCATTTCATTGTCTTCTTGCTTACCTGGTTTCAGCTGAGAAGTCTGTTGTAATTATTATGCTAGTTCCTTGGTAGAAAATTGTACTCACTTCCCATTTCCACTCTCTGATGCCTTCAAGACTTCTTATTTGATTTTAGATTTCATAAGTTTGAATATGAGATACATTTTTAAAATTTTTTGTGGTATTTTTCTTTCTGTTTGATGTACTCTGAGCTTCTTCCAGAGTGAGGGGGAGTAAAGTCAAAGAGAGGAAGAGATGGGTAAGAGAAAAGAGGCAAGGATCTTGATAAAAGGAAACGTAAACTTTTAAGTTAAGGAAGAACACATCTTTCCCTGAGAAATATTAAAATGAAACCAATACAATAGAGGGATAAAGAATAAGGGAAAATATAGAGGCCTTTGAGATAAATTACTCATCCAATATTTAAAGAAATGCCTTCTTTATTCACCAGTTGCAAGATTTCATGCCCTCTATTCTCACCTAGAAAACTGCCTCACAGGGGTGCTCTCCTCATCATCCATGTCTCCTCTTCTAGATCCAGTCGAGAGATAACATTGTCTTCGAAGGGCTGACATCCTACTCATGAGGAAATAAAGATATAATAAATATTTGAAAATTCAATCCCAGCCACTTAACATTTAGGCTCTCTGAAAAATCTTATCAATCCACTTCACAACATATGAGAAGGATTCAGAGAGAGTCGGGATAGAGAATCTCCTCATATCAACTCTTAAAAAATAAAGACAATTTATCTGCAGTAAATTATATTACAAATATACTATGTCTTGTGGGCTTTGAGACTAAAGTCCAGCCGAGCGAAACACCCTGAAAACTCATGTCTTCTAATAACTAAGGAAATAAAGACCCTTCAATAGGAGGCCCAGTGACAAAAGAAAGTTGTCCTTACCAACTGAGACCAGACTCTTATTGTTCTCCAACATCACTTCTCTATACAGATTTCTCTGTGGAGGGTTCATTTTAGCTGGCTTCACTCTTCCTTGGTAAAGTCCACAACAACATCTTTGGATGTCACTGGATCCTAAAATACAAGCACATTCATACTCTATTAGCTATCTAAAAGTGTTCATAAGATAAAGGGTGAAGATGATGGTCACAGTAAACATGGAGGAGATGTATAGGAAGTATTTGGACAGTGCTCAGACCTTGGATTTATCCAACACATAAGTTGTGAAGTGGAAATCCCAACTCTTTATAAATTCACTCATTGCACTAATGTTCTTCATGTCTTTTTTTGTTTGTTTGTTTTTTGAGAGAGAGAGAGAGGTGGGGCAGAGGGGCAGAGGAAGATGGAGAGAGAGAGAATCTCAAGCAGGCTCCACGCCCAACATGGATCCCAACATGGGGCTTGATCCCATGACCCTGAGATCATGACCTAAGCTGAAATCAAAAGTCAGACACTTAACTCACTGAACCACCCAGGTGCCCCATGTTGTTCTTGTCTTTTTTTTTTTTTAAAGATTTTATTTATTTATTTGACAGAGAGAGACACATAGAGAGAGGGAACACAAGCAGGGGGAGTGGGAGAGGGAGAAGCAGGCCTCCCGCTGAGCAGGGAGCCCGATGCGGGGCTCGATCCCAGGACTCTGGGATCATGACCTGAGCCAAAGGCAGACGCTTAACGACTGAGCCACCCAGGCGCCCCTGTTCTTCTTGTCTTAAAGGAAAAACTGTCTTTCCTTTCAACCTCCAATCCTATCTTCTAGAGTTTTCTCCTCTGATATTCTCTAGGCATTTTTTTTCTCATAATTATTCCCATTTTGGGGGTCAGTCTTCAAAGAATCTTTCTTTGAAAATTCTTCTTCAGCTTATAAATGAAAATGTCCAAATCTGTCTCTTCCTAAATGGTTTTCATTTTGTTGTTAGAAAAAGAAAACAGAGTCCCTGGAAAACAATTTGGGAATATAATTACATGAACAATACTGATGGGCCATGATTTAATAGGCACCATAAGAAAATGGATATGTGGATAAAGAGTGAGTAGGGAGTTTGAGGGGGAGAAATCATGGAAATGTGCCATCAAGAGCAGAAGCCCTTATACACTATTCTTCAGAAGCAGGGAGGCCTGCCAGGGATTTGCCAATTTTTGAGGCAAAATATGGAGTTGGGAGAATGAGGCATAGTCCCCAGAAGTCTTTTTTCCCAGGTTGAGAGGGGAAGAGCAGACCTCAGGCCTCTAACCAAGAGTTCAAGGTTGTCCTGGGAAGATTTTCCCCATTCCCATGCCAGGGCACCAGCTATTAAAAATATTAGAATTGAAGAAAGCTCTAAAAATAATCATAGTTAATACAGATAAGGAAGAGATCTACACAATAGAATTAACTGGCATCCCTGAAATAGAGAATTCAATAAATGGAATAGAAACAAAATTAGAAATGTAATATAGGAACATTTCCTTTAGCTGAAGGACAAATGGTATCTGCTTAACAAAAGCATATTCCATTAGATAGACTCCATAAAAGAATGGAAAGGACAGAGGAACAAATTGGTGATCCTAAAAAGAGAAATTACCTACGCTGAACAACAGAGAGAAACCTGACTGAAAAAAAAAAAAAAAAAAACAGAGCTCTAAGGACTTTTGTACCATATTCTGGGACATAAACCAAACCTCAATGAATGCAAAATAAAAGGTAAAAAAATTCAAGTATAAAATAAATAAATCACAATGATGATAAGTACACTAGAGAAGATACAGTCAATGATATTGTAATAACGTATGGTGACAAATGGTAATTACATTTATAATGGTGAGCACTGGGTGATGTAAATAATCGTAGAATCATTAGGCAGTGCACCTGAAAACTAATATCATATTGTATGTCAACTATATTTTGATAAATTAAAAAAATAATTAAAGTTATAGAGTGTGTTTTCTAACTGCAATAGAATCAATCTAGAAATCAATAAAAGATAAAAGGAATAAAAGGAAAAAGATAACAGGAAAATTTACAAACACTTGGAAACCAAACAACTTCCTTGTAAATAATCCATGGGTCAAAGAGAAAGTATCATGGGAAATTTAATAAACAAAAACAAAAACAAACAAACTAAATAGAAGTGAATAAAAATAAGAATACAACACATGAAAATGTGTGGGATAAACTAAACCAGGACAGAAAGAAAAAATTTACAGTACTAAATGCTTAGAGAAAAAAGATGGAGTCTGAAGTCAAAAATCTAAGCTTCACTGGAAAAATGTCTATTCATGTCTTTGCCAATATTTTAATTAGACTATTCATTTGTTGGGTATTAAGTTTTATAAGTTCCTTTTATATTATGGATACTAACCCCTTATCAGATATGTCATTTACAAGACATACAGATGGCTAATGGACACATGAAAAGATGCTCAACATTATTCATCATCAGGGAAATACAAATCAAAATTACAAGGAGATATCACCTCACACTTGTCAGAATGGCTCAAATCAACAAAAGAAATAACAGCTGTTGGCAAGGATGTGGAGGAAGGGGAACCCTCTTGTACTGTTGGCAGGAATGCAAACTGGTGCACTCATTCTGGAAAACAGTATGGAGTTTCCTCAAAAAGTTTAAAATAGAATTATGCTACAATTCAGCAATTGCACTACTAGGTATACCCAAAGAATACAAAATTATAGATTCAAAGAGACACATGCACCCTGATGTTTATAGCAGCATCATCAATAATAGCCAAATTATGGAAATAGCCCAAATGTCCATTGACTGATGAATGGTATGTATACTCAGCTGTCAAAAAGAATGAAATCTTGCCATTTGCAACAATGTGGATGGAGATAGAGAGTATTAAGCAAAGTGAAGTCAGTCAGTCAGAGAAAGACAAATACCATATAATTTCACTCATATGTGGAATTTAAGAAACAAGACAAATGAGCATGGGGAGAAAAGAGGCAACCAAGAAACAGACTCTTTTTTATTTTTTTTTATTATTATGTTATGTTAATCACCATACATTGCATCATTAGTTTTTGATGTAGTGTTCCATGATTCATTGTTTGCATATAACACCCAGTGCTCCATGCAGAATGTGCCCTCTTTAATACCCATCACGGGGCTAACCAAACCCCCACCCTCCTCCCCTCTAGAACCCTCAGATTGTTTCTCAGAGTCCATAGTCTCTCATGGTTCCTCTCCCCCTTCGATTTCCCCCCTTCATTTTTCCCTTCCTGCTATCTTTTTTTTTTTTTTAACATATAATGTATTATTTGTTTCAGAGGTACAGGTCTGTGATTTAACAGTCTTACATAATTCACAGCGCTCACCATAGCACATACCTCCCCAATGTCTATCACCCAGCCACCCCATCCCTCCCACCCCCCCCACTCCAGGAATCCACAGTTTGTTTCCTGAGATTAAGAATTCCTCATATCAGTGAGATATTATGATACATGTCTTTCTCTGATTGACTTATTTCGCAGAGCATAATATCCTCCAGTTCCATCCACGTCGTTGCAAATGGCAAGATCTCATTTCTTTTGATGGCTGTATAATATTCCATTGTATATATATACCACCTCTTCTTTATCCATTCATCTGTCGATGGACACCTTGGCTCTTTCCACAGTTTGGCTATTGTGGACATTGCTGCTATAAACATCGGGGTGCATATACCCCTTCAGATCCCTACATTTGTATCTTTGGGGTAAATACCCAGTAGAGCAATTGCTGGATTGTATGGTAGCTCTATTTTCAACTTTTTGAGGAACCTCCATACTGTTTTCCAGATTGGCTGCACCAGCTTGCATTCCCACCAACAGTGTAGCAGGGTTCCCCTTTCTCCACATCCCTGCCAACATCTGTCATTTCCTGACTTGTTAATTTTAGCCATTCTGACTGGTGTGAGGTGGTATCTCATTGAGGTTTTGATTTGGATTTCCCTGATGTCGAGTGATGTTGAGCACTTTTTCATGTGTCTTTTGGCCATTTGGATGTCTTCTTTGGAAAAATGTCTGTTCATGTCTTCTGCCCATTTCTTGATTGGATCATTTGTTCTTTGGGTGTTGAGTTTGATCAGTTCTTTATACATTTTGGATACTAGCCCTTTATCTGATATGTCATTTGCAAATATCTTCTCCCATTCTGTCGTTTGTCTTTTTTTTTTTTTTTTTTTTGTTTCCTTTGCTGGGCAAAAGCTTTTTATCTTGATGAAGTCCCAATCAATAGTTCATTTTTGCTCTTGCTTCCCTTGCCTTTGGTGATGTTTCTAGGAAGAAGTTACTGTGGCTGAGGTCAAAGAGGTTGCTGCCTGTGTTCTCCTTTAGGATTTTGATGGACTCCTGTCTCACATTGAGGTCTTTCAACCATCTGGAGTCTATTTTTGTGTGTGGTGTAAGGAAATGGTCCAGTTCCATTCTTCTGCATGTGGCTGTCCAATTTCCCCGACACCATTTGTTGAAGAGACTGTCTTTTTTCCATTGGACATTCTTTCCTGCTTTGTCAAAGATGAGTTGACCATAGAGTTGAGGGTCCATTTCTGGGCTCCCTATTCTGTTCCATTGATCTATGTGCCTGTTTTTGTGCCAGTACCATACTGTCTTGATGATGACAGCTTTGTAATAGAGCTGGAAGTCCAGAATTGTAATGCCACCAGCTTTGGTTTTCTTTTTCAACATTCCTCTGGTTATTCGGGGTCTTTTCTAGTTCCATATAAATTTTAGGATTATTTGTTCCATTTCTTTTTAAAAAGTGGATGGTATTTTGATGGGGATTGAATTGGATGTGTAGATTGCTCTAGGTAGCATTGACATCTTCACAATATTTGTTCTTCCAATCCATGAGCATGGAACATTTTTCCATTTCTTTGTGTCTTCCTCAATTTCTTTCCTGAGTATTTTATAGTTTTCTGAGTACAGATCCTTTGCCTCTTTGGTTAGATTTATTCCTAGGTATCTTATGGTTTTGGGTGCAATTGTAGATGGGATCAACTCCTTCATTTCTCTTTCTTCTGTCTTGTTGTTGGTGTATAGGAATGCCACTGATTTCTGTGCATTGATTTTCTATCCTGCCACTTGACTGAATTCCTGTATGAGTTCTAGCAGTTTTGGGGTGGAGTCTTTTGGGTTTTCCACATAAAGTATCATATCATCTGCAAAGAGTGAGAGTTTGACTTCTTCTTTGCTGATTCAGATGCCTTTTATTTCTTTTGTTGTCTGATTGCTGTGGCTAGGACTTCTAGTACTATGTTGAATAGCAGTGGTGATAGTGGACATCCCTGCCGTGTTCCTGACCTTAGGGGGAAAGCTCTCAGTTTTTCCCCATTGAGAATGATATTCGCTGTAGGTTTTTCATAGATGGCTTTACGATATTGAGGTATATACCCTCTATCCCTATACTCTGAAGAGTTTTGATCAAGAAAGGATGCTGTACTTTGTGAAATGCTTTTTCTGCATCTATTGAGAGGATCATTTGGTTCTTGTTCTTTCTTTTATTAATGTATTGTATCACGTTGATTGATTTGCGGATGTTGAACCAACCTTGCAGCCCAGGGATAAATCCCACTTGGTTGTGGTGAATAATCCTTTTAATGTACTGTTGGATCCTATTGGCTAGTATTTCGGTGAGAATTTTTGCATCCATGTTCATCAAGGATATTGGTCTGTAATTCTTTTTTTTTTTTTTTTTAAAGATTTTATTTATTTATTTGAGAGAGAGAAAATGAGAGAGAGCGAGTACATGAGAGGGGGGAGGGTCAGAGGGAGAAGCAGACTCCCTGCCGAGCAGGGAGCCCGATGCGGGACTCGATCCAGGGACTCCAGGATCATGACCTGAGCCGAAGGCAGTCACTTAACCAACTGAGCCACCCAGGTGCCCCTGTAATTCTCCTTTTTGATGGGGTCTTTGTCTGGTTTGGGGATCAAGGAAATGGTGGCCTCATAAAATGAGTTTGGAAGTTTTCCTTCCATTTCTATTTTTTGGAACAGTTTCTGAAGAATAGGTATTAATTCTTCTTGAAATGTTTGGTAGAATTCCCCTGGGAAGCCAACTGGCCCTGGGCTTTTGTTTGTTGGGAGATTTTTGATGACTGCTTCAATTTCCTTAGTGGTTATAGGTCTGTTCAGGTGTTCTATTTCTTCCTGGTTCAGTTTTGGTAGTTGATACATCTCTAGGAATCCATCCTTTTCTTCCAGATTATCTAATTTGCTGGCATATAGTTGCTCATAATATGTTCTTATAATTGTATTTCTTTGGTGTTGGTTGTGATCTCCTCTCTTTCATTCATGATTTTGTTGATTTGGGTCATTTCTCTTTTCTTTTTGATAAGTCTGGCCAGGGGTTTATCAATCCTGTTAATTCTTTCACCCTCTCCCACTCCCCTGCTTGTGTTCCCTCTCTCGCTGTGTCTCTGTCAAATAAATAAATAAAAATTTTTTTTTTAAAAATCCTGTTAATTCTTTCAAAGAACCAGCTCCTAGTTTTGTTGATCCATTCTACTGTTCTTTTGGTTTCTATTTCATTGATTTCTGCTCTGATCTTTATTATTTCTTTTCTCCTATTGGGTTTAGGCTTTATTTGCCGTTCTTTCTCCAGCTCCTTTAGGTGTAGGGTTAGGTTGTGTATTTGAGACCTTTCTTGTTTCTTGAGAAAAGCTTGTATTGCTATCTACTTTCCTCTTATGACTGCCTTTGCTGCATCCCAAAGATTTTGAACAGCAAGAAACAGATTCTTAACCAGAGGGAAGAAACTGATGGTTACCAGAAGGGAGGTGGCTGGGGGTATGTGTTATATAGGTGATTGGAGTAAAGAGTGCACTTGTTGTGATGAGTACCAGGTGTTGTATTTAAGTGTTCAATTACTATATTGTACATCTGAAACTAATATCCCACTGTATGTTAACTAACTGGAATTCAAATAAACTTAAAAAAAATCTAAGCTTCACATTGAGAAACTAAAAAGAAGAGCAAAATAGACCAAAAGGAAGCAGAAAATATTAAACATAAAAGCAGAAATCAATGAAATTGAAAACAGAAACATAATAGAGAAAAATCAACAAAACGAAAAGCTGGTTCTCTGAAAAAGTCAATAAATTTACAAAACTTTAATATGACTAACACAGATTTAAAAAGAAAAGACACAAATCACCAATATCAGGAATACACCAGGGGATGTTATCATAGACCCTAAAGATATAAAAATAATACAAAGGTAACATTATGAATAATTCTATAAAGATATAAATCTAACAACTAAAATGAAATGGACTAATTGATCAAAAACACAAGCTACCAAAATTCATATATTGTGAAATAGACAAGTTGAATTGCACTATTGAAATAATTTTTAAGAAAATTGAGTTAATAATTTAGAAACTCCTGAAAAATAAATGCCCAGACCCAGATGAATATACTGTGAAATTCCACAAACTGCTTAAAGAATTAACACCAATTCCACAAATTGTCTTGCAGGGAACAGAAAGAGATTGCTTCCCAGTTTATTTTATGAGGCCAGTAATCCTGATACCAAAATCAGATGAAGACAGTACCAAAAAGAAATCTACAGACAAGTATCACTCTATATTATAGATGCAAATTCTTTGCAAAATATAAGCAAGTAGAATTCAAGAATATATTAAAAAAATGGCGCTTGATCAAGTTGGATTTCTTTCACAGATACAAAGCTGGTTCAATAGTCAAAAATCAATGTAATCTACCACATCAACATATCAAAAAGAAATATCATATGACCATACTCAAACAGAAAAAGCATTTTACAAAATTGGACATCTATTCATGATATAAATTTAGAAAATTAGGAATGGAGGGGAGTTTTCACAATTTGATAAAGAACATCTACCTCCAAGCCTATAAGGTAACAAATATTTAATGGTAAGTGTTCCCTCTAAGATCAGGGAAAAAAAGATGTCTATTTCTTGCCACCATTATTCTATATGATACTGGAATTTCTAGAACGTATAAGTCAAGTAGAAAAAAAAAGATATACATAAAAGATGAAAATTGTCCTTATATGGAAATGACATGATAGACTATAGAGAAAATCTCAAGAGGTCCTCAAAATAATTCAACTAATCAGTGCACCTAGCAATAATCAATAATACAAAATAAACATATAAAAATCAATTGTATTTCTATATATTTGCAACAAAAACATGGAAAATGAACACCATCAAGAAGGTGAACAGAAAAACCTACAAAATGGGATAAAATATTTCAAATTATATATATGATAAGGGACCTGTATCCATAGCATATTTTAAAAGACTCTATAGGGTGCCTGGGTGGCTCAGTAGGTTTAGCAACTGACTTCAGCTCAGGTCATGATCCCAGGGTCCTGTGATCAAGTCCTGCATCAGGCTCCCTGCTCAGCGGGGAGTCTGCTTCTCCTTCTCCCTCTGCCCCTCACTCCTGCTAATGAGCTCTCTCTCTCTCAAATAAATAAATAAAATCTTTTTAAAAATAAAAATAAATTAATAAAAAGACTTGTATAACTCAACAATAAAAGACAAATGATGAGCACTGGGTGTTATACAAAAATAATGAATTGCTGAACACTACATAAAAAACTAATGATTTATTATATATTGGCTAATTGAACATAATAATAAAAAAGACAGGAAGTAAAGCCAACAAAAAAAGAAAGAAAATTGGGCAATTTGAATAGACTTTATCCAAAGAAAATACACAAATGACCAATATGACAATTAAAAGACACTCAACATCATTAGTCATAAGGAAGTGTAAATCAAAACCACAATGAGATACCACTTTACACTTAATAAGATGGCCATAATAAAAAAGATGGGCAATATCAAGCATTGGTAAGGATGTAGAGAAGTTGGAACCCTCATAGATTTTGGGTGGGAATGTAAAATGGTGCAGCTGATTTGCAAAACAGTAATTCTTCAAAAAGTTAGCCATAAAGTTACCACATAGCAATTACATTCCTAGGTATATAGCCAAGAGAAATGAAAACGTTATGTCCACACAGAAACTTGTACATGAATGTTCATAGCGGCATTATTCATAATAGCCAAAAAGTAGTAACAACCCAAATGTCCATTAACTGATGAATGGATAAACAAAATTTGATATGACCATCTGACAGAATATTGATTGGCAATAAAGAAATAAAGTACTGACACGTGCTACAACAAAGATGAACCTTGAAAACATTATGCTAAGTGGAAAAAAAGGCAATTTTGGCTCTTCTTTTCTAATCTGGATTCCTTTTATTTCTTTTTTGTGCATATTATACTGCCTAAAGACTCAGATTTGAATTATTCTAAATAAAGTGATCTGCCACCAAACATAACTGGCTCAAAAAAGCAATAGATAAAGGAAGATAATATTATGCAGAATAAAATTTTCCACATTTTTATACAAAGTAACCAGAATTCAACTAAAAATTTCAATACATATGAAAAAACAACCAAAAAAAAAAAAAAAAAAAAAAAACCCAAGAGAGAGGAAAAAAAGTTAAAAAGAGAACCATAGGAAATCCAGATAAGAGAATAATCAAAAATATGTGCTAAGGGGCACCTGGGTGGCTCAGTCCATTAAGCGTCTGCCTTTGGCTCAGGTCATGATTCCAGCATCCTGCTCAGCGGGTAGCCTGCTTCTCTCTCTCCCTCTGCCCCTTGCCCCCGCTTGTGCTCTCTATCTCTCTCCCTCTGCACTCTCTCTCTCAAATAAATAAAATCTTTTTAAAAAAATAGTTGTTAAAATAACAAGTAGGGGCAAAGATTGTAAGATTAAAATTTTTAGTATAGAAAAGAAATAAAATGGAAGTTCTAAAGTGATGAAACAGAATAATTGCAACTAAGAACAGATGGGTTATTGGAATTTTTCAAAGTGCTGGAACAAACAATCCTAAAATTTGTATGGAATCAGAAAGACCCCGAATCGCCAAGGAGATGTTGAAAAAGAAAAACAAAGCTGGGGGCAACACGTTGCCCAATTTCAAGCTATATTACAAAGCTGTGATCACCAAGACAGCATGGTACTGGCACAAAAACAGACATACAGACCAATGGAACAGAATAGAGAACCCAGATATGGACCCTCAACTCTATGGTCAAATAATCTTTGACAAAGCAGGAAAAAACATGCAATGGAAAAAAGACAGTCTCGGGGCGCCTGGGTGGCTCAGATGGTTAAGCGTCTGCCTTCGGCTCAGGTCATGATTCCGGGGTCCTGGGATCGAGCCCCACATCGGGCTCCTGGCTCAGCGGGGAGCCTGCTTCTCCTTCTCCCTCTGCCTCTCTCCCTGCTCATGCTCTCTCTCTCTGTATCTCTCTGTCTCAAATGAATAAATAAAATCTTAAAAAAAAAAAAAGACAGTCTCTTCAATAAATGGTGCTGGGAAAATTGGACAGCCACATGCAGAAGAATGAAACTCGACCATTCTCTAACACCATTCACAAAGATAAACTCAAAGTGGATGAAAGCCCTCAATGTGAGACAGGAATCCATCAAAATCCTAGAGGAGAACATAGGCAGTAACCTCTTTGATATCGGCCACAGCAACTTCTTTGAAGATACATCTCCAAAAGCTAGTGAAACAAAAGCAAAAATGAACTTTTGGGACTTCATCAAGATAAAAAGCTTCTGCACAGCAAAGGAAACAGTCAACAAAACAAAGAGGCAACCCACAGAATGGGAGAAGATATTTGCAAATGACACTACAGATAAAGGGCTGGTATCCAAGATCTATAAAGAACTTCTCAAACTCAACACCCAAAAAACAAATAATCAAGTCAAAAAGTGGGCAGAAGAGATGAACAGACACTTCTCTGAGGAAGACATACAAATGGCTAACAGACACATGAAAAAATGTTCATCATCATTAGCCATCAGGGAAATCCAAATCAAAACCACACTGAGATACCACCTTACACCAGTTAGAATGGCCAAAATGGACAGGGAAAGAAACAACAAATGTTGGAGAGGTTGTGGAGAAAGGGGAACCCTCTTACAAAGCTGTTGGTGGGAATGCAAGTTGGTACAGCCACTTTGGAAAACAGTGTGGAGGTGCCTCAAAAATTTAAAAATAGAGCTACCCTATGACCCAGCAATTGCACTCCTGGGTATTTACCCCAAAGACACAGATGTAGCGAAAAGAAGGGCCATATGCACCCCAATGTTCATAGCAGCAATGTCCGCAATAGCCAAACTGTGGAAAGAGCCGAGATGCCCTTCAACAGATGAATGGATAAAGAAGATGGGGTCCATATATACAATGGAATATTACCCAGCCATCAGAAAAGATGAATACCCAACTTTTACATCAACATGGATGGGACTGGAGGAGATTATGCTAAGTGAAATAAGTCAAGCAGAGAAAGTCAATTATCATATGGTTTCACTTATTTGTGGAACATAAGGAATAACATGGAGGACATTAGGAGAAGGAAGGGAAAAATGGGCGGGGGGAATTGGAGGGAGAGATGAACCATGAGAGACTATGGACCTGAGAAACAAACAGGGTTTTAGAGGGGAGGGGGGAGGGGGTTTGGTTAGTCTGGTGATGGGTATTAAGGAGGGCATGTACTGCATGGAGCACTGGGTGTTATACGAAAACAATGGATTGTGGATCACTACATCAGAAACTAATGATGTATTGTATGGTGACTAACATAACATAATAAAATTAAAAAATAAAATAAAATAAAATAAAATGGCAAAAAAAAAAAGAACAGATGGGTTAAGCAGCAGACTGAACACAGATAAAGCAAGGAAAAAGTCAGTAGGAAATATTCCAATAAGCTCTGAAATGCAAAGAATATAAAAAATACATTAGGGTTCCTAGGTGGCTCAGTTGGTTAAGCATCAAACTCTATTTCAGCTCAGGTCATGGTCTCAGGGTTGTGAGATTGAGCACCCCCCCACCTTGGGCTCTGCACTCCGTGGGGAGTCTGCTTGAGATTCTCTTTCTCCCTCTACCTTCTGTCCCTCCCCCATCCCCTCTCTCTCAAATAAATAAATAAAATCTTTAAAAAATATAATAAAAACAAGATACATATGAAAAATGACGATTGAAGGTCTAAGGTGTAATCTGAATATTATAAAAGGAGAGAGAATGCAGCCACTGTAACACTTAAAAACATAAGAATTTTTCAGGGTGCCTGGGTGGCTCAGTCGTTAAGCGTCTGCCTTCGGCTCAGGGCATGATCCCAGGGTCCTGGGATCAAGCCCCACATCGGGCTCCCTGCTCTGCGGGAAGCCTACTTCTCCCTCTCCCATTCCCCCTACTTGTGTTCCCTCTCTCTCTGTGTCTCTGTCAAATAAATAAATAAAATTTAAAAAAAATAAGAATTTTCCAAAATAAGAATTTCCAAAACTGACAAAAAACATAAAGCCACACATTCAAGTAGTGTAAATTAAATATAAGCAAGATAAAACAAAACAAAACAAAGAAACAAAAACCAAAATGAAATAAAAAAACACATCAAGATACATCCCAGGAAAATTGCTGTAAACCAAGAGGGAAAATCTTAAAATGGAGCCCAAGAGGTGGAGGAAAGAGAATCTTAATATATTACCTTCAAATAGAGTAGCAAGAATACTGAATAACTGAGTGGCATGGAAATGATGCAAGCCAGGAGATAACTGAATGAGATCTTTTTAAATACTGAAAAGAAATAACTGCCTAGCTAGAAATTAATACCCAGTAAAAATATCCTGTACCACATACTTCTTGGTAACTAAGCACCCAAAGCTTAGTGGTATAGAACAATAATGAGGTGGCTGTCACTCAAGTCTCTGCTAGGTAGAAATCATCTCAAGAACTTCTTCACTCACATGTCTGGTGCTGAGAAGACTCAAAAGTTGGGACTTCTCCAATATTACTTTCTATGTGATCGCTCCACAGTGTGGTCTTGTGATCTTGTTAGACTTCTTACTTAATGGTCAGGGCTTTAAAGGCACATGTTCCAAAATGAAAAGAGCCAGGTGGAAGCTTTATCACCTTTTTATGACCTAGCCTCAGAAGTAACACAGCATCACTCCCACCACATCCTATTCATTAGAAGTGAACCATCATGCAAATTCCCAAGAGAGGGCATTAGATTCAATCTTTCAATTGGAGAAGTTTCAAAGAATTTGTGGGCATTTTTAGACTAATCATGTCCCTTGAAAATGAAGACAAAATAAATATCATTTTGAAACAACCAAAAATTAAGAGTATTAATTATCTGTGTATCCAAATGGAAATACTAACTGGTGTTAATTTAGGTCAAAGTAAAATCATCTCAGCTGAAAGTATGAAAATGAAGAAAGAAATGAATATCAACAAAATGGTAAATATTTAGCTAAATTTAAATAACTATTCATTCTATAATGATATCTCATGGCGTTAAAATCTACATAGAAATACACAACAAAAAACAGTCCAATAGCTGATAGTAAGGAGGAGGAGGAGGTGGCTAATCAAGTTATATTGCTCTGAGGTTCTTGTAGTTTCAAGAAACTTCTTTGAGTGTCAAGTTTTATTTGATTTATGAAATCTAGGATGCAGGCTGTAATCCATAGAGGAATCGCTCTCCCTCTGTCTCCCTCTCTCTCTTTCTCTCTCTCACACACACTATTGCATATATATTTTTTTATTACATATATTAGTAATATAAACTAAAAACCTACGAAAAGGATAAATATTTAAAGAAATTTGCTTACTCAAAGAAAAAGAGCAAAAGAGAGGAAAAAAATTGACAAAGTGGGACAAATATATAAAGCTGAATCTAATGAGATTGATGACCTACAGGGGTGATTCAGATGAGGAAGTGAAAAAGGAAACGGAATAATAACTCTTCCTTTCAGTACAGTTCAGAACTGTAGAACCATGTTAATGTTCCATGCCAGAAAAAAAAAAAAAATCAACAAGGATGGGAGAAATTTTCTAAAATGGAATTGTATGAGTTTGTAAGGTCTACCATCATAAAATACCACAGATTGGTTGGCTTAAATAACAGAAATTTATTTTCTCACAGTTTTGGAGGCTAGAAGTCCATGATCAAGTTGTTGGCAGGTTTGGCTTCTTCTGATGCCTTTTTCCTAGCTTACAAATGGCTGCCTTCTCTCTGTGTCCTTACATGGTCTTTCTTCTGACTGCACCCAGCCCTGTTGTCTCTTTGTGTGTCCAAATTTATAGGAATACTGTTCAAATTAGAGTAGGGCCCATCCTAACAGCCTCATTTTAACTTAATGATCTCTTTAAAGGCATGATCTCCAAATACAGTCACATTTTGAGGTACTGGGGGTTAGGGTCTCAATATATAAATTGGGGGACAGCACAAAATCTAATCCATTACAGGAATACAAAGAAAATGAAATGAACATAACTATTTCAAATGAATAACATATCCACACCAAAAGGGTCGAAAAAGAACTTAACCCAAGTAATTTTTGAACCAGTATTTCGACTATATGTCCTCAGTCTTGAGATAATAAGAAATGTAATCAAATATTGAACTGTAGTTGGTAGGTTTGTTTTTCATGTGTATGGGCTCAAAAAAAAAAAAAAACCCTACTTTCTGTGTATTCTAGGATTGAGCAAATGAGTGAATATATTTATGATAATGAGACCAGGATTCTCATTTTGGAGAAGGGAATTACAAAGAGTGCAAGGAAAAATACATGAATGAATTCTATGGTGTTGGACTGGTATTGGTATGAATTAATGGTTTTAATATATAGATATAGATATGTGTAGATATGTATAGATATATGTATACATGTGCATGCACATTTGTATATAGGTTTGTCCACTGGGAGGGCCTATAAGAAATAACATCATACTAGCAATGAGCACACCTAACACCCACATTTGTTTTCTACAACACCATTTTCCCTTAAAGCAACCAAAACTCCTTGGAGAATTGGCTGATTCCAAGACAGAGACAAGGAAAGAATAAGATGATTCTAAAAGTATCTTGTTGTGATTAAAAAAAAAAAAAAAGAAAACACACTCAAAAACTGATAGGTATATGTCAAAAGGAAACAGCAGCTGGTTTGAATGGACTTTCACAGAAAAAAATTTGGATAATTTCAGCATCAAAAACAATACTGATAGTAACAGATTATAAACTATTGGACAAATATCTATGAGTTCCTCCTGATATAAATAAATGAACAGATGAAGTAGAAGGAAAAGCTCCTCCTTATAGAAAAACAATAATAAATGTAGAAAGAATAATACAGTTATAAAACCAGTTGGCAAACATCATAGTAATAACTGGTTTACAAAGGAATCATAAATGAATGTTGTATGTATTGGATGACATTCTGATAAACAAGAGATTTACATAACCTTAAAATATTTCCCATAAAATAATTATTAATTAGAACACCTTATGACCACTAACACTTCTCTTATTATCTCTGAGAGATTTACCTCAGCCTCAAAATGGAAATCATCATCATCATCCATTTCTACTTTTTGCAGTTCCTCTAAGACATAAATACAGGAATTGTTAAAATGTCTAAAAGAACCTGACAATATTAGGTGTTCACTAAATGCTAACATATTTTATCTTTTCTAAAAAGGAGCAAAGATCAGCAACTCTGAGTGATTAGGGAACATTTCAGAAGGAATAAAGAGTAACTCACCTGTAACTGGGTCATGGTCTCCTTTTCTGGATAAAGTGTCGAGAACACAGCTGGTAAAAACGAAAGTAGCCATGAGCGACCATACTAGCCCATATCAGCCAGTCTGGCTTCAGGAGTGAAGTGAACCATTTACTCCACTGAGACCATTAGACCCCTTACCTGATCAATTGTTTTTCTAATTTGCCCACCATTAAAGGTCTTTTGTTCCCTTCCCATCCTAGACTCTGTCACCTCCTGACTCAAGCTTCTGGATTATACTTTCTCCATTGTCTCCCTCTTTCCTTCCTCTTTATGGTTGTCACCTCCTCCCAAGACATCTTTTTTCCTGGGCCAAAAGTTGAGGAAGAGTGTAGGCTCAGGAATTCCAAAGTCTTTTCTCTTTTCAAACTCTCTAGGTTCTTTCTTTGATTTGTTGCAAGAGGTCTCAGATCAGAAGTGTTTCCTCTCAGAAAGTATTCTTGCTGCTTAGGGTGCTTCTTCTTCTTCCACTCTATAATTTTAATTTTCTCTTCACGCAGGGCTGTGCATGCAAAAACATTATGTTGTGGGGACTGGTATTTATTTATTCAGGACCAAAATTAACACTATTCACTTGCCGAATGATTAACACTTATTCTACAAAATAAAGGGTCATAATTCTGGTGAATTTCAGACTCCGAAACTAATCGTTTGGCCTCATCCACTGAGGATTGGGCAAAGGGCCTTGGCAGGAGGATCCTAGCAGGCTCCGCTCACTGCCAGACTCAACCTACAGAAAGGCCGGGTACTCCTGCGGACAATACAGGTGGTGCGCCAGAAGAGAGGGAATGAACATGGCTAGAAAAGGCTGTACTAGGGACACACAGATCAGTAGGCCACGCTCTGACTTCTAGGCGCTCATGACTAATCATAAAGCTACAAGACAGTGAAAGTCGCCTTCGTTAGGGAGTAAAGTTCTTATCGTGTTGTGTTGAAATTAGCCATTTGGTCTGTCTTTCCCGTTAGACTAGTGAAATCTGAACGACGCCAACCCTTCGCGTTCTCAGGACCCAGGACAGGTCCCAGGACAGGTCCCAGGCAAGTCAGAGTGCCAAGAACTTGTAGCTCCTGGTCGTTCCCGGGAGAGCATGCGCAGCACGCACGCCCCGGGCCCACAGACGCGCGCTTCCGGGCGTAGGCACACACAACAGTCTGAGTTTTCCCAGTGTCACCGCTCCACTCCGCTAACCCCTTCTTTCCATTCCCGCGCCCACAGCACCTCCAACCCCTACAACCCGGCCGGCTCAGGACACCGTAAGGCACAAGTCATTTTCAGAGCAGGGCCAGCTGATCTCCCAGGATCTGACACAGCGGCCGGAAGCGGAAATCCTATGCAGACGCTTCCTGGACTACAGTCCCCACAATGCCCCTGGCTTCCTTCCGCGCGTTACCTGCACCTACTCCACAAGGTATCTGGGCTCCAGCTCCTGGAGGGCAGCTGTGCAGTGACGGAAGAGGACTGCTCTTTTAATCTCTGAATAATTCGTTAATTAATTAATTAATTAATAATTAATTAATTAATTAATTAAATTCTCTTATTTTATTCTTAGCCAAGCTCCAAGGGGGGGGGGATGTTTTTCTCTCTGTTGTTGTCTTTTAAATATATTGAGTATGTATTTATGTTCATACGATTTAAATGTATATTTTTATATTATTTGCTCATTTCTCTATGGAGCTTTTGCTTACTGTATTTAAGTACAGATTGCATATTCAAATCTGTTTCCTTTAACTTTATTTTATGGCTTATTAAAACAGTAAAGACTCAATTTTGTTCTCTTTGTTGTTACTGTTGATTTGAAATAGATCTTTTTTAAAATAAATTTTATTGATGAAATTTCCTTTTTTTTTTTTTTTTCTTAAGTAATCTCTACACCCAGTGTGGGGCATAACCCAGAGTTCAAGAGTCACATGCTCTACTGATTGAACCAACCAGGTGCCCTGAAATGGCTTTTTGATTTAAATATTATCAAGTATGTTTTAAATATTTGTCCTTATTACTTCTGGGGCTTTATTTTCTGTATATTTTATATAATATATGCTGCTAATATACAGTTATAGAAAAAATCAGAATATTTAAAAAATTAATTAAAATTCACCATCAGTTGGAATATTCACGTGCCTTTTTAAAAAAGATTTTTATTTGTTTACTTGTCAGAGATAGAGAAAGGCAGACGGAGCACAGAAGAGGGATAAGGAGAAGCAAGCTCCCCGCTGAGCAGGGAGCCTGATGTGGGACTCGATCCCAGGAACCTGGGATCATGAGCTGAGCCAAAGGCAGACGCTTAACCAACTGAGTCACCCAGGCATCCCTTCATGTGCCTTTTTGTCATCTCATCCCAGTTTTATTTCTGTGATGGAATCCCTACCCTAGATTACTGATCTGAGGATTCTAAATCGTTGCACTATCTGTCTTCAGATTACAGAGAGTACTGTGGGATGCCTTACCAAGAAATTAAGGAACTGAATAGTAATTATTTCAAAACTCCAGCACCTATTGGGTAAAAGTTTCTTTTCAACCCAGTGGTTACTTCTACTTACTACTCTCAACTAAGAATACTCTGTGTGTGTGTGTGTGTGTGTGTGTGTGTGTGTGTGTGTGTGTGTATATCATAGAGTTAGTTTTCATAAAAGCAACCAAGAGTCAGCAAAATAGTAAGAATTACCAAACCAAGATCTCAGAGAAGTAAATAGAGTATTTGAAGCTACTTTTACCATGAAGATATATGCCCATCCTGAGGCAACAGGGATGGAAGTCAAAACCCAGGGACACCCAGAGATAAGATGTCTAATAGGAGAATTACTATAGATTATGTTGAAGTTCCAAAAGGCTAAAACCACATAGGGTGTAGAAGTCTAGATAGGCAGCTATTTTAGCACTCTCAGCTACTGTTTTCTGGTTTCATTTGCTATTGAAAAACCAGCTGACAATCTAACTGCCACTTCTTTAGAGTAGGATATCTTTGAACATTTTGCTCTTTGTTTTTGGTTTTCTGATTTAACATTAAGTGGTCTTCTGTGTTCTTTCATATGATGATCAGTCAGGTGTGACCATAGGAGAGGACACAGGAAAAGCTCAGAAAAACAAAGTATATTATACTGTCAAATCCTAGAAACAGGAGACACAACACATGCAGGACCACAAGGGAAAGCACCAGCATTGGCCAGGAGGCAGAAGGGGTGGGATCAAGGGAAGAGTCTAGGTTGTGGCCTTTATTGAGTTTCTGTGGAAAAGGCTAGGTATGGCAGGGTAAACAGCCTAGGATTGGTTATTTTGAATAATTTCAATGGGCTTTAAGGTATAGGGTGGTCTCTGGCTGCCTGGTACCTGGCACTGAGATGATTAAAGCAGAAGATTAATGTCTCCTGGGGTGTATGGGCCACATAAAGGAGGTATAGCTCTGGACTGGTTAGTTTTCATATCAAAGACATGCTCTTGGCTGGGCCCTCTGTTATCTCTAAGAATTGGTTAGCCCTGAGAAGGGCAGTCTCCTGAGCCAAGAAGGATTTTAAAAGATGTTAATGTTAGTCAAAAAACAATCAAAAAATGGTAGCAAGAAATAACAAATCTAAAATCACTGGAAAAAAACTACAAAAATACTATATTCAACAAAAATAAAGGAATGTGGGCAAAATACATTTTCAGATTAACCAAACAAAAACAAAGAAAAAAATGAACAAGTCCATGTTGTAGCCATTTGCAGAGCAAATGGACTGTCACCTAAAATTTGGTTTAGATACCAAGACACATACACTCCAACAGAATACGAAAAGTGTTAAAATTTATGTGAGATTTTCTGAGGAGAGCAGGGGAGGCTTTCAAAGCTGGTCTGAACATGTCTTGAGAGAGCAAAGAAAGAAGACTGGCTTGAGGTTTTTATAATGTTTAGGGGGTAGGGCTGGAGTAAAGGTTCCTGTGCATTGTTTGAATGTCCCACCTTTGACAAATCACCTGGGCTTTCTTATCCGCATGCTTAGAAGTGAGACAGGGGAAAGCTGTGACAGACAAATATAAAAAGAAAAATTGGAATCAGTGTCTTTATTAAAGTGCATCACCAGCAGAATTTGACCAAAGGAAATTCTAAAAGATGTGTATTTTAGGCAAAAGGGAAGTAAAAGAGAAATACAGAAGAGATAAAGGATGAGTATGTGGGTAAATGTAAGTGAGCAATAATTTTAAAGAACAACAGTAAAACTATCTGATGGTGTTAAGGAAAAATAATTTAAAAAAAAACAGACAAATAAAATCTTTAAAAAATGGGGGTGCCTGGGTAGCTCATTTGGTTAAGTGGCTGCCTTGGGCTCAAGTCATGATCTCAGGGTCCTGGGATCAAGCTGTGCATTGTGTCAGGCTCCCTGCTCAGCTCTGAGTCTGCTTCTCCCTCTCCCTCTGCCCCTCCCCCTGCTCACACACTCTCTCTCTCAAATAAATAAATAAAATCTTAAAAAGACAAAACAAAACAGACAACAATGGCATGTAAGAAGGAGGGTGTAATAGATTAACTGTTCCAAGTATCTTGTTTATCTATGAAAAAATTAAACATTACTTTGATTAAATTTTGAAAATTTTGGCATTTTTTACATAACCATTAAAGACAACAATTAATAGCATATAATATTCAAATCAGAGGAGGAAAAAATGATGACTATAAAGAAAGAAAAAATATGGGACGCCTGGGTGGCTCAGTTGGTTAAGCGACTGCCTTCGACCGGGGTCATGATCCCAGGGTCCTGGGATGGAGTCCTAGGATGGAGGCTCCTTGCTCAGCAGGGAGTCTGCTTCTCCCTCTCCCACTGCCTGCCACTCCCCCTGCTTGTGCTCTCTCTCTCTCTGACAAATAAATTTTAAAAATCTTAAAAAAAAATAAATTTAAATAAATTTAAAAAAGAAAAAATAGACAATATGGGTAGATGTAAAAACAAAATATTAGTAATTACATATGAATTGACTAAGTCCTCTATGTTTTAAAAAAAAATTGTCATATTATATTTAAAAAAACATAAGCTGTCCATAACACACATCCAAGTATAAAATCTCAGAAAAATTAATTGAGCAAGGATGGTAAAGATATCTAAATGATAGCCAAATGAAAAATGGTATTGAGAAGAGACTTTAATAGACTTTAAAGCAAAAGTTAATTAAAAAAATAGACTTTAAGCTAAAAAGCATCATGAGAAGTTTATTTCATTATGATAAAATATTCAACTTACCCAGAATATGTAAGTATGTGTTCAATTAATAATATAGTCTAACTAACAGAAATGTAAGGAAAAAGAGAAAATCCTAAATAATAGTGGGGTGTTGGGACATGTCCACTTCAACTGATAAAATAAAACAAAACAAAATTTAGTAGACCAGGTTGCCTGGTTGGCTCGTTCAGTAGAGCATGTGGCTCTTGATCTCGGGGTTGTAAGTTCATACCCCACATTGGGTGTAGAGATTACTTAAAAATGCAACCTTTAAAAAAAACTTAGTGGAGGGGTGCCTGGGTGGCTCAGTCGTTAAGCATCTGCCTTCGGCTCAGGTCATGGTCCCAGGAACAGGAAGCCTGCTTCTCCCTCCCCCACTCCCCCTGCTTGTGTTCCCTCTCTCGCTGTGTCTCTCTCTGCCAAATAAATAAATAAAATCTTAAAAAAAAAACTTAGTGGACAAAATATCAGTAAAGCTATTAAGCAAGTGAAAATCCTTATTACCAAAATTGATTTAATACAAATATAGGAAACATTGCACCCATGAACTCTAGGATCCACATTTATCAAGCACGTATTTAGAAAATATGACTATGTCCTTGGTCATAAATAACATGTGAATGATTTATAAAAGTCTGAAATCACAGAGAACATGTGAAATAAATCATAAAAACTGAAATAAAGCAACATTTCAATGTTTCCCTGAGTCAAAGAGGAAACCAAGAGGACACTTGAAGATATTTTAAACTGAGCAATGCTGCATGTTAAGACCTGTCATAATCAAAAGAAAATATATCAACGTAACTATGCATATGTTAGGGAAAATTGTGAATAGTAATGAGATAGGTAAATGTCATGTCTGATATATGGCAAACAGCAACATAAACTTTAAAACATATAAAGGAAAATAAAGATACTAATAATAACATTGCAATAAATGCAACCTTTAAAAAAAACTTAGTGGAGGGGCGCCTGGGTGGCTCAGTCGGTTAAGCATCTGCCTTTGGCTCAGGTTGTGATCTCTGGGTCCTGGGATTGAGCCCTGCAATGGGCTCCCTGCTCAGTGGGGAGTCTACTTGTCCCTCTCCCTCTATCCCCCCACCACAATCATGCTCTCTCTCTCTCTCTCAAATAAAATAAAATAAAATAAAATAAAATAAAATAAAATAAAATAATAAAATCTTTAAAAAAACAGCAATAAGCCCAAAGTTCATCTAGCATCACTACCAGAAATAATAAGTCTACTGTAACTGTGAGTGTACCAAAGAGATCTAAGCAGATTAGAACGTGGAATACAAGGAAAAAATTTAAAGTACATACAATTTGAAACGTCAGTCTTGAAAGGACATTTATGGGAAGCAAAAGGCTAAAAGAAAGGATGAGGTATCCGTTGGCAATTACATGTTGAGGCGCACATGAAATAGAGACGTTTTAACTAAGAGACAAAAGAAAATTGGAGGACACATCAGCACCAACCATAAACCAACAGACCACCACTATAGAACTGAAATTTGCTGTATGGACAGCAGAGGGTGCCATTGAGCTAGGAATCTTGTAAACGGGAAAAATCCACAAAACGAAGAGAATAAATCTGAGTCTTAGAGAGTTACTATAAAAAATTAAATGCAATACACTTCAGTTAATTGAAAATCCCCCACAATAAAGTAACTATAATCAAAATAAAACTCTAAAACAATACTGAAAATGCAATAAAATATATTCAAACAAGCATTTTGGGGTATGAAAAACCACCTCAAATTAGACATCTAAAAAAAGAAACAAAAATGGATAGAAATGTGAAGAAATGAAAATATAGTTAATTAAACTCAGAAAAGGAGAAAAAAAGGACAAAATTATCTCATGAATGAAACGTAGATTGCAAGGAGACGAAAGGAATAGACTCAAATAAAAATGTAATGGCAGGCTTTGAAGAAAGCCAAGAAAGAAAACTTAGAGAATAAAAATGGGATAAAGAAAAAAAAGGTCAGAAACGAGTGGTAGAAATGGAAATTCAGCAAAGATAGTATTCATATAATTGGAGTCTCTGGAAAAGAAAAGCAATGGGATAAACTAAAAAGATCTAATAGTTTTAAGTACATTGCTAGAAATTTATGTCTCAGAAATCAACCTGAATGTTCTGGTTTGGTTTCTCCTGAGGTCTCTCTCCTTGACTTGCAGATTGCCACCATGTAGCTGTGTCCTCACATGGCCCATTCTCTGTGTACACAGATCCCTCGAGTTTCTCTTCTCATAGGGACATCAGACTTATTGGATTAGCCTCACTCATGACCATGTTTAAACTTAATTACCTCCTCAAAGGTGTCAATTCCAAATACATTCACATTGGGAGTTAAGGCTTCAGCATATGAATTTTTAGGAGGACACAATTCATTCAGCTACAGACATTTTAGTTTCCAGGGTCTTAATTTAAATTTAGCAGAAAGAAATTTAATAATCTCAACTTTTCTCATCTCTTACAGCTGGGTAACTAGGATTTAACAGAGACTAACATTAACAACTGAAGGTAAGTTAGATTACCCTAGTGACCAGCAGCCTTAAGGTGGTGTCCCATGTGGTAATGACCTACCCTGATTCTACTTTTATTACTATTCCTTTATGGTAAAGAAATAGATGCACATAGTAAAAATTTTAAAATGTGAAGTGATAATAAGTGGACAGTGCTCATCCTTCCTCCTATCCCAGTCTCTATCACTAACCTTTAACTTTTTAGTTATTTTCACATGTCAAAAGTCTGTTTCTGTGTTTATTTACTAAAAGGAGTTCAAACTGGCTTAAGGGGGGAATGTATGGTTTCTAATAAAATGAAAAATTTTTGAGTTTGTCTGGATCCAGGTTTCAAATTAGATTATCATGTTTTTCATGGTCTTTGACCATCTCTCTCTCCTGTGGGGTGAAATGTACTGCTTGGCCATGCCTGAGTTATATGACTACTGTACTTTTATGGTACATACACAGGACAGATAGATATTTTCTGAAAAGGGAAAACAATGTGCTGTAACAGAAGGGGAAAGGGACAATAAGTAAGCAAATGCAACAGGTTCATATGCAACTAACAATTAAAAATATAAAGCATGCATTTTTATTTTTAAGGAATATTTAACTCCTTAATCTGACAGATTGTTACTTATCACACTGGTACTTCTCCCTCATATCCTACAAAGCCATCTACAGCCAATTCTCATTATTTGTGGTAGTTACATTATATAAAGTCATCACAAACAATGAATCAGCAAATACCAAATGATTACTCGCAGGGGAAACACAGAATTAGGTTCACACAAGTCCCTGGTCACAACATTTGCATGAAACAATCAATATATAATCTCGTTTTATGTCTGTTTAAAGGCCTCTTATTTAATATATATTATTGATTCATCAACACTGAATTCACGGCCAACAGTGCCGTCCGTAACTCATGCCTGACCGAAGCTTATCTAACATACATATTTTCTCCATAAGACACATCACAGCTTTTTTGCACTTAGGTACAGTAGACAGAATGGCAGCCCTAGACTTGGAGGACGTTTAAAATAGTGAAATCACCAATAAAAAGCACAAACATGCAAAACACATGGCATTAAGTAAACTGCACAAAGAACACTTGTTTTACAATATGAGGACTGAAACAATAAGGCAGAGCCTCTCTTTGTTTGACTTCAGTTGGGAATCTGCCTGTTGGGTGACTCAAATTTTTTGCTGCTCTGCACATGTCTGCAAGTGATTGGAAAGCACCATGAGTACTAATTCTGGAGTTACAAATGATTTTGGAGTTATAAAACCAAATTTAGCAAGTAAATAAATATGCAAATACAGAATCTGGGAATAATGAGAATCTATTTAATTGGACCCAAAAGGAAGGAAACCTAATGCTATTTTATTAATCCCATACTGCTTGAGGTGGAATGGTCCCAGTTTAGATTCAATTATGTTTTCTTTTAAATTTCACAAAATCATTTAGTATTTTTTTTGTGCAGCTTTTTGCTTTCTTTATGGTTTCTAATTGTCTTTATCTTGTTGAAAAAAGAGCACTGACAGTTAGATTCACCTAAATTAAATTCACCTAATTTAATCCCTGTATTTGTTCAGTGGTCTAATTTGAACCAAGAATGTTACAGGTCTTTTTTTTTAAAGATTTTATTTGTTTATTTGACAGAGAGACACAGCGAGAGAGGGAACACAAGCAGAGGGAGTGGGAGAGGGAGAAGCAGGCCTCCCGCTGAGCTGGGAGCCCGATGCGGGGCTCTATCCCAGGACCCTGGGATCATGACCTGAGCCGAAAGCAGATGCTTGATGACTGAGCCACCCAGGTGCCCCTGTTATAGGTCTTTTGCACAGATTCAGAGTCTTTCTTTTCATAGCAGGATAGCTGCTGGAAGCTTCAGTGAAATTCTGAAAGTAAGAAGCTCTGACTTTTCCCAAGCCAGGTTTTCTTCTTATATAAGAGACAGGGAAGACAGAGTGGATTTCAAAGACAATTGAAGCAATAAAAGGGCATGGAATAATACCAAAATTCTTAGCATTTTATGAAAAGGCTTTCCCCCCACTCTCACCATCATTACCCATTGCACAAATTCCACCTCATGTCCTCTCTCAAGCAGCAAGAATATAAAAACTAAATAATTACTTCCTCTTTTCCATGCCTGTTTCCAACTATCGTGTTAACCTAGATCTGTTTTGCTGACTAGGTCATATTTACTTCCTTACAAATTAACACAGTGATTTCTTACTGGCATGATTTATTTAACAAACCATATTCAGGCACATTTGATCTTTACAAAATAAAAAACCTTGTAAGTCTTATATATATTTTCTATTTAACCTAATAAAATATCTTATGTTATAATAACAGATTTTCTTCCAGGTCAAAATACCCATTAAATCCCTTTGGTACTGTCTTTCCCAAAAGAAACTAATATCATCACTCTCAGCCAACAGGACTTAACAACTAACAAATTCTAGAAATATGCCAGTCTAGTTGTAGATGGCTGCACAAAATGGACTTCTAACCTTAGATCAGGAAAGAAACAGATGATTTTAAGATAGATTCTTATCCTAAAATTGGTGGGAAGGAACAAGTTTATGTATTTATCATCTGTCTCCTTGTACTAGAATATTAATTCTATGAAAAGATTTTCTTTATTCACTGCTGAAGCTCCTATGCCTTGCCCTTTGAAGGCTTTAAGTAAGTACTTCTGGAATGAATGGATGTTAGCTACTGCTGCATTAAAAAATAACCCCAAAACATAGTGATTTAAGGTAAAATATTTTTTTTAATTTTTATTGTTTTATTATTATGTTCAATTAGCCAACATGTATAGTACATCATTAGTTTTTGATGTAGTGTTCAATGATTCATTAGTTGTGTTTAACACCCAATGCTCGTCACAACACGTGCCCTTCTTAATGCCCATGACCCAATTACCCAATCCCCCCACCCCCCCTCCCTTCAGTAAACCTCAGTTTGTTTCCCGGAGTCCAGAGTCTCCCATGGTTCATCTCCCTCTCTGGTTTCTCCCCCTTCAGTTTTCCCTCTCTTCCCCTGTGGTCCTCCCTGCTATTCCTTATGTTCCACATATGAGTGAAACCATATGATAATTGTCTTTCTGTGCTTGACTTACCTCACTTAGCATAATCCCCTCCATTTCCATCCATGTCGATGCAAACGTTGGGTATTCATCCTTTCTGATGGCTGAGTAATATTCCATTGTATATATGAACCTTCTTTATCCATTCAAATCTTCTTTATCCATTCAAGCTCAAACATTTTATTATTATCTCTTGTGGTTCTAGAAGTTGGCTGGGTTCTGTTGTAGAAGTGGTTCTCATTCAAGGTTTGTCTTTTGTTTGCTGTGAAATGGTGGCTGCAGCTAAAGTCACATTGAAGACATTTTCACTCATATGTATGGGCTGGCTGTCAGCAGAATGATGGTGCTATCAGCCAAAACACGTACAGGAGGCCCATCTATGTGGCTTGGACTTCCCCATAGCATGGTGGCTAGGTTCCAAGAGCTAACTTCTTAAGGAAACAAAGAGGAAGTGTGTGTATCTTTACGAACTAGTTTTGAAGTTTATTTATTTTTTTAGTAAACTCTACACCCTACGTGTGGCTCAAATTTAGCACCCTAAGATCAAGAGTTACATGATCTTCTGACTGAGCCACCAGGCACCCCTGTGAACTAGTTTTGGAAGTCATGTGTGTTGCTTCTATCATGAAGTTAAACCCAAGTTGAAGGGGAGAGGTCATAGCTCCCATTACTTGATGGAAGGTATGCCAATGCCATATTTTATGAGAATGTGGGATAAAATATATTGTGACAGCCATCTTTGGAAAACTCAGCCTTCCACAAAGGCTGACCAACAACAAACTATACTTGTTTATAAGCACCTTTGAGACATGCCCAGGTAGTATAAAAATAAGTTAGAAAAAATAAATTAGAGAAACTTTGAAGTCAGATGAAGATCCTCTGGTAGCATATAAGTTATGGATGTTCTTTAAATCCTGTCGTGGTTGTGCAGAGATACTGACTCTTTTAGTGACTGGAGAGATCATTCAGGGGGATGGGAGCAATAGGGACATGGAGCAAGTGGAGGTCTCCTCCTCTTCTACTTCAATCAAAGTATCTCCACTTTTAATTTGCTTTATATAAACATAGAACTTTGGTTCTGTGTAGTGGTTCAGTTGAAGGGAAACGCCTTGCTGCTTAAAAGGTTGGTAACCTGTGGAAATGTATAAAATTATAAACATGAAAATATGCTTGATTTCTGTTGATTCAGTTGATGTCAATATTTCTTGTTTGTTTGTTTTTTGTCATTTTCAGAGATTTGATGAGAAATATTGAGAGATAATTCCAAGGAAATGAATTGCAATTACATGGCATTCATGCAACCATTTACCCTCCCAGATATCAGATGTTGCTTATTGCCTCCAATTTCTCCTTCCCACATATCCTGGCTGTCACTGTCAATTGGATTCAGTGCATTAAAAATAATTGTTGGGGTACCTGAGTGGCTCAGTCAGTTAAGTGTCTCACTCTTGATTTTGGCTCAGGTCATGATCTCAAGGTTGTGGGATTGAGCCCTGCATCAGGCTCCTCACTTAGTGCGGAGTCTGCTGGAAATTATCTCTCTCCTTCTGCCACATCCCCCCTCCTCTCAAGTAAATAAATAAATCTTAAAAAAATAACTGTTTACATGGTTGTCTTTGCTTATTAAAATCTCCATCTTTCAGAAAGACCACCATTCGCCCTAATCATCATGTGCCACAGTACTTTGGTCTCTCATTCATAAGGAGAAGAAGGCAAGGTGAATTACATTTATTTTTCTTTTTGGACACTCTTTTAGCAAAAGTTTATGGTGTTTTCCTTATAATTTACCACTAAGTATGAATAAAACAAGACTTATGGGATAAAAGAACAAACAATGCTAAGCGTAACTCCTGTATTAGGACAAACAAAATTTATGCTATGGTAATATAACATATAAATATTAGTGAGTTAGCACATAAATTATTTTGGCTCATGCAATGTTAGTGTAGCTTGGACTAATCTCCAAGTCTGCTATCTTCCACGTGGTAACTCACCTGCACAGGCTTCTTTTATTTTGTGGCCCTACTATCTCAGTATACAGCCTCAATAGGGAGGAAAGACACTAAAATTTGAGTAAGCTTTTCACTGCCTCAGCCCAGACGTGATTCTTCAGATCACTGTCCACTGGTTGAAACAAGTTCTGTGTCCCTGCCTAAGCACAAAGTGGCTGGGAATTGTGAACTTCCCTGTGCCCAGGAAGGAAAGGAGAGCCAAACACTAGATGTGTCTTCCATGGTATCAAATGCTGTCAGTGTTTTTGCAATCATTTGGAAAGTACTGAGGATGTTCTTTGACTCAGTAATTCTATTCTTGGAGAGTTGGAAAATTATTCTGAAAAAGCAGTCTCTCCAAATAACAAAGGTATCTCCTTTGATCTCCCATAACAACATGGACATGTATCTGCCATAGTTCACACTACATTATTTTATCATTATGCATGACTGTGCCTGATCTTCATGCTGTTGGGATCTTTAAGGTATGGCCAAGATCTTATTTATTTTTGAATCCCAACCCATAGAGATGCATAAAGTTCACCAACAATGGAAGTTGTAGTGTAAATGTCTAGAGTGGAAGCCATCGATAAATACCAAAAGCCCGGTCTGCACTTGCCATGCCTTAGATATGTAAACTGGTAGAGAAGTTTCTGAAACATCATGTAAGAAGATATTTTATACTGGGGTTTATTCTTCAACTGGGTTTGAAAGATTAATAAGAGATATGGACTGAAAGGAAAGATGATATTAGATGTCATCTTCACCTAGATCTTCTAATTCACAGGCACTGGCTGGATCAGTGAACCAACACTGACAGATACGTATCTGTAGATTCAGGTCCACCAGCAATGAGGTCTAGAATTACTTTTATTCTTTGTCTGATTTATAGTGTATTCTGGGAGGAAATAAGGTTGGGGTGCAAACAGATATTAATAAATGGTATCTTTTAATCTTCCTACCATTTTCACCTCAAGTTCTGATTTGCATGTCAATTTACCTACTCCATCTTGAACAACCTTGGGCCCATCAATCTATGCCATCATTCCTGGCTCCCCAAGGTTGTGGTATTGTCTCCCAATAGCTTGGAACTTATACTAACCCAGTCAGACCATTGTGAACCATAATGATGCCTCTGGTTTGACTCTGGGTTATATTATTTGTAGATACCTGCTCTCTTGCTTTGCTCTGGACAATACTGCGTGTTTTATTTCCTATAAGCATTGATCCAGAATCCTCCTATGAGCCTGAGAGGACTAAATAGGCTTTATGTTGTAAAAGGTCAAATGGGAAATTTGGCATGAAGATCAGAACCTGATTCAAATTTATCCTACACCCACATTAGTCTCTATGCCCCAGCCCCTTTTGGTCTAAATGCCCCCTCTTCTGTACAAGTCTAGAACTGAGGTCCTAGCATTAGTCTAAGGGAACATACCTGAAATATAGGTAGTATGATCCCAAGTTGAAACAGAATATGAGAACGAACAAAGATGAGAATGCACATGGCGTATATAGAAATGATAATAGACTACAGAGAGTGAAACAAATGGTTTCTACTAGAGATGGTACAAGTTAAGGCTTAAAAGGAAGGTGGGAGATATGTCATGGAACTCTTTGAATGCTAACTTAATAGAATATGAATTTACCTTGTAGAGAAAAAGTCACTTGGGTGCAATTCATAGAACCTGAGGTTGTTATTAAACCCAAGCTGGGCCTTTTAATTTTTGTTCTATTACTCATTCACTGTATGGTTAGACAAATGGCTGTAATTATATGAAACTCATTCTTACCTCCTGCAAATTGAGCATACCCTTTTTGCTGATTTGTGAGGATTAGAATCAATGAATAACTAAAACAATGAGCACAGTGCTGGCAGAAAGCAAGTATTTATAATGGGCCAAATTATCATTGAAATTTGGGGAGGATATGTGGATAAGAGTGGTATTTTAGGAAAAATAACTTGGCTGTTTACGGGATGGGATTGTAGTTGCAGCATATTATAAAGGCAAAGGGAATCAATCAATATATCTATATAATAATAAAGAACCAAGTTCTGGACTAAGACAAGATTTACTGGTAGAAGAAAGAACAAAACCATGTTCTGTATGTGTGTCCCCCAAATGTCAAGTAAGTGGGAGAATGTTGGGGCTGAGGAAGCAGATTTGTGGTGAAGATGAGATTTGACTTTATAAGTGTTGAGTTTTACATTAAAGTGGTAAATCCAAGAGGATATGTATGCCTGAGATATATGCTGGACCCAAAATGGATTTGGAGACTTTCTGCATATAAGTTGTATTGGGAACAAGGATGGTGGTTAAGATCCGTTCAAAGCACAAAACATGCATCTAAAGTTCAGGAACAGTGAACACAAACATATGCATATATTGAAAATGGAATGGTACTCCTGTGTCTAAAGTTGTGTCATTGTGTCCAAAGGATTTATGGACTCTTCCTGGACGAGTACTTGTGTTTCTCTCATGTCACCACCAGGTGGAGCACACACTTCACTATATCTAATGCCTGTGGCCATGAGCTAAATTCAAGAAATTCAGGGCCATTTATTGTCTACTTCAATGAAGATATTTTGCATAATAATTAACAAAGATGGGATTTGTAAAAAGTTCTAAAATCAGGACTATATGTCTCCCGTATTTCCCTAGAACATGGGCCTGTTATGACAGAGGACCGTTACCAGCTATTTTGAAGTAATTAAGTGGAAGGAATTAGTAAATTATTTCTGTTCTCTGAAGTTACTTTTATTTAGATGTGCTTGTTGTCCACAAACTTTTACCTTTTACGAACCACAAATCCATATATTAACTATTATTTTAATTCTGAACAGCATGAATCTCAGGAAAAATAGCATTAGATAGTATTACAGCAAAATTAAATCATCCTCTATGAACATTATTTTTTTAAGTTTTTATTTAAATTCCAGTTAGTACAATGTAATATTAGTTTCAGGTATACAATTTACTGATTCAACATTCCATACAATACCCGGTTCTCATCACAAATGCACTCCATAATCCCCATCACCAATTTAACCAATCCTCCACCCACCTCCCCTCTGGTAACCATCAAGTTTGTTCTCTATAGTTAAGAGTCTGTTTTTTTGGTTTGCCTCTCTGTGTGTGTGTGTGTGTTTTGTTTTCCCCTTTGCTTATTTGTTTCGTTTCTTAAATTCCACATATAAGTAAAATCAAATGGTATTTGTCTTTCCCTGACTGACTTACTTCACTTAGCATAATACTGTCTAGCTCCATCCACATTGTTGCGAATGGCAAGATGTCATTATTTTCATGGCTGGGTAATAGTCCATTGTGTGTGTTTGTGTGTGTGTGTGTGTGTGTGTGTGTGTGTGTGTGTACACCACAGCTTCTTTATTTATTCATCAGCTAGTGGGCATTATTGTAGATGATGCTGCTACAAACATTAAGTGCATGTATCCCTTTAAAATAGTATTTTGTATCCTTTGAGTAAATACCTTGTAGTGCAACTGCTGGATCATAGGGTAGTTTTACTTTTCACTTTTTGAGGAACTTCCATACTGTTTTCCACAGTGGCTGCACCAAATTACATTCCCACAAACTGTGCAGGAGTGTTCCCCTTTCCCAACATCCTCACCAACACCTGTTTTTTCTTCTGTTGTTGATTTTAGCCATTCTGACACGTGTGAGGTGATATCTCCTTGTAATTTTGATTTGTATTTCCCTGATAATGAGAATGTTGAGCATCTTTTCATGTATCTGTTGGCCATCTGTATGTCTTCTTTGGAAAAATGTCTATTCATGTCTTCTGCCCATTTTTTAACTGGATTATTTGTTTCTTGGTGGTTGAGTTGTGTAAGTTCTTTATATATTTTGGATACTAGCCCTTTATCAGATATGTTATTTGCAAATATCTTCTCCCATTCCATAGGTTGCCTTTTAGTTTTGTTGATTGTTTCCTTTGCTGTATTTTATGGGTTTTATTTTGGGTATTTTAAGGGTTTTATTTTGATGAAGTTCCAATAGGTAATTTTTGCTTTTGTTTCCCTTGCCTCAGGAGATGTATCTAGTAAGAAGTTGCTATGGCTAATGTCAAAGAAGTTATTGCTTGTGTTCTTCTCTAGGATTTTAATGGCTTCCTGTCTCACATTTAAGTCTTTATCCATTTTGAATTTATTTTTGTGTATGCTCTAAGAAAACAGCCCAGTTTTATTCTTTTTCAGGTAGCTGTCCCAACACCATTTGTTGAAGAAACGAAAACCATAAGATACCTAGGAATAAACCTAACCAAATAGGGGAAAGACCTATGCTCTGAAAAGTATAAAACACTGATGAAAGAAATTAAAGATGACACAAAGAAATGGAAAGACATTCCATACTCATGGATCAGAAAAGCAAGTCTGCTTCTCCCTCTCCCTCTATATGCTGCTCCCCCTTCTTCTGCTCTCTCTCTCTCTCTCTCTCTCTGTCAAATAAATAAATAAAATCTTATTTAAAAATTGAATGTATATTTAAAATTTTTTAAAGCAAAAAACCAATAATAACAAAAAAAAATGTCTATACTATCCAAAGCAATCTACACATTCAGTGCAATCTCTATCCAAATACCACCAGCACTTTTCACAGAGCTAGAACACACAATTCTGAAACCTGCATGGAACCACAAAAGACCCTGAATAGCCGAAGATTTCTTGAAAAAGAAAAGCAATGCTAGAGGCATCACAATTCTGGACTTCAGGTTATATTATGAAGCTGTAGTGATCAAGACAGTATGGTACTGGCAAAAAAATGGGCACATAGATCAATAGATCTGAATGGAAAACACAGAAGTGAACCCACAACTATATTGTTAATTAATCTTCACCAAAGCAGGAGAGAATATCTAATGGGAAAAAGACAGAACCACTTTGTCTTTTATTACTGTCTTTATTTTAAAATCAATGTTGTCATATATGTTATGAGTATAGTGACACCAGCTTTCTTTTCATTTCCATTTGCATGGAATACCTTTTTCCATTCCTTCCCTTTCTGTGTGTGTCCTTACCTCTGAAGTGAGTCTCTTGCAGGCAGTATATAATTTTATTTTTTACCCATTCAGTTATTCTGTCTCTCTTTTTTCCAGTTACTCTGTTTTTTGTTGAAGAATTTAGTCTAGTTACATTTAAGGTCATTATTGATAGGTATATACTTGCCATCTTTAACATTGTTTTTTTTTTTTAGCTTTTTTTTTTTAATAGATTCTCTGTTTTTTTTTTTTTTTTCTTTTTCTTTCTCTTCTTCTGGTTTGGGGACTTTCTTTAGTGTTATGTTTATATTTTTGTCCTAATTTTCTTTTGTGTATTTACTATAAGTTTTTGCTTTGTGGTTACCATGAGGTTCACATATATCATCCTATGTATATGTCTATTGTATGTTGATATCAACCTAAATTTGGATACATTCCAAAACTACATTTTTACTCCTCTCCCCATGTTTTGCTTTTGATGTCACTTTTTACAACTTTTTATTTATGCATCTCTTAACTAATTTTTGTAGTTTTAAGTAATATGGTTTATTTTTCCTTTTCATCTTCATAGTAGCTTTATAAGTGATAATCACTTATAAGTAATGAAATCACTACCTTTACCATATATTTACCTTTTCCAATGAGATTTTTACTTTCATATGTTTTGTTGTTATTAATTAGTACCATTTTTTTCAGCTTAAAGAAGTCCTTTTCATATTTCTTGTAAGACCAATTCATTTTTTGCTTGTCTGGAAAATTCTATCCCTTTTTTCAGATCTGAATAACTTTGTCAAGAAGAGTATTTTTGGTTAGAAGTTTTTTCCTTTCAGTACTTTGAATATTTCATGCCACTCTCTTCTTGCTTGCAAAGTTTTTGCTGAGAAATATGTTCATAGCCTTATGGGGTTTCCCTTATATTTGTTATTCTCTTGCTGCTTTTAAGTCTCTCTCTTTAATTGTAACTTGAAATTTTAAGTATAATCTGTCTTGATGTAGATCTCTTTGGGTTAAACTTGTTTAGAACTCTCTGGGCTTGCAGTACCTGGATGTTTGTTTCCTTCCCTAGGCTAGGGAAGTTTTCAGCCATTATTTCTTCAAATGACTTTTCTGTCCCTTTATCTCTCTCTCTCTTCTCTTTCTGGGACCCCTATAATGCAAATGTTATTATATTTGATTTTTCACAGGTCCCTTGAGTTATCTTCATTTTTATTTTTTTGTTTGTTAAGTTTTTATTTGAATCCTAGTTAATGTACAGTGCACTATCAGTTTCAGATGTTGTATAATGCATAATATAGTGATTCAACACCTCCATACATCACCTGGTGCTTATTATGACACTCCTTAGTACCCATCACCTATTTAACCCATCTCCTACCCCTTCCCCTCTGGTAACCATCAGTTTGTTCTCTATAATTAAGAGTCTGTTTCTTGGTTCGTCCCTCTCTCCCTCTTTTTTTTCCTCTTACTTATTTGTTTTGTTTCTTAAATCCCACATGTGAAAATAAAAAGCTTCTGCACAGCAAAGAAAATAGTAAAACTAAAAGGCAATCTACAGAATAGGAGAAGATATTTGCAAATGGCATATCAGATAAAAGGTTAGTATCCAAAATAGATAAAGAACTTATACAACTCAACACCCCGCAAAATTAATCCAATTTAAAAATGGGCAGAAGAGGGCGCCTGGGTGGCTCAGTCGGTTGAGCGACTGCCTTCGGCTCAGGTCATGATCCCGGGGTCCTGGGATTGAGTCCCGCATCGGGCTCCCTGCTCTGCGGGGAGCCTGCTTCTCCCTCTCCCACTCCCCCTGCTTGTGTTCCCTCTCTCGCTGTGTCCCTCTCTGTCAAATAAATAAATAAAATCTTTAAAAAAAATAAAAATAAAAAAAAAATAAAAATAAAAATAAAAATGGGCAGAAGATTTGAACAGACGTTTCTCTATAGAATGCATCCAGATGGTCAATAAATACATGAAAAGATATTTATTATCACTTACCATCAGTGAAATGTGAATCAAAACTACAAAGAGTTATCACCTCACACTTGTCAGAATGGCTAAACAACAACACAAGAAACAACAGGTGTGGGCAAGAATGTGGAGAAAAAGGAACCCTCATGCGCTACTGATGAAGAGGCAAACTGGGGCAGTCACTCTGGAAAACAGTATGGAGTTTCCTCACGAAGTTAAAAATAAAGCTACCCTAAGATCTAGGAATTGCACTACTAGGTATTTATCCGAAGAACACAAAAAGACTAATTCTAAGGGATATATGCACCCCTATGTTTATAGCAGCATTATTTACAATAGCCAAGATATGAAAGCAGCCCAAATATGCATTGATTGATGAATGGCTAAAAAAGATGTGGTATATATGTATACAATAAAATATTACTCAGCCATAAAAAACAATGAAATCTTGCCATTTGAAATGACGTGGATGGAGCTAGAGTACTATGCTAAGCAAAATAAGTCAGTCAGAGATAGTTATACATAACTTAAAATAAGTTAGAATACTGGTATTTGTTTTACTTTTCAAAATTTCTGCATGTCTTGCTTTATAATGTACATCTGGATTCTCATATCTCCTTTTACACTCGCTGGGTTGCACTATGTTGTTTTAATTGAAGTACATGAAGAAAACCTGACCTTGTATAGACATATATTTGAAAAAAGTAAACACTTTATTAATCTTTTCATATTTTCTTCATATACCTCAACCAAAACAACATAATGCAACACACCGAATGTAGAAATAGATACGTGAATATTTTTTAAATTTTTTATTGTTATGTTAATCACCATACATTACATCATTAGTTTTTGATGTAGTGTTCTATGATTCATTGTTTGTGTATAACACTCAGTGCTCCATGCAGAACGTGCCCTCTTTAATACCCATCACCAGGCTTACCCATCCTCCCACCTCCCTCCCCTCTAGAACCCTCAGTTTGTTTTTCAGAGTCCATCGTCTCTCATGGTTTGTCTCCCCCTCCTATTTCCCCCTCTTCATTCTTCCCTTCCTGCTATCTTCTTCTTTTTTTTTTTCTTAACATATATCGCATTATTTGTTTCAGAGGTACAGATCTGTGATTCAACAGTCTTGCACAATTCACAGCGCTCACCACAGCACATACCCTCCCCAATGTCTATCACCCAGCCACCCCATCCCTGCCACCCAACCCCCCACTCCAGCAACCCTCAGTTTGTTTCCTGAGATTAAGAATTCGTCATATCAGTGAGGTCATATGATACATGTCTTTCTCTGTTTGACTTATTTCTCTCATAATACCCTCCAGTTCCATCCACGTCATTGCAAATGGCAAGATCTCATTCCTTTTGATGGCTGCATAATATTCCATTGTGTGTGTGTGTGTGTGTGTGTGTGTGTGTGTGTGTGTATATATATCACATCTTCTTTATCCTGAATATTCTTTTTTGATACACCACTGTCTTAGTTCTTTTGAGATGCTATAACAAAACACCATAGACTAGGTAATAAACAACAGAAATTAGTTTCTCACAGTTATGAAGGCTGGGAAGTACAAGATCAAGACCCTGGCAAATTTGGAGTCTGATGAGAGGCCACTTCCTGGTTTATAAACAGGTATTTTTCCTGTGTCCTCTAACGGAAGAAAGGGCAAGAGGTCTTTCTGGAGGCTTTTCTATATAAAGACACTAGTTCTATTCATGAGGGCTCTTTCCACATGACCTGGTCACCTTCCAAAGGCCCCACTTTCAAATGTCACACATCAAAGTTTAGGTTTGAACACATAAATTTTTGGGGGAGGGGCACCAACATTCTGCCTATGGCAACCAGGAACACATTCAACAAGTGGTAGTTATTTAAAATAAGCTGCTATATAGAATCTGAAACCATATCAGTGAGTTTTTTACATTGGAATACATTGTTCTATTTTGTGTGAGAGATGAACGCATAGTTTCATAATAGCACTTCCAATAGAACTCTCTGAAATAATGAAAATGTTCTAATCTGTTCTATTCACTATGGTATCACCAGCCACATGTAGCTATTGAACACTTGGAATATGGGTAGTGAGACTGAAGAGCTAAATATTTATCTTATTTTACCTCAATTAAAATTAAAATTTAAATAGCCACATATGACTGGTGGCTCCCATATTGGACAGCATAGTTTTGTAATATCATGAATTAATCATTGGAAAATAATTGTTCCCTGAGTTATGCAGTTGTCCCAAATGTTGATACACTTTATTATGAAATATCAAGAAAATACTTTTGTTAATCACCACCAATCTTATCAGAAAAATCTTTAGGTATTAAGGAACTGTCCAAAATTACTATTATTTTGCTTCAAAGCTCACATTTTGAAATTGGAAACTCATATTTTTAGTTGCTTTGTTTGAAGTTACTTGCACTGTTTGTCATTTTGGGAAAATTATCTGACAATATCCAAACAGATCTAACTGAAATTTATCTGCCACACAGTTTAAAATAATGTTCTATTAAAAAAAGAAGCTAGTTTAGTTTAAAATTCAAATGATTACACAAGTGTGTTTCCACTAGACAACCATTCCTTTAAGTGCAGCAGAAGTGTGATTCAGTTGGTTTTCCAGTCTCTTCACACAAAGTATTGAAAGGATGTACATGGAAGTGTTAAAATTTAATAAAATTAAAATTTTTACTGTTTCATCAATGGCATTCTAAAGTGAGTTTGGATTTTTTTCTTGCAAATGCATTATGGTGAAAAATACAGTGTACTGCTACATTCTGATGACACAATGTTAATTTATGCTAAGGCATCAGCAGCTTTACCATTTGTTTTCCCTATTATTACTAATGTCAAACAGTTAAAAATAATATCTTAGTAACATCAGGAAATTATTTTGATCTCAGCACACCATAAAAGGATGTCAAGGACCCCCCAAGAATCCATAGACAACTTTCTGATAAATGTTAATCTAGAGTATGCTATCATATACCTCATGAGGTAAAGGACAAATGTGGAACCCATTAATGGTGCAATAATAATCGTATCATTAAGAAAGAGGTACAGCACTTGGGAGTCGCCTTTAGATTTTGGAGTTGTTCCCTTGGGAATACTGCTGCAACTCTCATGCTGGGTACCTTGGAAGGCTGAGTTTTAAGTGGGACTCATAATAATAGAGAGTTTGCAGCAGATCCAGGCCGTGGTGCAAGTTACCTGATGCATAAGCCATCACCTGACAAGTCAAATGGTGCTAAAGGTACTTGTGAAAGATAAGATCTCTGTGTGGGTCCCCTGGCACATTCCATTAGGAGAGTCAGAGTATAATCCTTTAGGGGTTTGGAACAAGGATATGTCTTTACATAATTTCATAAATGAGTTCTAGACTATAGGAGAGAATGAACACTGACCTGTGGGTATGCAGTCAGAATTGACTCTAATGACTAGGTATTATCAGTTTTTTCAAGTCATTAGGTGATGTAGATGTATAGCAGACCAGTAAGCGTTCAATTATACCTAAAGCTGTATCTGTTGCTGGTCATTTTGGGGTCTTCATAGCAGTAGATAAGCAAAGATGGGAGTAATTGCTCTCATTATCATAACCAGCTGGAGTTTCTACTTAATGAGACAAGAAGTTCAGAGCTCAGAGAATTCCCTCTGGATCCTTTGAGCTTACATGCCTGGTTATAAATAAATGAGGAATTAATATACCCATTAACCCTAGGATAGAGTAAAAGTGCTCAGACCTTTTAGCAATGCAAGTCTGGGTCACTTCAACAGACAAGCCACACAGTCAGCTGAAGGAACGGTCAGGGTGAAGGGAATATAGACCAGAAGGGCCTACCTATAGTTCTCTTGACACCTTGAAGTGCAGGAGTGTCAAAATGGATTTCCTACAGTAATTAATAAATCTGACCAGGACCTGGACTGTATCAGACACTCTACTCCATCTGTCCTTGTTCCCCTTGAGTTTGTTTAGAGCTGCAATGGACAATTATGGCACGCTACAAGTTCCTACCTCAAGTATTAGATTTTCTCATTTTCAACTTGAGGACTTTCTTTAGCACTGTTGAAGATTGATCAGCCTAGTGACTGGGCAGTTAAATATGCTTCACTTTTAATGTCCCCAGCATACTGCTAAGAGGATATAAATTGATGGATAATATCTCAAATCCTCCGTGGGATGTTATGAAGCTCATTCTACAGTTTCTTCAAATGGGTCTTTAGTGGAAATAAGCTTAGTTGCTCACACAGTAACCTGCTCATTAACATTTTTTTCATTGCCTTCACCCCTTGTCTCCTTCTGTTGCTCTGACTTGTGCATCCTCCGGTCATCTCCCAAGTAAAGCGCCCACAAGTAGGTCCTTGACACAATGTTTGCTTTTGTGAGAACTCAAAAATAAGACAAATGGTTCAGATAAATAAATTATTTTTTATAAATATATGTAATTTTCAGTTTTTTTTCTTTTCTGCTTCCAGAATGTTAAGCCACAACTGGAACTTTCTTTACCCCACTGTACTTCATTTAAAGACATAAAGTCCATTTGTGGTTATTACTTTTTGCTGCTGCAAAACTTTAACCTCAGTGGGAATATGGTCTAAGAAATAAGAAATTACTGGTATGAGCTTAAAAATACTTTACATCACAGATTGCTAGTGTGTTGTTGGAGGATAGGCAGATTATCTCTCTCTCCTAATCTGTGATTCAAAATGTAGTAAAAAAAATTGCTTGCAGATATTTGTTTTCTTGTGTGATTATTACTCCTAGGGGAAGATTTTATTCCTAATTAACATCTGCAATTGTGAAAGAACAAGTGACTCAGGCTACCGCAAGACAAGAGGGAGTGGGATTATATGACCCATGGACGGTAGACAAGAATGCTCCAAGCTTCATGAAAGAACAAGCTATCTCCATCTAAAGGCACCCTAAATTACCGTATCTCATTCACTCTTATTTTATGCTTATCATCTTGAGAAATTGAATTCCTCTGTTGTCTTATGGTTTCTTCTTTTCTATCACTTCAACTTCCTTATGATTTTGGCTTCTGTGGTATTACCCAGCCTCAAGTCTATATGACTTTCAGATTGAGATACCCAGAGCTGATGAGTCACTGAGTCCCAACCCTCAATTTCAGATGAGTTTTTTGATTAACCACAACTGGGTCAGGTGTCCACCCCAGTCCATTCAGTTGTGGCAGGAGGACGGTCACACAGTACCTGGGTTTTCTCCTTTAGATTAGAAAAAGGTTTACATTCAGAATTCTATTCTTATGGTGGAAAATATTTTTTCTAGGAGAGATCAAGGGTACACTGGACTGGGAAACTATACTAAATTATGCCCCTCTGTGCTCATTTCCCTATTCTTGCCACATTTCTCAGTGTCCTGGGAGTGAATGAGACCTTAATAGACTTCAGTTTGACTTAATGACAGTTTTCAGTCTCTCTAGGGGTTGCAATAATTAATATGTTCCTTTATATCAGGCATATACTAAGTCTATCCATGAAAAATGGTGTTCACTCATTACAGATCTATAAGGCACTGAGGGATGGAAAAGATGTTCATAAGTTAACCTGTATTCCTGGACTTTTAGATTTTTTTTTATTATGTTATGTTAGTCACCATACAATACATCATTAGTGTTTTTTTTTTTTTTTTAAGATTTTATTTATTTATTTGACGGAGAGAGAGAGAGACAGCGAGAGAGGGAACACAAGCAGAGGGAGTAGGAGAGAGAGAAGCAGGCTTCCCACGGAGCAGGGAGCCCAATGCAGGGCTCAATCCCAGGACCCTGGGACCAAGACCTGAGCTGAAGGCAGATGTTTAACGATTGAACCACCCAGGCACCCCCATCATTAGTTTTTGATGTGGTGATCCACGATCCATTGTTTTTGTATAACACCTTGTGCTCCATGCAGGACTTTTAGGTTTAATTATTTTTGGTTTTGGTCATTTTTCTCCTGTCCCACTCCACAATACCAACAAGAAGGTGTCTATACCAAGTGGATAGGCGGCTAGATTCTATAAAACCAGGCTTTCTGGTAAATTAATGAATTGATTCTCAAACATTCTATTTGAATTAACATAAAGTAAGTGACTGCTCCATATGGTAGAATTTCAGAATGCTCTAAGGACACAGATATGAACAAAAACCAAACACAGAGGAATACTGATAACTGGCAGATAATTATTTAATAATTTGACTCAAAAAGTACAGGGTCAGCTACATTTCCTTTGTCATACTTGTTTAATCATTTATTGACTGTGTAGTTTGTAGGATTGGCATTTTGTGAGAAAAGATTTAAATGAAGGATATAAAATAGTCTTTAAACCTGAAATATTTATAATGCCTTAGGTTATGTCAGAGAAACATTTAATAATGAAGGTAATATTCAGAATTCCATAATAAAATAGAAATGGTTTATGTACTAACATGTTAACAAAGTAATACAAGGAGGTAGCCATCATATTCACAAACAGGTAGCATTTTTTCCCCAAGGGCTAGTTTGAAACCACCTAAATAGCTGACAGATTGTGGTGCCTATAAACAGCTCCTTTTTGACCATAAAATAGATATTAAGTTTGTGGATAACAGTTCCAATATGGATGGACAGCATCCTGTATGAAAGGCCACCACAAAATGACTGACTGATAGAAAAACTGTGATTGAAGAAAGTAAGAAAGTCAGCCAAAAGATGAGTCACACACTATTTTCTTTGCAGTGATGGAAGAACTGAGCTATGGTAAGTACCCTTATGTTTGGATTTTTACAAACTCAGGGACAGTGACCAATGATCTGGCCCAACAGTCATTATAGGTGCTGGAAAACTGGACTATTAAAGAGATATCCATATGGGTCATCTTACGGAAAAATAATATTCAATGACATGTGTTAAAGGTGGTACCGCATACTTTATTTTGAATCTTTGCAAAAGGTGTAGGGGCCACTACAATGGGATTTTACAGTGGGGGACAGAGATTGGGCTCAACTTTAAATGCAGCATGGTAACAGGGAATTTGGAGTCAAGGAGCAGGGTGGGGATCAGTGAATGGAAAATCATTAAGAGGAAGCATCAAGGGTGAGGGAAATTCTGGTTAAACCAACCTAACAGGATTCCTTGTTGAAGACAGGCCACAGTTATCAGACATCACCTGAGGGGATGGTAGAGAACAGAAACCCCATCAGAAATAGAGAGTAAAGGATTTTGGCTAAAGTGATTTAGCAGGGTTCTTGCTAAAACTGGATTTTAGAGGAAAGTGGGTAAATAGGTCTAGGAAAAGTTTCAGAATCCTGACTAGAGGTTTTTTTTTTTTCTTTTCAAGTGTTTATTTAAATTCTAGTTAGTTAACATATTGTGATGAGCACTGGGTGTTATATGCAACTAATGAATCGTTGAACACTACATAAAAAACTAATGACGTACTATATATGTTGGCTAACTGAACATAAATAAATACATAAATACATAAATAAAGTTTATATATATATATATATATATATATATATATATATATACACATATATACACACACACATATATATATATGGCAAAATTGATTCCAAGTGCAGAATTTAGTGATTCAGTTTGAATCTTTTTTACTCCTCCTCCTGTTCAAGGGAAGAAAAAACATTCTTCTTTCCTTTCAATGATGTAAGCCCATTTCTTATTTGGTCACGTTTTGTTTATTAAGGACAAGCTGGATCATCTTTTGAGACTAGTAGTAGAGGGTATGTGTGGCTATAGAGATAGCCATCAGGTATTTAATGGGTGGTATTTCTATGAAAGTAAAAGAACAAAGATAAATAGAGGGAAACTGGGTGAACTTTCTGAGTGGCCCACACAGCAGCAGGCATGAAGGTTGCTCATAAATGATCTGTTGTGGTGATTTCTCCAAAGTTTTTATCAAGTCACTCTGCTTTACCTTGCAAGGATTCAGTAAAAGGGTTGTTTTAGTTCTCAATGATTCCAGATCAGAAAGGACAAAATGGGAAACATTGGTTTGGACAATTGTAGCCAGGTACTGGAAGAAAGAAGAATTCAGGATCTAGTCCAGTTACAGGTAGGTAACAAAACAAGACAATAAATAAAACTAGATTTTTTATTATGTTCAATTAGCCAGCATATAGTTGTTGATGTAGTATTCAGTGATTCATTAGTTACGTATAATACCCAATGCTCATCACCACACGTGCCCTCCTTTATACCCATCACCCAGTTACCCTATCCCCTACTCCCCTCCTTTCTGTAACCATTGAAAAGATTTTTTCCTCTACAGTCACTCCCATGTATATCAAAGATAATCAAAGTAAAGCTAATTTGTCTACAAACAAAGAAGAAACTCTAATTTGTTTGCAGAATTCCCCATTAAAGTTGACTTGATTACTTACATAGTGCAGCAAAACTACTAATGGATCACACAGATCTCTAGTTTGCTTTGATGGAACATTTTATGAAGAATCTCAGCTTCAACTTTTCAAAGTTCCTTGAAATTAGGAAGCCAAGCCAAGAATTTGGCATCAGATTTTGCCTACAATACCTATAGATTTGGGTGAATTCCTCTCTTCCTGAGGTCTGCAAAATATAATTGACCTTCCTCACTCAACTCATAAGGCTGCCAGGAACCCTTAAACAAGATACCGGGTAGTTTTTCCAAGGGGAGCCTTATAAGCATTGGCTCCATAAAGTCAACCTTAGTTCCTTAAAGCTGTCTAGCTGATTCCATGTACTATTCTCAAATATGACATTCAAATCAAATTCTTGGTAATATAATCAATATTTCCAATTGGGCCCTGCTATAAAGAGAGCAGATCCTATTGAACATATTCTAATAACCATATTGCCATGAAAATAAGAATGTTCACTGAGAGTTTCTGAATTCTGGAGGGATCGAGTAATGAAAAACAAAAAAAGAATACTTGTCTTTTCTTTGTTCACCAAGGGATACTTTACCAAATTGGTATGTCATAGACAACTTTATAAAAGAAAAAAGATTCTCTTAAGTCTGAGAATGAAACATTAAAACACCAACAAAGTTTCAAAGAATTGTAAAAAATTTATAATCATCCTCATCAGTTTACTCATTTCCATTCAATTAATTTTTGTTCTGCTTGATCTTGAGTTAACAGTTTTATAAATCCATCAGCTTCTTCATTAGTTCTATAAATTCTTAATCTAGAGTCATGTTCATGAAGTTATTTAAATGATGCCATCATGTGTCTGTTAGCCATTTGTATGTCATCTTCAGAGAAGTGTCTGTTCATGTCTTCTGCCCATTTTTTGACTTGATTATTTGTTTTTTGGGTGTTGAGTGTGAGAAGTTATTTATAGATCTTGGATACCAGCCCTTTTTCTGTAGTGTCATTTGCAAATATCTTCTCCCATTCCGTGGGTGCCTCTTTGTTTTGTTAACTGTTTCCTTTGCTGTGCAGAAGCTTTTTATCTTGATGAAGTCCCAAAAGTTCATTTATGCTTTTGTTTCACTAGCTTTGGGAGATGTATCTTGAAAGAAGTTGCTGTGGGCGATGTCAAAGAGGTTATTGCTTATGTTCTCCTCTAGGACTTTGATGGAGGTCTCACATTGAGGTCTTCCATCCATTTTGAGTTTATCTTTGTGTATGGTGTTAGAGAATGGTCGAGTTTCATTCTTCTGCATGTGGCTGTCCAATTTTTCCAGCACCATTTATTGAAGAGACTTTTTTCCATTGCATATTTTTTCCTGCTTTGTTGAAAATTATTTGACCATAGAGTTGGGGCCCCATATCTGGGTTCTCTATTCTGTTCCATTGGTCTATATGTCTGTTTTTGTGCCAGTACCATGCTATCTTGGTGATCACAGCTTTGTAATATAGCTTGAAATCGGGCAACGTGATGCCCCCAGCTTTGTTTTTCTTTTTCAACATTTCCTTGGTGATTCGGGATCTTTTCTGATTCCATACAAATTTTAGGATTGTTTGTTCCAGCACTTTGAAAAATGTCATTGGAATTTTGATCGGGATAGCATTGAAGGTATAGATTGCTCTGGATAGGATAGACATTTTTTGTAAATTTTTTTATTATGTTAATCCCCATACATTTTATCATTAGTTTTAGATGTAGTGTTCCATGATTCATTGTTTGTGCGTAACACCCAGTGCTCCATGCAGAACGTACCCTCCTCAATACCCATCACCAGGCTAACCCATCCTCCCACCCCCCTCCCCTCTAGAACCCTCAGTTTGTTTTTCAGAGTCCATCGTCTCTCATGGTTTGTGTACCCCTCTGATTTCCCCTCCTTCATTCTTCCCCTCCTGCTATCTTCTTGTTCTTCTTTTTTTTTTTCTTAACATATATTGCATTATTTGTTTCAGAGGTACAGGTCTGAGATTCAACAGTCTTGCAGAATTCACAGCGCTTACCATAGCACATACCCTCCCCAGTGTCTATCACCCAGCCACCCCATCCCTGTCACCCAACCCCCCACTCCAGCAACCCTCAGTTTGTTTCCTGAGATTAAGAATTCGTCATATCAGTGAGGTCATATGATACATGTCTTTCTCTGTTTGACTTATTTCATTCAGCATAATACCCTACAATTCCATCCACATCGTTGCAAATGGCAAGATCTCATTTCTTTTGATGGCTGCATAATATTCCATTGTGTATATATACCACTTCTTCTTTATCCATTCATCTGTCGATGGACATCTTGGCTCTTTCCACAGTTTGGCTATTGTGGACATTGCTACTATAAATATTGGGTGCATGTACCCTTTTGGATCCCTACTTTTGTATCTTTGGGGTAAATACCCAGTAGTGCAATTGCTGGGTCATATGGTAGCTCTATTTTCAACTTTTTGAGGAACCTCCATACTGTTTTCCAGAGTGGCTGCACCAGCTTGCATTCCCACCAACAGTGTAGGAGGGTTCCCCTTTCTCCGCATCCCCGCCAACATCTGTCATTTCCTGACTTGTTAATTTTAGCCATTCTGACTGGTGTGAGGTGGTATCTCATTGAGGTTTTGATTTGGATTTCCCTGATGCCGAGCGATATTCAGGACTTTTTCATGTACCTGTTGGCCATTTGGATGTCTTCTTTGGAAAAATGTCTGTTCATGTCTTCTGCCCATTTCTTGATTGGATTCTTTGTTCTTTGGGTGTTGAGTTTGATAAGTTCTTTATAGATTTTGGATACTAGTCCTTTATCTGATATATCATTTGCAAATATCTCCTCCCATTGTGTCGGTTGTCTTTTGGTTTTGTTGACTGTTACCTTTGCTGGGCAAAAGCTTTTTATCTTGATGAAGTCCCAATAGTTCATTTTTGCCCTTGCTTCCCTTGCCTTTGGTGATGTTTCTAGGAAGAAGTTGCTGCAGCTGAGGTCGAAGAGGTTGCTGCCTGTGTTCTCCTTTAGGATTTTGATGGACTCCTGTCTCACATTGAGGTCTTTCAACCTTTTGGAGTCTATTTTTGTGTGTGGTGTAAGGAAATGGTCCAGTTTCATTCTTCTGCATGTGGCTATCCAATTTTCCCAACACCATTTGTTGAAGAGACTGTCTTTTTTCCACTGGACATTCTTTCCTGCTTTGTCAAAGATTAGTTGACCATAGAGTTGAGGGTCCATTTCTGGGTTCTCTATTCTGTTCCATTGATCTATGTGTCTGTTTTTGTGCCAGTACCATGCTGCCTTGATGATGACAGCTTTGTAATAGAGCTGGAAGTCGGAAATTGTGATGCTGCCAGCTTTGCTTTTCTTTTTCAACGTTCCTCTGGCTATGCGGGGTCTTTTCTGGTTCCATAAAAATTTTAGGATTATTTGTTCCATTTCTTTGAAAAAAGTGGATGGTATTTGGATGGGGATTGCATTGAATGTGTAGATTGCTCTAGGTAGCATTGACATCTTCACAATATTTGTTCTTCCAATCCATGAGCATGGAACATTTTTCCATTTCTTTGTGTCTTCCTCAATTTCTTTCATGAGTATTTTATAGTTTTCTGAGTACAGATTCTTTGCCTCTTTGGTTAGATTTATTCCTAGGTATCTTATGGTTTTGGGTGCAATTGTAAATGGGATCGACTCCTAAATTTCTCTTTCTTCTGTCTTGTTGTTGGTGTATAGGAATGCCACTGACTCCTGTGCATTGATTTTATATCCTGCCACTTGACTGAATTCCTGTATGAGTTCTAGCAGTTTTGGGGTGGAGTCTTTAGGGTTTTCCACATAAAGGATCATATCATCTGAAAAGAGTGAGAGTTTCACTGCTTCTTTGACGATTCAGATGTCTTTTATTTCTTTTTGTTGTCTGATTGCTGTGGTTAGGACTTCTAATACTATGTTGAATAGCAGTGGTGATAGTGGACATCCCTGCCATGTTCCTGACCTTAGGGGGAAAGCTCTCAGTTTTTCCCCATTGAGAATGATATTCGCTGTTCGTTTTTCATAGATGGCTTTTATGATATTGAGGTATGTACCCTCTATGCCTATACTCTGAAGAGTTTTGATCAAGAAAGGATGCTGTACTTTGTCAAATGCTTTTTCTGCATCTATTGAGAGGATCATATGATTCTTGTTCTTTCTTTTGTTAATGTATTGTATCACGTTGATTGATTTGTGGATGTTGAACCAACCTTGCAGCCCAGGGATAAATCCCACTTGGTCATGGTGAATAATCCTTTTAAGGTACTGTTGAATCCCATTGGCTAGTATTTTGGTGAGAATTTTTGCATCCATGTTCATCAGGGATATTGGTCTGTAATTCTCCTTTTTGATGGGGTCTTTGTCTGGTTTTGGGATCAAGGTAATGGTGGCCTCATAAAATGAGTTTGGAAGTTTTCCTTCCATTTCTATTTTTTGGAACAGTTTCAGAAGGATAGGTAATAATTCTTCTTTAAATGTTTGGTAGAATTCCCCTGGGAAGCCATCTGGCCCTGGGCTTTTGTTTGTTGGGAGATTTTTGATGACTGCTTCAATTTCCTTAGTGGTTATAGGTCTGTTCAGGTTTTCTATTTCTTCCTGGTTCAGTTTTGGTAGTTGGTACATCTCTAGGAATGCATCCATTTCTTCCAGGTTATCTAATTTGCTGGCATATCGTTGCTCATAATATGTTCTTATAATTGTTTTTATTTCTTTGGTGTTGGTTGTGATCTCTCCGCTTTCATTCATGATTTTGTTGATTTGGGTCCTTTCTTTTTTCTTTTTGATAAGTCTGGCCACGGGTTTATCAATCTTGTTAATTCTTTCAAAGAACCAGCTCCTAGTTTCATTGATCTGTTCTACTGTTCTTTTGGTTTCTAGTTCATTGATTTCTGCTCTGATCTTTATTATTTCTCTTCTCCTGCTGGGTTTAGGCTTTATTTGCTGTTCTTTCTCCAGCTCCTTTAGGTGCAGGGTTAGGTTGTGTGCTTGAGACCTTTCTTGTTTTGAGAAAGGCTTGTATAGCTATATACTTTCCTCTTAGGACTGCCTTTGTTGCATCCCAAGGTTTTGAACAGTTGTGTTTTCATTTTCATTGGTTTCCATGAATTTTTTTAATTCTTCTTTAATTTCCTGGTTGACCCATTCATTCTTTAGTAGGATGCTCTTTAGCCTCCATGTTTTTGAGTTCTTTCCGACTTTCCTCTTGTGATTGAGTTCTAGTTTCAAAGCATTGTGGTCTGAAAATAGGCAGGGAATGATCCTAATCTTTTGGTACTGGTTGAGACCTGATTTATGACCTAGGATGTGATCTATTCTGGAGAATGTTCCATGAGCACTAGAGAAGAATGTGTATTCTGTTGCTTTAGGATGGAATGTTCTGAATATGTCTGTGAAGTCCATTTGGTCCAGCATGTCATTTAAAGTCTTTATTTCCTTGTTGATCTTTTGCTTAGACGATCTGTCCATTTCAGTGCGGGGGGTGTTAAAGTCTCCCACTATTATTGTATTTTTGTCAATGTGTTTCTTTGCTTTTGTTATTCATTGCCTTATATAATTGGCTGCTCCCATGTTAGGGGCATAGATATTTACAATTGTTAGGTCTTCTTGTTGGATAGACCCTTTAAGTAGGATATAGTGTCCTTCCTCACCTCTTATTACAGTCTTTGGTTTAAAATCTAATTTGTCTGTCCATTTCAGTTACGGGCTATTAAAGTCCCCCACTATTATTGTATTGTTGTCAGTGTGTTTCTTTGCTTTTATTATTAATTGGCTTATATAATTGGCTGCTCCCATGTTAGGGGCATAGATATTTACAATTGTTAGATCTCCTTGTTGGATAGACCCTTTCAGAAGGATATAGTGTCCTTCCTCATCTCTTATTATAGTCTTTGGTTTAAAATCTTATTTGTCTGATATAAGGATTGCCACCCCAGCTTTCTTTTGGTGTCCATTAGCATGGTAAATGGTTTTCCACCCCCTCACTTTCAATCTGGGGGTGTCTTTGGGTCTAAAATGAGTCTCTTGCAGACAGCATATCAATGGGTCTTGTTTTTTAATCCAATCTGATAGCCTGTGTCTTTTGATTGGGGCATTTAGCCCATTTACATTCAGGGTAACTATTGAAAGATAGGAATTTAGTGCCATTGTATTGCCTGTAAGGTGACTGTTACTGTATATTGTCTGTGTTCCTTTCTGGTCTATGTTGCTTTTAGGCTCTCTCTTTGCTTAGAGGACCCCTTTCAAGATTTCTTGTAGGGCTGGTTTTGTGGTTGCAAATTCCTTTAGTTTTTGTTTGTCCTGGAAACTTTTTATCTCTCCTTCAATTTTCAATGACAGCCTAGCTGGATATAGTATTCTTGGCTGCATATTTTTCTCATTTAGTGCTCTGAAGATATCATGCCAGTCCTTTCTGGTCTGCCAGGTCTCTGTGGATAAGTCTGTTGCCAATCTAATATTTCTACCATTGTAGGTTACATATCTCTTCTCCCGAGCTGCTTTCAGGATTTTCTCTTTGTCTCTGACACTCGTAAGTTTTACTATTTGATGTCGGGGTGTTGACCTATTTTTATTGATTTTGAGAGCGTTCTCTGTGCTTCCTGGATTTTGATGCCTGTTTCCTTCCCCAAATTAGGGAAGTTCTCTGCTATAATTTGCTTCATTATACCTTCTACCCCTCTCTCTCTTTCTTCTTCTTCTGGGATCCCAATTATTCTAATGTTGTTTTGTCTAATGGTATCGCTTATCTCTCGAATTCTGCCCTCGTGATCCAGTAGTTGTTTATCTCTCTTTTTCTCAGCTTCTTTATTTTCCATCATTTGGTCTTCTATCTCACTGATTCTCTCTTCTGCCTTATTTATCCTAGCAGTTAGCGCCCCCATATTTGATTGCACCTCATTAATAGCCTTTTTGATTTCGACTTGGTTAGATTTTAGTTCTTTTACTTCTCCAGAAAGGGTTTCTCTAATAACTTCCATGCTTTTTTCAAGCCCAGCTAGTATCTTTAAAGTGATGATTCTGAACTCTAGATCTGACATCGTACTAATGTCCGTATTGAGTAGGTCCCTGGCAGTCAGTACTACCTCTTGTTCTTTTTGTTGAGGTGATTTTTTCCGTCTTGTCACTTTGTCCATAGGAGAATAGATTAATGAGAGAACAAAATGCTAACAGGGTAACAACATCTCCAGAAAATATACTCTAAACAAATCAGAAAAGACTGGAAGCAGTGGGAAAAGAAAGGGAAAGAGAGAAAAAAGAAAAAGAAAAAGAAAAAGATAAAGATAAAAACAGAACAGAACAAAACAAAAAAAACAGAATGTGATCAAATATGATCAGGCTTGTATATAGATCAGTGCCACACACTAGATTTTGGGTGTATTTTGGTCTGTTAGATGAAAGTGCCTCCCAAAATTTTAAAGAAAGAAAAAATTATATATGTACAAAAATAAGGGTTGATATGATGAAGGGATGGAATATGACTGTAAAGATGGAAAGTATAAAAAATTTTATAAAAGTAATTGATACGAAGTTGTTTGAAAAAAGAAAGAAGAGGATTTAAAAAGAAAAAGGAAAAAAAAGGGGAGAGAATGTGATCAGGCAGGGGAGTAGAAAAAAACCATACACTAGAGATTTAGGGTATATTTTGATCTGTTAGAAGAAACTATCTCAAAATTTTAAAGAGAGAACAACTTATATATATATACGTCAAAAATAAGGGTAACTACTATGAAGGGATAGAATATCACTCAAAAAATGAAAAATAAAAATATTTTTAAAAAAGGGATTGATAAGATGTTGGTTGAAAAAGGGAAAAAGAAAAATTAAAAAAAAAAAAAGACAGTTAAAAAAAAATTAACTTTGAAAGACTAAAGAATCATGGTAAAAAAGCCATGAATTCTATGTGCATTATTCCCCTAGGGCTGGAGTTCTGCCGTTTTCATTGATCGGTAAACTTGGTTTTGGCAGGCTATTCTCGCTGATCTTCTGGGAGAGGGGCCTGTTGCCGTGGTTTCCAAATGTCTTTGTCGGAGGTGGAATTGCCCCGCCCTTGCCCGGTCTGGCCTAAGTCATCTGCTCGGGTTTGCTCTCCGGAGCTTTTGTTCCCTGCAAGTTCCCCGTACAGCTTTGGAGGCGGAGAGTGAAAATGGCAGCCTCCCAATCTCCGCCTCGGAGGAGCTGAGAACTCGGGGCCCCGCTCCTCAGTGAGCCCCCAGAGAAAAGCCGTCAGTCACTCCCGTCTCCCTGGTCTCCGGCCGCACTCCTTGCTCACCCAGCCTGTGACCCTGTGTTTCTATCTCTGGCACCCGACCCCGGGTGGAGTCTCCAAACCCAGCAGATCCCTGCAGTGCACTCCCACGCCACCCCTCCCAGGGGAAGAAGGTGAGTCTCCCCAGATCTGCTGCTTGTTGGGTCCTTGCTGGAGGAGCAGTGGCCCGACTGTGCAGCAGATTACGGTTTATGACAACCCCGAGCTGAGAGCCCACGCCTGGCCTCCATCTCTGCAGCCGGCTTCCCCGCTCCGATACCTGGGAGCTCTGCCGCACTCAGGCAGCCCCGGTCTTTCTGTGACCCCGAGGGTCCTGAGACCACACTGTCCTGTGAGGCTTCCACCCCCAGCTTAGCCACTGGAGCGACGTCCCTCAGCGGAGCAGACTTCTAAAAGTTCCAATTTTGTGCTCCGCTGCTCTATCACTTGCCAGAAGCGGCTGATAGAGGCCCCTCCCCCGCCATCTATCCTCCCGAATATCGCCTCGGATTCACTTCTCCGCACGTCCTACCTTCCAGAAAGTGGTCGCTTTTCTGTTCAGAGAGTTGTTGCTATTCTTTTCTTCGATCTCCTGTTGAGTTTGTAGGTGTTCAGAATGGTTTGATCCCTATCCAGCTGAATTCCTGAGAGGAGATGAAATCCAGGTCTCCTACTCCTCCGCCATCTTGCTCTGCCCCCAGCATAGACATTTTAACAATGTTGATTCTTCCGATCCATGAGCATGACATCAAATGGCTAACAGACATATGAAAAAATGTTCATCATCATTAGCCATTAGGGAAATTCAAATCAAAACCACATTGAGATACCACCTTACTCCAGTTAGAATGGCAAAAATTGACAGGGCAAGAAACAACAAGTGTTGGAATGGTTGTGGAGAAAGGGGAACCCTCTTACACTGTTGGTGGGAATGCAAGTTGGTATAGCCACTTTGGAAAACAGTGTGGCGGTGCCTCAAAAAATTAAATATAGAGCTACCCTATGACCCAGAAATTGCACTCCTGGGTATTTACCCCAAAGACACAGATGTAGTGAAAAGAAGGGCTATATGCACCCCAATGTTCATAGCAGCTATGTCCGCAATAGCCAAACTGTGGAAAGAGCCGAGATGCCTTTCAACAGATGAATGGATAAAGATGTGGTCCATATATGCAATGGAATATTACTCAGCCATCAGAAAGGATGAATACCCAACTTTTACATCAACATGGATGGGACTGGAGGAGATTATGCTAAGTGAAATAAGTCAAGTGGAGAAAGTCAATTATTATATGGTTTCACTTATTTGTGGAACATAAGGAATAGCATGGAGAACATTAGGAGAAGGAAGAGAAAAATGAAGGGGGGGAAATCGGAGGGAGAGATGAACCATGAGAGACTTGGACTCCGAGAAACAAACTGAGGGTTTTAGAGGGGAGGGGGTTGGGGGGATGGGTTAGCCTGGTGATGGGTATTGAGGGCACATACTGCATGGAGCACTGGGTGTTATATGAAAACAATGAATCGTGGATCACCACATCAAAAACTAATGATGTATTGTATGGTGACTAACATAACATAATAAAATAAAATTAAAAATAAATAAATAAATAAATAAATAATAAATGATGCCATCATGGAGCATCCTCACCATCGCTAATTGTAAGTGCTTTACGAGGAGAATCAGAGAAAAATAATAACTGTCTGTGAATGATAAAAACTTAAAGTGGTCAAGGTTAAAGAGCTGGTGGAAACTCATGTGATAAGGAAAATTATTTATGTGGTGTACAATATTTGTACATAATAACCAGACAGTGAAGGTATTGACAAATTTCTATGAATGTCATAGAACTTCTGGAAAATTTACATTAGTAAAATACATCCATACACTTGTAACCTGAAAAGCTTTATCATCACTTCTTATTTAACAATGTTTCCTATATAATTTAACATACCAAATAAGCCCAATTACTTTAACATCTCTTTCACAAGGAAAGAGACCAAGTTTAATTTGAGATTTTTCAGGGACCCTCTGGGAGTTTTCAAAGTTAGTTCAAGATCAAAAATATTATATTTAGAATTTGATTTGGGGGAACTTGACAAAAATATTAAATGTTCTGAACACTTTATTAACTAGAATTTGGAGTATCTATAACCAAAGTGACAATAAAAGATTTCAAAAGTAAATACAGAAGGTTATATTAGTGTAGATAACTTAGATCTTTTACGATTGAGAAAACTTGATTTTGTTATGTAATCAAAGGTTTGATAAAGACAACGTGAAGCACAGGACATTATCTAAAACATAAAATCTGTTTTCGAGGCAAATTATTTAAAAAATAAAGAAAAATATTTTTTTAAAAAGATTTTATTTATTTGACAGAAAGAGCACAAGCAGAGGGAGAAAGCCCGCATTGGGCTCCCTGCTCCGCGGGAGGCCTGTTTCTCCCCCTCCCTCTCCCGCTGCTTGTGATCCTGCTCTCACTGTGTCTCTCTCTGTCAAATAAATAAATAAAATCTTTAAAAAAAAAAGGTTTTTTCTGGGAAGTGTGGGTGGCTCAGTCGTTAAGCGTCTGCCTTCAGCTCAGGTCATGATCCTGGGGTCCTGGGAATGAGCCCCGCGTTGGGCTCCCTGCTGCGAGGGGCGTCTGCTTCTCCCTCTCCCACTCCCCCTGCTTGTGTTCCCTCTCTGGCTGTCTCTCTCTCTGATAAATAAATAAAATCTTAAAAAAAACCCAGAGATCTTATACATGCCATTGTGAAATTTTAGCCATGAGTCAGTTTATTTTTATATTTAAATTCAATTAGCTAACATACTACATCATTAATTTCAGATGTACTGTTCAATGATTCATCAGTTGTGTATAACATCCAGTGTTCATCACATCATCTGCCCTCCTTAAGCCCATCACCCAGTTCCCCAAAACCCCCTCCTACCTCCCATCAAGCAGCCCTCAGTTTGATTCCCAGAGTCAAGAGTCTCTCATGGTTTGTTTTCCTCTTGGATTTCATTCCTTTCAGTATTCCTTCCCTTTTCCTATGATCTTGTAAACTATTCCTTATATTCCATACACGAGTGAAACCATATGATAATTGTCTTTCTTTGATTGACCTATTTCACTTAGCATAATACCCTCCAGTTCCATCCAAATCAATGTAAATGGTAGGTATTCATCCTTTCTGATGGCTGAGTAATATTTCATTGTATATATGATCCACATCAACTTTATCCATTCATCTATTGATGGACATCTCTGCTATTTCCACAGTTTGGCTATTGTGGACATTGTTGCTGTGAACATTGGGGTGCATGTGCCCCTTCATTTCACTACATCTGTATCTTTGGGGTAAATAACTAGTAGTGCAATTCCTGGGTTGTAGGGTAGCTCTATTTTTAACTTCTTGAGGAATCTCCATATTGTTTTCCAGAGTGGCTGTATCAGTTTGCATTCCTACCAACAGTGTAAGAAGGTTCCCCTTTCTCCACATTCTTGCCAACATTTGTTGTTTCCTGTCTTGTTAATTTTAGTCATTCTAATTGGTGTTAGGTGGTAACTCATTGTGGTTTTGATTTGTATTTCCTTGATGTTGAGTGATATAGAGCATTTTTTCATGTGTCTGTTGGCCATTTGGATGTCTTCTTTGGAGAAATGTCTGTTCATGTCTTCTGCTCATTTCTTGATTGGATTATTTGTTTTTTGGGTGTTTGATAAGTTATTTATAGATATTGGATACTAACCCTTTATCTGATATGTCATTTGCAAATAACTTCTCCCATCCCATAGGTTGCCTTTAAGTTTTTTGCCTATATCCTTTGCCATGCAGACACTTTTTATATTAATGAAGTCCCAATAGTTCATTTTGGCTTTTGTTTCCCTTGCCTTTAGAGATGTGTCTTGCAAAAAGTTGCTGTGGCTGAAGTCGAAGAGGTTACTACCTATGTTCTCCTCTAGGATCTTGATGGATTCCTGGCTCACATTGAGGTCTTTCATCCATTTTGAGTCTATTTTTCTGTATGGTATAAAGAAATGGTTCAGTTTCATTCTTCTGCATGTGGCTGTCCAATTTTCCCAGCACCATTTATTGAAGAGACTGTCATTTTTCTGTTGGATACTCTTTACTGTTTTGCCAAAGATCAGTTGACCATAGAGTTGAGGGTCCATTCCTGGGTTCTATATTCTGTTCTATTGATCTACGTGTCTCTTTTTGTATGAGTACCTTACTTTCTTGATGATCACAGCTTTGTAATATAGCTTGAAGTCATGTTGGGATGCCTCCAGCACTAGTTGTTGTTTTTTTTTTTTTTTTTCAACATTCCTCTGATTATTTGGGGTCTTTTCTGGTTCCATACAAATTTTAGGATTACTTGTTCCATTTCTGTGAAAAATGTTGATGGTATTTTGATAGGGATTGCATTAAATGTGTAGATTCCTCTGGGTAGCATAGACATTTTAACAATATCATGAATCATATCCAAGTCACAGCACCATGACTGTTAAACTAAAAGATACACAATGACATTTCTCAAAGACTAAGACAAACTTTATTCAGAATCTTTGTAACAGATATAAAGATCACTGCAATAGGATTTTACAGTGGGGGAGAAAGTATGGGCTCAAGTCCAAATACAGCATGACAAGTAAGAATTTATAGTCAAGGAGTGGGGTGGAGATTAGTGAATGAAAATTTACTAAGAGGAAATATCAGGAGTAAGGTGAATTCCAGCTAAAGTGACCTAACAAGAACTCTATGCTGAAGACAGGTCAGGGTGATCAGACATCACCTGTGAGATGGTGAAGGGCCAGGAACCTCATCATATATTGAGGGTGGGGGGTTCTACTAAACTGGCTTAGCAGAGTTCTTACTAAAACTGGATTTTACAAGAGGTCTGTAACCTACAATGGTAGAAACATTAGATTGGCAGCAGACCTATCCATGGAGACCTGGCAGGCCAGAGAGGACTGGCATGATATATTCAGGGTCCTAAATGAGAAAAATATTCAGCCAAGAATACTTTATCCAGCTAGGATGTCATTCAAAATAAGAGTAATAAAAAGCTTTCAGGATAAGCAGAAACTAATAGAATTTGTGACAACCAAACCAGCCCTACAAGAAATATTGAAAGGAGTCCTCTAAGCAAAGAGAGCCCAAAAGTAACATAGACCACAAATGAACACAGACAATATACTCTATACAGTAACAGTCACCTTACAGGCAATATAGTGGCACTAAATTAATATCTTTCAATAGTTACCCTGAATGTAAATGGGATAAATGCCCCAATTAAAAGACACAGAGTATCACGTTGGATGAAAAAGGAAGAACCATCCATATGCTGTCTGAAAGAGACTCATTTTAGAAACAAAGACACCTCCAAATTTACAGTGAGGGGGTGGAAAACAATTTATCGTGTTAATGGACATCAAAAGAAAGCTGGGGTGGCAATCTTTATATCAGACAAATTAGATTTTAAACCAAAGACTGTAATAAGAGATGAAGAAGGATACTACATCATACTTAAAGGGTCTATTCAACTAGAAGATCAACAGTTTTAAATATTTATGCCCCTAACATGGGAGCAGCCAATTATATAAGCCAATTAATAACAAAATCAAAGAAACACATCAAGGGGCACCTGGGTGGCTCAGTTGTTAAGCATCTGCCTTCGGCTTGGGTCATGATCCTGGGGTCCTGGGATCGAGCCCCGAGTCAGTCTCCCTGCTCAGCCAGAGGGCTGGTTCTCCCTCTCCCACTCCCCCTGCTTGTGTTCCCTCTCTCGTGCTCTCTGTCAAATAAGTAAAATCTTTTTTTTTTTTTTAATTTTTTTTATTGTTATGTTAATCCCCATACATTACATCATTAGTTTTAGATATAGTGTTCCATGATTCATTGTTTGTGCATAACACCCAGTGCTCCATGCAGAACGTGCCCTCCTCAATACCCATCACCAGGCTAACCCATCCTCCCAACCCCCTCCCCTCTAGAACCCTCAGTTTGTTTTTCAGAGTCCATCGTCTCTCATAGTTCTTCTCCCCCTCTGATTTCCCCCCCTTCATTCTTCCCCTCCTGCTACATTCTTCTTCTTCTTTTTTTCTTTCTTAACATATATTGCATTATTTGTTTCAGAGGTACAGATCTGAGATTCAACAGTCCTGCACAATTCACAGCGCTTACCAGAACACATACCCTCCCCAGTGTCCATCACCCAGTCACCCCATCCCTCCCACCCCACCCCCCACTCCAGCAACCCTCAGTTTGTTTCCTGAGATTAAGAATTCCTCATATCAGTGAGGTCATATGATACATGTCTTTCTCTGTTTGACTTATTTCGCTCAGCATAATACCCTCCAGTTCCTTCCACGTCGTTGCAAATGGCAAGATCTTATTCCTTTTGATGGCTGCATAATATTCCATTGTATATATATACCACATCTTCTTTATCCATTCATCTGTTGATGGACATCTTGGCTCTTTCCACAGTTTGGCTATTGTGGACATTGCTGCTATAAACATCGGGGTGCACGTAGCCTTTCGGGTCCCTACTTTTGTATCTTTGGGGTAAATACCCAGTAGTGCAACTGCTGGATCATATGGTAGCTCTATTTTCAACTTTTTGAGGAACCTCCATACTGTTTTCCAGAGTGGCTGCACCAGCTTGCATTCCCACCAACAGTGTAGGAGGGTTCCCCTTTCTCCGCATCCCCGCCAACATCTGTCATTTCCTGACTTGTTAATTTTAGCCATTCTGACTGGTGTGAGGTGGTATCTCATTGAGGTTTTGATTTGGATTTCCCTGATGCCGAGCGATATTGAACACTTTTTCATGTGTCTGTTGGCCCTTTGGATGTCTTCTTTGGAGAAATGTCTGTTCATGTCTTCTGCCCATTTCTTGATTGGATTTTTTGTTCTTTTGGTGTTGAGTTTGATGAGTTCTTTATAGATTTTGGATACTAGCCCTTTATCTGATATGTCATTTGCAAATATCTTCTCCCATTCTGTCAGTTGTCTTTTGGTTTTGTTGACTGTTTCCTTTGCTTTGCAAAAGCTTTTTATCTTGATGAAGTCCCAATAGTTCATTTTTGCCCTTGCTTCCCTTGCCTTTGGCGATGTTTCTAGGAAGAAGTTGCTGCGGCTGAGGTCGAAGAGGTTGCTGCCTGTGTTCTCCTTTAGGATTTTGATGGACTCCTGTCTCACATTGAGGTCTTTCAACCATTTGGAGTCTATTTTTGTGTGTGGTGTAAGGAAATGGTCCAGTTTCATTCTTCTGCATGTGGCTGTCCAATTTTCCCAACACCATTTGTTGAAGAGACTGTCTTTTTTCCATTGGACATTCTTTCCTGCTTTGTCGAAGATTAGTTGACCATAGAGTTGAGGGTCCATTTCTGGGCTCTCTATTCTGTTCCATTGATCTATGTGTCTGTTTTTGTGCCAGTACCATACTGTCTTGATGATGACAGCTTTGTAGTAGAGCTGGAAGTCTGGAATTGTGATGCCGCCAGCTTTGCTTTTCTTTTTCAACATTCCTCTGGCTATACGGGGTCTTTTCTGGTTCCATACAAATTTTAGGATTATTTGTTCCATTTCTTTGAAGAAAGTGGATGGTATTTTGATGGGGATTGCATTGAATGTGTAGATTGCTCTAGGTAGGATTGACATCTTCACAATATTTGTTCTTCCAATCCATGAGCATGGAACGTTTTTCCATTTCTTTGTGTCTTCCTCAATTTCTTTCATGAGTATTTTATAGTTTTCTGAGTACAGATCCTTTGCCTCTTTGGTTAGATTTATTCCTAGGTATCTTATGGTTTTGGGTGCAATTGTAAATGGGATCGACTCCTTAATTTCTCTTTCTTCTGACTTGTTGTTGGTGTATAGGAATGCCACTGACTTCTGTGCATTGATTTTATATCCTGCCACTTGACTGAATTCCTGTATGAGTTCTAGCAGTTTTGGGGTGGAGTCTTTGGGATTTTCCACATAAAGTATCATATCATCTGCAAAGAGTGAGAGTTTGACTTCTTCTTTGCCAATTTGGATGCCTTTGATTTCTTTTTGTTGTCTGATTGCTGTGGCTAGGACTTCCAATACTATGTTGAATAGCAGTGGTGATAGTGGACATCCCTGCCGCGTTCCTGACCTTAGGGGGAAAGCTCTCAGTTTTTCCCCATTGAGAATGATATTCGCTGTAGGTTTTTCATAGATGGCTTTTATGATATTGAGGTATGTACCCTCTATCCCTATACTCTGAAGAGTTTTGATCAAGAAAGGATGCTGTACTTTGTCAAATGCTTTTTCTGCATCTATTGAGAGGATCATGTGATTCTTGTTTTTTCTTTTGTTAATGTATTGTATCACGTTGATTGATTTGCGGATGTTGAACCAACCTTGCAGCCCAGGGATAAATCCGACTTGGTCGTGGTGAATAATCCTTTTAATGTACTGTTGGATCCTATTGGCTAGTATTTTGGTGAGAATTTTTGCATCCATGTTCATCAGGGATATTGGTCTGTAATTCTCCTTTTTGATGGGGTCTTTGTCTGGTTTTGGGATCAAGGTAATGCTGGCCTCATAAAATGAGTTTGGAAGTTTTCCTTCCATTTCTATTTTTTGGAACAGTTTCAGAAGGATAGGTAATAATTCTTCTTGAAATGTTTGGTAGAATTCCCCTGGGAAGCCATCTGGCCCTGGGCTTTTGTGTTTTGGGAGATTTTTGATGACTACTTCTATTTCCTTAGTGGTTATAGGTCTGTTCAGGTGTTCTATTTCTTCCTGGTTCAGTTTTGGTAGTTGATACATCTCTAGGAATGCATCCATTACTTCCAGGTTATCTAATTTGTTGGCATAGAGTTGCTCATAATATGTTCTTATAATTGTTTGTATTTCCTTGGTGTTGGTTGTGATTTCTCCTCTTTCATTCATGATTTTGTTGATTTGGGTCATTTCTCTTTTCTTTTTGATAAGTCTGGCCAGGGGCTTATCAATCTTGTTAATTCTTTCAAAGAACCAGCTCCTAGTTTCGTTGATCTGTTCTACTGTTCTTTTGGTTTCTATTTCATTGATTTCTGCTCTGATCTTTCAAATAAGTAAAATCTTAAAAAAAAAAAGAAACACATCAATAATAATACAATAATAGCAGAAGAATTTAACATCCCACTCACTGCAACAGACAGGTCATCTAAGGAAGATCAACAAGGAAATAAAGGCTTTGAATTACACTCTGGAACAGATGGACTTCACAGATATATTCAGAACATTCCTTCCCAAAGAAACAGAATACACAATCTTCTCGAGTACACGTGGAACATTCTCCAGAATAGATCACATCTTGTGTCACAAATCAGGTCTCAACAGGTGCCAAAAGATTGGGATCATCCCCTGCATATTTTCAGATCATAATGCTTTGAAACTGGAACTCAATCACAAGAGGAAAGTTGGAAGTAACTGAAGTATATGGAGGTTAAAGAGCATTCTACTAAAAAATGAATGGGTCAACCAGGAAATTAAGGGAGAATTAAAAATATTCATTGAAACAAATGAAAATGAAAATACAAGTGTTCAAAATCTTTGGGATGAAGTGAAGGCAGTTCTAAGAGGGAAGCATATAGCAATACAAGCCTTTCTCAAAAAACAAGAAAGGTCTCAAATACACAACCTAACCCTACACCTAAAGGAGCTGGAGAAAGAACAGCAAATAAAGCCTAAACCCAGCAGGAGAAGAGAAATCATAAAGATTAGAGCTGAAATCAGTGAAATGGAAACCAAAAGAACAGTAGACCAGATCAATGAAACTAGGAGCTGGTTCTTTGAAAGAATTAATAAATTGATAAACCCCTGGCCAGACTTATCAAAAAGAAAAGAGAAACGACCCAAATAAATAAAATCATGAATGAAAGAGGAGAGATCACAACCAAGACCAAAGAAATACAAACAATTATTAGAACATATTATGAGCAACTATATGCCAACAAATTAGACAATCTGGAAGAAATAGATGCATTTCTAGAGATGTGTAAACTACCAAAACTGAACCAGGAAGAAATAGAAAATCATAACCAGCAAATAAATTGAAGGAGTCTTCAAAAATCTCCCAACAAACAAGAGTCCAGGGCCAGATGGCTTCCCAGGGGAATTCTACCAAACATTTCAAGAAGAATTAATACCTATTCTTCCAAAGCTGTTTCAAAAAAATAGAAATGGAAGAAAAACTTCCAAACTCATTCTGTGAGGCCAGCATTACCTCAATCCCAAAACCAGACAAAGACCCCACCAAAAAGGAGAATTACAGACCAATATCCCTGATGAACATGGATGCAAAAATTCTCACCAAAATACTAGCCAATAGGATCCAACAGTACATTAAAAGGATTATTCACCACGACCAAGTGGGATTTATCCCTGGGCTGCAAGGTTGGTTCAACATCCACAAATCAATCAGTGTGATACAATATATTAATAAAAGAAAGAACAAGAACCATATGATCCTCTCAATTGATGCAGAAAAATCATTTGACAAAGTAGAGCATCCTTTCTTGATTAAAACTCTTTAGAATGTAAGGATAAAGGGTACATACCTCAATATCATAACAGCCATCTATGAAAAACCCACAATTAATATCATTCTCAATGGGGAAAAATTGAGAGCTTTTCCCCTAAGGTCAGGAACATGGCAGGGATGTCCACTATCACCACTGCTGTTCAACATACTACTAGAAGTCCTAGCCTCAGCAGTCAGACAACAAAAAGAAATAAAAGGCCTTCAAACTGGCAAATAAGTCAAACTCTCACTCTTTGTGGATGACATGATATTCTATGTGGAAAACCCAAAGACTATGCCCCCAAACTGTTAGAACTCATACAGGAATTCTGTAAAGTGACAGGGTATAAAATCAATGCACAGAAATCAGTTGCATATCTATACACTAACAATGAAACAGAAGAAAGAGAAATTAAGGAGTTGATCCCATTTACAAATGCACCCAAAAACATAAGATACCTAGAAATAAACCTAATCAAAGAGGCAAAGGATCTGATTGAAAACTCAGAAAACTATAGAATACCCGTGAAAGAAATTGAGGAAGACACAAAGAAATGGAAAAGACATTCCATGCTCATGGAATGGAAGAGCAAATATTGTGAAGATGTCTATGCTACCTAGAGCAATCTGCACATTCAATGCAATCCTTATCAAAATACCATCAACTTTTTTCACAGAACTGGAACAAATAATCCTAAAATTTGTATAAAGCCAGAAAAGACCCCGGATAGCCAAAGGAATGTTGAACAAGAAAACCAAAGCTGGTGGCATCACAATTCCAGATTTCAAGCTCTATTACAAAGCTATAATCATCAAGACAGTATGGTACTGGCACAAAAACAGACACATAGATCAATGGAGCAGAATAGAGAGCCCAGAAATGGACCCTCAACTCTATGGTCAACTAATCTTCAACAAAGAAAGAAAGAATATCCAATGGAAAAAAGATAGTCTCTTCAATAAATGGTGCTGGGAAAATTGGACAGCCACATGCAGAAAAATGAACGTGGACTATTTCCTTATACACAAAGATAAACTCAAATGGATGAAAGACCTCAATGTGAGACAGGAATCCATCAAAATCCTTGAGGAGAACATAGGCAGTAATCTCTTCGATCTTGGCCATACCAACTTCTTACTAGACACATCTCCAAAGGCAAGGGAAACAAAGGCAAAAATGAACTACTGGGACTTCATCAAGATAAAAAGCTTTTGCACAGCAAAAGAAACAGTCAACAAAACCAAAAGACAACCGACACAATGGGAGAAGATATTTGCAAATGACATATCAGATAAAGGGCTAGTATCCAAAATCTATAAAGAACTTATCAAACTCAACACCCAAAGAACAAATGATCCAATCAAGGAATGAGCAGAAGACATGAACAGACATCTCTGCAAAGAAAACATCCAAATGGCCAAAAAACACATGAAAAAAAATGCTCAACATAATTTAGCATCAGGGAAATACAAATTAAAGCCACAATGAGATGTTACCTCACACCAGTCAGAATGTCTAAAATGAACACATCAGGAAATTACAGATGTTGACGAGGATGCAGAGAAAGGGGGACAGTCTTACACTGTTGGTGAGAATGCAAATTGGTGTAGCCACTCTTGAAAACAGTATGGAGGTTCTTCAAAATGTTGAAAATAGGGCTACCTTATGACCCAGCAAATGCACTACTGAGTATTTACCCCAATGATACAGATGTAGTGAAATGAAGGGGTACATGCACCCCAATGTTCATAGCAGCAATGTTCACAATAGTCAAACTGTGGAAGGAGCGATGTTGTCCTTCAACAGATGAATGGATAAAGAAGATGTGGATCATATATACAATGGAATATTACTCAGCCATCAGAAAGAATGAATACCCACCATTTGTACTGACATGGATGGAACTGGAAGGTATTATGCTAAATGAAATAAGTCAATCAAAGAAAGACAATTATCATATGGTTTCACTCATATGTGGAATAAAAGGAATAGTGCAGAGGACAATATGGGAAGGGAGAGAAAACTGAATGGGAATAAATCAGAGAAGGAGATAAACCATGAGAGACTCTATGGCGACTAACAATGACTTATGCAAAGAAAGAAACTCTAGGGGTGCCTGGGTGGCTCAGTTGGTTAATTGTCTCCCTTCAGCTCAGGTCATGACCCTGGGACCCTGGGATCGAGCCCTGCATCAGGCTTCCTGCTCTATGGGGGACTTACTTCTCCCTCTCCCTCTGCCTGCTGCTCCTCCTGCTTGTGCTCTCTCTTTCTCTCCCTCTGTCAAATAAATCAATAAAATCTTTAAAAAAAGAAAGAAAGTCAATATTACATTTGTGCCTGAAGAGAAGTCCATAGCCAATAATGAGACCATATCATAGGTGTCCCAAAGGGTGAAGCTATACATTTGTCAAGAACGTCCCTGGTTTTGGAAAGACACAGGTCAAATAGGATCCTTTATACCCAAGTGGCATTGATGATGAACTGAACCAATTGTTAATAACTGAGGGGAACTCTAGTAAAGTGCCAGTATCTTTTGACTCTTATTTTTCAGGTTACATTTACTACCATACTGTGTTGTGGGTTAACACATGCATTGTTGGTAATATTCAACTACCTTATGCAAACATGTTATATGATAAAACTAATATTGATAGTTAAATAAATGTATGGGGAGACTGAGTTAATATCTCATTAGGATGCAATATCAATAGAAAATGAAATGGAAATGTATTTGGCTAGTCATTAATCTATGTTAAGTGGTTCAGCACAAGATTACCATAAGATATAATTAGCAGTAGATGAATGATGCAATGGATATTCACACTAGAACAGAAATTTGAAAATGTATGTAATGGTTTTATAGGTTGTGATATGGTTGATTTTATGTCAACTTGACTGGGCCAAGGGATATCCATATATTTGGTCAAATGTTATTCTAGGTATCTCTGATGAACATAGATACAAAAATCCTCAACAAAATATTAGCAAACCACATTCAACAATACATTAAGAAGATCATTCATTATGAGCAAGTGGGATTTATTCAAGGGATGCAAGGATGATTCAAAATTCACAAACTGATCGATGTGATACACTAACAAAACAAAGGATAAAAATCATATGATAGTTTCAATAAATGCAGAAAAAGCATTTGTCAAAATTCAACATTCAACATGAGAGCTCATCCTACAAGATAAGGAACAAGTTTGTCCACTCTTGCCACTTTTATGTAACATGGTACATGAAGCCCTAGCTACAGCAATCAGAAAATAAAAAGAAAAAAGAGGCATCCATATTGGTAAAAAAGATGTCAAACTGTCACTATTTGCAAATGACATGATACTATACATAGAGAACTCTAAAAACCCCACCAAAGAAATATTAGAAATTATTATTTAGTAATGTTACAGGATACAAAACCAATACCCAGAAATTGGTAGCATTTCTATATACTAATAACAAAGTAGCAGAAAGATAAATTAAGGAAACAAATCCATTTACATTTGCACCAAAAAGAATAAAATAGCTCCTTAACAAAGGTGAAAGACTTGTACTCTGGGAATTATAAAACACTAATGAAATAAATTAAAGATGATGTAAACATATGAAAGGATATTTCATGCTCATGGATTGGAAGAATTAATATTGTTAAAATGTCCACACACCCCAAAGCAATCTACAGATTCAATTCATACCCTATCAAAGTATCAACAGGATTTTTCACAGATCTCAAACAAATAATTCTAAAATTTGTATGGAACCACAAAGACTCTGAATAGGCAAAGCAATCTTAAGAAAAAGGAACCAAGTTGGAGGTATTACAGTCTCAAGATTGTAAGATTTCAAGATATAATATAAAGCTGTAATGATAAAAAAAAGTATAGTACTGGCAGAAAAATAGAGATATAGATCAATGGAACAAAATAGAGACACCATAAATAAGCCCATACTTACATGGTCTTGTAATCTATCACAAAAAAGGCAAGAATACAATAGGAAAAGACAATCTCTTCAATAAATGGTTTTGGGAAAACTGGACAGCTACACGCAAACTGGACTACTTTCTTACACCATAAACAAAAATAAAGTCAAATGGATTAAAAACCTAATAAAGGTTTAATATTCAAAATATATATGCAGCCATCAAAAAAAAAAAAAATGAAATCTTGACATTTGCAACAAGGTGGATGGAACTAGAGGGTATTATGCCAAGCAAAATAAGTCAATCAGAGAAAGACAAGTATCATATGATCTCATTGATATGTGGAATTTGAGAAACAAGACAGAGGATCATAGGGGAAGGGAGGAAAAAATGAAACAAGATGAAACCAGAGAGGGAGCAACCATAAGAGACTCTTAATCTCAGGAAACAAACTGAGGGTTGCTGGAGTAGTGGGGGGTGGGAGGGATGGGGTGGCTAGGTAATGGACATTGGGGAGGGTATGTGCTATGGTGAGTGCTGTGAATGGTGTAAGACTAATGAATCACAGACTTGTATCTCTGAAACAAATAATACATTATATGTTTAAAAAAAGAAGAAGAAGATAGTAGGAAGGGAAAAATGAAGTGGGGGAAATCAGAGGGGGAGATGAACCATGAGAGACTATGGACTCTGAGAAACAAACTGAGGGTTTTAGAGGGGGGGGGCTGGATGGGTTAGCCTGGTGATGGGTATTAAGGAGGGCATGTATTGCATGGAGCACTGGGTGTTATACACAAACAATGATCATGGAACACTACATCAAAAACTAATGATGTAATGTATGGTGACTAATATAACATAATAAAATAAAATTAAAAAAATGAAAAAATAAATAAAACACCTTTTTTAGTCAGAAAAAAATATTCAAAATATAAGGAGTTAATATCCAAAATATGTAAAGAACTTACACAACTCAATACCAAAAAAAAAAAAAAAAAAAAAAATTGGGCAGAAGATTGTCGTGTTGCATGTATCCCTTTGAATTAGTATTTTTGTATTTTGGGGTAAATACCCCATAGTGCGATTACTGGATCATAAGGTAGATCTATTTTTAACTTTTTGAGGAACCTCCATACTGTTTTCCACAGTAGCTGCACCAGTTTGCATTCCCACCACAGCATCTTTTCATGCCATAAAAAAGAATGAAATCTTGCCATTTGCCACAACATGGATAGAGCTGGAAAGTATAATGTTAAGTGAAATAAGTCAGTCAGGGAAAGAAAAATACCATATGATCTCACTCATATGTAGAATTTAAGAAACAAAACAAACAAGCAAAAAGGGAAAAAAGAGAGAGAAACCAAGAAATAAGCTCAACTCTAAACAACAAACTGATGATTACCAGGGGGGAGGTGGGTAGGAGATGGGTTAAATAGGTGATGGAGATTAAAGAGTACACTTATCATGATGAAAAAAATATTTTAAAAATAAACTAGGAAAAAAATGGGCAGAAGACCTAATAGACATATTTCCAAAGACATACAGATGGCCGACAGACACATGAAAAGATTCTCAACATCACTAATCATCAAAAAAAAAAAGAAGGGCGCCTGGGTGGCTCAGTTGGTTAAGCGACTGCCTTCGGCTCAGGTCATGATCCTGGAGTCCCTGGATCGAGTCCCGCATCGGGCTCCCTGCTCAGCAGGGAGTCTGCTTCTCCCTCTGACCCTCTCATGCTCTCTCTATCTCATTCTCTCTCTCAAATAAATAAATAAAATCTTAAAAAAAAAAAAAAGAAGAAGAAGAACGTAGCAGGAGGGGAAGAATGAAGGGGGGGAAATCGGAGGGGTAGACGAACCATGAGAGACGATGGACTCTGAAAAACAAACTGAGGGTTCTAGAGGGGAGGGGGGTGGGAGGATGGGTTAGCCTGGTGATGGGTATTGAGGAGGGCACGTTCTGCATGGAGCACTGGGTGTTATGCACAATGAATCATGGAACACTACATCTAAAACTAATGATGTAATGTATGGGGATTAACATAACAATAAAAAATTTAAAAAAAAAGAAAGTGTTCAATAAATGCTTGTTGATGAATTTAAAAAAAAAAGAAAAGAAAAATGCAAATCAAAATTACAGTGAGATATCATCTTCTACCTGTCAGAATAACTAAAATCAAAAAGACAAGAAATGTTAAGTATCTGCATGGATGTGGAGAAAAGGAACCCTCCTATGCTGCTGGTGGGAATGCAAAAAGATTTCTCAAAGAATTAAAAATAGTTATACCATATGATCCAATAATTTCACTATTTACCCAAAAAAAACAGAAACACTAAATCAAAAAGATTTACACACCCCTATGGTTATTGCAGCATTATTTACAATAGTCAAGATATAGAAGCAACCCAAGTGTCCATTGATAGATGAATGGATAAAAAAGATGTGAGATATAGATATATAGATAACACACACACACACACACACACACACACACACACACACACACCGGAATATTACACAGCCATAAAAACGGATGGAATCTTCCCTTTTGTGACAACATGGATGAACCTAGAGGGTATTATGGTAAGTAAAATAAGTCAGACAGAACAAGACCAATACCATATGATTTCACTTATATGTGGAATCTAAATAACAAAACAAATGAACAAACAAACAAACCAAAAGCAGAATCAGACCTATAAATACAGACAACAAATGATGGCTGGCAGAGGGGAGGGGAGCGTGGGAATGGGCAAAATGGGTGAAGGGAAGTGGGGGGATACAGGTTTCCAGTTATGGAATGAATAAGTCATAGGAATAAAAGACACAGATTAACGATAATGTAATAGAGGTGTATTGTGACAGATGGTAGCTACACTTGTGATGAACATAGCGTAACAGTATTATGTATAAATTTGTCAAATCACTATGTTGTACACCTGAAACTAATGTAACATTGTGTGTCAATTATACTCAAATAAAAATATTTTAAAATAAAGTGTGTCTCTTGTAAAATACTATTCTAGGGGTGGGGTGGGAGGGCCCATGGGAGGAGATGCTGTGTCCTCTTGTCATGGTGTGGTGTGCCTGGGGCCACAGAATAAGCACCCCACAGACCTACTATTCCTAGGGCAGCCCAGGTCCCCCATCTCTGCTCTAGGGTGCTCTCAGGAGTCCAGCACTACAACTCACAGCAAGCCATGAATTTGATGGCCCAGCCTCTGGGGCAGCCAGTCCTCCAGATGGCCCCACTCTCATGCTCTGTCGCCACCACTGCCCCAGCTGTAAGAAGAACAAGAAGCAAGGCATGGAGGAGACAATGTCCCCAGGCTGCAGCAAGCCACACCTGGAGAAGTTGACACTGGGGATCACCTGCATCCTAGAATTTTCCCAAGTGTGACAGAGGTGACTATGATAGAAAAGCCAGCCTGCACATGGCCAGAAAGGGCCCTCAGGTCCTCCTTCCACCTCTAAATCCTTTCCTAACCCTGGAAACCCTGTCCATAAATGAGTACCCCCACCTCCTTACCATCCCCACAGAGAATATTTCCATACACAGATGGTCCCAGTCTCAGATTCTGTGTGTAGAACCATAGGCCTCTTCCCATGCTCATGTGAGTGAACCAAGTCCTAGGCCTTTTACTCCTGTTGACATTAGCCAGGAGCTCAAGGGCATACTCAAGTCTCCCTGAGTCCTTTCCTTAACCCCTGCCTCCAAAAGCTGTGGAGAGTTTCAGAACTTGCTTAAGTAGCTCAATAGATCTCTTAAGAGTTTTCCTCTCTTTCTACCCCCAACCCTCTATGGACGTCAGCAGTGATTAGAGAAGTGCCCCAAAGAAACCACTGTTTTTGACCCATGAGGCACTAGAACTATGCTGTTCATTTGGTAACCACTAGGCACATATGACTACATATAGTACAAATTCAGTTCCTCATGGTTTGTTGAGACCAACCATGAGACTCTGGACTCCAGGAAACAAACTGAGGGTTGAGGCGGGGAGGGGGGATGGGAGGGTGGGGTACTGGGTGATGGGTATTATGGAGGGCACATGTTGTGATAAGCACGGGGTGTTATACACAACTAATGAATCATTGAACACTACATCAAAAACTTATGATGTAGGGGGAGCAGCAAGATGGTGGAGGGGTAGGAAACCTAAATTTTTTCTGGTCGCAGGAATCAGCTAGATAGGGATCAAACCATTCTGAACACCTATAAACTCAATAGGAGATCAAAGAAAAGAATAGCAACAACTATCTGAACAGAAAAGCGACCACTTTCTGGAAGGTAGGATGTACGGAGAAGTGAATCCGAGGTGATATTCGGGAAGATAGACAGCGGGGGAGGGGGCCTCCATTGGCCGCTACTGGCAAGTGATAGAGCAGCGGAGCACAAAATTGGAACATTTAGAAGTCTGCTCCACTGAGGGACGTCACTCCAGTGGCTAAGCAGGGGGTGGAACCCTCACTGGGACAGTGTGGTCTCAAGACCTTCAGGGTCACAGAAAGACTGGGGGTGTCTGAGTTTGGCAGAGCTCCCAGGTATTGGAGTGGGGAAGCAGGCTGCAGAGACGGAGCCGAGGAATGGGCTCTCAGCTCGGGCTTGCCATAAACCATGATCCACGGCACAGTCGGGCCACTGCTCTTCCAGCAGGGACCCAACAAGCGGCAGATCTGGGAAGACTCCCCTTCCTCCCCTGGGAGGAGCGGCACAAGAGTGCACCCCAGGACTCTGCTGGGTTTGGAGACTCCACACAGGGTCATGTGCCAGAGATAGAAACGCTCGGTCACTGGCCAGGTGAGCACAGAGTGCGGCTGCAGTCGGGGAGACGGGAGTGATTGACTGCTTTTCTCTGGGGGTTCACTGAGGAGTGGGGCCCTGAGTTCTCGGCTCCTCCAGGCTGGAGATTGGGAGGCTGCCATTTCACTCTCGTCCTCCAAAGCTGTATGGAAAGCTTGCAGGAAACAAAAACTCCCGAGAGCAAACCCAAGCAGATTACTTAGCCCAGCCCCAGCAAGGACCTGGCAATTCCACCTCTGGCAAAGACATCTGAGAAGCACTGCAACAGGCCCCTCCCCCAGAAGATCAGCAAGAACAGCCCGCCAAGACCAAGTTTACCGATCAATGAGAATGGCAGAACTCCAGCGCTAGGGGAATACTGCACATAGAATCCATAGCTTTTTCCCCATGACTCCTTAGTCTTTCAAAGTTAATTTTTTTTAACTTTCTTTTTCTTTTTTTTTTGAATTTTTTCTTTTTCCCTTTTTTAACCAAAATCTTATCAATCCCTTTTTTAAAAAACATTTTTATTTTTCATTTTTAGAGTCGTATTCTATCCCTTCATAGTAGTTAACCTTATTTTTGGTATATATATATATATAAGTTGTTCTCTCTTTAAAAATTTGGTATACAGTTTCTTCTAACAGACCAAAATAAACCCTAAATCTCTAGTGTATGGCTTTTTTCTAGTCTCCTGCCTGATCACATTCTCTCCTTTTTTTTTTAAATCCTCTTCTTTCTTTTTTCAACCAACTTCTTAGCAATTCCTTTTATAAAATCTTTTATAATTTCCATTGTTACAGTCATATTCCATCCCTTCATCGTATTTACCCTTATTTTTGTACATATATAAGTTTTTCTTTCTTTAAAATTTTGGGAGGCACTTTCTTCTAACAAACAAAAATACGCCCAAAATCTAGTGTGTGGCACTGATCTATACACCAGCCTGATCATATTTGATCATATTCTGTTTGTTTGTTTGTTTTTATTTTTTCTTTTTCTTTTCTCTTTCTTTCCCTTTCTTCTCCCCTGGTTTCAGGTCTCTTCGGATTTGTTTAGTGTATATTTTTCTGGGGTCGCTGTTATCCTGTTAACATTTTGTTCTCTCATTCATCTACTCTCCTCTCACAAAATGACAAGAGAGGGCGCCTGGGTGGCTCAGTCGTTAAGCGTCTGCCTTCGGCTCAGGTCATGATTCCAGGTCCTGGGATCAAGCCCCGCATCGGGCTCCCTGCTCCACGGGAAGCCTGCTTTTCCCTCTCCCACTCCCCCTGCTTGTGTTCCCTCTCTCGCCATGTCTCTCTGTCAAATAAATAAATAAAATCTTTAAAAAAAAAAAAATGACAAGACAGAAAAAAATCACCTCAGCAAAAAGAACAAGAGGTAGGACTGACTGCCAGGGACCTAATTAATACCGACATTAGTATGATGTCGGAATTAGAGTTCAGAATGATGATTTTTAAAGATACTAGCTGGGCTTGAAAAAAGCATGGAAGATATTAGAGAAACCCTTTCTGGAGAAGTAAAAGAACTAAAATCTAACCAAGTTGAAATAAAAAAGACTATTAATGAGGTGTAATAAAAAATGGGGGCTCTAACTGCTAGGATAAATGAGGCAGAAGACAGAATTAGTGATATAGAGACCAAATGATGGAAAATAAAGAAGCTGAGAAAAAGAGAGATAAACAACTACTGGATCACGAGGGCAGAATTCGAGAGATAAGTGATATCATAGGATGAAACAACATTAGAATAATTGGGATCCCAGAAGAAGAAGAAAGAGAGAGAGGGGCAGAAGGTATATTGGAGCAAATTATAGCAGAGAACTTCCCTAATTTGGGGAAGGAAACAGGCATCAAAATCCGAGACACAGAGAACCCCTCTCAAAAACAATAAAAATAGGTCAACACCGTGACATCTAAGAGTAAAACTTATGAGTCTCAAAGACAAAGAGAAAATCCTGAAAGCAGCTTGGGAGAAGAGATCTGTAACCTACAATGGTAGAAATATTAGATTGGCAACAAACCTATCCACAGAGACCTGGCAGGCCAGGAAGGACTGGCATGATATCTTCAGAGCACTAAATGAGAAAACTATGCAGCCAAGAATACTATATCCAGCTAGGCTGTCACTGAAAATAGAAGGAGAGATAAAAAGCTTCCAGGACAAACAAAAACTAAAAGAATTTGCAACCACGAAACCAGCCCTACAAGAAATCTTGAAAGGGGTCCTCTAAGCAAAGAGAGAGCCTAAAAGCAACATAGACCAGAAAGGAACACAGACAATATACAGTAACAGTCACCTTACAGGCAATACAATGGCACTAAATTCCTATCTTTCAATAGTTACCCTGAATGTAAATGGGCTAAATGCCCCAATCAAAAGACACAGGCTATCAGATTGGATTAAAAAACAAGACCCATTGGTATGCTGTCTGCAAGAGACTCATTTTAGACCCAAAGACACCTCCAGATTGAAAGTGAGGGGGTGGAAAACAATGTACCATGCTAATGGACACCAAAAGAAAGCTGGGGTGGCAATCCTTATATCAGACAAATTAGATTTTAAACCAAAGACTGTAATAAGAGATGAGGAAGGACACTATATCCTACTTAAAGGGTCTATCCAACAAGAAGATCTAACAATTGTAAATATCTATGCCCTTAACAAGGGAGCAGCAAATTATATAAAGCAATGAATAACAAAAGTAAAGAAACACATCAACAACAATATAATAATAGTGGCGGACTTTAACACCCCCTTCACTGAAATGGAGAGATTATTTAAGCAAAAGATCAACAAGGAAATAAAGGCTTTAAGTGACACACTGGACCAAATGGACTTCACAGATATATTTAGAACATTCCACCCCAAAGCAACAGAATACACATTCTTCTCTAGTGCCCATGGAACATTCTCCAGAATAGATCACATCCTACGTCACAAATCAGGTCTCAACTGGTACCAAAAGATTGGGATCATTCCCTGCCTATTTTCAGACCGCAATGCTTTGAAACTAGAACTCAATCACAAGAGGAAAGTCGGAAAGAACTCAAATGCATGGAGGCTAAAGAGCATCCTACTAAAGAATGAATGGGTCAACCAGGAAATTAAAGAAGAATTAAAAAAATTCATGGAAACCAATGAAAATGAAAACACAACTGTTCAAAATCTTTGGGATGCAACAAAGGCAGTCATAAGAGGAAAGTAGATAGCAATACAAGCCTTCCTCAAGAAACAAGAAAGGTCTCAAGCACACAACCTAACCCTACACCTAAAGGAGCTGGAGAAAGAACAGCAAATAAAGCCTAAACTCAGCAGGAGAAGAGAAATAATAAAGATCAGAGCAGAAATCAAAGAAATACAAACCAAAAGAACAGTAGAACAGATCAACGAGACTAGGAGCTGGTTCTTTGAAAGAATTAACAAGATTGATAAACCCCTGGCCAGACTTATCAAAAAGAAAAAAGAAAGGACCCAAATCAACAAAATCATGAATGAAAGCGGAGAGATCACAACCAACACCAAAGAAATACAAACAATTATAAAAACATATTATGAGCAACTCTATGCCAGCAAATTAGATAACCTGGAAGAAATGGATGCATTCCTAGAGATGTATCAACTACCAAAACTGAACCAGGAAGAAATAAAAAACTTGACCTATAACCACTAAGGAAATTGAAGGAGTCATCAAAAATCTCCCAACAAAGAAAAGCCCAGGGCCAGATGGCTTCCCAGGGGAATTCTACCAAACATTTCAAGAAGAATTAATACCTATTCTTCTGAAACTGTTCCAAAAAATAGAAATTGAAGGAAAACTTCCAAACTCGCTTTATGTAGCCACCATTACCTTGATCCCAAAACCAGACAAAGACCCCATCAAAAAGGAGAATTACAGACCAATATCTTTGCTGAACATGGATGCAAAAATTCTCACCAAAATACTAGCCAAGAGGATCCAACAGTACATTAAAACGCTTATTCACCACGACCAAGGGGGATTTATCCCTGAGCTACAAGGTTGGTTCAACATCTGCAAATCAATCAATGTGATACAATACATTAATAAAAGAAAGAACAAGAATCATAGATCCTCTCAATAGATGCAGAAAAGCATTTGACAAAGTACAGCATCCTTTCTTGATCAAAACTGTTCAGAGTATAGGGATAGAGGGTACATACCTCAATATCGTAAAAGCCATCTATGAAAAACCCACAGCGAATATCATTCTCAATGGGGAAAAACTGAGAGCTTTCCCCCTAAGGTCAGGAACGCTGCAGGGATGTCCACTATCACCACTACTTTTCAACATACTACATAAAGTCCTAGCCACAGCAATCAGACAACAAAAAGAAATCAGAGGCATCCAAATTGGCAAAGAAGAAGTCAAACTCTCACTCTTTGCAGATGATCTGATACTTTATGTGGAAAACCCTAAAGACTCCACCCCAAAACTGCTAGAACTCATACAGGAATTCAGTAAAGTGGCAGGATATAAAATCAATGCACAGAAATCAGTTGCATTCCTATACACCAACAACAAGACTGAAGAAAGAGAAATTAAGGAATCGAGCCCATTTACAATTGCACCCAAAACCATAAGATACCTAGGAATAAATCTAACCAAAGAGGAAAAGGATCTGTACTCAGAAAACTATAAAATACTCATGAAAGAAATTGAGGAAGGCACAAAGAAATGGAAAAACGTTCCATGCTCATGGATTGGAAGAACAAATATTGTGAAGATGTCAATGCTACCTAGAGCAATCTACACATTCAATGCAATCCCCATCCAAATACCATCCACTTTCTTCAAAGAAATGGAACAAATAATCCTAAAATTTGTATGGAACCAGAAATGACCCCGAATAGCCGGAGGAATGTTGAAAAAGAAAAGCAAAGCTGGCGGCATCACAATTCCGGACTTCCAGCTCTATTACAAAGCTGTCATCATCAAGACAGTGTGGTACTGGCACAAAAACAGACACATAGATCAATAGAACAGAATGGAGATCCCAGAAATGGACCCTCAACTCTATGGTCAACTAATCTTTGACAAAGCAGGAAAGAATGTCCAATGGAAAAAAGACAGTCTCTTCAACAAATGGTGTTGGGAAAATGGGACAGCCACATGCAGAAGAATGAAACTGGACCATTTCCTTACACCACACACAAAAATAGACTCCAAAAGGTTGAAAGACCTCAATGTGAGACAGGAGTCCATCAAAATCCTAAAGGCGAACAGAGGCAGGAATCTCTTCGACCTCAGCTGCAGCAACTTCTTCCTAGAAACATCACCAAAGCCAAGGGAAGCAAGGATGAAAATGAACTCTTAGGACTTCATCAAGATAAAAAGCTTTTGCACAGCAAAAGAAACAGTCAACAAAACCAAAAGACAACCGACACAATGGGAGAAGATATTTGCAAATGACATATCAGATAAAGGGCTAGTATCCAAAATCTATAAAGAACTTATCAAACTCAACACCCAAAGAACAAATGATCCAATCAAGGAATGAGCAGAAGACATGAACAGACATTTTTCCAAAGAAGACATCCAAATGGCCAACAGACACATGAAAAAGTGCTGAATATCGCTCGGCATCAGGGAAATCCAAAACAAAACCTCAATGAGATACCACCTCACACCAGTTAGAATGGCTAAAATTATCAAGTCAGGAAAGGACAGATGTTGGCGGGGATGCGGAGAAAGGGGAACCCTCCTACACTGTTGGTGGGAATGCAAGCTGGTGCAGCCACTCTGGAAAACAGTATGGAGGTTCCTCAAAAAGTTGAAAATAGAGCTACCATACGATCCAGCAATTTCACTACTGGGTATTTACCCCAAAGTTAGAAATGTAGGGATCCGAAGGTGTTCCTGCACCCCGATGTTTATAGCAGCAATGTCCACAATAGCCAAACTATGGAAAGAGCCAAGATGTCCATTGACAGATGAATGGTTAAAGAAGAGGTGGTCCATATATACAATGGAATATTACTCAGCCATCAAAAGGAATGAAATCTTGCCCTTTGCAACGACGTGGATGGAACTGGAGGGTATTATGCTGAGCGAAATAAGTCAAACAGAGAAAGACATGTATCATATGACCTCACTGATATGAGGAATTCTTAGTCTCAGGAAACAAACTGAGGGTTGCTGGAGTAGTGGGGGGTGGGAGGGATGGGGTGGCTGGGTGATAGACATTGGAGAGGGTACGTGCTAAGGTGAGCGCTGTGAATTGTGTAAGACTGTTGAATCACAGACCTGTACCTCTGAAACAAATAGTACATTATATTTTAATAAAAAAAAAAAAAAGATAGCAGGAAGGGTAAAATGAAGGGGGGAAATCAAAGGGGGAGACGAACCATGAGAGACTATGGACTCTGAGAAACAAACTGAGGGTTCTAGACGGGAGAGGTGGGGGTTGGGTTAGCCCGGTGATGGGTATTAAAGAGGGCATGTTCTGCATGGAGCACTGGGTGTTTTACACAAACAATGAATTATGGAACACTACATCAAAAACTAATGATGTAAAGTATGGTGATTAACATAACATAATAAAATTTAAAAAATAAATAAATAAAATAAAGTATATTGCCCCATCAGGGAAATTAAAATAACAAAAAACAAAAAAACTTATGATGTAGTATATGCTGGCTAACTGAACATAATAAAATAATATGCTTTTCTACTTATTAAAACATAAATTAATTAATTAAATGAAATAAATAAAAATTCAGCTCCTCATATGCATTAGTCCTGTTGTGAGTGGCTAATAGATTCTGTATTAGACAAAACAGGGATAATAAAACATTTCCATCATCACAGAAATTTCTGTTGCGCAGCCCTGCATTAGAATATTTTCATGCTGCCCTTTCTCAGATTCATTTCATTAGAGAATGTGGATACCTTAATGATGGGTCATAATGTTCCATGAAAATTCTTGAAGATACAATTATATATGGTCTTTTTATTTTTTATAAGTAATTCTCACTTCATTATTTTTTAAATTTCTTATAAAGTTTTTGTTTCAAAAAAATATTCTTGGCATTTCTGTGATGTTTTTGGATGAGAATAATATTTAAATCAGGAGACTAAGTGGAGTAGACTGCCCTTCATAATGTGGTCTTCCCACATCCAATCAGTTGAAGGCCTGAGGGGAATAAAAAGGCTGACCCTGAGTAAGACAATGTTTTCATCTTTTCTTGCCAGGTGGTCTTTGAACTGGGACATTAGTTGTTTTCCTGCCTCAGACTTGAACTGAAACATTGGTTCTTCCTGGTTTTCAAGCCTGCTGGTCTTTAGACTTTAGCCACACATTGGCTCTCCTGGGTCTCCAACTTGCCAACTGGTCCTGCAGAACTTGGCATTTGCCAGCCTCCATAATAGTGTGAACCAATTTCTTATAATAAATTCGTGTGTGTGTGTGTGTGTGTGTGTGTGTGTGTGTGTGTAAATACTATTTAAATCCTATTTGCTCTATTTCTCTGGAGAACTCAGTCTAATACATGTGGATTAGTTGTTTCTTTAAATCTATCCCTAAACCACCCTGGTTTCTCCAAATGTTAAGCATATCCGTACCGATAGTATTTGAGTATATGTTATATATGTGCTATTCTATATACAGATGCTCAAACAAATATATTTTTTTTTCTGTAAGAGAGCTAAGAGCCTAGACCAAGTGTTAGGGGGATGTAGTGAAAGTTAACGGCAGATTTGAAGTGTTTAATCCCTGCACATTCCAAAGAAACCGACCCTTGACCTACTCTTGGGAGGTAACCTCTAAACCTTTGTCATAGCCTGCCAGACAAGAGTGTCTTTGTATACCTAGGGACTTGGGCCACACTAGAAAGGTTATGTTAAACAGTGTGATTTATGGTGGAGACATCGGGCCATATCGTCTCTCTTTTGACCTCTGGAGTAGATGGAGACTGAGTAGCTCAAGAGCATTTTATGCTTATATGACCAACCCTAATAAAAACTCTGCCTTGGGGCAGAGTTTCTGGTTTACAATAATTTATATGTGTTGCTATACATCATGCTGGGAAAAATGAGCCTTGTCTATACAATTCCACTGAGAGGGAAAACTGAAAGCTCATGACTTGTCTCTCCTGGACTCTTCTTTATGTGACTTTTACTTTTACTGATTTAATCTATATCTTTTTGCTGTAATAAATTAGAACCATGATTACAGCAGTTTTTCTTAGTTCTGTTTCTTTCCAGTGAATCATTTTACCTGAGGGTGGTTTGGGGTCCCTGACACAACATTAGCCAAAAAACTTATTATTGGTATATACATACACACATGCATTACACACACACACACACACACACACACACACACACATATATATATATATATATATATATATATATATATATATATATATATATGGGTGTGTTTGCTTAGAAGATCAGTTCAGTCCCATTGTGGATTAAGTCATTCTCAACTAATGTTTTTTGTCATTGTAAAGTTCCAAAGCAATAAAATAATAATTAATATTTATTTAGTTCTAATTATGATTCAAGTCAGGTGTTATAACCTTTACTTCATTTCCCAAACTAACTTTGAAGTAAAGTTTATCCACTCTATTTTGTAGCAGAAGTAACTGAGGCTCAGGTCTGTTAGCCAATGTGCCCAGTGTCTCAAAGCTAATGGGCTCAGTCTCAGTTCTGCCTGATTCTGCTCTTTCTGGGTGGGTCCAACTTCCTGTTTCCATTGATACTTTGCTGCCCCCATGCTTCAGCATCGTTTTAAGTGTTTTTATTTTAAGTTTTTATTTAAATTCCGGTTCGTTAATATACAATGTAATATTAGTTTCAGGTGTAAAATATAATGATTCAACACTTCCATACAACAACTAGTGCTCATCACACACAACAAGTGCCCTCCTTAATCCCCATCACCTACTTCACTCATCCCCCCATCCACCTCCCCTCTGGTAACCATCATTTTGTTCTGTCTAGTTAAGAGTCTGTTTCTTGGTTTGCCTCTATTTTTCTTTTCTCTTTCCTTTTGCTCACTTGTTTTCTTTCTTACATTCCACATATGAGTGAAATTATATGGTATTTTTCTTTCTCTGACTGACTTATTTCAATTAGCATAATACTGTCTAGTTCCAACCACGTTGTTGCAAATGGCAAGATTTCATTCTTTTTTTGGCTGAGTAATATATGAGATGTTCAGTCCCTGCACATTCCAAAGAAACCAACCTTTGACCTACTCTTGGGAGGTAACCTCTAAACCTTGGTCATAGCCTACCTGACAAGAGTGTCTTTGTGTACACACACACACATATATGTATGTGTGTGTATATATATACCACCTCTTCTTTATCCATTCATCAGTCATGCAAATCATGAAGCTTCAACATTTTTTAAAGAGGTGGATCTAAAGTGTTTCCCTTCTCTGTATATTACACATTATATTTTAAAATAGACTTTTGCATTAGATTTTCTTGAGTGCCCACATTTCATTCATGAGGAAACTTGGAGCCTCAGAGAAGTCATTTGACCTACTCAAGTCTACATAGCCAGCTTGAGGACTTAAACTGAAACCTCTGATTCCAAAGTACACACACTTTTCATGGAAAGAACAAGATTTAAGTCTTTGTTCTTCCTGAGTCACTGAAGATAAAATGACTACTGGGGTAAAACATCCTACCTGCTATTAAAGTTTAATAAGATCCATAATCTCAAAAACTCTGCAAAAACACTTTGGTACATTACTTTCTGAATTTTCTCAGTTGTTGAGCTTCACTTGGAAATGACTAAATAAGAATGGTTGGCCTTGACTTTGCCTCTCTGTTTAATTTAGTTTGTGTTTGTCACATTTAATCCAAAGCGAAACTGAATCTTCTATTAAAACATTTGGTTTGTACAAACCCGAAGGCAATGTTGACTTTACCTGAAAATATCCTTCTGTGCTCTTCCCATAATGAATGAACACTTTATTTCTAATGTGTGTGAACTCTAGAAGAAGTCCAAAGGGTAGAGTTCCTTGATCCTGGTGTGCTGTTGTTGTTGCTGCTGTTGTTCTTTTAATATGAAAACACTACACAAGGAAGACACTAAATATTTATTGTTATATACTGGAAAGAGGTAAGATTAACATGTTTGCTTATGTATATCCAAGTTGTTCTGAAGAAAGGTTTGTTAGATCTTCATACAGCAGCATAATCGGTGGACTGAGGACAGGCTGTAATGTTAGAAAATATAGAGTTAACACTTGATCCCATGATGGTAATTAAATCTTCTCCCAATCTTTTGCTTTCCATTTTTTAATGCATTATAAGGAATTAATTTTCCGAAGGGCTTTGTTGAAGGAAAATGAAAATATCATAAAATTCACCAATTTAAAATGTATAGTTACATGAGTTTCGGTACATTTACAGAGCTATACAACCATCAACACAATCTAGTTTTAAATATTTCTGTCATCCCCCACAGGTTCCTCAATCTGCTGTCTCCCTCCAGCCTCACACAACCACAGCTCCACTTCTTGTTCTAATAGTTTTGCCTCCCCACCCCCAGGTTTATTGGGGGGGTATATTTAACATATCTGACACTGTATAAGTTTAAGGTGTACAGTGTGATTTTTTTTTTTAAGGCTTGAGGTTTATTATTCTTTTTTTTAAGATTTTATTTATTTATTTATTTATTTATTTATTTATTTATTTAAATTTTACTATGTTATGTTAGTCACCATACAATACATCACTAGTTTTTGATGTGGTGATCCACGATCCATTGTTTTCGTATAACACCCAGTGCTCCATGTAGTACGTGCCCTCCTTAATATGATACACGTATATATTGTGAAATTACCACAGTAAGTTTAGTTAACAATTTATCACCTCACATTATTACCAGTTCCCCCCTTAGTGAGAACTTTAAAATTTGCTCTTTTTGCAACTTTCATGTATATAATATAATATTATTAACTATAGTCATCATGCTGCCCATTACATCCCCAGAACATACTCATCTTACAACTGGAAATTTGTATCCTTTGACCACCATCACCTATTGTCTCCACCCTCCAGGCCCTGATAGTCACCAATCTACTTTCTCTTCCTGTGAGTTTTTTTTTAATATTCCACATATAAATCGTACCATATAGTATTTGTCTTTCTCTGCCTGACTTAATTCACTTCACATAATATTCTCAAGATTTATCAAAGTTATTGCAAATGACACCATTTTCTTCTTTTTATGGCTTGATAGTATTCTAGTGTGTGTGTGTGTGTGTGTGTGTGTGTGTGTTTCCCTTTATCCATTTATCCATCAGTGGACACTTAGATTGTATCTATGTCTTGGCCATTGTAAATAATGCTGCAGTGAACATGAAGGTGCAGATATTTCTTCAAAATAGTGATTTTATTCCCTTCAGATATGTATGCAGAACTGGGATTGTTTATCATATGGTAGTAATAAAATCATACAATATTTTGTGTTTGGCTTCTTTCACTTAGTGCAATGGTATTGAGGTTTATTTATGTTGTAGTGCATAGTTTGTTCCTTTTCATTTCTGGGTCACATTTCTCTCTCAACTTTAAAAAACTATAACATGTTCTCCTGGAGATAAATTTCAGTTTATAATTTCCCATTACACAGTGCTTTGAGGTCCTTACTTTCCTCAGACCTCTGAAGTTGTATGCGTCAAATAATGATGTAGCTAAATTGTACTGTGTAGGGCACAATAGGTTTTGTAGTACAAAATGTTCTTAAGGACATCGTTGCCATCTTTAGCCTAGGGAATTATCTGTATTCTACACTTCTGAAGCCAGAATGGATCACTTATTTGAAGGACAATATGTTTTTATTAAACTAAATAATTTCTGGAGAGCTAATGCACAGCACAGTGATTATAGTAGACAAAACTGTGTTACTAACATAACATATTAAAAAGAAAGAAAGAAGAAAGAAAGAAAGAAAGAAAGAAAGAAAGAAAGAAAGAAAGAAAGAAAAAAAGAAAGTAAGTAAGTTACTAACAGACTAGATCTTAAACCCCACCACACACAAAAAGAAAAATGATAATTATGTGACTTGATAAAGGTGTTAGCTAATGATATGGTGGTAACCATATTGCAATGTATAAATGTATCAGATCAACACATCATATACCACAAACTTACACAATGTTGTATTTCAATTACAATCTCATTTTTTTTTTTTTTAAGGGATGGACATGTATTAATGAGCCATGTAAAACAGAGGAAGGCACATCTTAAAAGGTGTGCAGGGCAGGCTTGGTAGAGGCTGGCTAAAAGCATGAAAGGAAGAAGTAGGACAGAAAGTGGAGAGTAACCTAAGGTCTGCTCTCAGAACTTTTGCCCCTCTAACCTCTTCCTCAGCCTCTCTATATTCGATTTGCACAATTACCAGCACTCAGGAGTTTCCCTGGGGTAAAAAACACAAAATAGTAAAACCATGAAACAATAATGACAACAACACTGGGCAACTATTCTCTAGTTTAAAAAGATGTTTGAGGAGCTATGGGTAGTTTGAACCCCAGAATAATATCTCAAAATTCTGATACATTTGAGATGGGGAGCAGGAAACCTACCATTCTCCTTCTATATAGCACCCTAAAGCTCACTTCCCACCTCTACAGGGCTGCAGCTGAGCCTCCCAGATTCCTAGTAATTAATCAACTTACTCCTCTATTTTTGAATGCAAGTAGCAAGCAAGAATCAAAAGATTTATGAAGAAAATCAACAAACTAAAAAAAGACAAAAAAACAAAAAAACAAGGAGCCAGCAAACAACTGACATCATGGGGAACAGAAATAGTTTAATAAGCCTTATAATTCAGTAGAATAGTTCAAATAAAATAAATAAATATTTTTAAAGAGACTCAAGAAAATATTTCACACCGTCATAACATGATGTTATGAAAAAAGAGGTTATTGGTGAAGAATAAAAGCCTTTGGAAATTAGAAAGCTAATTGCTGAATTAAGACTTCAATAGAATAATTGGAGGAGAAAGTTGAGGCAGTATGTTAGAGAACTTAGAGAAAAATACAGAAATGAGAACTATAAGAAAAATATAATAGAATTAAATAATCAATGCATAAGTTATGGCTTTCAACTAATAAGAGTTCCTGAAAAAAAAGACAATGGAGTTAAATAAATTATCAAATAAATAAAATAAGAACACTTTCCAGAGCTAAAAACTAAATTTCCCAAAGCTGAATATCTGGCAGGATAAATGCAACAAAGACTCACACTTCACCATGTCATGGAAAACTGTTGCATATCCAAAAAATATATTTTTTAAGATTTTATTTATTTATTTGCCAGAGAGAGAGAGAGCACAAGCAGGGGGAGCAGGAAGAGGGAGAAGCAGACTCCCCGCTGAGCAAGGAGCCCGATGCGGGACTCGATTCCAGGACCCTGGGATCATGACCTGAGCTGAAGGCAGACGTTTAACCGACTGAGCCACCTAGGTGCCCCTGCATATCCAAAAAATAAAGAAATGATTAAAAATAATTCCAGGAGCAAACATGGTTACCAACAGCAGAACAAGAATCAGACTAAATTCTGAGAATGTTCAAAAGAAGTATCTGATGCTACAAGTCTTCAGAATAATGCCAAAAATTACAAAATATTTAGTATTTTGGCTACAGTGTTCTACATTCAGAGAATATATCAGTCAAGAGAGCATTTAAAAACTAGGACCAGGATGCCTGGGTGGCCCAGTCAGTTAAGCATCCAACTCTTGGTTTTGGCTCAGGTCCTAATCTCAGGGTCCTGAGATCAAGCCCCACATAGGGCTCTGTGCTCTTGTGGAGTCTACTTAAGACTCTCTCTGCCTCTCCCCCGACACTCTCTAAATAAATAAATAAATCTTAAAAAAAAAAAACTAGGACTAAGAAAATTCACCTGCCATATGCCCTGAAATAAAGCTGCTTATGGATGTATCCCCCAAAATGAGAGGAACAAAAAGCAACAAAAAGTAAGACCGAATAATGGCCCACCCAAAGATATACATATTCTAATCCTGGGAATCTCTGACTGTCACCTAATATGGCAAAAATGGATTTTTAGATATGATTAAATTAAGGATATGGAGATGGGGCATTATCCTGGATTATCTAGGTGGAGCCAATATAAACACAAGGAACTTATAAAATAGATAAAGAGATGATAGATTACTAGATAGAGAAACAGATAGATGATTGATAGATGATAAATGATAGATAAATAGATGATATGTACATACATACATACATGCATAGACAGATAGATAGATACGTGGATGAATAGGATATGTTGAAAATGTGAGCTCCAGCCTTGATTTTGTCAGTTGAATATGTCTTCCCAGACGTTCTTTATTACCTCAAATTCAACATGTACAAAACTAAGTTTTCAAAATTATTTCTTATCACAAATTTTTTCCATTTGAGTTTTCATTAGCTAATTGGCTATAAATATTTATTATCCCTTTATTTTCCCACATTCAGTGACTGATCTATAAATTATATTTTTAATCTATTTGCCTTTGTATTTTGATATTATCAAAATATTTTATTGTATGATTGCCAATAGTGATAGGTAAGAGATTAGAGATAAAGATAGAGATGAAAGAGAGATCTTCATGAGTGATAACTAACACTCTCTCATTATCTCAAGTCATCAAGTTTTTAAACATATTTTTATACAAATAAATGTTATGTATCTAAAACATAGATTTAATTGTCATTTTCCTGCCCCCAACTGAAATGCTACTGAACTTGCCCTTTATACGTTTTTTTTTCTGACACTACTAGTCAAGCTTTCTGTGTACAAACAAACAAAAGATCCAAATTTATTTATACTAGGGAATTTCTATCAGGATTTTGGATAGCTTATGGAATTGATGTTGTCAATAGTAAAACTTAGAAAAGGGGCATAAACCAAAGGAAGCATGGAAGCTAGAACTACAGTCAAAATCATGGCATAAAAAAAGCCAGCTGCTATGGGACACTGGACTCTTTCCTCTTATATAATGGGTTCTGCAGCTGCTGTCCCCTTGAAATTCCTGGGCATTCCCATTGCTTGGCATGACTTGTTTCAGATTCAAAATATTGGACTGAAACATCTGTGGGTTGGGTTATGATTCAGGTACAAGCAGCAGTTGCTGTGAGTGTCAGGGAGGTCATATCTGGACATTTTGTTCCTTGTAGTGATATTCATTGAGACTGAACAGCAAGAATTTGTGCCACTTGAAGAATTCCCAGATGTTTTCAAGTTAAAAAAATTAAAAGTGTCCAATTATTCCACCCCTTTGGTTGTTCAACACCAATACATAACATTCTTCTAAAAATATCCCACCCAGGGGTGCCTGTGTAGCTCAGTCGGTTAAGCATCTGCCTTTGGCTCAGGTCATGATCCCAGGGTCCTGGGATCGAGCCCCATATCGGGCTCCCTGCTTGGCAAGAAGCCTGCTTCTCCCTCTCCCACTCCCCCTGTTTGTGTTCCCTCTCTCGCTGTGTCTCTCTCTGTCAAATAAATAAATAAAATTTCCTCATAAAATGGAAAATCTGCACTTCTCCCTGCCAAGAACTACATCCAGCAACCAATCTGCATATGTGGTAGCTATTCATATTCTTGTCTTGTCAAACTCTTCTTGTAATAACTCTCATACCACATATGCAGAAATAACAACAGCAGCAGACTTTTAATTTTGGCAATGATTAAGTAGGTTTTATCAGACTAAGCTTCCTGTCAAGAAAGGTGTTGTTTTTGTTTTTTAATTTAAAAACAAACAATCACAATAACAATCACCAACTGGTTGAAGATGCTCTAAAGCAACCAAGTCATCCAGGACATGAGCAGCCATTATCTTGAGAATGAAAACATAATGAGGGAAGTTAGAGATTTTCCTCCATGTTTTCCCCCTTGGGGCATTTGTTGATTTCCAGCACTGGACATTGAAGTTGTCTCAGGGTCACGTAGTTAATCAAATCTTGATGGGCCAAGATCCCAAAGAAAAGGAACCACAAACAAGGAAGGTCCTGCATTCTGTGTGACTTTTTCTGTCTTGTCAATTCCTAAGCTATGGAAGAGTAAGAAGCTGGAAAAAAAATGAATTAATGAGCAGACATTAAGAGAGTAACTGTCTAAGCAGAGCTTACAGTGCTGGGTAGAAAAAATCAGAATTCAGGGTTTACCAAGGATGGAGGATATTTGGTAAAAATGCTACAACTTGGGTTGAAGCCCCTGACACGCTATTATTTCCTAAAAACAAAGGCAATCCAGAAATAGTCCAGCCCTCAAACAGACTGAAACCCAGAGTCAAAACTACTTAGTCTTGGTTGAATTAGTTTGCTCTTCTCCTGACAGAATATCCCCCAGAGCCTCTACAAATCTTCATACACCATTACAAGCTCTTAATATAAAAGTATAAGGTATGGGGCACCTGGGTGGCTCAGTCATTAAGCATCTGCCTTCGGCTCAGGTCATGATCCCAGGGTCCTGGGATCGAGCCCCGCCATCGGGCTCCCTGCTCTGCGGGAAGCCTGCTTCTCCCTCTCCCACTCCCCCTGCTTGTGTTCCCTCTCTCGCTGTCTCTTTCTCTGTCGAATAAATAAAATCTTTAAAAAAATAAATAAATAAAAAATAAAAAAAAGTATAAGGTACATCAGGATACAAAACCAAATGACTAAATCTAAGAGACAATGGGAACAGATTAAATAGTTATCTATACATTAGAATGATCAAATATGGTCTTTAAAGTAATCATAATTAACATATTCAAAATTGAGGACATGCTCAACAATTTTTACAGAGAACTGTATAAATATCAAATGAAAATTCTTGCAAAGAAAAATATTACTAACATTAACAACTCTTATGAGAATAACAATATATTGGGCAGGGAAGAAAAAGGAATGGGGAAACATATTAGTAGAAAATATCTAGATGGAAACTCAAAGAAAATAAAGGATAAAAAATTACAGAAATAAATACCAGAGACATATGAAGCAGGGTGAAAAGTTCTAACATCATTGTAATTCTAGAAGGAGAGAAAAGAGATTAAAAAATAGGTACAATAAATGAAATAATACTGGCCACAACTTTTCTAAAATAAGTAAAATATGTCAAGTCATTGCTAACCTTAAAGATAAAACTGCTAGTTTTTTGTTTTTTTTTTTTCCAGGAAAAAAAAAAAGATTTATTCAGGAATAGGAGAGACTTGCAATATGAGGCAATAAAACCGTAGGCAAGTCCAGGGAACAAAAGAGAGTAAGGCTCTCTTTTATAGAGGAAAAGGGGGAGTTAGGAGGGCTGTTATAAACAAAATCTCCATTGGAGTAAACGATGAGTTCAAAGTATAGTGGCTTTTCATTGGCTGATTTGTGTCAGTCTCTCATTGGCTGGGCTGTTGCCAGAGGAGGGAAACCTTTCTTCCTTCTGCTAGGGTAGTAAAGTGCTATCCCCTTGCAGGGTCAGGATCTTTCTGTTGTGTCTGCAATTGAGGACTAGTGGTAGAGTGTGAGGGCTCCCCCTGCTGGCATCCAAACTTCATTCTAAATGTTATTTCCTTTCACTAATTTTCACATCATATAATCAAGAAATTCTGAATCCCATGTAAGATTAAAAAAAAAAAAAAAAGCACGCTACATCACATTATAGTAAAACTCCTCAAAATCAAAGACAAGAACAAATCCATAAAAGAAGCCAGAGAGAAAAAGACCCATCAATTTCAACAGAGCAACAATCAAAGAAAAATACAACCTAACAAAGTACACGTTTTAAAAAAACAATCAGATTATCCATTACATTTACAGAGTATAGGGGAAGAGAGAAATGATTATCTAATAGATAAAGAAAATAGCATTTCATAAATCAACAAGTGTTTATAATAAAAATCCCTAGTTAACTACTGTCTTAGGCCATTCAGGCTGCTATAACAAAATACTACAGACTGCTGATTTATAAACACCAAAACTGATTTATCACAGTTCTGGAGGCTGGAAGTTTGAGATCAGGGTGTTAGTATGGTTGTGTTCTGATGAAGACCTTTTTCTGGGTTGCAGAGTTTCACTGTGTCCTCACATGGTAGAGAGGGTTAGGGAGCACTGTGGAGTTTCTTATGTGAGAACACTAGTCCCACTTATTTTACACTAGGGGTTATAATCCAATACTATAATATGTATTTTGTTGCTCAAATTCTTCCAACTTTGACCAATGGGAGCTTTTTTGGTTGCTCCTGTGTCACTTTGACATACCACCATCATTATGGTCTTCTTTTTATCTCATTTACTTAATTTCTGCCACTATAAGATATTCTATTATCATCTCGTGTATTTTCTGTGTCAATCCTAGAATTGGCCATTTCTTCAAGGACTCTGTTTCCTTTTGTTGGAGAAGGGTTTTAAAACCCCAAATATGGGTGGAAGGTGTATTCATAGGTACTGGGGCATCTCAGTCTGTTTTGGCTGCTATGATAATATACCACAGACTATGTGATTTATAAACAACAGAAATTTATTTCCTACAGTTCTGGAGGCTAGAAGTCTGACAACAGGATGCAAGCATGTTTGCATTCTGGTGAATGCCCCTTTTTGGGTTGCAAACTACCAACTGCTCACTGCGCCTTTACATAGTGAAAGGGGTTAGGGAGATCTCTGGGGTTTCTTTCATAATAGCACTAATCCCATTTATAAGAGCTCCATCCTCACAACCTGAGATAACCTAAATTTCCCACCTACTAACACTGTCACACTGGGCTTTGGGATTTCAACAAATGGTTTCTTGTGGGACAGAAACATTCAGCTCATAGCAACTAGAAATAGAAAGTTTTAAATACATTAAGGGTATATATGAACAAAACTACAGTTCGTTGTATAAACAATGATAAAGTTTTGAATGTTTCTCTTTGAGGTGAGGGACAAGACAAAGATATCTATTATACCACCCTTATTCAATACTGCGCTGGAGGTTGTATGCTCTGTTAAAAGACAAGGAAGAGAGGGGCGCTTGGGTAGCTCCATCGTTAAGCCTCTGCCTTTGGCTCAGGTCATCATCCCCGGGTCCTGGGATCGAGCTCCGCATTGGGCTCCCTGCTCCGTGAGAAGCCTGCTTCTCCCTCTCCCACTCCCCCTACTTGTGTTCCCTCTCTGGCGTGTCTCTCTCTGCCAAATAAATAAATAAAATCTTAAAACAAAAAAAAAGACAAGGAAGAGAAATAAAAGGTAAGAATAGTAGAAATTAAAATGATGAACTTTTACTATTTGCAGATTGTTTACATAGAAGCCCAAAATAATCTACAAACAAATGAATTTGATTTTAAGATTTTATTTGTTTATTATTTATTTACTTATTTATTTGAAAGAGATTGATTCCTTGGGGGAGGAGCAGAGAGAGAAGGAAAAGCAGACTCTGCACTAAGCATTGGAACCCTCTCAGGGCTCAATCCCATGACCCTGAGATCATGGCCTGAGCTGAAATCAAAAGTCGGCTGCTTAACTGACTGAGCCACCCAGGCGCCCCAAAATGATTTTGATTTTAGCAAGTCTGCTGATATAAAGGTCAATATAATATGTCAATTTCATTTCTACTGCATTTCTATATACCACCAGCAAATAATTGAAAAAAGCATTTAAAAAGCACCTTAAGGGGGGAGCCTGCTTCTCTCTCTGCCTGCCACTCCCCCTGCTTGTGCTCTCTTGCTCTCTCTCTCTCTGACAAATAAATAAATAAAATCTTTAAAAAAAGCAACTTAAAGTGAAAATAATTTTACAACAGTACCAATAATATAAAATTGCTTATGAATAAATCTAATTAAAAATGAAAACATCACTGAGGAAAATTTAAAAGACTTAAATAAATGGCACTGTATACTCTTAAGTAGATTGGACAATTCAATGCTGTTAAAATGGCAATCTTCTTTGCCCTGAAAATTGATCTATGGATTCAATGCAATACAGTCAAAATGAAAGCATATTTCTCAGTCAGGATTCTAAAATTTATGTAAAATAAATAGAATGCAAAAGCCAGCACAATCTTGATTAAATAACAACGATAGAACAAAGTGGGAGAATTTATACTACTATATATCAATAACTATTATAAATCATTAAGTGTGCTTACTGGCACAAAGAAAACAATAGGGCATTAGAATAGAAAAACAATAAACAATCCATAAATTTTCAGCCACATGATTTACAAAAAAAAAAAAAGGGTGGAATTCAGTGGAAAAAATAATGATGATTATTTTAATAAATAATGCTGTGTCAACTGGATAACTGTATGTAATAAAAAAATAGATCTTGCCTACCTCACACCCAACACAAAAATTAATTTGGAGTGGATCATATGCCTGAAAGGTTACAAACAATAAAATTTTTAGGAGAAAGTACAGGAAAATATCTTTATGTCTTTAGAGCAGGAAGATTTCTCAGATAAGACAAAAAAAAACTATGAAAAATAAATGATAAATTTGACTTCATCAAAATCAAGAACCTCTATTTAGGAGCAAGTGGGTGGCTCAGTTGGTTAAGCATGTGACTCTTGATTTTGGCTCAGGTCATGTTCTCAGGGTCATGAGATTGAGCCCCATGTTGGGTGCCATGCTCAGTGGGGAGTCTGCTTGGGATTCTCTTTCTCCCTCTCCCACTGTCCATCCCCCCATACTCTCTCTCTCTCTAAAAAAAAAAAAAGAACCTCTATTTAGCAAAGTATACTGATATGAGAATGAAAAAGGCAAGCTACATACAGAGAGAACATATTTACCATTAAAAAATCAACATAGCAATCATATAATCATATATGGTGGTCATATAAAAAACTTTGAAAACAAAGAATTATGAACAGTATTAATAATTTAATATAAAACAAGCAAAATATAAAATGAGTAAAATAGTTGAACAGATACTTCACTACCCATTCACCATAACTAAAATTCATATATTTCCAGTGGGAGTAGAAATGGGTACATCACTTTGGCAATATATACACGATACCAACTATACATACCCACTATATATACACATTACAGTAGTACGGTACTGTACCCAATAGATGGATGATAGACAGACAGACGGACAGACAGACAGATAGATAATATGGCCCAGCAATTTTTGGGTTATACCTAAGAGTAGAAAATGCTTACGCTTACCAAAAGGCAATAATGTTTTGTTTTGTTTTTAAGTTTTTTTTTTCTTTTCTCTCTCTCTCTCTTTTTAAATTTAAATTCAGTTAGCCAACATATAGTACATCATTAGTTTTTGGTGTAGTGTTCGGTGATTCATTAGTTGCATATAACACCCAGTGTTCATCACATCACGTGGCCTTCTTAATGCCTATCACTCAGTTACCCCATCCACCCACTCACCTCCCTTTCCACAACCCTCAATTTGTTTCTCGGAGTCAATAATGTTTACAGCAGCATTATTTATAATAGTGCCAAACTGGAACAACACAAATGTCCATTAGTAGAAAGGTTAAATAGGTATATAAACAACATGAAATGAAACACAATAATAAGAAGTATTAAACTTTGCAACACACTGCAGTGTGAAAGAATATCATATATATAAAGTTGATTGAAAAAGGCCATACTCATATATCCTGTGTGCTTGTTTGTATGAAATTCAAAAACAATGTTTCTCTGCTCATAGAGATCAGAATCATGGTTATTTTTTTGGGTGGTATCAACTAGGAGGGAGCACAAAGATATCTGCTGTCATGCTGAAGATATCATCATAGTTTATTCTAAATGATGATTACATTCATATATGCAGATCTAAAATAATCAGATTCTACACTACAGATTTGTGAGCTCTATATTTGTTATGCTTTAATAAAACAGAAACAAAAAGAAAAGAAAGATGTGCACAAAAACTACATGAAAAGCTCAAAAATATTACTGAAAAAAATTAAAGAAGACCTAAATTGTTAGAGGAATATACCATAGTCTGCAATTGGATGACATAATACCGTAAAGATGTCAGCTCTCTCTAAGTTGATCTATAGATTCAATTAAATTGTCAAAATCCTAGCAGGCCTTTTGTGGAAATTTATAAGCTGAATCATGTAAAGACATAAGAAAAACCAAGAACATCTTCAACAAAGTTGGAGGACTTATCCCACTGGATATCAAGTCTTATTTTAAAACTACTGTAATTTAGGGGCGCCTGGGTGGCTCAGTCTGTTAAGCATCTGCCTTCCACTCAGGTCATGATCCCAGACTCACGGGATGGAGCCCTGCATCGGGCTCCATGCTCAGTGGGGAGTCTGCTTCTCCCTCTGCCCTTCACCTTGTTCATGCTCTCTCTCTCTCCCAAATAAATAAATAGAATATTTAAAACAAAATAAAAAATAAAACTACTGTAATTTAAAAAGTTCAAGATTGGCACAATGAGAGACAAAGGACTGAAGTAAAAAAAAATTTGAAAGAAAAACACATACAAATCTATAGCTATATCAATCTATCTATATCTATCATTCTATCATCTTTGTCACTACAGTATAATGGGGAAAGATGGTGTTTCCAATATATTGCACTAGATCCATTGAGTATCCACATGGGAAAAATAAATCTTGGACTTGACCACATGTTATAGACAGAAATAAATTCCAGATGGATTATATAGCTAAACATGAAAGATAAAAATTAGTTTCTAGAAAGTAACACAGAATAACATCTTCATACACAATAAGCAGTATACAAAAAGCATTAAACCAAAAGGAAAAGACTGATAATTTTAGAGTCATAAAAACTAAGAATTTCTGTAGTAAAAGACAGCATTAGAGAGTTAAAAGAACAAGTCACAGATTGGTAGAAAATATTTGAAATAAAAATATCCAGTCATAATTAAAGCAATGTTCCATTTTTCTTAGTCACATAGAAATTATGTATTATATATTACTAAAATTATATTATTACATAATGTATATATTATATATTATTATATATTATATATTACATATACTTCTATATTGTATATTTAATATAATATATAACTTATATATATAACTTATGTTATTATATATTATATTAATGTATCATATATTATTAATAACATATATAAAATAATTATAGTAATGATAATATGAATAAAGGGATTAATAAATGACATCTATTAAAAATATATTTCAGAGGCACCTGGGTGGCTCAATCAGTTGAGCATCCAACTCTTGATTCTGGCTCAGATCATGATCTCAGGGTCATGAGATCAAGCCCTGTATCGGGCTCCATGCTCAGTGCGGAGTCTGCTTGTACCTCTCTCTCCCCCCACCATGCCTCCCCTCACTAGCTCTCTCTCTCTCTTTCAAATAAATAAATAAAGGCATTTAGACTGGAGTGTTTTTGTTCTCATTACTTTCCATGAATTGTTTAAGTTCTTTTTTAATTTCCTGGTTGATCCAATCATTCTTTAGCAGGATGCTCTTTAACTTCCAAGTGTTTGAATTCCTTCCAAATTTTTTCTTGTGATTGAGTTCCAGTTTCAAGGCGTTGTGGTCTGATAACATGCAGGGAATAGTCTCAGTCTTGTGGTATTGCCTGAGACCTGATTTGTGAGTATGTATGTAGTCTATTTTGGAGAAATAGTGAGTATAGTATGTAGTCTATTTTAGAGAAAGTTCCATGTGCATTCGAGCAGACTGAGTAGGCTGTTGTTTTAGGATGGAATGCTCTGTATATATCTACAAAGTCCATCTGGTTCAATGTGTCCTTCAAAGCTCTTGTTTCTTTGTTGATCTTCTGTTTAGATGATCTGTCCAATGCTGAGAGTGGAGTGTTAAAATCTCCTACTATTGATGTATCATTGTCTATCTGATTATTTTGGTTAACAGCTGGCTTATGTAGTTGGCTGCCCCCATGGTGGAGGCATAGATATTTACAATTGTTAAATTTCCTTGTTTGATAGACCCTTTAAGAATGATATAGTGTCCCTCTGGATCTCTACAGACTTTGGTTTAAATTTTAAATTGTTTGATATAAGAATTGCTACCCCAATTTCCTTTGAGGTCTGTTGGCATGATAAATGGTTCTCCATCCCTTCACTTTCAGTCTGGAGTTGTCTTTAGGTTCAAAATGAGTCTCTTGTAGACTGTACAATCCTTTAACAAATCAGGAAAAAATATCCAATGGAAAAAAGACAATCTTTTCAATAAGTGGTGCTGGGAAAATTGGACAGCCACGTGCAGAAGAATGAAACTCGACCATTCTCTAACTCCATACACAAAGATAAACTCAAAGTGGATGAAAGACCTCAATGTGAGACAGGAATCCATCAAAATCCTAGAGGAGAACATAGGCAGGAAACTCTTCGTCATCGGCCACAGTAACTTCTTTCAAGATACGTCTCCAAAGACAAGGGAAACAAAAAGAAAAATGAACTTTTGGGACTTCATCAAGATAAAAAGCTTCTGCACAGCAAAGGAAACAGTCAACAAAACTAAGAGGCAACCCACGGAATGGGAGAAAATATTCGCAAATGATGTTACAGATAAAGTGCTGATAGCCAAGATCTATAAAGAACTTCTCAAACTCAACACCTAAAAAACAAATAACCCAGTCAAAAAATGGGCAGAAGACATGAACAGACACTTCTCCAAAGAAGACATACAAATGGCTAACAGACATATGAAAAAATGTTCATCATCATTAGCCACCAGGGAAATTCAAATCAAAACCACAGTGAGATACCACCTTACACCACTTAGAATGGCAAAAATTAATAGGAAAGTAAACAACAAATGTTGACAAGGATGTGGAGAAAGGGGAACCCTCTTACAGTGCTGGTGGGAATGCAAGCTGGTACAGCCATTCTGGAAAACAACATAGAGGTTCCTCAAGATGTTAAAAATAGAGCTACCCAAAGGGCGCCTGGGTGGCTCAGTTGGTTAAGCGACTGCCTTCGGCTCGGGTCATGATCCTGGAGTCCCGGGATCGAGTCCCGCATCGGGCTCCCTGCTCGGCAGGGAGTCTGCTTCTCCCTCTAATCATCTCCCCTCTCATGCTCTCTCTATCTCATTCTCTCTCTCAAATAAATAAATAAAATCTTTAAAAAAAAAAAAAAAAATAGAGCTACCCTATGACCCAGCAATTGCACTACTGGGTATTTACCCCAAAGATACAGATGTAGTGAAATAAAAGGGTACATGCACCCCAATGTTGATAGCAGCAATGTCCACAATAGCCAAACTGAGGAAGGAGCCGACAAGTCCTTCAATAGATGAATGGATAAAGAAGCTGTGGTACATATATACAATGGAATATTATTCAGCCATCAGAAAGGATGAATACCCACCATTTACATCAACATGGATGGAACTGGAGGGGATTATGCTAAGTGAGGTAAGTCAAACAGAGAAAGACAATTATCATATGGTTTCACTCATATATGGAACATAAGCAATAGCACGGAGGACTACAGAGGAAGGGAGGGAAATCCGAAGGGGGAGAAATCAGAGAGGGAGATGAACCATGAGAGACTATGGACCCCAGGAAACAAACTGAGGGTCTCAGAAGCGAGGGGGGTAGGGGAGGTGGTAACAGGGTGATGGGTATTAAGGAGGGCATGTGTTGTGATGTGCACTGGGTGTTATACATAACTAATGAATCATTGAACACTAGATCAAAAACTAATGATGTACTATACAGTGGCTAACTGAATATAATAAAATAATAATAAAAGAAGCTTGTGTTACTAAAAATACATAAATAAAGATTTTAAAAAAATAAATAAAAATATATTTCAGAATCTAATCTAAACATTTTAATGGATTATTTATTTTAACTCTACTAAAAGCTTTATGAAGTGGTCCTATTCTTATTTGCAATTTCCAAGTTAGGAAACCAAAGCAAGGTATATTAAGAGACTTGTCTAAGATCACATGAAATAATGGTTTTTGAATGTGAGTCAAGTCCTCCTCCTGGTTCTCACTGGAGATCCCTCTTTGCTCTGAGACCCACTCACATCTAGATATCTGTAGACCACTTAGTAAAAGGATCAGCACAAAATACCCAGGAGTGTTTTGTCTTTCCTTTAAAATTCAGAGACGTTCATAAATGAGTTGCTTATTTCTTAGAAGTCTGGAGTTTAAGACACAAAAACTGTCTTCCATTTGGGGAGGTTTATCCTAATGTACCTCACGGTACTCACATCCAGAACTTCTAAGACTGTAGGCTGTTGAATTTTATTAGGATTTATCTTAATTTTATAAGCATATATACAACATAGCTAAAGGGCATACATGAGGAAAATTCAAGTGAAACTCTGTTTATCACCTGGCTCCCACAAGTGTTCACTTGACCCAGGGGAGACAAATGGTATTCAAAGACCCCAGGAAATAGCATTAACTCAGAGTCACTGCCTAATCATCTAAGAAAATTTGGGTATTCCTATCCCAGTCCATCAACCAATCTTCTTTGAAGACGGACAGGAGGAACATTCACAGGAAGAACTTATGCAACCACAGAGTCATTCCTTTGATATATTTGGATTCCTTCATTATGTAATCTCTGGGCCTATAGTTCTGAACCTAATCTAGGAAATGGGCAAGAGCCTAACACTGATATCCATTTGCCAGGCCCAGAGATTTTATTCTTTTTTATTATTATTGAAATATAATTGACATACAATGTTATAGTATTTTAGGTATACAACATATTGATTTAACAATTCTGTATATTACTCAATGCTCACCACTATAAGTGTGGTCACCATACAATTTATTACAATATTATTGACAATATTCTCATGCTATGCTTTTTATTTCCATGACTTATTTATTTTATAACTGGAAGTTTGTACCTCTTCATCTCCCTTGTCTATTTGGCCCATCCTCCTACCCATCTCCCTTCTGGCAGCCATCAGTTTTTTTCTCTGTATTTAAGCGTGTGTTTGGTTTTGTTTGCTTGTTCATTTGTTTGTTTCATTTTGTTTAGATTCTACATATAAGTGAGAGATTTTGTTTTTATTTAAGTAAATTAAAGTAGATAACTCAGAACTTTGGATTGACAATATGGCATTGACTCATATCTTTCTGCTCCTTCCCACTAAGTACAATCATAAACAATAGAAATTAAAAAAAAAAACACACACACACACACACAAAAACAACTAAAGGAGAACTCTGAAAGGTGGTAAGAGGAAAGACTTGGGTCAGGAGGCCCAAGTCTGGAGGAACAACTATAACTCCCATCCAACAGGAAAGGTGATCTAGGCCCAGAGTTTCCCAATCCCCATGTAGCAACAGAAGGTAGCCCACGTAGGCTTATTCCCTCCCATAAGTTAAATGGACATTTTTCCAATAACACTAGGAGAACCAGCAAGGGGGATCAATTGACTAGAAGTTTGGTTAACAATAAGCAGCCAAGATAAGGGCTCTCCTTTTCCAGCAAGCTCGATGCCCCTTCCCCTACCCAGAGAAACTATACAGCCAGGGGCCCAGGGACGGGGGTTCACACCACCACCAGCACCTGGCCAGGGAAATACACTTTATCTTTGCAGACCAGAGACTGCCTTTACCCACTTAGAGACACCAAATAACCCAGTTTGGGGAAGCTCTTCCTTCCTCCTCAAACAGCAACATTAAGGATTAGTGCAAAGACTGAAAATTATATTGTCATTGGAACCAACCCTTCCAAATTAGGTAATAACTGGTATGGTAAGACTAAAAAGGTAAATGCCAATTAAAAAAATTAAATAAGATCCAGAAGTAACATAATATCAAAACATGTGCAATAAATAGGAAAATAGGAACTTACATGACAAAAAAAAAATCAACTGATGCCAACACTGAAATAAATGAATCAAATATTGGAATTATCTGACAATAATTTCAAAGCAATCAGCATAAAAATAACTCGAGAAGTAACAAAAATTATCTTGAAACAAATTGCAATCCATGAAAAGACCTTAAATACATATTACTAAGTGAAAGAAACCAATCTGTAAAGGCTATATAATGTATGATTCTAACTATCTTGTATTCTGGAAAAAGCAAAATGTGAAGACATTTAAAAGATTAGTGGTTTCCATGAGGGTGTGAGGATAGATGAATAGGCATAGCACAAATGACTTTTTAGGGAAGCAAAAATACTCATATGATACTCTAATAATGGATACATATCATTATACCTTTGTCCAAACCTATAGAATATAGTTTATATCAAGAGTGAATCCTAAGGTAAAATACGGACTTTTGGTAAGTATGATGTGTCAATGTAGATTTGTTCTTGGTAAAAAAAAAAAAAAAGAAAAAAAAAGCCATTCTGGTGAATGATGCTGATTGATAATGGAGGATATGCATGTGGAGGCAGAGGATATATGGGCAATCTCTGTACTTCCTTCTAAGTTTTGTTGTAATGTGAAACTGCTCTAAAAAAATAAAATCTAAAAAATGCCTAGACAGCTCAGGTAAAATTGTCTAGGTTAAAAGGTTAAATCCATGTTTGTTATATCAACACTTTATTTTATTTAGTTATTTTTTTTCTTATTTCATTTATTTGAGAGAGCATGAGAGAGCAAGAGAGAGAGCATGAGCGGGGGGGCAGGTAGGAACAGGGGGACAGGGAGAAGAAGACTCCCCACTGAGCAGGGAGCCCAACACAGGGCTTGATCCCAGGACCAAAGGCAGATGCTTAATGGACTGAGCCACCCAGGCACCACTCAACATTTTATTTTAAGATCTCAATTTAACTATGAAATCATAGTTTGTCAAATATGTAAATGTTACCTTTTTTTAAAAATTTTATTTTATTATGTTAGTCACCATACAATACATCATTAGTTTTTGATGTAGTGATCCACGATTCATTGTTTTGATGTAACACCCAGTGCTCCATGCAGTACATGCTCTCCTTAATACCCATCACCAGGCTAACACATCCCCCCATCCCCCCTCCCCCCTTAAACCATCAGTTTGTTTCTTCAGTCCATTGTCTCTCATGGTTCATCTCCCCCTCCGATTCCCCCCCTTCATTTTTCTCTTCCTTCTCCTAATGTCCTCCATGCTATTCCTTATGTTCCACAAATAAGTGAAACCATATGATAATTGACTTTCTCTGCTTGACTTATTTCACTTAGCATAATCCCCTCCAGTCCCACCCATGTTGATGTAAAAGTTGGGTATTCATCCTTTCTGATAGCTGAGTAATATTCCATTGTATATATGGACCACATCTTTATTCATTCATCTGTTGAAGGGCATCTCGGCTCTTTCCACAGTTTGGCTATTGCGGACATTGCTGCTATGAACATTGAGGTGCATATGGTCCTTCTTTTCACTACATCTGTGTCTTTGGGATAAATACCCAGGAGTGCAATTGCTGCATCATAGGGTAGCTCTATTTTTAATTTTTTGAGGAACCTCCACACTGTTTTCAGTGGCTGTACCAACTTGCATTCTCACCAACAGTGTAAGAGGGTTCCCCTTTCTCCACATACTCACCAACATTTGTTGTTTACTTTCCTATTAATTTTTGCCATTCTAACTGGAGTAAGGTGGTATCTCAATGTGGTTTAGATTTGAATTTCCCTGATGGCTAATGATGATGAACATTTTTTCAAGTGTCTGTTACCTATTTGTATGTCTTCTTTGGAGAAGTGTCTGTTCATGTCTTCTGCCCATTTTTTGACTTGATTGTTTGTTTTTTGGATGTTGAGTTTGAGTTATTTATAGATCTTAGAAATCAGCACTTTGTCTGTAGTGTCATTTGCAAATATCTTCTCCCATTCTGTGGGTTGCCTCTTTGTTTTGTTGACTGTTTCCTTTGCTGTGCAGGAGCATTATATCTTGATGAAGTCCCAAAAGTTCATTTTCCCTTTTGTTTCACTTGCCTTTGGGATGTATCTTGAAAGAAGTTGCTGTGGCCGATGTCAACGAGGTTCCTGCTTATTTTCTCCTCTAGGATTTTGATGGATTCCTGTCTCACATTGAGGTCTTTCATCCACTTTGAGTTTATCTTTGTGTATGGAGTTAGAGAATGGTCGAGTTTCATTCTTCTGCATGTGGCTGTCCAATTTTCCCAGCACCATTTATTGAAGAGACTGTCTTTTTTTCCATTGCATGTTTTTTCCTGCTTTGTTGAAGATTATTTGACCATAGAGTTGAGGGTCCATATCTGGGCTCTCTATTCTGTTCAGTTGGTCAATATATCTGTTTTTGTGCCAGTAACATGCTGTCTTGGTGATCACTGCTTTGTAATATAGCTTGAAATTGGGCAATGTGATGCCCCCAGCTTTGTTTTTCTTTTTCAACATTTCCTTGGCGATTCGGGGTCTTTTCTGATTCCATACAAATTTTAGGATTGTTTGTTCCAGCACTTTGAAAAATGTCACTGGAATTTTGATCGGGATGGCGTTGAAGGTATAGATTGCTCTGGGTAGCATAGACATTTTAACAATGTTTATTCTTCTGATCCATGAGCATGGAATGTTTTTCCCTCTTTTTGTGTCTTCTTCAATTTCTTTCATGAGTGTTCTGTAGTTCCGAGAGTATAGATCCTTTACCTCTTTGGTTAGGTTTATTCCAAGGTATCTTATGGGTTTGGGGGCTATTGTATATGGAATCATTTCTCTAATTTCTCTTTCTACAGTTGCATTGTTAGTGTATAAGAAAGCAACTGATTTCTGTGCATTGATTTTGTATCCTGCCACATTACTGAATTGCTGTATATGAGTTCCAGTAATTTGGGGATGGAGTCTTTTGGATTTTCCACATAAAGTATCATGTCATCTGTGAAAAGAGAGAGTTTGACTTCTTCTTTGCCAATTTGAATACATTTTATTTCTTTTTGTTGTCTGCTGTGGCTAGGACTTTTAATACTATGTTGAACAATAGTGGCGAGAGTGGGCATCCTTGTCATGTTCCTGATCTTAAGGGAAAGGCTCTCAGCTTTTCCCCATTGAGGATGATATTTGCTGTGGGTTTTTCATAGATGGATTTTATGACCTTGAGGAATGTTCCCTCTATCCCTATACTCTGAAGAGTTTTAATCAGGAAAGGATTCTGTATTTTGTCAAATGCTTTTTCTGCATCAGTTGAGAGAACCATATGACTCCTCTCTCTCCTCTTATTAATGTGTTCTATCACACTGATGGATTTGTGAATGTTGAACCACCCTTGCATCCCAGGGATAAATCCCACTTGGTCATGGTGGATTATTCTTTTAATGTATTGTTGGATCCTCTTAGCTAGGATTTTGTTGAGAATTTTGGAATCCATATTCATCAGGGATATTGTCTGAAATTCTCTTTGATGGGGTCTTTGCCTGGTTTGGGGATTAAGGTAATGTTGGCCTCATAGAATGAGTCTGGAAGCTTTCCTTCTGTTTCTATTTTTTGAAACAGCTTCAGAATAGGTATTATTTCTTCTTTGAATGTTTGGTAGAATTCCCCAGGGAATCCATCAGGCCCTGGACTCTTGTTTTTTGGGAGGTTTTTGATCACTGCTTCAATCTCGTTACTGGTTATTGGTCTATTCAGGTTGTCAATTTCTTCCTGTTTCAGTCTTGGCAGTTTATAGGTTTCCAGGAAAGCATCCATTTCTTCCAGGTAGCTTAATTTATTGGCATAGAGTTGTTGCTAATAATTTCTAATAATTGTTTCTGTTTCCTTGGTGATAGTCATGATCTATCCCCTTTCATTCATAATTTTATTAACTTGGGTCCTTTCTCTTTTCTTTTGGATAAGTCTGGCCAGTGGTTTATCGATCTTATTAATTCTTTCAAAGAACCAGCTTCTAGTTTTGTTGATCTGATCTACTGTGTTTCTGGTTTCTAATTCATTGATCTCTGCTCTAATCTTAATTATTTCTCTTCTAATGTGTGGCTTAGGCATCATTTGTGGCTTTTTCTCTAGTTCTTTAAGGTGTAAAGTTAGTTGGTGAAATCAGGATTTTTCTATTTTTATTGAGTTAGGCTTGGATGATATGTATTTCCCCCTTATGACTGCCTTTGCAGTATCTCATAGGTTTTGGACTGATGTGTTTTTGTTTTCATTGGTTTCCATGAATTGTTTAAATTCTTCTTTGATTTCTTATTTTTTTTAAAGATTTTATTTATTTATTTGACAGAGAGAAACACAGCAAGAAAGGGAACACAAGCAGGGAGAGTGGGAGAGGGAGAAGCAGGCTTCCCGCCAAGCAGGGAGCCCGATGCGGGGCTTGATCACAGGACCCTGGGACCATGACCTGAGCCGAAGGCAGACGCTTAATGACTGAGCCACCCAGGTGCCCCTCTTCTTTGATTTCTTGGTTGACCCAAACATTATTGAGCAAAGTGGCCTTTAGGTTCCAGGTGTTTGAATTTCTTCCAAATTTTTTGTTGTGATTGAGTTCCAGTTTTAAAGCATTATGGTCTGAGAATATGCAAGAAATAATCTCAATCTTTTGGTATTGGTTGAGACCTGATTTGTGTCCCAGTATGTGGTCCATTCTAGGGAAAGTTCCATGTGTGCTCGAGAAGAATGAGTATTCTGTTGTTTTAGGGTGGAATGTTCTGTATATACCTATGAGGTCCATCTGGTCCAGTGTGTCACTCAAAGCTCTTGTTTCTTTGTTGAGTTTCTGCTTAGATGATCTGTCTATTGCTGAGAATGGAGTTTTGAGTTCTCCTACAATTAATGTATTATTATCAATATGACTCTTTATTTTGGTTAACAATTGGCTTATGTAGATGGTTGCTCCCATGTTGGGGGCGTAGATCCAACAAGTAGATCTAACAATTTTAAATGTTACATTTTAAAATTATTTTTTATTTTGACTTCTATTGCATTGAATCTTTATATCAAGTTAGGAAGAACTGACATTTGGACAATATTTGATCTTTCTATTTATGAACATGGAATATCTCTCCTCTTATTTATTTTTTAAATTTCCTTCATGAGAATTCTGTAGCTTTCCTATATAGATCTTTTTCATATTTAATTAGATCTATAACTAAGTATTTCACTTTTTGTGATGCTAAAGTAAATGGCATTCTGTTTTTAATTTGAAATGTCTAGGCATTTTTAAATTTCATTTTTATTTTATCTAATTTTAATCATTTTATTATTAATATATATGCAAGATATAAGTGCTGAATGAACAGATAGCCAAAAATTATTTTTTTTCAGACTTGGAATGAAAACTTCATAGATGTGGTTGAAATTGTAACTCTTAAACAATGGTTGGTGTTTTAAAAAGACTGCTGAGTATAGGAAGGGAAAAATCTTGAACTTAGAATTAAGAGTCTCATGCTCTACCGACTGAGCTAGCCGGGCGTTTTTGAACTTAGAATTAGACTTGTCGTATGAACAGTTTATCTAATGAATAAGATGTAAAGTTATTAGATCCTACAAACAATTTATATAAAATGGTACATTTCTTTGCACAATGAAAAATGGTTATAAACAAATGAGGTCCTGACCTTCAAGCTAGGACACACTGGGCAAGTGTAGTGAGCAGTGGGGTATGGATTGAGGCCTGAGAGCTGCTGTACAATGAGCTGTGAAGGGTGATTGAAATAAAGGACTGATTCTTTATCACCAATCTAATTATATATTAATCACCTGTCTTCTATCTACTTTTATACAAAGACAGATGAGGAATAGCACTGATCTAAAGTACTGTAACATCTGTAACATGAAAGTATTCAAGTAGTTGAAGAGAAAGAGATAGGAGAGGAAATCTGAGAGATATTTGATAAATTAACACCTTGGACCCTGGATATGGGATAGGGAATGGTTTTTAGTCTCGTGCACATTATTCCTCATGGTAGAGAATGCTTAGCAGATCAGAAGCCATGATACAAAAACTAAAGTTTGTGAACCTTCATTAGACCATTCTCTATGATTGGAAAATAAAATTTGTATGTCAAAAAAATATTAAAGAGGCTGTATGGCCATTCAAGAATAATGCTACAAACAGAATTCAATGATCAGATGTGTGTTGAATAAAATGAGAGTAAATATACATTAAATATCATGTTTGCATACGTATTTCAATTATGCTCAAATTCACATGTTATCTAAGGTATTCAAAGCTCCATGTTATTTTTCAAATAATTGTTATATTATTTGACATTCATATTAAAATATGATTTATTGATAAATCATTCTGCAAGTTATTTTTATCCTTTATTTGAAGACATTTACAATAGATACATGTTGGGAACACTATTGAAATTAGAATTGTCAGAGAATTTCAAGATGAAGGGGAATTTGAGAGGCAAAGGCCAAAACAAGCAAAATAAAGGGTGAATAGCTAAATGGGTGGCTCAGTTGGTTAAGCATCTGCCTTTGGTTCAGATCATGATGCCAGGATTCTGGGATAGAATCCGGCATCAGGCTCCCTGCTCAGTGGGGAGTCTGCTTCTCCCTCTCTTTCTGCTTCCGCCTCTCCCCGTGCCCTGCCCATGCTCACTCGTGCTCTCTAAATAAATAAATAAATAAATAAATAAATAAATAAATAAAATCTTAAGAAAAGAAAAAACCCATAGGGACTACACTAATTTCTATAACTGAATTTTAATTTTGATTCTAAGCTTTCCAATAAGGAAGTAAGTAGAATATGTTCAGTTATCAGAAACTTCAGGAAAGTAAAAATTCTCTTGACTCTACATTCTAAAAGAAATTACTCACGTAGACTTTTCCAGATAATTGGTGGGCAATGTACTTTGACACTTGAAAAAATAAATGACAGCTTTACTGACACACTAGAATACCATGAAATTCCTCTTTAGACTGTACAATTCAGTGATTTTTAAATTTTCACAGAGTTGTCCAAAAATTACCATTATATAATTTCACCATATTTTTAGCATTGCAAAAAGAAACCTTATCCCTATTAGTAGTCTATTCCCCATTATCCCCTCTACCACTCCCTGGAAACCACTAATCTATTATCTGTCTCTATGGATTTACCTTAACATTTTATAAAAATGGAATCATATAATATGTGGCCTGTGTGCCTGGCTTTTTACAGTTACAATACTATTTCGAGGTTCATCCATGTAGTAGCACGCATCAGTACTCATTCCTTTCTAGGGCTGACTAATATTTTATTGTATGGATATGCCATTTTTTGTTTATCTAACCTATGTTCAAGTTCACTGATTCTTTTGCCAGGTTAAATATGTTGTTGAATCTCTCTAGTAAATTTTTCATTTCAGTTACTGTACTTCCCAACTTCAGAATTTCTATTTGGTTGTTTTTTAATAATTTCAGTCTCTGTGTTGATATTCTCCATCTGATGCATATGATACTCATACTTTCCTTTAGTTTTTTAGATATGGTTATCAACTTTTTGAGCATATCTACCTAACTTTGGGTATATCTGATTTAACATCTTTGTCTAATAAATCTAAAGTCTGGCTTCCTTAGAGAAAATTTCTATTAACTACTCTTTATTCCTGTGTATGGGCCAGGCTTTCCTGTTTCTGAGCATGTTTCATAACTGTCCGTTGAAAATTGGACAACTTTATTTAATTTGGAGATGAAATCCTCCCAGTGTTTGTTGTTATTGCTGTTTGGTTTTGGTTGCTGTTGTTAATGCTATTTGATTTTTCAGTGACTTTCTTCAATTAATTATGTAAAAACTGTTTTTTGTTTGGTTTTTTTTTTGTTTGTCTTGTGACCACTGAAATCTGCTCAATTTACTTAACAGTTAGCTAATGATTATGTACAGATTTCCTTAAATACCTGTGCTTATAAGTCTTCCATTCTTTGCCAAAGGGCTTTGTGCATTCTTCAATGTTCCAATAGGCAGTTTACATCTTTGACTTAGCCTTCCTAACTGCCTTTCAGAGGCTCAAGTTCATTCATAGGTGAGAGATTTTGGCCAACTTTCCCTTGGTATGTGCATAGCCTTTTTACCTGCATGTGGGCTTCTACATCCCCAGAAATTTGTTACAGATTTTCAAAAGAATTGTATGAACATTCTCATTTTACAGCTCTAACTTACAAGGTTTTAGTCAGTCTCTCATTTGCCCCCAAACTGGAAACAGTGCCTCAGGCAGCTGAAGTTAATTGCCTCTGATTGTTTTCAACAAATGCCCCAGGGAGAAGACAAGCAAGGTGAACTTCAAGTCAGATCAAACAAGGACAAACCCTGCAATTGGGGGTTTAGTGGAAGCTGCCAGATTGGTCAAATAATGACAATTCTCTGGAAAAGGAGCTTTGGGGGGACTATACTAGTGTGCTCCCTGTAGCCTTTAGCCTTTGGTTTTCAGAGCTACTGTAGTTGTGAAGCTGTTTCCAAGGCTACTATAGAGCTGGAGAGAGTGGGATGGAAATAGGGCAAATTAAATGACACAATGCTTACTGTTCTTGAGATGAGATTCATCCCTGCTTTTCAATAAACACTCCTCAGACTGTTCCAAGGCCTGGGTTGATTGATTTTAACATTTTTTTGTCAGTTTTCTTGTTATTTTCTTTTTTTAAAAAAAAATAGGTTTTCAGAAGTCTTCACTCCACCATTCCTGAAGTGTTCCTTTCTCTACAATTTTCAACCACAAAAGAAAATGATGAATTTTATATGGCTAAATTTGCTTTACAGTGACCTTTATAGAAGCTGGAGACATTACATTAAAGGCAATTCAGTGAAAAGCAGAATAGACTCCTGTTACCAGGGAGTTTAAAATACAGTTAATATATAAAACCTATATAAGTAAAACACTTAGAGCAAAACACAGAACTATTTGCAATCTGTTGGCAAAAAAACAAAACAAAAAACAAACAAACAAAAACAATAAAAAACCCAAAAAACCTAGGGCTTTGGAGAGAAAAAAGGGCCATGAAGACAGAGGCAAAAGAAATTATTTAACAAGGAACAAAGATTGCTGTGGTCTGAGACAATCATCTCTAGATAGAATATGAGAATACGAATGAGAAACATTTATTTTCACTGTTAATTTTTTAAATATTCTTCATTTTTATAAGAGTTTTAAATTTGCATAGAAATTGTGGAGGTAGAAGAGAATTCTCAGGGTGCCTGGGTGGCTCAGTCATTAAACATCTGCCTTCAGCTCAGGTCATGATCCCAGCACCCTGGGATCAAGCCCCACATTGGGCTCTCTGCTCTGCAGGAAGCCTGCTTCTCCCTCTCCCACCCCCCTGCTTGTGTTTCCTCTCTCGCTGTGTTTCTCTCTGTCAAATAAATAAATAAAATCTTTAAAAAAAAGAAGAGAATTCTCATATACTGCACACTAAGTTTTTTCTATTATTATATTGGTATGATGCATTTGTTACTACTGATGATCCAATATGGATAAATTATTATTAATTAAAGTTCATACTTTATTTAGATTCCCTCAATTTTTACCTAATATATATTTTTTTTCTGTTTCAGGATCCTATCCAAAATGGAATATTAGTTGCCATGTTACATCATAATTATCTGACCTATCTCCTTAGGCTTCTCTTGGCTATAATAGTTTCTCTGACTTACCATGTTTTTGATGATCTTGAGAGTGTTGAGGAGTGGTCAGGAAATTTGTAGAACATCTCTCTATTTTGATTTGTCTGATATTTTTTCAATGATTAGATTGCAGATGTGTGTTTGGAGGAGGAAGAATAGAGAGGTAAAGTTTCATTTTTATCATATCATATCAAGGGTACAAATTATCAACATGACTTATCATTATTGCTGATCACCTGGCTGAAGTAACATTTGTCAGATTTTTCCAAATAAACTTATTTTTTCCTATCTTTCTATACTGTAGTCTTTGGAAAGAAGTCACTAGATATAGGCCATGCATAAGGAATGGGGAGTTATGCTACACTTTCTTAAGAATGAAATATCTACATGAATTTTTGGAATTCTTCTATAGAGGAGATTAGTCTCTTCTTCCCTCTAATTTATTTATTTGTTTAACAATTTTTTTTAAAGATTTTATTTATTTATTTGAGAGATAGAGAAAGCATGACCCAGTGGGGAGGGGCAGAGGGAGAGAGAGAAGCAGGCTCCCCTCTGAGGAGGGAGTCTTACACAAGGCTCCATCCCCGGACTGAGGGACCATGACCTGAGCTAAAGACAGATGCCTAACCAACTGAGCCACCCAGATGCCCCTGTTTAGCAATTATTTTTATCAGTGTGAACTCAAAGATATTTATTTTATACTTTGGGTTATAATCCAATACTATACTTTCTTTTGTTGCTAAAATTCTTCTAGTTTTGACCAGTGAGAGCTCTTTTGCTTGTTCTTGTGTCACTTTGACATACCACCACCATTATGGTTTTTGGGGGGTGTGTGAGTTTTTTGCACTTTTTTACATTCTTCTAATACAGGATGTTCTAGGTTCATCTTGTGCATTTCCTGTCCCAATCCTAGAATCAGGCACTTCTTCAAAGGCCCTGGTTCCTTTTAAATTAATTTAAAAAATAATTTGGTGAATCATACTTTATTATAATAAAAAATGCTTTGTGAAAGATACTGATAAAAATGAAACAACAAATGATAGACTGGGGGAAATATTTGGGGGAACTATCTGATAAAAGTCTTATATCCAAAATATACAAATAAGTTAAAACTTAGCAATAAGAAACAGGATAACCCAGTTTGAACATGGGTAAAAGATATGAACACACAAATCTGAAAAAAAAAAGTCATACAGATGGCAGATAAGCATATGAAAAGATACTCAACATAATTTGTCTTTAAGGAAATGCAAATTAAAACAACAAAAAGATACCATTACATATATTAGAATGGCTGAACCCCCTGTCCCCACATAAGACTAATTGTTAACAAGGATGTGGACTAACAGGAAAGCTCATTCCTGTAGCGTGGAAACATAAAACGGTACAGTGCTTTGGAAGATATTTTTTGTTTCCAACCATGTGAAACATAGTCTTACATATCACACTCATATGTTTTTACCCAATGGACTTGAAAAAGTCATGTTCATACAAAAATCTGTGTGCAAATATTTATGGAAGCTACATTCCTTTTAATTTTTTTCTTTTCTTTCTTTCTTTTTTTTTTTTTTTTGTAAAGACAACTAGTCCCAGGAAGGATCCTTCAGTTATATAAATGTTTGTTTCATGAAATGTCATGGCTCCATTCATAATTTTGCCTTGTTCTTCCAATTGGTATATACAACTTTCAGAGCTCTCATATTTGGAAGGCTGGAAGGGTCCAGACTTTGAAATAGTGTCTTGTTTTCACTCTTTTTGTTTTTGTTTTGTTTTGTTTTGTTTTTTGTTTTTTTAAACTAAAGCTATATAAAGCCTATGGATTAAACAGAATAAATTTCTAAATTAAAAAAATAAAAATAAAAACTCATTACTGGGGGGTGCCTGGGTGGCTCAGTTGGTTATGATCCTGGGTTTCTGCGATTGAACCCAGCATGAGGCTTCCTGTTCAGCAGAGAGTCTGCTTTTCTTTCTGCCCCTCACCCAACCCACGTGCCTCACCCTCCAATGGTCTCTCTCTCTATCTCACATGCATGTGTGCATGTATTCTCTCTCTCTCAAATAAATAAAATCTTAAAAAATATAAATAAATAATAAAAATAAAAACTCATCACTGAATCCATGTCATGTAGATTTTCTCTTATGCCTTCTAGAATTTTTAGAGTTTTGTATTTTACATTTACTTCTACAATACATTTGAACTAATTTTGCATAAGTCTTAAGATTATTTTTTTAATATAGTTGTCCAATTTAAGACATTTTTGGAAAGACTGTTCCTACTCCACTGAATCGCCTTAATACCTTTGTCAAAGATTAATTGACTATATTCTGGGGGTCTACTTCTTTATTCTGTATTCTGTTTCATTAATCTTTTGTGTCTGTTATTTAGCCAATAACATTATGATGCTGCCTTCATTACTGTAAGTCTTGAAATGTGTGTCTTCAAATGTTTTTCTTCCTCATTATTATGTTGGCTATTCTAGATACTTTCACTTTCCATATTCATTTTAGAATCATATTGTTGATATCTGAAAAGGAGTTTGCTGAAATTTTTATTGGGATCACATTGAATCTATAAGTCAAAGTGGGAAAATTGACAGTTTAATAATATTAAAACTTCTAATCTATGAAGATGAGCTATTTGTTTATTTAGATCTTTTATTTATTTAATCAGTATTTTACAGTTTTCCATTTGGCTACCCTATATATATTTTGTTAGATTTAGACCTCTGTGTGATGGCTAATTTTATGTGTCAACTTGATTGGGCTAAGGGGTGCCAAGATATCTGGTAAAACATCACTTCTAGATATGTCAGTGAGGCTGTTTCTGGAAAGGGCTAGTATTTGATTCAGTAGACCATGTAAAGAAGATCCACTCTCATCAATGTGGGTGAACATTATTCAATCCATTTAGGGCACAAACAGAACAAGAAGGTGAAAGAAGGATGACCTCTTCTTCTTGTTCCTTGAGCTGACATTCATCCTCTGCCTCACACATTGGAGTCTGTGGCTCTCAGGCCTTTGGACTCTAGGACTTACATCAATGTCCCCTTGGTTGTCAGACCTTAGGACACAGATTTAATTACACCAATTGATTTTGGATTCTGCAGCTTGTAGCTTGTAGACTGTGGGATCTCTCAGCCTCCATAACCATGTGAGCCAACTTCTATAATAAATCTATTCACCAGTGAAATAATTTAGGCCAAAAATATTTGGAAGTTTTCTTTTTTTTAAGATTTATTTATTTATTTGAGAGAGAGAGAGAGTGCACTTATGGGTGGGGAGGGGGAGAGAGAGGGAGAGAGAGAGAGAGAATCTCAAGCAGACTCACTGCTGAGCATGGAGTCTGATGAGGGGTTCAATCTCACCGGCCTGAGATCACGACCTGAGCTTATCAAAAGTTGGATGCTTAACCAACTGCACCACACAAACACCCCTTTTGGAAGGTTTTTTATCATTAATTCAATTTTTTTTAATTATGTATAGAACTATTCAGGTTATCTATTTCTCCTTAGGCAAGTTTATTAGTTTGTGTCTTTTAAGGAATTGGTACATTTTATTTAAGGTATGAAATTTATGTGTCTAGCATTTGTAGTATTCCTTTAGAATAATTCTGATGTGTGTAGAATCAGTAATCAGTAGTGATGGTCCCACTTTCATGTCTGATAGTGGTAATTCGTATCCTTTCTTTCCCTCTCCCTCTCTCTCATGCCTGACTAGAGGTTTATCACTTTTATTGATGTTTGTGAAGAACCAGCTTTTGGGTTTGTGGAATTTCTCTCTTGTGATCCTGTTTTAAATTTTATTGATTTATACTCTAATTTATATTATTCCCTTTCCTGTGCTTTCTTTAGGTTTAAATTGCTGCTGTTTCTCAGTTCTTATTTATGTTCCTCATTCTTATTTTCTAATATATACATATATTCACTTAATGCTATAAATTCCCTTATAAGCACTGCTTTAGTGACATCTCACAAATTTTAATAAGTTGTATTTTCATTTTCACTTAATCCAAAATATTTTTGAGACTTCTTTGTCTCATGGTCTATTGAAAAGCTTCCATGTGTGTGCTGATATTACCCCTCTGCTCTTCTTACACATTGTCTACTTTTTCCATTAGAGTCCTTAACATTTTTATCATAGTTACTTTATATTCCCTTTCTGGTAATCCAACTCTGTGTGATATTAGGGTCTGATTCTAATGATTACTTTATCTCTTCCATCTGTGTTTTTTTTCCTTGCCTTTGATATGTTTTGCAATTTTTGGTTAATAGCCAGATATTTGTAGTAGGCATTAGGAACTGAAGTAAGTAAGCCTTAAGTGCAAGAATTTATTAATCTGACTAGGTGTTGGGTTGTGTTTAATATTTGTTGTAGTTATAAGCATCAGAAGTTTCAAATTCCTTTTAAATTCCTATTTTTTTCTTCTCTTGGGTTTGTGGTTTTTTTCATATACTGTTCCTCATAGAAAAATCTAACAATTGTAAATATCTATGCCCCCAACATGGGAGCATCCAACTACATAAGCCAACTGTTAACCAAAATAAAGAATCATATTGATAATAATACATTAATAGTAGGAGACCTCAACACTCCACTCTCAGCAATGGACAGATCATCTAAGCAGAAGATCAACAAAGAAATAAGAGCTTTGAATGATACTGCTCCTCATAGAGTCTGTGTCTTTCTATTCTTTTGCTCTAACCAGTTTTTTTTTTTTAAGATTTTATTTATTTATTTGAGAGAGAGAATGAGTGAGAGAACACCAGCAAAGGAGAGGGGCAGAGGGAGAGGAGGAGCAGAGGGAAGAGAGGAGCAGACGGAGGGCAGGGGCAAAGGGAAGGGAGGGGCAAAGGGAGAGGAGGGGCAGAGGGAGAGAGAGAGCAGGGCTCCATCCCAGGACCCAGGGATCATGACCTGAGCTGAAGGCGGACACTTAACTGACTGAGCCACCCGGGTGCCCCTGCTTTAACCAGTTTTAAACTTGAGTCTTGGTTTGATGACAGGATTTGGGGAAAAAGGAACATTCCATAATCTTTTGATAAAGTGTTGGCTGTATCTCATGTCTGTGGCTGTTCCAAGGGGTTCCATCCCTCCTCCAGTTGTCTGCTTTTACCCTTAGCTTCATCCTCTAGTCCCTGGCTGCAGAATTCTCGATATATTTCCTTGAAGCCCTCTCCACTATTGATTATGTTTTGGTTTTGTTTTTATTTTTTGGGTTTTTTTTTTCTTCTTAGGAGAAACAGGAAGGCTTACAGAGGGGCTGCGTTTAACAGGAATTCCTCTCCCCAAACTTGGATAAGGTTTTAGAATGGAGCTCTGGTCAAGTCCTTCCATCGGAGAGTAGGCATTCTGGGGAAGGCTCTGGTTGTGTTTCCTAATGGTTACTCTTCTCTCCTTGCCAGGGTCATGAAGGGATCGTTTTGTAATTCTCACCATGTTTTCATGGTGGGGTTCCCCCACTAAGACACTCAGCATCCAGCAATTTGTTGAAATTGCCACTTCAGTGTTCCCACTGGTATATAGCTCCAAAACCCTGTACTCCAGGAAGCATATCTCAGTTGCTATGGCTGGTAAACTTGTCTCTCCAGATTTGAGAGGGGTGATTTGTCCTGTGCAATGCAATTGTGATGCTAACTGCACTGAGATAGGTCAAACCACACAGGTGAAGGGCACTGTTCTCACTTCAGACCCAGCTGTAAGCTGAAGGTTCCCAGGCCATACATACTTTTGACCAACTGGTATAAAATCAGGGGTTCCCACTTCTCAGGTTGGATAATTTGCTAGAATGACTCACAGACACTCAGGAAAGTGCTATACTTATGATTACAAATGTATAATACTAGCTATAAATCAGGACCAGCCAAAAGAATAAGTCCATAGGGTGAGGTCTGGGAGGGTTCCAAATGTAAAACTTCCAGTTTCTCAGGACATGATATTCCTGGCATGTCTATGTGTATTGCCAACCAAGAAAACTTGCCTGAGCTTCCATGTTATGAATTTTTATTGGGGTTTGATTGCATGACTGATTTGACCACATCATTGAGCTCAATTTCCAGTTCTCTTAGTTGGACTTTCCTGAAGGTCAGTCTGATTGTACTTGCTTCAAAGCCTGAGCCTTCCAATCACACAGTTGATCCTTCTGGACTGACTGCTGTCACAGGTAAGCTAATGGCATTGTGTAGTGGCCTTGCTAAAAGCACTGGTCAGGGCGCCTGGGTGGCTCAGTCGTTAAGTGTCTGCCTTCGGCTCAGGTCATGATCCCAGAGTCCTGGGATCAAGCCCCGCATCGGGCTCCCTGCTCGGCGGGAAGCCTGCTTCTCCCTCTCCCACTCCCCCTGCTTGTGTTCCTGCTCTCGCTGTCTCTCTCTCTGTCAAATAAATAAATAAAATCTTTAAAAAATAAATAAATAAAATAAAAGCACTGGTCACTTTGAAATGTCATTTTTTTCTGTCTTTATGTCCATCTCTTGCAATTCTGTAGCTTTTTTTTTTTTTTTTTTTTACACCCTTGTGCCCAACCCAGTATGTGTTAGCTAGGTATTTTCTAGAGTAAAGTACTATTAAATTCTGAATTTTATTTGGAACTACCTTTTAGTGGAAGTTGTACAGTCTGGCTTTGCTTTGATTGCTATTAAAAGAAATATGACTGTGCTGAAATGGAGTTTCTGAGGGGCAAGGCCTTTGTCATACACTGATCTTGTAAAGTGTTGACATCTGCTATTTTGAATCCTAGTTATTGCAGATGTGAATCATAAAGACCTGTGAGATATATCTCTTCTGGGGTGAACTGTCATTCTTTGAGAAAGGTCTTGTCAGCTGTGGAATAACCATGAAGGATAATACATTTACTCTCTTTCCTGAAGCCAAATGGAGAAGTCATATCAGCCCTGTGGCCTATTATTATGTAAATCTTTGCAGAGATTGTAAGGAAAATCTGGAATGAGCAACAAGCAAGATAAATATCCAAATTAGTGGTTGTGACATCAAGTAGGAATATGACCTTTCTTGAAATAGAAAATATAAATAAAGCTTATCTAAAGCATTCAACCCTTCTAGATTGGAAATCACATCAGGAATTCATTAATAAACATAAATATGTCTTTTGCCTTTTGAGGGGTTTGGTAGGCAATTTTGCCCCTACAGAATTCTATATATCTTGTCAATTGCTTCACCCTTCCTGGAATTAAACCCCAGGATGCACTGGAATTATGATAAAATAGTGTCACCTAGCATAGTATTGCATAGCATATAATAGAATAGAAAGAATCCCTTTACATCAGAAAGTCAAACTATGCATATTTACGTAAATGAATTAGAATATGTAAATAATGATATGGACAAACCAGAACAAGCTAACTTATTTCTTGTATCTTGGAAAAAAACAAAATCAACTTTGGCAACAGTTAACAATTGGTAAATTCTGATGAGAAAACAGTTGTTTTGAGTTGCTGCCTGTGCATTTCATGACATGACATGAGCATGACAACCTGCTCACACCTAGACTCTGCATATTTAGATAAGGACCTGAGTTTAGCCTTCCTGCCACAAGTTCCCATTTTGCTTTTCCCTGGACAGTAGGCATTTTTTTTTAATGTATTCAACAGAATTTATTTTTGCACTTAATTAAAAAAATACTGAACTGGAGGTAGTCATAACAGACATGCAATGTTCCAGCCAAACTCAAGGAAAGAGTGAGAGGTCACAGACCTAGATCTGGGGTGATGTGGCAGATTGAATTTTCCAAATATGGCCACGATACTGTCTTCCTTTCCACTCATCTTCCTTACAAAGTGACTTTCACACTCCCCTTGTTAAGTGATAGGAGTCCCATCTCATCCCTGGGCACCTTTTAAAATAACCACTTAGAATAAATATAAAAAATAATAAATAAATAAATAAATCAGAGTGGAGTCCCACAAAAAGTTAGTGACCTTTACCCCAAACACCTTATACATCATAGGTACTTGCTACCCTGCTTTATATCTCCTGCTTGTTTGTGACTTGGGATAGAGGACGGCTTTTCCCCCAGCTCATTGTGACCCTGATCCCCATTTCTGTGATTTGTGAGTAATAAGTCTTTGATTTTATTTCTTTTGTATAAATGTATTGAAACTGTGTCTTCAATCAAAATGACTTCAGGGTTTTCACTTCCCCAAAGTGGCAACTTGGATGCTAAGGGGGCTACTTTCTAACTCTGTGTGGATGGATGGCTTGTGTCCCCTCATTCAGCAGATCATAATTTGCATATTCTTATTTAATATACCAGCTACCGTCCCCCCCCACACACACACACACAAAATGAGATGGGATTATGGGCACAATGTGTACCATCCACAGAAAACCCTTTAGCTGTGATTGGCTCCTTACCTCTCCCAGACCATTCAGTCTCTCTGGGAAAGAACCACTGCTTGCTGGTGGTTTGCAGTGCTCTGCACTGTTGTTTATTGCTGCTGTTGGTATCCCTGCCAATCTCCACCTTAAATTGTCAGTGCTGGTGCTTTGAAAGGTCTTCTCTTTGGACACCAACCAGCAGACCCCAGTCTGGGTGCATTTTCTATTAACCTCTAAATAAGACCCCCTGGGTGTCAGGTATGGAAGTAATCAGTTATAATCATATGCAAAAGTCCTGGCTTTGAGACAAGATGAGCTAACCCAGATGGTAGGGCTCTGCCTCTTTTCCCCCAAGCAGGGTCCTAGGGTATGTGCTATCAGGGCCTGAGCCAAGGAAAGTCCCCTTAGATTAGTGCTGGAAGGGGAAGCTAGCTGCTGGGCCTACTATGTTGGTGGCCAAGACCAGAATGTTGAGGTTGGAAAGCCAGCCCTGACCAAAGACAGAAGCAGCTCTATCAGGGGCATCATGGCACCTTGGGTGGGCAAACACCATTGAAGTAAGTGCCTTTTATGTTGTTGCATTCCTTGCTACTGTCACAAATCATACCCTGACCCCTTTGAGGTTGATTGGGACTCCTAGAATGGGAGGCATATGAGTCAGGGAGGAAGCAACCTCCCTCACAGGCATTTCCTGTCACCATCCATTGTACCAAAACATCCAATGACCAGCATCAATGAGAAATAGAGACATTAATTATACCACTGTGGAAATGCAAATTTTTTTAGAAAAAATTGTCTAAAGGGAGGGGGAGAAGGAAATTTCTCCTAATTATAAGGTTATGCTGTTACAAATCATAGAAATGTCAGATACAGTACAGCAGGCATTAGACTACATTGATGCTATAGGTAGACATGACAAAGAGAATTTTTCTGAAGCCCAAAATCTTGTTTGTCAGTAAAGGCAAAAGAGCCCCTGTGTCCCTTTAGCCAGTAACCCAATAGAGGGCCCTAGAGAATATAGGGGTTTCTAGGACCCTTTTTGGTTTCCCTAAAGAGTGATATCTTGACCCAGCTCCCTCCCTTACAAGATGACCAATCAATGGGCCTTTTTGTATTAGAAACTCCAGAGATTGTGGTTCCCTAATGACTTAATCTTAGGACAGCCTGAGGATAAGTTAGAAACCTTTGCTCAGGCACTTTGGGCTCTTCAAGAGACTGTCCGCCCTCTGTCATGGGTGGATGCCTTCGTCTATTGAAATGCTCCAGCCCCAGCAGCAGGATATGGATTCCTGTACCTTGACCTCTAAGAGTGACAATGACCAAAGCCCTTAACTTAGGGACCCAGCAGTTCTAGGAGCTTGTTCTTCCTCCAGGGGACAACCACTTAAATACTTCTTTAATAATCCACTGGAACACACATGAACTACTTTCCACAACTCTTGACACTGGAGTCCAAATGACACTGCTTCCTAGGATCCCCTCCAAACACAAGCAGAGGGCACCCTTTAAGTAACAAGGTATAACAAGCAGGATAGCAGGTGTTCAACTTCCATTGGATGTGACTACTGGAACAATGTTTATTAAAAATCTTTTACGGGTTATGGCCCTTTTGGTCCTACCTTTTCCTGTTATAGGTATAATTGACTTGACACACCACCACACCATTTGGAACAAACCCAAAATCCTGGTGGAAACTGTACACTGGAAGACTGTATGACTGCTACTCCCAGTTAAGATTGCAAATGTTCCTTGATATCGTTTGTGACAGGGGATTGAGGAAATATGGCCCATAATTCAAGATTTATTAAAGGAAGGAGCCATTAAACATACCATTTCTCCTTTCAATTCCCCCATTTGGCCAGTATGAAAGCTCTCTACTAATGAGTGTTGCCTTATAGTTGCCTACCAAAATTTAAATATTTAGATGTCCCCTATTAAGCCTCCCTTCCCAACATTATCCAGTTAATTGAGGACATCCAAAGGGCTATAGGAACTGCTTTGCCATGATCTATCTAACTAATATGTTCTATTCAGTATTGATTGTGAGGAGTCCCAGCTGCAGTCCACTTTCACTTTTGATGGCACACAATACACCTTTACCCAGCCTCACATAGGCTATCTTAACAGCCTGCTCTTGCCCCCAATCTTTGCAAACATGACCTGGATGCCCTTACAATGTCCCATGGCACCATCTGGCACTATATGAGTGACATTCTAATCCAGGGTCCCTTGAAGGATATGGTGCCTAAGACTGTAACTTGGCTAGTGAACCATCTGCAACACAAGTTGCACTGTTGATCACAATAAATTCAAAGGCCAACCACAATTGTTAAATTTCTGAGCATTAGCTGGTCCTTTGAATGCTGGAAACTTCTGCTTGCAGTTAAATATAAATTATTAACTATCCAGCCTCCCACCATGTGAGGGCAAGCCCAGCACATCTTAAATCTCTTCTCTTCACATTTTGGAGGCAACACATACCACATTTACCCATCATTCTTAGATACACTAATGCAGTCACATTTTATTGGGGAAATGCTGAACAATAAGCAGGCAGAAAGGTGATTTTGTCAAGCTTTCTCCTGGTTCCCTCTGGCTCCTTCTTCTTGATTGAGCACTGGCCACCATGGACTATGCATCCTGGAGCCAATGGACAAAACACACTCCTCCTGGCTGCCCAAAAGTTTTTTTGCCTTTTTTTTCTTCCACAGCTGACTGAAACACTCCATTAAAATGTCAAATTCTGGCTGCTAATTGGGCTTTGTTAGAAACAGAGGCCCTCATAGGATCAGAGCCTATTCTCCTATGTACCCACATTATTATTATGTCATGGGTAAGAGACATCCCCCAACAACCATTTGTCACAGCCACAAATGCCTCTTTGCTAAATTGGAAATGACACCTTCAAGAATGCACTAAACCTGAAGGGGCAGGTCTTTCCAAATAACAAGAGGATATGACCTCTCCACTCCTCAGCCACCTGCCTATGAACCTTGAGAAATTGGTGGCATCGCCTCCATTTCTTAAGCCTCTGGTGACCTGGGGTAACCCCTAGGAAGAGTGACCAGGTGAGAAAGGGAGTCTATGTACTTCACAGGGAGACAACCACCACGATACTCAATAGAACCTGTTGGAGAGTGACGTACAACCTTGCCAGTGATGCCACATTTACCAAAGAAAGTAGGTTGGATAGGATCAGCTTGCTGAGTCTGTGGTAGTACAAATGGTGTGCAGAGCACTGTTTCCCATAACAAGCTTCTGTACATATTTTCACTGACTCATGGGCAGTAGCTAAAAAGCTGGCAGTTCGGTCCAGCCAATGGCAGTGGGACGATTTTCACATTTAAGGCCATCCCATTTGAGGTGTCCCAATTTGGAGGAACATCCTCCAAGCACCAGTCACCATTAAAGTTCCCTAGGTTTCAGCACATGCAGATGCTACCACACCAGAGGCTATTTTTAACCACAAAGTAGATGTCCTTTCTAGAATCCAGATCACCACCCCTTCAGGGCTCTTAATCACCCACTCTAGACCAGTTGGTCTAGATCAGTTGGCCCCACCAGCTACCATGAAACCGTGATCTCCCTGTCATTCCCCTCAATCAGTCCCCACATCCATCATTCTGGAATTTCTTTGTCACCACATCTATGCTCCTGATTCCCTGGGAAAATGGTCCCATGTCTTTGGATCATGGGAGAACTGCTGCCACACTGGCCTGAGCCTGCCACAGGGGCTTTCTAGATATAGCAGTACTTTCAAAACACATTGCTTTGAATTGCAATTTATACCCCCAAACCAAACACTGGAGACCTCATGCTTCTCTCGGAGAAGAGACTGCCCTTTTAGCTGTTGGCAGGTTGATTTCATAGGGATGCTTCCTACATCTTTGGGCACTACCTGTTCCACCATTACATATATGCATACTTTTACTGATCTAGTGCTTGCTACACCCACCAGAAACACCTCTGTGGAGCAGGTAATTTCTTTCTTTTCTGACTAGATCTGATCAAGGATCTCCTTTTACATCCATATACCATAGTATTGAGATCCCCTACAGGGTATCCAATGGAACTTTCATCTTCCATCCTGGCCACAGGCCTCTGGCATTATTGAATGCCATAACGGTATTTTAAAATTCTTGCTCCTTAAGTTACAGGACAATAAATGGATTCCTAAAAGGACTTCCTTGGTTCCAGGGGCAACAAACACTTTAAACTCTAGGCCATATAGCCACCACTCTCCTCACATCAAATGGGCTGGCCTGGCCATGCTGTTTATGATTTTTATTATGGGGGAATCTGATTGCTTCATCTTACAGGACAATATTATTTACATTTTTCTCAACATTTTGAGCCACCTTACAGATTTAAAATGTCAGTCATCTCACCTTCCAGTATTTACTGGTGACCAACTGGGGACAGGTAGTTAGCTATGATTCACTGGTCATCGATAATCCTGGTGCACTGGAAGAACAGAGACCCATTAGACTGCTGCTGGAACACATTTACCCAACTTGATATGCAAATTCCAGCTGAATTCCAGTGTAGAGTAGTTTTAGTAGATGGCTTATTTCTTTTAGCATACCTCCCACAGGAAGTGGAAATAATTCCAGGCACTTGGCCATTACATTGCCCTAATTTCAACTCTAATTGGCGAGCAGACTTGTGCAGTTCAGACACATCTCTTATAATATGGGGCCAATCATTAGATTGTCAAGAGTATATAACTAAATTTTCTTCACACCAAGGCTACACGTGTGCCTCCAACCTTTATTATTTATGGATGGAGACCTCTTATGCCTCACAGGAGAGTACCAACTAATCATTTTCATGGTGCACTTCCAGGGGCCCCCAAAACTTCCTGAGAATTTCTGATACAAGTAAATGCCCCCAATGGTGCAAGCAAACTTTAACCAGGGCATCCCAAATCCATGTGATTCTGTTATGTGCCTTGGCCCCTCAGTTCTCCTTGGTAACTCCGTGGTACAGCCAACTCCCTCTGGGATGGATTCCTCCACCTGCAAAAATACTGGAGATAACAGAGCCCCAGCTCATGATGGTTCAGGACATGACAATCCAAGATATTAACAACTCTGACAGCATGGGACATCAGGATTTGGAAGATGAGAATGTTCCAGCCCACAGCACTGAGGGATACAACTTCAGCTTGAATACTGCCTCCATATGCTTCCACCATAGCAGAAATGAAACCCAGGAAGACCTGGCAGCTGATGCTAATAAGGACTCCCTGGGACTTTGTTGCTGAAACAAACACTTGTTTTTCTAAGTCCCTTGCTGATAACTCCCTTGAGTGGCATTTTACAGAGTTAACTATGTGATTCCCCGAGGGTCCCCTTGCTTACTACAGTGCTTGCTGTTTGAGCAGCCATTGCCAAGCTGCTCTCTTTGAGCTTCGGAAAGCCAAGGTATGTGTCTAAGCTTATAATCCCTATGGTTATGGGGACCCCTTTAAGCGCTTTGCTTAGTTGCTTGCCGTCACCACACCCATTAGATTGGTCTATATTATGCATCCTACTATGGATTAGTAAATTTAATTTCTGGTGCAAGGACTCCTCCCTGGCTGTAGATGCTGCCACTACCAAGCAACACCAGATGTTGGGATTCTGGACCCCAGATGTAGGGTCTTTCAGGACCTACATGACCTCAAGAGGACCTTTCCCTGTGGTCACCACCCAGGGCTCCACAATCCTCCTATCCCCCTCCAATAGTCTTAATATTTTTATACAATGGGCAGAAACCAGAGCTCATTTTTTGGGCTGCTGTGATTATTAGGCATGTTATAGGCTCAACAAAGGATTTTTCCCTAGTTAGTGGCCTATTAACTTATTGACTCTGACCCCGTTTGCCCAACAGAAGGCACCTCTGCAGCTTGCCACCACTCTCTATGGTACTCAACTGCTCCCATACAGGACACTGCAAAATAGTATGTGGCACTTGGAAAGAGTCCCCATGTGCCCTTCATAATCCTCTGTATCTTCCCAGGCCAATACCACATGGATGAATACGAACTATATCTCATCCCAAGGAGCACAGTCCCCACTGCTTTGGACCTCTTGGCCAGCCATATTAGGGAATCACAGCTTACTTCATCTTCCCATTCAAACGCTTGGTTTTCACTTGTGGGTCCAGTGCCCTTGGGGTCATCACACATACCTAGTTCTCCATATTTGCACCTCTCCTTCCCTCAACCTCCAATGAGTTCGCATCCCTGCCAGCTCCCAGGAAGTCCTGTATGTCATACCAATGTAATTTAGCTTTCCTGGGACTATTCTGAATAATCATTGAACAAGACCTGCAATCTGTCTCTCTGCCAAAAGTGTACAGTTACTCTGCCCCATTATGTTGGGGATGCTACTGTCCCTCACAGGGACCGGGTTAGGTGCCATTGTTATGGGCACATAACAACAAATTTTTAAGGCAAACACCAACCTGTCAGCCACCCTGGCTGAACACATTAGGCTGTTACACCAAAGCCTAGCCTTAATACAACAGTTTTATGATTCTTTAGCACAGATGGTTTTGAATAACTGTTTAGCTTAGGCTACTTATTGGCCAAGGAAGGATGTGTGTGCACTATAAAGGGCACCACCTGCTGCTCGTATATTAATAATTCTGGACAAATTCAGACAAATTTACAAAAGATGGCCCAACAGATGCAAGTATTCCATAATCTCACCTAAGTTTTAATCAAAAACTTACCTTAACTGTGTCTGACGACTTTGATTTATTATCTTGGCTGGACCCCAGCAAATTGGGGGGATGGTTAAGAACAGGATTTCAAACTATCATGATTTTTGTTTTTCTCAAATGGTTCATGTTCTGGGCAGCCAAAACTCTGCCAGTGGCTTTTAATGTCTCCACCATCTAGACCGTATCCTGATTTACCCTAAAGACAAATGAGTAGTCACCGTGGGGTTAATTGTGATGAGAAAACAGCTAGCTATTCTGAGTTGCTTTATTTATGACAATAATGGTCACATTCAAAGTCTAGAGATTTAAATAAAGATCTGACCTCAATTTAGGATTCTGCCCCTAAGTTCTTGCTTTCTTTTCCTGGGGCACCTTTTAAAATAACCACTTAGAGCTGAGCTCATGAAAAGTTAGTGACCTTTGCCCTAACCACGTTAGAAGCAACCAGTACTTGCTACCTTGCTCTCCATCTCCTGCTGGCTTGTGACCTGAGATGGAGGGCTGATAGTGTCCTTCTCCCGGCTCATTGCATTCCCTTGTTTCTATCATTAGTAAATGATAAATCTTGTGACTTTACTTCCTTTGTGTGAATGTCTTGAAACTGTCAATCAAAATGACCTGAGGATTTTCACTTCCCCAAAGTGGCAGCTAGGATGCTGAGGGGGCTATCGGCTGACACTGTGTGGGTGATTTGTGCTTCTTCATACAGAAGGCCATAATCTGTGTATTCTTAATTCATCAGCTACAGGCCCTCCTAACATATGAGTGAAGTGTATAAATTTTCCTGAGCAATTATATTTATTTTCATTCTCTTAATGTTGTGGAGCTTATACTGATACTTCTTATTTGCCACTTCTTACTTGGCCTTGAGCAAATTATCTGATTTTTCTGTGTTTTGGCTTGATTCTCTGTAACTTGGAAATACAGTGGCCGTTGAACAATATGAGGGTTAGGGGTGCTAACACCCCTACACAGTGGAAAAATCCATGATTAACTTTTGAGTCCTCCAAATTTAACTACTATCAGCCTACTGTTGACCAGAAGCCTTACTGATAACATAAACAGGTAACACATATTCTGTATGTTATTTGTATTATGTACTGCATTTTTACAATAAAGCAAGAAAAAAAGAAAAATGTTATTAAGAAAATCATGAGAAAGAGAAAACACATTTATTGTACTATACTGTACTTTTACCAAAAAGAAAAAAAAAAAAAAAGAAAAATCTGCGTATAAGTGAACCCATGCGGTTTAAACCCGTATCTTTCAAGGGTCAATTGTATATCATCTATTCAAAGGATTATTGTGAGGGTTAAAAATGGAAAGCAGTTAGCCTAGTTCTTGGCACATACTAATCATGTAATGAGTGGTAGATTTAAAGAATGCTTTTATTTTATTTATTTATTTTTTTAAAGATTTTATTTATTTATTTGAGAGAGAGAGAATGAGAGAGAGAGCACATGAGAGGGGGGAGGGTCAGAGGGAGAAGCAGACTCCCTGCTGAGCAGGGAGCCCGATATGGGACTCGATCCAGGGACTCCAGGATCATGACCTGAGCCGAAGGCAGTCGCTTAACCAACTGAGCCACCCAGGCGCCCTTAAAGAATGCTTTTAAAAAGGGTAATTTGTTTCATGTGTCAGAACACTCATCATGCTTTATTAAATTGGAGCCCCTAAAATACAGTTGAAGAGTTATAAATTAGATATCAAAATAATTTTTGACATATAAATTTCTAGCTGTTGTCAACTTAATTCTGCCTAAGACTCCATTGTTAGTGTATATGGTATGGGATATGTGTGTGTACATGCATGTGCATGTATGTTTTATTGTTAAGAAACGTCTGATGAGGTGTAAAGCAGCAAGGCCTCCAAGATGCTAAATGTATCAACCAGGATTTTTTTAAGTTTTTATTTTAATTCCAGTTAGTTAACATACAGTGTTATGTTAGTTTCAGGTGTACAATATAGTGATTTAACACTTTCGTGCATCACCCTTTGCTCATCACAACAAGTGCACTCCTTAATAGCCACTCATCTGCCCTCTGGTAACCATCAGTTTGTTCTCTATAGTTAAGTGTATGTTTCTTGGTCTGCCTCTCCCTCTCTCTCCATTTATTTATTTATTTATTCATTTATTCGTTTATTTATTTATTTAGTTAGTTATTTTACTTTGCTCATTTGTTTTGTTTCTTAAATTCCACATACGAGTGAAATCATATGGTATTTGTCTTTCTCTGGCTGACTTGTTTCACTTAGCATAATACTCTCTAGCTCCATCCACATCATTGCAATGTCAAGATTTCATTCTTCTTTATGGCTGAGTAATATTCCATTGTATATATATATACTGCATCTTCTTTATCCAGTCATCTGTTGATGGACACTTAGGTTGCTTCCATAATTTGGCTATTGTAGATAAAGCTGCTATAAATATTGGGGTGCATGTATCCCTTTGAATTAGTATTTTTGTATCCTTTGGTTTAATACCTAGTTGTGCAATTGCTGGATCATAGGGTAGTTCTATTTTTAACTTTCTGAGGAAACTCCATACTGTTTTCCACAGCAGCTGCACCAGTTTGCATTCCCACCAAGAGTGTAAGAGGGTTCCCCTTTCTCTGAATCCTCACCAACACCTATTTGTTTGTGTTGTTGATTTTAGACATTCTGACAGGTGTGAGTTGACTCAACTACCTGGGAAAGTTGAAAGTAGAGTCAATTGAGGTACAAATGGATCCAGAAATAGAAAAATAAAACAATATTGATTCATTAACTCACTCTTTGCTCTTTGCCCTCTCTCTTAGTTCTGCCTCTCTCTGTATATTATCCTTATTTTTCTTTTTTCCTAGAACTTATGAAGCAATTGAGGACAACAGTGGGATCAGTCTAGTCATAGAGACTGTTAAGATTCTGAGATATGCTTTCATTTTTTTAGCTGATGACCTCATTCAGAGCTGCTATGGATTACCAGACAAGTTGTGTACTGTGGAACACCAGGAAGTGCTAGTCACATACACCTCCTCTGTAGTTGTGCAGTGCACAACCAGCACAACCACATACACATCTACACACAAATACTTCCTACTCCCATGGAGAAACAGCAGTAGTAAAACTCAACCTTTCTTATCTTTCTTCTAGTAACCTCCAGTACCTCCATTCTATCTATATTTGACTTGTATTCTTTCTAATCTTCACTAGATGGAGCAATTCTTTCACTCTTATAGGAAGCCTTACTCTCCACGTGTCCCGGATTTCATCTGCTGATGCATTGCCAAGGTCTCCACTTTCCTTTATCCACATATTTTCTGCATTTTCCATTAAAAAGCGAGCATTAACCCCCAAATCACAAAACCTTTACCATCTTTCTCCAGCTATTATCCTGTTTTTCTATACCCTATTCATTCATTCATCCATCCATCCATTCATCCATCCATCCATTTATTCATTCATTTCCCAGAAAGTGTGGTTGTCATTTTTTTTTTTTTTTTTTACCTTACATTCATTCTCTGATCACTGTGATCTGGCTTCTACACCACCATACCTCTGAATCTGCTCTGATTGAGGTCACCAATGACCTCCACATATCCAGATGTAAAGGTCCTATCTGTATTTATCTTACTTGATAGCACAACAAGATTTGATACACTCCACCACTCTTTAAGTGTTGAAACACTGTTCTCTGTTGGTTTCCATCAATCAGTCCTTTTCTAGTTTCCCCCCATCACACAGGACATTCTTTCTCAGTTTCCTGTGCTGACATTACCTCCATTTTTACTGGACAATAAATGTGGGAATTCTTCCACATTCTTCCAAGTGCTGTGCCCTTTAATAGTTTTTTTCTTCCTAGATTAACATGAAGTTTTCAACTATTTTTGAAGGTGGATTTATTTATTTATTTATTTATTTATTTATTTATTTATTTATTTATAGAGAGGGAGGAAGGGGGGCAGAGGGAGAGGGAAAGAGAGAATCTTAAGCAGGCTCCATACCAAGGATGGAGCCTGGGCATGGGGCTTGATCTCACAATACTGAGGTCATGACCTGAGCTGAAATCAAGAGTCATAAATTTAACCATCTGAGCCATCCAGGTACCCCTCATTTTACATTTCTGGCCTTTCTTCTAAGCTTCAGTCTAGCATAGCTAATGTCACTTTAATAGTTTCAGAGAGTTATCAAACTTAATATGTACAAAAATTGATCTCTAGATTTATCCTTTTTTCATGGATCTTCCCTTCTTAGTAAATGGTAGGATCATCCACCAGAAATATAACCAGATATTGATTCCACTTCAATTTTACATTACCAATTCAATCACAACATAATCATCAATTCTGTCACCACCTCAACCCAGACCAGCAGCAGTACTGTATAGAAATAGGTTACTACAAGTCTTCCAAATGTACTCTTTCCATAGATATCTAAAATCTATTCTTTAACCATGATAATCTTCCTAAAACATAAATTGGATATTACTTATATTATCCTTGAAATCCTCCAATAGCATGTTAATTTTTTTAGAAAAATTCATAGTTTATTATTGTTTCTGAGAAGGTTTTAAATTATCCTTTGTACTTACATCTTTGACTATGTTTCATACAACTCACTCTTTTAATTATTGTGTTTGCTGTTGATTTAAAAAATGCTAATAAAGAGTTGGAATAATTTATTTTGTGAGAAAGTGGAAGAATGTATTTCTGAAGTAACACATTTTATATAATATGTGATTTATATATATACTTTTCTGTGAAAAATTAATAGTTTAATACTACATTTAGACATTCAGTTATTTCATCTAGAAGAAAAAGTCCCTTTCCCTTAATTATTGGTTTTCAAAGTTACATTATGGATGTTCATACATTTTCAACTCTATATGATTTTTAAATCACTTATCAACTTGATTGTGCTTGCAATTAAAGTTGTAGGTAAACTTCTGGATAGCTGACTTTTGACCATTAAATCTTTCCATATAGGAATATGGCTTTTGTCTCCAATGACAGCTTTTTAACATTTCTTGCAGATTCTCTCTCTTTTTTTTAATTCTGTTTCAAGTTTTTATTTAAACTCTAATTAGTTAACATAGAGTGCAATATTAGTTTTAGGTGTAGAATTTAGTGATTGCATACAAAATCCTGTGCTCATCACATTAAGTGCCCTCCTTAATACCCATCACCCATTTAACCCATCCTCCCACCCACTTCCTCCCCTGTAACCCTCAGTTTGTTTTCTATAGTTAAGAGTTTGTTTTCTGGTTTGCATCTCTCTCTCTCTTTTCTTTTATTCCCCCATAGTCATCTGTTTTATTTTTAAATTCCACATATGAGTGAAATCATATGGTATTTGTCTTTCTCTGACTGACTTATTTTGCTTAGACTAATACTCTGTAGTTCCACCTACATCTTTGCAAATGGCAAGATTTCATTCTTTTTTATGGCTGAGCAAATATGTGCATGCGTGTGTGTGTGTGTGTGTGTATTTGCTGCGGTATTAGTAAATGGTATGATCATCGACCTAGTGATATCTATATCTATCTATCTATCTATCTATCTATCTATCTATCTATCTATATATCATTTCTTCTTTATCCATTCATCAGTTGATGGACATTGGACATTTGGGCTCTTTCTATCATTTGGCTCTTGTTGATAATGCTGCTGTAAACACTGGGATGCATATATCCCTTCAGATTTTTGTATCCATTATTTTTGTATCTTTTAGGCAAATACCTAGTTACCTAGTAGTGCAATTTCTATATCATAGGGTAGGTCTATTTTTAACTTTCTGAGGAAACTCCATACTGTTTTCCAGAGTGGCTGCACCAGTTTTCCTTCCCACCAACAGTGTAAGAGTTTCTCCAATCTCCACATCCTGGACAACATCTGATGTTTCCTGTGTTGTTAACTTTAACCATTCTGACTGCTGTGAGGTGATATCTCATTATAGTTATGATTTGTATTACCCTGATGACATGTGATGTTGAGATCCCCTTCTTGTTTCCTCTTTGGAAGATTTTTAGTACTGTCTTTTTGTTTTGAAATTATGTGGAGATGACTCTCAAAGTTGATCTTTTTCTTTTTTACTTCTAATTTGGTGGAACCTTTCCTGAAGACTCTTGTCTTTCTTTACCAATGAAATAAATTTATCCATTTTTTTTAGGCAATTCATTCCTCTACATTCTCTTTGTTGTCTCTGGGAAACTCCTTACACCCAAGCATTAGACTTCCTTTTTTTGATCTTTAATCTTTTACTCTCCACCATGTTTTCAGTGTCTGAAGTACATTTTAAGGTTATGCATCTGGATGTGCTGTGGAGAACAGATTATTTTATGATCTGGGTTTATGTTTCATGTGGGTGTATGACAAAACTGCATTACCTCAAACAGTCAAGCTGTGTCTTTTGTGATAGCAACACCAATTTTTTCACCTGGAAAAGGTGTGTAACCAAGGGGCAAAAGGAGCAGTCTATACTGGGTGTTTTCTGTTTGCTTCTCCAGAGCTATACTTCACTCTTCTGAATTTGGATCTCTCCTAAGGGAGACTGACCACATGGGTGGTCTCCTTTGCTTTCTGTATTCCTGTGGATCCCAGGCAAGAGAGGAACCTGGGACTGCAAATTTGATTCCTCTGACTTCCTTGCATGAACATCCCAAGTCAACTACATCACAACGTCTGCACTTGCTGCTACTTCTTCTTTGTCCTACCAGGTATCCTCAAGGCATATCCCTCATTTCCTGCAAGTCTTGACTTAAACATCACCTTCTCAGGGAAGCCCACTTTGACCACCATTTCACACCCACCCCCACACTATTTTATTACATCTCTTCTTTTTTTCCCTTTCTTCCTTCCTCCCTTTCTTTTTGATAGAACTCATCTTCATACATGCTATGTTTTAGGTTTATTTGTTCTTCTCTGACTCCTTACTACCCCTGTGGCTAGCTAAAATATTGAAACTGGTGACCAAAGAGTTAACAGTACTAATAAGTACACCTACAGACTAATAAGTGCAGCTGCAACTTTTTAACCAGACTGTTTTCACTTGCCTTTAAGTATCCTTGACATTCCTCCTTTGGGAGACAAATTCAAGGCTTGCTTTCTCCCTCTCCTTGTTTGGCTGCCTCTTGAATAAACCCTTTCCCTGTTATATACTTGCTGTCTGATCATGTATTGGCTTTGCTGTGCCTCAGGCAGATAAACTTGAATTTGGTTACATATTTGGTGAGGCAGCCAAGAGCTCTCTGCCTGTGGTTCATCACACCCCCAGCTGGTAAGGGGCATCTAGTGATGAGTCCAAGCAGCTGAGTAGGCTCTTTGTCCTAGACACTGTCCCTGTGGCCCCACCCCAAATTGACACCTCTGACCTTCAGCACTTAATTTAACTCTTGTGGCAAGGAAACAGTTTTTGGTTTTGGTTTGGACAGACTTCGTGTGTGATGGCTCGTGAACTTATTTATTCCTCCTGTTTAGTTTGTCTCTGTTAGCCTTCCTTTTCTTGCTTGATTGGGAAAAATGTGACTAGGAAGACATTTGGTTCAGTCAGTGAAGCCCCAATTTTGGGGGAGGAACAAATGTTGACAGCGGTACTTTGGGCTTCATTTGGTTTGTTTGTCACTGCAGCTTTTGGTATCTTTGAATAAAGCCAGCAACATTCTAATTAGAAAATGGGAAATAACCATTTGATTCCCACATGCAGTCCTTTGGGCTGCATTCTCTAAAATTGGGCAATGTTTAATTTAAAAAATTACCTTTTTTGTAACATTGCTTGGCCACAATATGCAATAGATTCTGGAGAAAAATGACTAATTAATTGATCCATAAATTATAATACCATCTTGCAATTATATTTGTTTAGTAAAAGGGAGATATTTGGAAATTGCACCTTTAATGTCCTCTCCACAAATATTAGTAAAACAAAGGCTATAAGAATTTGTTTGCATCTTATTTGTGTATATGTGTCCGTGTATGTTGTAATTGTAAGATACTTTTACTACCTCCAGATGGTATTGCTAGAATTAATGTGTAAAAGAGCTCTATTTAGTTGGTTTAAAGGCAGGTGCTTATAAGAATTGGGAACTCTAAAAGTCAGAAAAATGGAAACTAACTCAAATTTTTTTAGGTTCATATGATCTGAGAAAATACTTGATATTAAAGGTAATTCAAGGTTGTTGGTTTAATTAAAATGGACATGTCTTTGTCAGCACTGGATGTAGAACTTTGTTTTTCTGCCTGTGTTTACTGAAAGTCAGGTAGGTTCATGCTATCTCCAATGCAAAATTTGTGAGAAAAGGAGAAAAATCACATGGTATTTGTCTTCCTACCATCAGTTTGTTTGTGTTTATGAGTCTGCTTATATTTTGCTTATTCATTTGTTCTGGGTTTTTAGGAAAAAACAAACTTAGACTACTGGAAACAACTCTGTATACAAAGAAAATGAGACTGATGATTTAAAGAGGGAAATCTTAGAACAAAATCTGAATGTGAAAAGGAAAGTTGTAGGAGGTTTATGAGAAGGGAATCTGTGGAAAGGGGTTTTGTGCATGGTTGGGACTAAGATTATGGAGATCAGTCTGTTAAAAAAAAAAAAGTTTATTAAGAAGTGATCAAACCCTGGGGAAGAAAAGAGAGTGTGTAAGAAAGAAAAATTAGGCAGAAGTTGAGCAGTGATACAATATCAACAGAAGCCTTAGCTGATTCTCTGAGGAATTTCAAAAGTTGCGTTTACCTTCAGAACCATGCTAAATTGGAGAAAAAGTTCTGGACTTTTATACCCTTATATTGAACATTTGATGGATGGGGCCACCTGGGAAAAGGGCATGACCTTGGCAGGGCAGCTTCCTTCACTAAAGGCAATCCCTGATGGTGTTGAGAATTGATAACTGTTGGCCACATTCCCTGTAGCTGAGAGTCCTTCATTCCTTTTTTTTTTTTTTTTTAATTTTTTTATTGTTATGTTAATCCCCATACATTACATCATTAGTTTTAGATATAGTGTTCCATGATTTATTGTTTGTGCATAACACCCAGTGCTCCATGCAGAACGTGCCCTCCTCAATACCCATCACCAGGCTAACCCATCCTCCCAACCCCCTCCCCTCTAGAACCCTCAGTTTGTTTTTCAGAGTCCATCGTCTCTCATGGTTCTTCTCCCCCTCTGATTTCCCCCCCTTCATTCTTCCCCTCCTGCTACATTCTTCTTCTTTTTTTCTTTCTTAACATATATTGCATTATTTGTTTCAGAGGTACAGATCTGAGATTCAACAGTCTTGCACAATTCACAGCACTTACCAGAACACATACCCTCCCCAGTGTCCATCACCCAGTCACCCCATCCCTCCCACCCCACCCCCCACTCCAGCAACCCTCAGTTTGTTTCCTGAGATTAAGAATTCCTCATATCAGTGAGGTCATATGATACATGTCTTTCTCTGTTTGACTTATTTCGCTCACCATAATACCCTCCAGTTCCATCCACGTCGTTGCAAATGACAAGATCTTATTCCTTTTGATGGCTGCATAATATTCCATTGTATATATATACCACTTCTTCTTTATCCATTCATCTGTTGATGGACATCTTGGCTCTTTCCACAGTTTGGCTATTGTGGACATTGCTGCTATAAACATCGGGGTGCACGTAGCCTTTCGGGTCCCTACTTTTGTATCTTTGGGGTAAATACCCAGGAGTGCAATTGCTGGATCATATGGCAGCTCTATTTTCAACTTTTTGAGGAACCTCCATACTGTTTTCCAGAGTGGCTGCACCAGCTTGCATTCCCACCAACAGTGTAGGAGGGTTCCCCTTTCTCCGCATCCCCGCCAACATCTCTCCTTTCCTGACTTGTTAATTTTAGCCATTCTGACTGGTGTGAGGTGGTATCTCACTGAGGTTTTGATTTGGATTTCCCTGATGCCGAGTGATATTGAACACTTTTTCATGTGTCTGTTGGCCATTTGGATGTCTTCTTTGGAAAAATGTCTGTTCATGTCTTCTGCCCATTTCTTGATTGGATTCTTTGTTCTTTTGGTGTTGAGTTTGATGAGTTCTTTATAGATTTTGGATACTAGCCCTTTATCTGATATGTCATTTGCAAATATCTTCTCCCATTCTGTCGGTTGTCTTTTGGTTTTGTTGACTGTTTCCTTTGCTTTGCAAAAGCTTTTTATCTTGATGAAGTCCCAAGAGTTCATTTTTGCCCTTGCTTCCCTTGCCGTTGGCGATGTTTCTAGGAAGAAGTTGCTGCGGCTGAGGTCGAAGAGGTTGCTGCCTGTGTTCTCCTTTAGGATTTTGATGGACTCCTGTCTCACATTGAGGTCTTTCAACCATTTGGAGTCTATTTTTGTGTGTGGTGTAAGGAAATGGTCCAGTTCCATTCTTCTGCATGTGGCTGTCCCATTTTCCCAGCACCATTTGTTGAAGAGACTGTCTTTTTTCCATTGGACATTCTTTCCTGCTTTGTCAAAGATTAGTTGACCATATAGTTGAGGGTCCATTTCTGGGCTCTCTATTCTGTTCCATTGATCTATGTGTCTGTTTTTGTGCCAGTACCATACTGTCTTGATGATGACAGCTTTGTAGTAGAGCTGGAAGTCTGGAATTGTGATGCCGCCAGCTTTGCTTTTCTTTTTCAACATTCCTCTGGCTATGCGGGGTCTTTTCTGGTTCCATACAAATTTTAGGATTATTTGTTCCATTTCTTTGAAGAAAGTGGATGGTATTTGGATGGGGATTGCATTGAATGTGTAGATTGCTCTAGGTAGGATTGACATCTTCACAATATTTGTTCTTCCAATCCATGAGCATGGAACGTTTTTCCATTTCTTTGTGTCTTCCTCAATTTCTTTCATGAGTATTTTATAGTTTTCTGAGTACAGATCCTTTGCCTCTTTGGTTAGATTTATTCCTAGGTATCTTATGGTTTTGGGTGCAATTGTAAATGGGATCGACTCCTTAATTTCTCTTTCTTCTGACTTGTTGTTGGTGTATAGGAATGCCACTGACTTCTGTGCATTGATTTTATATCCTGCCACTTGACTGAATTCCTGTATGAGTTCTAGCAGTTCTGGGGTGGAGTCTTTGGGATTTTCCACATAAAGTATCAGATCATCTGCAAAGAGTGAGAGTTTGACTTCTTCTTTGCCAATTTGGATGCCTTTGATTTCTTTTTGTTGTCTGATTGCTGTAGCTAGGACTTCCAATACTATGTTGAATAGCAGTGGTGATAGTGGACATCCCTGCCGCGTTCCTGACCTTAGGGGGAAAGCTCTCAGTTTTTCCCCATTGAGAATGATATTCCCTGTAGGTTTTTCATAGATGGCTTTTATGGTATTGAGGTATGTACCCTCTATCCCTATACTCTGAAGAGTTTTGATCAAGAAAGGATGCTGTACTTTGTCAAATGCTTTTTCTGCATCTATTGAGAGGATCATATGATTCTTGTTCTTTCTTTTGTTAATGTATTGTATCACGTTGATTGATTTCCGGATGTTGAACCAACCTTGCAGCCCAGGGATAAATCCGACTTGGTCATGGTGAATAATCCTTTTAATGCACTGTTGGATCCTATTGGCTAGTATTTTGGTGAGAATTTTTGCATCCATGTTCATCAGGGATATTGGTCTGTAATTCTCCTTTTTGATGGGGTCTTTGTCTGGTTTTGGGATCAAGGTAATGCTGGCCTCATAAAATGAGTTTGGAAGTTTTCCTTCCATTTCTATTTTTTGGAACAGTTTCAGAAGGATAGGTAATAATTCTTCTTTAAATGTTTGGTAGAATTCCCCTGGGAAGCCATCTGGCCCTGGGCTTTTGTGTTTTGGAGATTTTTGATGACTGCTTCTATTTCCTTAGTGGTTATAGGTCTGTTCAGGTTTTCTATTTCTTCCTGGTTCAGTTTTGGTAGTTGATACATCTCTAGGAATGCATCCATTACTTCCAGGTTATCTAATTTGCTGGCATAGAGTTGCTCATAATATGTTCTTATAATTGTTTGTATTTCTTTGGTGTTGGTTGTGATGTCTCCTCTTTCATTCATGATTTTGTTGATTTGGGTCCTTTCTCTTTTCTTTTTGATAAGTCTGGCCAGGGGCTTATCAATCTTGTTAATTCTTTCAAAGAACCAGCTCCTAGTTTCGTTGATCTGTTCTACTGTTCTTTTGGTTTCTAGTTCATTGATTTCTGCTCTGATCTTTATTATTTCTCTTCTCCTGCTGGGTTTAGGCTTTATTTGCTGTTCTTTCTCCAGCTCCTTTAGGTGTAGGGTTAGGTTGTGTACTTGAGACCTTTCTTGTTTCTTGAGAAAGGCTTGTATTGCTATATACTTTCCTCTTAGGACTGCCTTTGCTGTATCACAAAGATTTTGAATAGTTGTGTTTTCATTTTCATTGGTTTCCATGAATTTTTTTAATTCTTCTTTAATTTCCTGGTTGACCCATTCATTCTTCAGTACGATGCTCTTTAGCCTCCATGTATTTGAGTTCTTTCCGACTTTCCTCTTGTGATTGAGTTCTAGTTTCAAAGCATTGTGGTCTGAAAATAGGCAGGGGATGATCCCAATCTTCTGGTACCGGTTGAGACCTGATTTATGACCTAGGATGTGATCTATTCTGGAGAATGTTCCATGGGCACGAGAAAAGAATGTGTATTCCGTTGCTTTGGGATGGAATGTTCTGAATATGTCTGTGAAGTCCATTTGGTCCAGTGTGTCATTTAAAGTCTTTATTTCCTTGTTATCTTTTGCTTAGACGATCTGTCCATTTCAGTGAGGGGGTGTTAAAGTCCCCCACTATTATTGTATTGTTGTCGATGTGTTTCTTTGCTTTTGTTATTAATTGGCTTATATAATTGGCTGCTCCCATGTTAGGGGCATAGATATTTACAATTGTTAGATCTCCTTGTTGGATAGACCCTTTCAGAAGGATATAGTGTCCTTCCTCATCTCTTATTACAGTCTTTGGTTTAAAATCTAATTTGTCTGATATAAGGATTGCCACCCCAGCTTTCTTTTGGTGTCCATTAGCATGGTAAATGGTTTTCCACCCCCTCACCTTCAATCTGGGGGTGTCTTTGGGTCTAAAATGATTCTCTTGCAGACAGCATATCGATGGGTCTTGTTTTTTAATCCAATCTGATAGCCTGTGTCTTTTGATTGGGGCATTTAGCCCATTTACATTCAGGGTAACTACTGAAAGATAGGAATTCAGTGCCATTGTATTGCCTGTAAAGTGACTGTTACTGTATATTGTTTGTGTTCCTTTCTGGTCTATGTTGCTTTTAGGCCCTCTCTTTGTTTAGAGGACCCCTTTCAGTATTTGTTGTAGGGCTGGTTTCGTGTTTGCAAATTCCTTTAGTTTTTGTTTGTCCTGGAAGCTTTTTATCTCTCCTTCAATTTTCAATGACAGCCTAGCTGGATATAGTATTCTTGGCTGCATATTTTTCTCATTTAGTGCTCTGAATATGTCCTGCCAGTCCTTTCTGGCCTGCCAGGTCTCTGTGGATAAGTCTGTTGCCAATCTAATGTTTCTACCATTGTAGGTTACATATCTCTTCTCCCGAGCTGCTTTCAGGATTTTCTCTTTGTCTCTGAGACTCGTAAGTTTTACTATTAGATGTCGGGGTGTTGACCTATTTTTATTGATTTTGAGAGGGATTCTCTGTGCTTCCTGGATTTTAATGCCTGTTTCCTCCCCCAAATTAGGGAAGTTCTCTGCTATAATTTGCTCCATTATACTTTCTGCCCCTCTCTCTCTTTCTTCTTCTTCTGGGATCCCAATTATTCTAATGTTGTTTCGTCTTATGGTATCGTTTATCTCTCGAATTCTGCCCTCGTGATCCAGTAGTTGTTGATCTCTCTTTTTCTCAGCTTCTTTATTTTCCATCATTTGGTCTTCTATCTCACTGATTCTTTCTTCTGCCTCATTTATCCTAGCAGTTAGTGCCCCCATATTTGATTGCACCTCATTGATAGCCTTTTTGATTTCTACTTGGTTAGATTTTAGTTCTTTTACTTCTCCAGAAAGGGTTTCTCTAATAACTTCCATGCTTTTTTCAAGCCCAGCTAGTATCTTTAAAGTGATGATTCTGAACTCTAGATCTGACATCGTACTAATGTCCGTATTGAGTAGGTCCCTGGCAGTCGGTACTACCTCTTGTTCTTTTTGTTGAGGTGATTTTTTCCGTCTTGTCATTTTGTGCAGAGGAGAATAGATTAATGAGAGAACAAAATGCTAGCAGGGTAACAACGTCCCCAGAAAATATACTCTAAACAAATCAGAAAAGACCTGAAGCAGTGGGAAAAGAAAGGAAAAGAGAGAAAAAAGAAAAGGAAAGAGAAAAAGAAAAAAGAAAAAGATAAAGACAAAAACAAACAAAAGCAGAACAAAACAAAACAAAACAAAAACAGAATGTGATCAAATATGATCAGGCTGTATTATAGATCAGTGCCACACACTAGATTTTGGGTGTATTTTGGTCTGTTAAAAGAAAGTCCCTCCCAAAATTTTAAAGAAAGAAAAACTTATATATGTACAAAAATAAGGGTTGATATGATGAAGGGATGGAATATGACTGTAAAGATGGAAATTATAAAAAATTTTAAAAAAGGATTTGATAAGTTGTTTGAAAAAAGAAAGAAGAGGATTAAAAAAAAAAAGAAAGAAAGAAAAAAGGGAAAGAATGTGATCATGCAGGGGAGTAGAAAAAAACCCTACACTAGAGATTTAGAGTATATTTTGATCTGTTAGAAGAAACTATCTCAAGATTTTAAAGAGAGAACAACTTATATATATATGCCAAAAATACGGGTAACTACTATGAAGGGATAGAATATGACTTTAAAAATGAAAAATAAAAATGTTTTTTTTTTTTAAAAAAGGGATTGATAAGATGTTGGTTGAAAAAGGGAAAAGAAAAATTCAAAAAAAAAGAAAAAAGGAAAAAAGAAAAAAAGACAGTTAAAAAAAATAATTAACTTTGAAAGACTAAAGAATCATGGTAAAAAAGCCATGAATTCTATGTGCAGTATTCCCCTAGCGCTGGAGTTCTGCCATTCTCATTGATCGGTAAACTTGGTCTTGGCTGACTGTTCTCGCTGATCTTCAGGGGGAGGGGCCTGTTGCCGTGGTTCCCAAATGTCTTTGCCGGAGGCAAAATTGCCCCACCCTTGCCGATCCGGGCTAAGTAATCTGCTCGGGTTTGCTCTCCAGAGCTTTTGTTCCCTGCAAGCTTTCCGTACAGCTTTGGAGGCTGAGAGTGAAGATGGCGGCCTCCCAGTCTCCGCCCCGGCGGAGCCGAGAACTCGGGGTCCCACTCCTCAGCGAGCCCCCAGAGAAAAGCAGTCAGTCACTCCCGTCTCCCCGGTCTCCGGCCACACTCCGCGCTCACCCGGCCTGTGACCGTGCCTTTCTATCTGGCACCCGACCCCGGGTGGAGTCTCCAAACCCAGCAGATCCCCGCGGACGCTCCCGCACCTCTCCTCCCGGGGGAAGAAGGTGAGTCTCCCCGGATCTGCCGCTTGTTGGGTCCCTGCTGGAGGGGCAGTGGCCCGACTGTGCCGCGGATCACGGTTTATAGCAACCCCGAGCTGAGAGCCCGCGCCTGGGCTCCGTCTCTGCAGCCGGCTTCCCTGCTCCGATACCTGGGAGCTCTGCCGCACTCAGGCACCCCCGGTCTTTCTGTGACCCTGAGGGTCCTGAGACCACACTGTCCCGCGAGGGTTCCACCCCCCACTTCGCCACCGGAGTGACGTCCCTCAGCGGAGCAGACTTCTAAAAGTTCCGATTTTGTGCTCCGTGGCTCTATCACTTGCCAGAAGCAGCCGACGGAGGCCCCTCCCCCGCCGTCTATCCTCCCGAATAACGCCTCGGATTCACTTCTCCCCACGTCCTACCTTCCAGAAAGTGGTCGCTTTTCTGTTCAGAGAGTTGTTGCTATTCTTTTCTTCGATCTCCTGTTGAGTTTGTAGGTGTTAAGAATGGTTTGATCCCTATCCAGCTGAATTCCTGAGACCAGACGAAATCCAGGTCTCCTACTCCTCCGCCATCTTGCTCCGCCCCCCGGAGAGTCCTTCATTCCTAATGGAGATTCTGAAAAAATTCATCTTGTTGGAATGAATGAGTTTTAATATCAGAAGTATACAGTATAAGATTGGAATTTAGGGTTTTTTTTTTTTTTACTTCTGTTAAAATGACAGTTTTCTTAGATTATTGGCCTAAATTATAAATATAATCAGCCTAGAAAAAACAGAATTTCTATATTTTGTCTTTATCAAGTCTTTGATTACTTAAGAAAGTTGGAATCATCTCAATATTAAAAGAGCTAAGGGCGCCTGGGTGGCTCAGTTGGTTAAGCGACTGCCTTCGGCTCAGGTCATGATCCTGGAGTCCCGGGATCGAGTCCCGCGTCGGGCTCCCTGCTCGGCAGGGAGTCTGCTTCTCCCTCTGATCCTCCTCCCTCTCATGCTCTCTGTCTCTCATTCTCTCTCTCAAATAAATAAATAAAATCTTTAAAAAAAAAAATATTAAAAGAGCTAAGTTTTGCTAACAACTATGTATCCCTCAGTGTTTGCCTTTGTAATCCTTATTGCCACTATGGCTAAATAGATAATTAAGTATTAAGTTTTGTAATGATCTGTAATCCTATTCAGACATGTGCTTTAAAACCTGATATTTCTGACAAACTTCCCAAAATTCAACTTCTAAATGAAATCTTTCTCACTAGTTAAGCTTATTTATTTAGTATGTCAAATTACTTGGGAAATATTGTCAAATAAGTGATGATAAACCTCCTTAGGTTATATTGTATGGGTAAATGCTATAACTGTTCCAGAAATTATATAAAATTCCTAAAGTTTTGATATGTCTTGGTATATAAATATCGGTCTCTCATACCTTTAAGACCATAACACTAAACTGAATAACAATTTCCAGAACAAATGGGAAAACTGCATTCAAACAGACCAAGGATTAATAACTGGGCTGAATGAATTGAGGAAGATGATTATATTTTTCTAGGACTCTTGATTGGAACATTGCTCCTTCTCTAACATTTGCTTTTCCAGATTTAAGGAAACTTTTTCTCTTAAGCTATCTATGACTTACAGAAATGTGGTAAACAAATAAGAAACATTTATCTTTTTCTCTTGACTTGATCCCTCCAGAATTCAGAAACTCTCAATGAGTATTCTTATAGTTTCATGGCAATTTATTCATTTGCATAAGTTCAGTAGAATTTGTTCTCCTTATGACAGGACACAATTGGAAATACTGGTTGTAGTACCAAGACTTTGACTGGAATATCTCAGGGCTTCTCAGATATGATGAGACAGTTTAAGGAACTGAGGTTGACTTTTGGGGCCAATGAAGCCCCTTGAAAATATCAACCTATACCTCAATTACAGAGTTCCCAGCTACTTTACAACATGAGTAAAGAAAGTCACTTCCTGGCAGGTGCAGGAACCTCATGATATTTTGGAGACTTCAAGAAGAGAAGAATTCACCGAAATCTGTAGGCGTTGCAGGCCAAGTCTGAAGGCAAGTATTTGGCTTTGCTTCTTAGTCTTGAGAGACTGTTAAAAGCTCAATCTGAAATTCCCTATAAAAAACTCCAGCAAAACAACAACAGCAACAACAACAACAACAACAACAAACTTTTATGTTCAATCACTATTCTAGCTGCCTTTACATAAATAATTAGGCCAAGTTTGTTAAAACTTGACTTATTTTATAAACAAATTAATTTGGCTATCTTTGGTGGAAATGAGAGTGATTTTAGAGAGAAATTATATTTCAGTAACACACCTTTGTTGGTGTTAGATTCTAATTTTAATTAACTGTTTTTTTGACTATTTGTTGTTTGCCTGTAAAATTGGGCTGGATCCTGAAATCTTCTGGTTTCCTCAAATCTGACTCTGACTCTCCAAACTAAAGTTTCCTATTTTCTCCCATTCTCTTTACTTGAAAAAAATGCCCTTTCTCCTAAGCCTTCCATACTGAAGCTAGACAACTTGAGGTAAACTTCAGAGAAAATTGCACAATGGCCCATGTTTAGAAACACAGATAATTGAATAAGATTTTCTAGCCATCCCAATTTGATGGATCTGCCATTGGAAAATCCAGATCTTGAGGTGTTCACAGATGGAAGAAGTTTTAGGGATCAATGACAATGAAGAGTTGGATGCAGTGGTGACCCATTAGCTATTATCCACTGCCATAAATGCCAGAAATTGGACTGTTTGCCCAAGGGAGAACCAAAGTACAAAAATCTTGGTAATGCAGAATATTGGGTTTTAACTTGGAACTAAATAGTATTTCTAAATGAGTGCAGGAAAATTCCATTTTTCTAACCCAAATCTTTACTTCATTTCAGTGGGAAGTAACTAGAATGGTCATTGTTCCAATTGCCTCAAGAATGAGGAATGATCAAAAAACAATGGTGATTGAAACCAGTAAACAAAGGGCTAATAGGGTTACTAAGTGCAGCTGCAGACTAATAAATACAATTAAAACTTTTTATCCAGACCTTTTTTATTTGCCTTTTAGTATCCCTGACTCTCCTCCTTTGGGAGGTGGATTTGAGGCTTGCCTCCTGGTGTCCTTTGGCTGCCTCTTGAATAAACCCTTCCCTTGCTGCATACTTGATGTCTTAGTGACTGATAGTCTTTTATGTGCATCTGGCAGGCAGACTTGGCTTAGGTTACAACATCAGTTGTGTAAATGCAGAAATCTTGGCCTTTTGGGCTTTGTGTTGGAGATGGAGACCATGAAGTATAACCATCCCTAGCAAAATGGCAGGCTCTCCACAACTATTTACAGAGGGAATAAATAAAGGAGTTTAGACAATTAGTTCTAGGTAGAACCTCAAATAAATGAAATAACATTTAGAACATAAAAAATAATAAAGAAGAAAGGAGAAGGAGAAATCGTTTACTTACACTGCCTTACTTACTTAATTATAGCCACTTAAATGATGGCTATAATTTATTCACTTGTAACATATTGAAAAACAAATTCAAGGTAATTTATGAGCAAGTCATCTTCCAGTGGTTTATCAGTGGTGTCTGTGTTATGAATTAATGTCTGTATTTCTACCTCCTTTCCACTTGCAGCACTAGGAAGGCATCGTTGTGGGGAAGGGAGGGTCTGACCACAAAATTTGCTGGCATGTTACTTTTCTCAGTTCATGATAAAAGCGTGTTATGCTTAAAATCAAAAAGATCAAGTTGACAAATGATTTTTTCCATTTGTCCTACTTGTTTTTGGTTTTGTTTTGTTTTGTTTTGCTTTGCTTTTGTTGCTTTTGCTTTTGGTGTCAAATCCATAAAATAATTGCCAAGACTGATGTCAAGGAGCTTACTGCCTATGTTTTCTTCTACATGTTTTATGGTTTTTAGTTCAAGTCTGTTCCATGAAAGGGAGGTATATGCAAAATGACTTTCAAAGGCTGAAGAAAACATAAAGTTGAAGAAAAAGGCTAACAAGTACGGCTTGATAAGAAATGATTTATTAAGAGGACTTACTGACAGAAGCATGTCTCGGCAGCTGCAAGATGAATAGATCTCTACAGCCACCTCTCTTAGGACTTTTATAGCCCTAGAGGATGGGAATATATGCTGGGGGACCACCCTAGAGGAGAATGCTTAAGAATAGGTGTGTGTCATAGTCATATCTCCAGGGCAGACCAAGGATGTTATGTCATGAGAGTGCACTTAAGGGTGTGGTTTAACAAAAGGAAAGAATGTGTGTGGGTGTATGGGCGATTCTGTGCCCAAGAAGGCTTGAAGTCACAGAACGGTCATCATGGAAGATTTGTCTAAAATGGTATTATTCTTGTTCACATTTGACCCCTCAAATCTGTCTCTTATAATCTCATACACCTGCCTCTTCTGAGATATTCTCTGAGCTGTCCGAGAAGGGATTTTTGTGGTAAATGTCCAGGTTGAAGGTATAAACCACAGCAGCAGTGCAGGCAGCAACAGGAAAAGAGACCTATGCTGATGAACGAACAAAGAATGAGTGATAACTTCTGCCACGATGTCCCTCAGGTTCTAAACCTGTTTGATAATCACAAGGTTAAAGTGAGTGTGGGACCATCTAATGCCTGTATCTGTTCAGTCACATCTTGTAATTCAGTAGTGATATTGCCTGAATTATCAAATATATACATGTAACATTCAATTTGAATGATACTACAAGTGCCCCCTAGTGCTGCAGTGAGTACATCCAAGACCATTCTATTATGTACCATGGCCTTTCACATCAATGCCATCTATATGTTTATGAGGCTACGATAACTATTGCTGAGGGCCCCCTGGGTATAAATAGTTAATGCTTCTATAGGCGTATCTTCTACACCTAAACATAGTAAAAATATTTTTTGAAGTGAAAATAACCTCAAGATTGTATTGTTTTCATAATATAACAAAATATGAAACTTAGAGCTGGATCACTTGACCCTTTCTTTTCTTATCTCCTCCCAATTCAAAATGCTTGCATCTCTCTCTTTTTAAATTTTTTATTTAAATTCAATTTAGTTAATATATACTGTATTATTAGTTTCAGGGGTAGAATATAGTGATTCATCCGTTGCATAACACCCGGTACTCATTACATCAAGTGCCCTCCTTAATGCCCATCCCCCAGTTTACCCACCTCCTACCCCCCTCCCCTCCATCAACTCTCAGTTTGTTTCGTATAACTAAGAGTCTCTTATGCTTTGCCTCCCTCTCTGTTTTCATCTTATATTTTTTTCTTTCCCTTCCCCTATGTTCATCTGTTTGGTTTCTTAAATTGCACATATGAGTGAAATCATATTGTATTTGTCTTTCTCTGACTGACTTATTTCGCTTAGCACAATACCCTCTAGTTCCATCCAGGCCATTGCAAATGGCAAGATTTCATGCATTTTGATGGCAAGTAATATTCCATTGTGTGTGTGTGTGTGTGTGTGTGTGTGTGTGTGTAGCATTTCTTCTTTACCCATTCATCTGTTGATGGACATCTGGGCTCTTTCCATAGTTTGGCTCTTGCGGACATTGCTGCTATAAACATTGGAATGCATGTGCCCCTTCGAATCACTATGTTCTTATCCTTTGGATAAATACCTAGTAGTGCAATTGCTGGGTCGTAGGGTAGTTCTATTTTTAACATTTTGAGGAACTTCCATACTGTTTTCCAAGGTGGCTGTACCAGTTGGCATTCCCACCAACAGTGTAAGAGTGTTCCCCTCTCTCCCCATCCTCACAGACATCAATTGTTTCCTGAGTTGTTAATTTTAGCCATTCTGACTGGTGTGAGGTGGTATCTCATTGTAGTTTTGATTTGTATTTCCCTGATGCCAAGTGATGTTGAGCATTTTTTTCATGTGTCTGTTGGCCATTTGTATGACTTCTTTGGAGAAATGTCTGTTCATGTCTTTTGCTCATTTCTTCACTGGATTATTTGTTTTTGGAGTGTTGAGTTTGATAAGTTCTTTATAGATTTTGGATACTAGCACTTTATCAGATATGTCATTTGCAAATATCTTCTCCTGTTCCATAGGCTGCCTTATAGTTTTGTTAATTGTTTCCTTTGCTGTGCAAAAGCTTTTTACCTTGATGAAGTCCCAATAGTTCATTTTTGCTTTTGTGTCCTTTGTCTTTGGAGATGTGTCTTGCAAGAAGTTGCTGCAGCCGAGGTCAAAGAGGTTGCTGCCTGTTTTCTCCTCTAGGATTTTGATGGATTCTTGTCTCACATTTAGGTCTTTCAACCATTTTGAGTTTATTTTTGTGTATGGTGTAAGAAAGTGGTCCAATTTCATTCTTCTGCATGTGGCTGTCCAATTTTCCCAGCACCACTTGTTGAAGAGACTTTTTTCCACTGGATAATCTTTCCTGCTTTGTCAAAGATTAGTTGAACATAGAGTTGAGGGTCTATTTCTGGGTTCTCTATTCTGTTCCATTGATCCATCTTTCTGTTTTTGTGCCAGTACCATACTGCCTGGATGATTACAGCTTTGTAATACAGCTGGAAGTCCAGAATTGTGATGCCTCCAGCTTTTTTTTTTTTTTTCCCAACATTCCTTTGGCTATTCAGGGTCTTTTCTGGTTCCATACAAATTTTAGGATTATTTGTTCCATTTCTCTGAAAAAAACTGATGGTATTTTGATGGGGATTGCAATGAATGTGTAGATTGCTCTAGGTAGCATTGACATCTTCACAATATTTGTTCTTCCAATCCATGAGCATGGGACGTTTTTCCATTTCTTTGTGTCTTCCTCAATTTCTTTCATGAGTATTTTATAGTTTTCTGAGTACAGATCCTTTGCCTCTTTGGTTAGATTTATTCCTAGGTATCTTATGGTTTTGGGTGCAATTGTAAATGGGATCAACTCCTTAATTTCTTTTTCTTCTGTCTTGTTGTTGGTGTATAGGAATGACACTGATTTCTATGTGTTGTTTATACATTCTGCGACTTTGCTGAATTTTTGTATCAGGTCTAGCAATTTTTGTGGAGTCTTTTGGGTTTTCTACATAGAGTATCATGTCATCTGCAAAGAGTGAAAGTTTGACTTCTTCTCTGCCTATTTGGATGCATTTTGTTTCTTTTTGTTGTCTGATTGCTGAGGCTGGGACTTCCAACTCTATGTTGAACAACAATGGTGACAGCGGACATCCCCGTTATGTTCCTGACCTTAGGTCTGAAGCTCTCAGTTTTTCCCCATTGAGGATGATATTAGCTGTGGGTCTTTCGTATATAGCTTTTATGATATTGAGTTTTGTTCCCTCTATCCCTACATAGCAGAGAATTTTTGACAACAAAGGATGCTGTATTTTGTCAAATGTTTTTTCTGCATCTATTCAGAGGATCATATGGTTCTTGTCTTTTCTTTTATTAATGTGGTGTATCACTTTGATTGATTTGCAGATGTTGAACCACCCCTGAAGCCCAAGAATAAATCCCACTTGGTCGTGGTGAATAATCCTTTTAATGTACTGTTGGATCCTATTAGCTAGTATATTGATGGGAATTTTTGCATCCATATTCATCAGGGATCTTGGTCTCTAATTCTCCTTTTTCAGTTTTTGCTTAGTTTTGGGATCAAGGTAATGTTGGCTTCATAGAATGAGTTTGGAAGTTTTCCTTCCATTTCTATTTTTTGGAACAGTTTCAGAAGAATGGTATTAATTCTTCTTTAAATGTTTTGTAGAATTCCCCTGAGAAGCCATCCGGCCCTGGATTCTTGTTTGTTGGGAGATTTTTAATTACTGATTCAGTTTATTTGCTGGTTATGGGTCTATTCAGGTTTTCTATTTCTTCCTGTTTCAGTTTTGGTAGCTTATATGTTTCTAGAAATTATCCATTTCTTCCAGATTGCCTGGTTTGTTGGCATATAATTGCTCATAATATTCTCTTATAATTTTATTTCTTCAGTGTTGGTAAAATACTTGCATCTCTTAATAGTCAGCATTCCCTTAGAGCTGCAGTTGTATGAAGCACATTCAAGCCTCAGCACGATCTTCCTTGTAGGGCATACTTTTCCCCTTGACTCATGGGTAGAGGGCCAATATTATCAATTTTCCAGTCTAAAACTTGTTGAATCACATAGTGAATGCATCCTGTGGTATACAGAACTTTGTTGGGTCTCAGATGGGGCACTTACTGACAGATGTTATGATGTCAGTATGGCAAAGGGGCATGCCAGCTCCCTTCCCTTTGTTCCAACCCACCTTAGCACAGTGATGTCTACTGTGCTTATTAATCCATGCAGCCAATTCTGAACTTCATATAGGGGGAAGAACTGTTATCTTTGCTAAGGTGTCTGCTTCAGTATTCCTGGAGTGAGGCAGGCCTATGCACTGAGACATGGAAAACAGTAAGGGAGGCAGTAGGGTCTGTATCCTTTCCCATATATCTTTCCATAATTCTGTTCCCCATAATGGTTTCTGTTAAACCTTTCAGTCATCCGGAGCCCTTTTGGCCATCCAGGTTGTCAAACCCTTAGAGATGGCCCAACTGTCTGTGCAGGAGGTAAGGGGCCAAGGCTCATATAGGCATATCATCCAGGTAACCCTCAATTCAGCCCATTAGCTGCTTTTATTAGGTCTAGTCTCAAAATAGACAGTATTAGTCTGAGGTTGGATTGTTAACACAGTCCAGTGACTAGGATTTCCCCTATTATCCCTATTAGAGCCCTCCACATACCAAGCATCTTCAGGAATAGGGTATGTGTCTTCCTTTACTTGTAAGAAGGCCTCCACTGGAGGCTCTAGAAGAGGGGTATTAAAGATTCCATATTCTACAGGCCCCACAACAGCATGTAATATAGTCCCCAGTGGACTAGTGGATACTGTGGCATGTAAGTAAGCATGCCATTTTTGCCACATAGAGGCTTGTACTATGGCAGATGCTGGTCTTGCAGATAACCATCTATCCACCCCTTTATAGGCAACTTAGTCTGGACAATTACTGGAAGAACGGCCATTAAAGACTCCACTTGTTGAAGGGCCTTATTGACTCCCAAAACTTGTTGTTTAATAGGAGAATATTGTATCTCTGCTCTCTTTCAGAGTTGTGACCAAAAGCCCAATGGGGTTAATTTTCCACGCTGTTCTTGTCATAATGCCCAACTCATCCCATCCAGCGTAGCAGTCACAACTAGGGTTGTGGGGATACTAGGTAAAGGCATTCCTAAGACCTGTGCTTGAGCAACTAGTAACTTGGCCAAAGGTAGCTTGATGTTCTTCTACCCAATGCCAATGCACTCCCCTTTATATCAGGTGGTATAGAGGGCATATGCACTGTGCTAAATATGGTATAAGGGCCCTCCTTTACCCCAGGAGACCCAGGAACTCTTGTAGTCATGTCACTGTCTTAAAATGGGAAATTGCGAGATCTTGTCAATCACAGAGCTCACTATAAGACATGTCTTACCTGACTAAGTATCCCCCAAAATCTTTATTGTTGGCCCTGAGCTTTATATTTTCTGTGGTAGATGGCCTCTCCTTGCTTGTTCAGATAACAGAGACGGTTCAAATAAGACTATAACAAAGACAAGTCTTCAGAGTTTAACATCACATCATCAATATAATGGAAACTTCTAACTGTGGGTGGTGGTGGGTATAGACAAATTATGAGCAACCATACCATGACAGATAGGATTATGCAAATAACCTCATGGCAATACCTGAAATGTCCAGTTTCAACCTTCCCATGTGAAAGCAAATTGGTCTTATGATTAGTGATGTAAAGGAATATTAAGAAAACATTCGCTAAATTCAAAACCACATGATAAGAGCTGCAGCATGTACTATTTGTGTGATATTTGGGACAGCAGTGATTTGTGTGATATTTGGGACAGCAGCATGTATTTCACAGACAACCTTATTCAGTTCTTTATAATCAATGGTCATTCTCTAGGTGCCATCCAGTTTTTTCACAGGCCATATAGAGATATTACAGGGACTTTTGTGCTGGCCTGATTATTTGCACTTTTGCTAATTCCTGGACTGTGGTAGATATTTCCTCAAATCCTCCTGGCAGTCAGTATTGCTTTACATTTACAACCCAGCTTGGGGGTGGCAGGGAGGGAGTAATACAGGGAGTAATTTGTATTTTCCCATAGGACAGCTTTAATTACTCTAACCCAAAGGTGAAATTCTACAGAGATTTGTAGCATCTTTCCCAGTAAAATATCCATGACTAATATATTCTCAGGTATTAGAGAAATGAAAACCTCATAAGGGGCATGTGGGCTTTTCTCTATTCCCAAGTGCACTACTGTGTGTCTCACTCTTATGGTTTTCCCTCCCAGATCCCTGAGTGCCATTCTGGATTGCCATGAATCCGAGTGCATTCTGCTCCAGTATCCACTGAGGTCATAGTTTTTTGCTTATTTTTTGGTGACCAGTAAATTGTGAGCTCTACATGGGGCCTCTGGTTGCCCCCAGTTTTCCTCATATGGTGGCAACTTTGGCCCCACCTCTAATCTCTCCGGTGAGGGGGTACCTAACACCAGTAAGAAGTTACCCATGATTTAGTTCCTTCTTCTTCCAGAGGTGGTATGGGGGCCAGTGGCCTAAACAGCTGAGCAGGAGTAAGCTCCTTCTATAAAGCCACCAGAATAGCATTCAGCTGGTAGCATATTTTTTCTCTGTTTATGCCTACCACCAGCAGTTCATGCTTCACTTGCCTTTGGATTACTCTAATGGGGGCTCTTGTTTGCTTTAGATTTCCCTTTTTCAGCCCCTTGTGGGGTTTTTCTAGTCTTTCTCTTGATTGTTAACCATACTCAATCTCTCCCCTTTCCAGCTCTCCTAGGTTAGCTATAGTCTCTCCTATATCATACATCTCTTACCCTATAAGGGGGCTAAGCAGAGAGATGAGAAGACCATGCCATTCCATGGGGACATTTGTAGCAATTTATTTTTTTATCCCTGTTGTAAATACAGCTTTGTCTGGTTCTTCAAATACTTGGGCATACATTGCTGGCTGATGCCCAGTTCTCTTAAAAGACTCTGTGCCTCTTCTAAGGATCTCCTGGGAAATATTCATTTGGTCAAGCCTCCCTCATAGCCATGATTATCCAGTCCATAAGACTATGATTACCTTGCACTGGTGGACATTACCTAGGCACTGCCACAGGCAGGATTTTCTCAGCTTCATTCCCTGCTAGGAATATGCCATTTTCTCCTATGTCCAGAGTCTAATCATCCATGCAGCAAGTCTTTCTATCAGCAACTGTTTGAAGGCTTTAGCGATGTCTAAAAAATTTCTGCTGCAGTATACTCTAATTTTTAGTTTCTTGTACAGGTTGTCCATTTGTTTCCCTGCTATACTTGTTGAGCTTTTGCTTTCTGCTGCATCAGTGATTTTTGCCTGAGCAACAGAGGCTCTGGCTCTTCCTCATCCCCAAAGATGACTTCCATGTCATTCTCTGTATCCCTACGTGTTTCCCATTGGTTCCATGTTTTAACATCTCAGTCCAGCTGAGTAATAACAGCTCTAATGTGAGGCCACCACATTTTATAACCCTCAAGGCACACAAAGTGACAAACTAAGGTCTTGATTTGTGTATCCTGGGTCTCAATCTTACCCATCAAGTTAGAAGCCAAAAGGGATGTGGATAGTCTCAGATCTTGTTCTAGTTGTAATTTTTCTTCTAAATTCCTTACTTTCTCTTCTGCCACTAGCTGGGCATCAGTGGCCAGATGACTAGCCCCTAGAAGTGGCCAACTCACCAATGCTTGGTGTCCTTCCTTACCCCAGTGGGTCATGCAAATTTCTAACAGTAGACACTCTAACCTATCTGGTGTTTTAGGGGAATCCTCATACTCATCTGGTGTTTGCATCAAGCAAATGAGCGGTGATTCTCCACATTGAGGTAGTTGGCCACCCTGGGATTTCCCCCAAGAAAGATTCATTCTCCTTGTCCATTCTTCATTCTCCAGGCTCCTCCTGGCTAGCTGGCCAGTTCCATGAACTGGAGATGTATGTAAAATGACCTCCAAAGGTTGAAGGTTATAAGACTGAAGAAAAAGGCTGACAAGTCCAGCTTGACAAGAAACATTTTATTAAGGGGACTTATGGACAGACTGCAAGACAAGTAGATCTCTTCAACCCATCTCCCTTCAGACTTGCTTTTATAGCCCTAGAGGCTGGGAGTACATGCTGGAGGACCACCCAGGAGAAGAATATTTAGAATGAATGTGTGTCATAGTTGTATCTCTAGAGAAGATCAAGAATGTTATACCATGAGGATATACTTAAGGGTGTGGTTAAACAGAAGGAAAGCATGGGGGGGGGTGGAATTCTATGCTCAAGAAGGCTTCAGGTCATAGAATGGTTATCATGGCAGAATTATCCAAGGTGGCATTAGTCTGGCTCACACAAAGTCTTTACTCCATTTTGAATTGATTTTTATGTGTGGTGTAACATAGTGATCCATTTTCATCTAAAGGAAGTTTGAACATTACTTAGGGCTGTGATAAACATTCAAGGGACAGGTCGAGCCATAGAGTGGGGTCTGGATTGTTCTCTTCTATTGGAACTGCTCTCCCTTCTAGAGCTTAGTGCTGTATGTGCACATGAACCACTCATCTCACATGGGATTTCTTCAGGGTATCCACTGATCCACATACCCAATATGAGTCAGTCTCCCACCAGTAATTGGATGGGGTGGGAAAGGAAGAAAGAGGAGAGAATGACCAGTAATGCATCTTGAGTATCTGTTCTGCAAAGCAGGGGTAAATATGCTACTATGAGAGAGAACCTGAGCAGAGAGAGAGAGAGGGAATTTCTTGCTTCCCCAGTAGCTTTCCTTGTCCTATGTCCAGTGTCTCCTGTCCTTGGGAAGGAAAGGGGAGAAAGAAAGCTATATTAGTCAAGGTTCTACAGAGAAACAGAAACAAAAGCATGTATATGGACATTGGCTCACACAATTCTATAGGTTAGCAAGTCCACAATCTTCAGGGTAGGCCAGCAGCCTGGAGACCCAGGAAAGAACTGAAGCTCAAGTTCAAAGCCAGTGTGGAGGCAGAATTCTCTTTCCCAAGGAACGCTTTTCTCTTATGGTCTTCAACTGACTGGAAGAGTCCCACCCACATTATAGAAGATAATCTCTCTTACTCAGATTCCACTTATTTAAATGTTAATCTCATCTAAAAAAAATATCTTTGCAGCAACACCCAGACTGATGTTTCACCAAATATTTGGGTAGTGTGGCCTAGCCAATTTGACACATAAAATTAATCATCACAGGCAAAAAGTTATTAAAATACACAATAAATGTACAAGAATGTTAGGATATTTCAGAATAAACCTGTTTATATTTGCATTTATCATTAAAGCTCACATTCACTTTTTATATAAACAAATCAAATCTGCCACTGTAGACATCAAGTATTGATTTAACTCAAAATCCTAATAAGTAAGATACATTTTTATTTTTCCTTTTCTAAAAGTAATGGATTGGGGAAACAAGATTAGAAATACTTCTCTCCAGGCTTGAGAGTATAATTCCCTGTTTGGAATAACAAATATGTACACAAGATTCATTAAAAAAATGAGATCTAAGATTTGTGTAATATTTTATGATTCTTTACATTTATACTATCTCCTTTAATTTTTAAAATAATTATAAGATACTTTATTAGTCTTATTTTTACATGGTGAAATGGAGGCCCCCAGCTTCGATTCTGCCAGTGCCAGTTCCAGGACCACTGATGTCCAACCAAGCCCATGGCGTTTTCATTATGTTACATTCTCAATTATTTGTATCTGATTTTTTTTTAACTTTACGAAAAGTAAACAGGACTGGCTCCTTTCAAACCAATTTCATGCATACCTGAAGAAAAATAATCCTGAAATGCCTTTTGCCAAAAATGCATATAAAGAAGTATCTGAGTCTAGAAGAGGCTGAGAGGCTGGTAGAGGACTTTGTCTCTCCCTGAAGTGGGCCCCACACTCCCTCTGGTCTCTGGGATTTGCTTTTCATTCACAGAGGGGTTGCTGAACAATACAGAGATGATTTAAATTCCATACCATCTGGTGTACATATACAAAATGTCAGCGCAGTAAATGGGGCTTTTCTTATTTTGAAAGAGTGGAAATCAGTGTTCTCTGGCTTCACATGACATTTCAGGGCCTGGAATAACACTGCAATTCTATGGTTATCTTAGTATTAAATATCATTAAGAGATTGTGCCTAGACAGAAGGGCAGGGGGCAGGAGACTGGGTGGGAGAAATGCCAGTGATCAGACTGCCTATGCAGGATGCATGTATTTGGGCAACAGATGCTGAGGGGAGGTGCTGGTGCAGGGTTGCTGAAGTAGTAGAGGGATGACTGGGAATTACCATTGTGTGGCTTCAGGTCATAGCACATTTGTGAAATGTGCATTTCATGAAAATGCACATTCATTTTAACATGGATATACTGTCTTTGGAGGAAATTTCTCAAAGCCAATAAATAAATTTAAGTTATTTAAATTGCAAAGGATGATCATATGTGGAAGATGATGTTACAAATTAGAAAATAAATCATTAAGTAAAAAGTCTGAAGCAGGACTCATAGATATTGATTTAGAGGAAAGAAGATTTTGATTCTCATCAAAATAAAAAAAAACTTAGCTCAGTAAAATTGAGATGCTGCTTTTTATGTAAATATTTTTATACCACCATTTTATTTCAACAGAGATTTTAAATTAAGAATATTTTTTCAATCTTAAGTTATGAAATAAAATTTGATAGGGTTTTTATAGAGAGAGCATTGCATCTATAGAAGGCTTTGGATAGTTTGGACATTTTAACAATGTTAACTCTTCCAATCCATGAACATAGATGTCTTTCCATTTATTTGTATCTTTCTTAATGTCTTTCATCAGTCATATAATTTTCCATGTATAGATTTTTCACTTCCTTGGTTAAATTTATTCCTAAGTATTTTATTGTTTTTGATGCTGTTGTAAATTGGATTTTTCTCATTATAAACAACAAAAATTGGTAATGTGAGATAAAGGATTTGTTAACTAACCATATTGTGGTAATCATTTTGCAATATATACATGTATCAAATCATCACATTGTACACCTTAAACTTATACAATGTCATATATCAATTATATTTCAATAAAATTGGAAACTTTTTTTAAAAAAAGAAAAATTATGGAAAAGAGATAAATAAGAATAGGAAAAGTAAGCTAAATCCAGAATGAGGTAAAATAGTACCAACAAATATCCTATTCAGGTCCTGGACACTTTGCTGGAACAGAGAATACAAATCACAACCAGAGCTTCCTTGTAATTAATGTAAGAGGAAAATATCATGGTTTATATAATTCAGAGAGTAGAAGGTGATAGACAGGGGCCAGGGGAAAGGGAAAAAGGGAGCTGGTAATCATTGGGCATAAGGTTTTAATCATGCAAAATGAGAAAGTTCTGGAGCTCTACACAGCATTGTGCTTATAGTCAACAATAATGTATTGTCCACTTAAAAATATAAGAATTTAGATCTCATGTTAATTGCTCTTACAACAATTAAAATTTTTAAAAAGAGATTACAAGTAAATGATATTGGCCTAAGTATAGCTCTTTCAGACACACCTCCATTCAGAGGCCTCAGCAGTCCACAGAAAGTGAAAGCTCACCAGGGCAGAGGGTCCTGGAACCAAAGGCCTACAATGTGCATGTGCATGGTTTGGGGGAAAGGATTAACATGCCACATGGGGCTGAGGATCTGGGGTTATGCTCCATGGCAGCACCTTAGACACTACCCTAGATTTTTTTATTGCTTTGCCTTTGGGTTTCTGAGAAGTTTCTGTGCAATTTCCTAGGCTAAGGCCCTAATATCTGGTCTAAAATCATTCAGAAAAGCAGCCTTAAATTCTTGCAGACCATTTCTACTTTATTTTCAGCAGGATTAACAACCCTCATTGAATTCCTATCTCCTCAAACCTTAGCAAAATGGGAATTGATTGTGGCTTAGCTAGAAATACCTCACTCTAAATTTCAAATCCCCATATAACTGAAGTAAAGGAATTGCATGCTTTTTTCATTGAAAGTTCATATAACTTAGTTTGGAATAGTCTCCTACTGGCTTCTCGATTTAGTACATTAAATACACTTTGAGATCATTGTTCGTTTTTAGATTCAGGAAGTCACAGTAATACATGCTTTGTTTCCTGGAGCTGAGCTATTGCAGTAGTCTTCTGATGATTCATCTCTACATTCTTTCACCCATTCTGTATGGTACGCCATGTCTGAGTATATTTTCTGATGTTTGGTTCATTTCCACTTACCTTGCAACCTTTCTCCAAACATTGTGATATCTTATTGTCCTTTATTATATCTTTAAATCCTTACTCTAATCCACTCTTTCCCAACATGGCACCATTATCCACACTGTTGCCAAACTCTGTCCTGTCTGCTGGAACTTCCTACAGTTCTTTTGTACTAAAACTCCATGATGATAGAGAAAAGAATGGTCTTGGAAGAATATATTAACCTTATGATATCCCAAATTTCTCTAGGGAGTCAAATATACCCTTCTCCCAAGTTTAACTCAAAGAAATAGCATTCATAGTTAATTTAATGATGCCAAAATTACAATAGCTTCTTCAGTGTCATAACTCCACAGCCCTTCCTGTTACCATGACAACCCACATTGCAAAGGAGTTACTTAGAGGCCAAGAGGGAAACTTCTGGCATTTTTCTTATTTTTCTTATTTTCTTATTCTTGTTTCATACTTTATAGACTGTAATTAGACCCCTCTTTGCCCCATGCCATACATCAAATTCCTAAGTTATGTAGATTTTGTTAGCCTGGTGATGGGTATTAAAGAGGGCACATTCTGCATGGAGCACTGGGTGTTATACACAAACAATGAATCATGGAACACTACATGGAACACTACACACATGTAATGTATGGTGATTAACATAACATAATAATAATAAAAAAAAGCTACTGAAAACACACAATCTTCAACTACTCCTATTCTGTCCTTTAAATTAGAGACTAAAAACCAGCCATAAAGGCAAATTCCTTTAGAGACAAATATTATACATTACAAAAGCTCCTAATCACAAAGATAATTGTGTAAACCAAGCTTTGGCCCCAGAATCTTCCTAGTTTGAACACAAAGATGAGAAGATACAGTGGTTACCTTCCTTTAGCCTTTAAGCTGAAAACCTGGAATATTTCCCTCCAGTGTTGTTGAGCACTTACTTTTACACTGCCACTCACCACATCCACTATGCTTCAAGGCACATCACAAATATCACCTCTGCATCTCTGCCTTCCAGAGTAAGCACATAAGTCAAGACTCAGAAACCAGCTAGGCTGGCTTGGGAAATGTTGCCTACATGCCCCACTATGACTGAGCACAACACCATAGGTGTAGAATGAACTATAATCAGGCTTCAAAGAGCTAGGGAACCAGTACTTCATACCCAAAGGAAGATTTTGACCACAGAGGAGAGTGGGGACCCAAAGCCAACTCATTGTAATAAGTGTCAGTAGGAAAGATGACATGGCCTCGGGAGAGTCCTCCATTTCTGGGGACAGAGCTTATAAGGGCTCTGAGCTGTTGTGGGTAACATCATCTAGATGTAATTTTCACTGATCCTTTGAACTACTTCTAAAGTTTTTTTCTACTTTCAATTCTCATGTCACTTTACTGTTATCTCTCTGTTGCATTTGACATCTTCCACCTTGTATTATATGCATGTGCGTAGTGTCTTCTCATGCCTAATTTGTTACCACTTACCTGAGCACCGACACTAGACCACTTCATCTTTTGCCTCTATAAACAATGGTAGTGCCTTGTACTTGACAGGTGCTTATAGATTTTTTTTTACTTGAATTCAGATGATGAAAGTCTAGTAACAGATATCACTAAGAATGCATTCAAATAATCTTTTAGAAAAATTTCAATGATCTTTTAAAAAAATTTTTATTGAAATTCCAGTTAACATACAGTGTAATATTAGTTTCAGGTATACAATATAGTGATTCAGCACTTCTTGATGATCTTATTCTATTAAATGTTTGGAAAGAATGTTGGGGGAGCATCCATGCTAAGCCCCATATTTCAAGTTAGAAACCTGAGAGAATGATAATGCCTACCACAATTTTGATATTTTATAACATTGCATTTGCAAACTCAACATTCAATGTTCCTTCACTTAGGGTCCACCACAATCATTGGCCATGGTGCTTGGGTGTTGGCAGTGAACTCTGGACTTAAGGCACTATTGCAAACATATTTCATCTCATATTGAGATAAACACAGCTGCTGTTAAGCATCAAAATTCAATGCATTAAAGAAGCTAAAAAAAAAAATCTAACTCCCATACTGTTTTTTAACTTTTTTATCAACCAGAACATAATTTATGTAAAAAAGTAAATGTTTTCCAATCCACCTTCCCCATCCCTTCCCCTCACCCTGGTCCCGTTCCTCAGAGTTACCCATTGTTAACAGATGTCAACCAGAACTGACTTCCCTTTGCTCTTAGATCCAGAAGTAGAGATTATTTTAGGATAATTCTATCTAACTTAATTTGTATATTAGTTAGCTATTGTTGCATATAAAAAATCACCCTAAAACGTAGTGGCTTAAATGTTATTTCACAGTTTCTGTGTGTCAAGAATGTGGACATGGCTTAAAGACATTTTTCATCTCAGTCTATAATTAGGCCACCATCAAGGTGTCAGCTGGAACTAGTCTTACTGAAAACCTGAGCAAGGATCCACTACCAAATTCATTCACGTAGTTGTTGGCAGGATTCAGTTCTTCATAGGTTGTTGGGCTGAGGAATTCAGGTCCTTGTTGGCTTTTGCCAAGGCTACCATGTGGACCTCTTCATAAGGAAGCTCTTAATGTAGCAGCTGGTTTCCTCAGAGAGAGAGAGAGAAAGAAAGAAAGAAAGAAAGAAAGAAAGAAAGAAAGAAAGAAAGGGAGGAAGGAAGGAAGGAAGGAAGCAGGCAGCCACAGTCTTTTATAACACAATCTCAGAAATGACAACTCATCACTATGTTGTATTCTCTATGTTAGAAGGTCCAGTGCATACATGGGGGAAAGGATTACACAAGGACACAAACACCAGGAGGCAGGAATCAACAAAGGTCATCTGAGAGGCTGCCTACCACAATCTACGCTTGGATCTCTAGGATTCATGAACCTCCTATGTGAAGAATGTAATCACCTCTTCTGAAAGTCCCCCAAAATCTCATTCCATGACAGCATCAGCTCAAAGCTTAGGATTTCATCATCTAAATTGTCTAAATTTGTCCCAGGTTTGGATGAGGCTCCTTGAACATTATTCCTCAAATACAGCTCTTCAGATACAGTTTTTCTTGAAAGTAGAGAGTCAATTATCTCCCTCACATACACCCCAAATACAATAGTGGGAAAGGATAGGATAACTGCTATGGACATTCCTATTCAAAAAGTGGGCCATTAGGAGGCACAAAGAAGTCACGGGTCCATAAAAATTTGGAATACCTCTTCTACAAATAAGAAACCAGGGAGTCAGAGGTCAAGTCACTTGCTAAAGAGTAAATGATTAGTATATGGCAAAGTTCTTTTTTTATTAATTAATTTTTTAAATTATGTTATGTTAGTCACCATACAGTACATCATTAGTTTTTGATGTAGTGTTCAATAATTCATTATTTGTGTATAACACCCAGTGCTCATCACAACACATGCCCTCCTTAAAACCCATCACCCAGCTACCCCCTACCCCCACCCTCCTCCCCTCTGAAACCCTCAGTTTGTTTCCTGGGGGTCCATAGTCTCTCCTGGTTTGTCTCCCTCTCTGATTCCTCCCTTCAGTTTTCCCTTCCTTCCCCTGTGGTCCTCCTCACTATTCTTTATGTTCCACATATGAGTGAAACCATATGATAATTGTCTTTCTCTGCTTGAGTTATTTCACTCAGCATAATCCCCTCCAGTTCCATCCATGTCAATGCAAATGGTGGGTATTCATCATTTCTGATGGCTAAATAATATTCCATTATGTATATGTATCACATCTTCTTTATCCATTCATCGGTTGAAGGGCATCTCAGCTCCTTCCACAGTTTGGCTATTGTGGACATTACTGCTATGAACATTGGTGTGCATGTGCCCCTTCCTTTCAGTACATCTGTATCTTTGGTGTAAATACCCATTAGTGCAATTGCTAGGTCATAGGGTAGCTCTATTTTTAACTTTTTGAGGAACCTCCATACTGTTTTCCAAAGTGGCTATACCAGCTTGCATTCCCACCAACAGTGTAAGAGGGTACCCCTTTCTGATTCTCATCAACAACTGATTGTGTCAATTTGGATTATAACAACCCAAATTGACATGAGAATAATAGAATTTAACTAATATTAATTTAACACATTTAAAATTGTTTTAGGAGAATAATGTTAAAATATAAAGAGAAGGTATTAAGAGGAAAATGTTTTAGGGAGGGAGATATAGAATTAGAAGTGAGGGCAGGATCTCAAACTTGGGTGAAAAGTCACAGTTAGAGAATTAGATTAAAATATGTCAGCCTGCGGGCGCCTGGGTGGTTCAGTCATTAAGCATCTGCCTTCAGCTCAGGTCATGGTCCCAGGGTCTTAGGATCGAGCCCCGCATTGGGCTCCCTGCTCGGTGGGAAGCCTGCTTCTCCCTCTCCCACTCCCCCTGCTTGTGTTCCCTCTCTTGCTGTGTCTCTCTCTCTGTCAAATAAATAAATAAAATATTTTAAAAATAAATAAATAAAGTAAAATATGTCAGCTTGTATAGCTCCTCCTGGAAACCAGGTGGAGAGGTAAACCCAGAAGTTTCCATGTTAAGGAGGAATGAAAGGTTAGAAGGATACCCTTTGTTTAATGTTAAACATAATTTATATAAAAAAATAAATGTTTTCCAATCCAGGGTCTCCATCCCTTCCCCTCACCCTGGTCCCACTCCTCAGAGTTACCCGTTGTTAACAGATATCAGTAGATCCTTCCAGACATTTTCTAAAGACATGCTTGTCCTTTATCATATTTTATTTTTCTACAACTAGAATCATGCTGTTGACCATATCACAACTTATTTTTTCACTTACTAATATCACAGCCATCTTTCCAATTCAGTGTAGGCATATCTACCTCATTGTACAGAGGGTTGCATTTTAGAATACTCCATAATCTAACCAGTTTTCTGTTGATTTTGGCGGCATCCAGCTTTTTGCCTACAAATTATCCTCAATTGAATATCTTTATATACCACATTCATTACTGTTTTATTTGGTGGGAAGGAACAGCTCAGTCTGAAAATGTTAAAAAGATTAGCTTTGCTTAGATGTTTAATGTGCCAGAATAACAGTGAGGAGAGGGTCTCCAAAGTGGATCAGGTAAAGAGAAGTCATTGTGTAGCTTGATTTTCATGACAGCAATAACTAGTGGCCATTGAGTTATAGGTGTCTATGAAGTTCAGATTCCAAAGACTAAGGAAGAAAATGGAAATAAGCATCAAGATAACATGTGAAGGGAGCTAAACCAGGCAAAGAGTAGTGGTGTGTGCCTGAAGAGGAACCACCTGTGGGACCAAAGGTAGGAGGGAAAAGAACAGAGGAATAGGTTATTATATTATACTATCATCCAGAGGATAAATGGAGGAGAAAAGGAAAGAGAAACAGAATATGGATTTAACAAGGTCATGTTGGGCACAGACCCACAAGCTCCTGATGGAGAGTTTGCCCCTCCAATTTCAGGTTAACTTATAGTTTGTATTTCCTTTTTGCATTTCTGGATTCCCTTCTAAAATCTGGTAGATTCTGCAAGAAAAAAATCCTTGACCCAGACTATTTTGTAGATACTATGGTGAAAAGCAAGCCAATGTGATAAATTCAAGGTAGTTTTATAATGTATAAATAATTTAAGTTATTCCTAGAATTACTGACATTGCCAAGATCAGATTTTTAATGTTCACTTAGGCTGTTTTTGTTCAATACAAATTGACTGGGTGCTCCTTAGTGATGGTCATTCTCCATCCAAAGATTAAGAGAGATTCAAATAGCTGGTGGATGATATGAAATAAAATATTTCAAACTTATAAGTCATGGGGTAGTCCATCTATTGGCCACACTGGGACTGACCTCACAGGTAGATAATAGGCTTTCTTACTTTAGAAATATTGAAAAAAAAATCACACTAAATCATCTGTTTTGGCCCTATACAATAGCCTACATAGCACCCCAAAAATCTCTATTTCAAATTAGTTTATTTTTGGTAAAAAAAAAAAAAATTCCAAATGCTACCTAAACATTCTGTTTAGGAAAGTGGTATCAGATCAAGGCATTATCAGCCATTAACAATTTAGCATGAAGCACAGGACAGGTCAGGTATATCTTGGTGGAAGAAAGAAAAGAGAATTGTTGTTGGTAGAATTGGGCTAAGGATAAAGAAAAGTGGGGAGGGATGGCCCTGGTTGCAAATAACCCATGTTGTTCTCCTCCAAAGCCCATTCTTTCCCATCTATTATAATGTCAGTATTCACATAAAGTGAGAATTCCCCTTCAGTGGCCTCAAAGGATTATTCCAGCTTGAAAAGTTATACCCATTCCCTTACTAATACTCATCAATGAAGGACAGATGGAGAGGACTCTGCATCACTCCTTAAAAGAAAGTAGAAGTTTAATTTGTAAAACATGATCCTATTACCTTGAAGTGAGTCCACCTCCTCTGGGCTAAGCATTTACAATTACTCCAATATAATTATTAGTGCAAAACAATCTTTTAGTTCAAAGATACTCTTCAACTAGTGGCAAAAGGCATTTATTGTGCTGCATAGTAATTCAGGCAAACATTATTTCTAAGTCTTTTTAAAGTTAAAGAAAAGCATTCTAAGATCCATTTGAGAAGTGCCACTCATTATGAGCTGGAAGGTCATTATTCATAAATAATGTCCTGGAGAGTTCTCAGCTAGGTTGGAAGCAGCCGCTTTTGTGCTGCTTCAAGTCTCAGACAGAAACAGGTGTGAATTTGGATGTTCTCCTTTGCAAAGGTTGAAGTTCATCCACTAATAACACTGAAATCTTTCAGCTGATAACACCCTGATGCTGACAGTTATATACTTCCTCTTCTATCTGGTGGAAAAAAAACATATTTAACATAGTCAATTTTATTCCAAAAAACTCATAAATGTCTATTTTCTCTTCACTCTTACAGAATGAAGAAAAGCACTTCTTAAACTTCTTCATCAAAATATATGTGTTGAACCCTCATTGGCACCAGACCCTGAGCCAGATTCTAGAATTACAGGGAGAATGAATGAACGAATGAATGAATGAATGAAAAAATATGATGTAGTTGGACTTCCTTAACTAAATGGACCTAAGTACCTGATTTCTTAAAGTAGATAATGTGTTCAGCTAAACAGATGTCTTCAAGATGTGAATATTAGCTGCTTAGGCACTATCAAGGCTGTCTCTGCACTTGGAGGAGTTTCCATGACTATAGAGCCTGAGGTTCTGTGCTTTTTAGTTTTGGATCTTCACTGCACCAGGTCATACAAAGGTAGACCTCTGACAGGATGATTTGTACAAACCAAACTCACAAGAAATCAACACATAAACAAATGATCATATCATTTATAATGAGAAGATGTTCATTCACAGCAATAGGATAGACCAGATAATTTAATGTCTCTGGTCAAGAACATTTAAAAATGCTGAGTATTGCATCAAACATACTTTTAAAGGATAGCTGAGTCCCCAAGAAATCCCCAAGACCGAAGTTTAAGAAGAAACTACAATCCAGAACAGTAAAGACATGAATAGACACCAGTGATGTCTTTATCTTACGGGAGGAGATGGTGCTTTGAGCTGCATCACATAGAAATTATACCTAGTGAGGCTGCTTTATATGCTGACACCTCCCCAACAAGCAAAGAAGAGGACAGAAAAACATTGAACCTCCCACAGGTTTAGGGAAACAACAGAAAGCCTGCCTGATCACAGGTTTTGGGTGGTAAAACAAGGTATCACCTAAGAATTGGTAAGGAAATGTTGGCACTTCCAGTATATTTGTGCCTGTCTCCTTATGGTCTGGGAGTACACAGGCTAAGACACTGATAGAAATTTCTTCCTGGCTGATAATTCTACTGCAGCATTGTCATGCAAAACAGACTCTGAGATAGAAATATGCAGAAGGTTTATTAGAGAGGGCTCTTGAAATCTATACCTAGACTGAGGGGAAGAAGGCAAGACTCAGCAGAGAAAAAGGCGAATCTCAGCCAAGCCTGCATGGAGTTCTAAAGATTAGATGGCCCTTATTGGTTATTCTGAGTAGGGCAAGAAGTGGGCCTATAATACTCTGAGATGACCAGACTCTGGATGCTCATGACCTTGGGTGGTAGGGCAGTGTCACAAGGGGACTGACAGCTGAACACTATCTGCTGGTGGCACTGCCAGTCTCAGGGACAATAAGCTCTTTATCCCTGAAGGGATATCAGGGTGGACATCACTGTACCACAGGCATCTGGCAGAAACACACACAAAGCATCTGTGAAGGGGAAAATCCTCCACCCAACATTTCAATAGATTCTTCCCAGCAGCATGAAGATATAAAATAATGATAGTTATAAGACCAGCAGTTACTAACTTGGAGATACAAAAACCAGGTAGAGCTAAAATATCAGATGTGAAAAATATGGGAGTTAAAGGGAGGTGATTGGAATTCCTGGGTTCCAAGGTCCTTGAATTGCTCTTATTAACTGGTTGATGTAAGAGTATAAAGCTAAGTATATCTATTCAAATCTAAAAGGAAACTTAAAAAATAGAATCTATAAGTATTTGGCAAAAATACATTTAAAAACAAAAACATAACCTAAAGCAATCTACATATTTAATGCAATCCCTATCAAAATACCAACAGCATTTTTCACAGAACTAGAACAAACAATCCTAAAATTGTGTATAGAACCACAAAAGACCCCAAATAGCCAAAGCCATGTTGAAAAAGAAAAGCAAAGCTGGAGACATCACAATTCCAGATTTCAAGTTATATTACAAAGCAGTAATAATTAAAACAGTATGGTACTGTCACAAAAATAGACACATAGATCAAGAATAGAACAGAAAACCCAGAAATAAACCCACGATTACATGACCAATTAATCTTCAACAAAGGAGGAATGAATATAAAATGGGAAATATAGTCTCTTCCACAAATGGCGTTGGGAAAACTGGACAGCCACATGCAAAAGAATGAAACCACTTTCTTTCACCATACACAAAAATAAACTCAAAGTGGATTAAAGACCTAAATATGAGACCTGAAACCATAAAAATCCTTGAAGGAGAGTGTAGGCAGTAATCTCTCTGACATTGGCCATTAGCACCGTAGCAACACTTTTCTAGATATGTCTCCTGAGGCAAGGGAAACAAAAGCAAAAAGCAGAGTACTGGGACTACATCAAAATAAAGTTTCTGCATGGTGAAAGAAACAATCAACAAAACTGAAAAGCAACCTACTGAATTAAAGAAGATATTTGCAAATGACATATCTAATGAGGGATAATATCCAAAATACATAAAGAACTGATACAACTCAATATCCAAAAAACAAATAATCCAATAAAAAATTGGCAGAAGACTTGAACAGACTTTTCTCCAAAGAAGACATACAGATAGCCAACAGACATGAAAAGATGCTCAACACCACTCATCATCAGGGAAATGGAAATAAAAGCTACAGTTTCACCTCACACCTGTCAGAATGGCTAAAATCAACAACACAAGAAACAAGTGTTGGTGTGGATGTGGAGAGAAAGGAAACCTTTTGCATTGCTGGTGGCAATACAACTGGTGCAGCCACTGGGAAAACAGTATGGAGGTTCTTTAAAATGTCAAAAAATAGAGGGGCACCTGGGAAGCTCAGTTGGTTGGGCTACCAACTTTTGGTTTCAGCTCAGGTCATCATCTCATGGGTCAAGGAATCAAGCCCCACGTGGGGGGCTCTGTGCTTAGCAAGGCGTATGCTTGAAGATTCTCTCCCTCTGCCCCAGGCCCCCCACTCTCTCTCTCAAATTAATTAGTATCTTTTTAAAAAAATAGAACTACCACACAATCCAGTAATCATGATACTGGGTATTTACCCAAAAATACACAAGAGGCACTTGGGTGGCTCAGTTGGTTAAGCATCTGACTCTTGATTTCAGCTCAGATCATGACCATAGAGTCATCAGATTGAGCCCCACATTGGGCTCCATGCTCAGATGGGAGTCTGCTTCTTTCTCTCTCTCCCTCTCTCCTTTTGCCCCTCCGCCTGCTTGCGTGCTCTCTCTCTCTCACTCTAAAACAAATAAATAAATCTTTAATTAAAAAAAAAACAAAAACACTAATTCAAAGGGATACACTAGCCCCTATGTTAATTGTATAATTTATAGCAGCCAAATCATGGAAATAACCTAGGGGTCCACCAATAGATGAATGGATAAAGATGAGGTATATATAAACACACACACAATGGAATATTACTCAGCTATAGAAAAGAATAAAATCTTTCCATTTGCAATGACATGGATGGAGCTAGAGAGTATAATGCTAAGCAAAATAAGTCAGTCAGAGAAAGATAATATATATAGGCTACACCTTTCTTATTCATTCATCCATCAACGGACACTTAGGTTGCTTCCTTATCTTCGCTATTGTAAATAATGCTGCAATAAATATAGAGGTGCATGTATCTTTTTGAATTAGTGTTTTCATTTTCTTTGGATAAATACCCAGTAGGGAAATTATTGGGTCATATGGTAATTCTATTTTTAATTTTTTGAAGAACCTTCATCCTGTTTTCTACAGAGGCTGTACCAATTTACATTCCCACCAACACTACAACAGTTCTTTAGAACTAAACAGAAATAAAAGCATCAAGGATTTAAAGCAAATGACATGGTACTTAAAATAAGTAATAATAAAAAGAGAGTAAATGGGAAGATTAGATGGTTGAAATGCATCAGATAGGTGGTATTATTGAAATAAAAAAATAAAGATGATAAAGATTTAAAAGTAAAGATAAAACCAAAGTTGAGTATTTTAAAAAAAACTAATAGACAAATCTTAGCCATATACCCTTATAGTAAAGAGAAAGGGCGCAGATGATTATCTGGATTAAAAACACATATACATAAAGATATATTTAAATAGTATTTAAATTATAAGAAAATATAAATTGGTAGAATAAATTTGAAACTTCAGTGGCCTGTTTCCTAGAAAAATATCTTAAATAATTACATAAGGTAGAATACTTTAATAAACCTACTAAATTAAATTAATTGAATCAATACTTAAAAATGAACTTCAACAAAAATACCAAAATTATGTTGCTAATAAATTATATTTAAGAAATAAATACTTCTAGTCTTATATCATCTGTTCCAGAGAGTAGAAATGAAATAAAAAGGAATAGAAAAATACAGAAGTATAAAAACAAAGCATTATGGGCCAAGCTCACTTATAAAGAGGGATGCAAATATCCTTAAAAAAAAAATAGCATATAATTTATTACACCCACAAGAAAGTGCTATACCTAGAAATAAATGTAACATATATATGCTACACTTTTGTGGAGAAATATATATAGTATTTTCTTTCAAAGACAGAAAAAAATCAAACAGGAAGACAGTTTTTGCTTCAGAGATCTAAATATCACAAAGATATTTAATCATTAAACACAACGCAATTCAAATATAAATATCAACAGGATATTTCATTGAACTCAACAGGACAAATCTAAAATTCATATGTATGAGCCTGGGGCCAAGAAAAATTAAAATAATTTTGAATAAGAACTGCAGTAAAGGGTTAACTTGGCAGCCTGAATACCCATACCATGCTTGTTCCAAAGGTTTTCAAGACTGACCCTTGATCAGCTCCTGGAGACAACTTCTGAGCTCTTGGAATATGCTGCCTGATATGTCTTTGTATACTTAGGGTACCAGATGGTGCGTGCTAACACCATGATTCATGGTGAACATCTGTTTTTGTACGCCTGGAACTTTGGGCCATATTGTATCACTTTGACTTCTGAGGGGCGGGGCCACTGGAGACTGAGCCCCTAAGGTCAGTCATGTGGGTGGTTCATGTCTGTGTCACTGACACCAATAAAAACCCTTGACAGCAAAGACAACTTTCCCAGTTGACAATACTGTGCACATTTTATGACATATGTTTTCTGCTGTTTAAGGGAGTAATAAGTGATGTCTATGTAACTCCACTGGGAAAACACAACTGGAAGCTCATGCCTAGTTGCTGCTGGACTCTGTTGTACATATCTTTTGCTTTGATGATTCCAATCTGTACCCTTCTACTGTAACAAACAGTAACTGTGAGTGGGGACCCCTGACACAGGAACCAAAGTGTGTGGGCACTGACTAGCTAAAACCTATCAAAACCTATAATGAAGCTATGGAAATTAAAACAGTGTGACAATGCCATAGAGACAACTAATAGACTAAAAGAAAATCAAACCTCAAATGTGAAGAAATGGCATTATAGATCAGCAGATAAAAGGTAAATTATTGAACAAATTGATCCAGACTATCCATGCAGGGAAAAAAAATGTAGATTTCTGACAGACACCATTTATAAAAATGTTTCAGACAGAAAAATCTGTGAAATGCAATATTAAATACATCCTTACAAGAACATATAGAATGAATTTTTTTTTATATTCTCAGGATAGGGACAGGTTTTTAAGTAGATAATCATAAAAGAAAACTTTTATTAGTTTGACAGTATTAAAATTAAACACACCTGTACAACAAAAGGCATCATTAACTTACAAAGATTGGAGATAGGTGAAATAAGTGACAAGGCCTGAGTATATCCAGATTAGTATATCCAGAATATATATCAATCTAGTACAAATAAAGTAGTTTATCCAACAAACCCTTATTGAATGTCTGTTATGTACAAGGTGCTGTTCTGGCCACTGGGAAAACTGCAGGAAACAAATCAGACAATAGCCTCCTTTCACAGAGAAGACAGACAAAAATAAATAAATGAATAGACATATTAATAAACCTCACATTTTAGCAAGTGCCATAGAGAGAAATAAAACAAGTAAGGGAATACAGAACTTGATAGGAGATGCTATTTTAGATAGGCTGTTCAGGGAGGTCCAATGTAAAAAATACATCTGTTTTTGAACCTAATAGGCTACAGGTCAGTATGAAAAAGAAAACCCAATAGAAAAGGGTTATTCTCATAAAGATATTTTTAAATAGTATTTAAATTATAAGAAAATATAATTAACCTAATGGCCAAAAGGTTTCTGCAGTTTATTTCAAAATAATTTTGCATGTGTATTCATGTTAAGAAGATTTATGGGATTTCAGAGAAAATATTTGAGTATGAGTTTATAATTTTTGAAGCTTGGTGATGAGTTAATGGCAATTTATTATACTATCCTCATTCGTTTTCTTTCTTTTTCTCTTTCTCTATATATGCACATATATAAAATTATATAAATATGTGATTAAAAATAAAACATAATTAAGCATACATTTTATGTGTTTATGTAAGTATAATTATAATCTAGTTATAAGTATAAAATTACATGTAATTATATATTCATATATTATTAAATATATAAATATGTAATTACATATAAAGTACATTATATGTATGTTATATATATTATATACATATGAGAGAAAACTCAAGTAACAAATATTAGGAATAGGGACGCCTGGGTGGCTCAGTTGGTTAAGTGACTGCCTTCGGCTCAGGTCATGATCCTGGAGTCCCGGGATCGAGTCCCGCATCGGGCTCCCTGCTCGGCAGGGAGTCTGCTTCTCCCTCTGACCCTCCCCCCTCTCATGCTATCTCTCTCTATCTCATTCTCTCTCTCAAATAAAAAAAAAAAAAAAATCTTTAAAAAAAAAAAAAAACAAATATTAGGAATAAAAAGGGATATCATCACAGTTTCTTTCCTACAGGTATAAAATACATAACTAGCAAATATTATGAACAAGTTATGAAACTCCGGATCCAAATTGAATCACTGATACATTTTACCAAACATTTGAGAGAGAATACACATAAAGTTCTAGAGAATATAAAAAGATAAAAACCCTTGCCAATTAATTTTATGAGGCAAAGATCATCTTGGTACAAAACCAAAATGAACATTAAAGAAAAGGAAAATTATTCCTTAGTTTTTTAAAAGTTACTCTGAACTCTTGAAAGAAAAAATATTTCTCTTGAACACAATTTAAAAATAAATGAAAATAAAAGAATTAGCAAACAGAATCTAGTGATATATACACAAAGAAAAATATATCATGACCAAATTGAGTTCCTTTAGGAATTCAAGGTTGGTATAACAATTGAAAATAAATTAATATAATTACACATGTTAAGAGAAAACTTTTCATCTTATTTCTAAAATTTGAACTATTAAAAAGCTACCAAAAAATAGAGAAAATTTTCTTTTTTAAAAAAATATTTTATTTATTTATTGGACAGAGAAAGAGAGCACAAGCAGGGGGAGTAGCAGAGGGAGAGGGACAGGCAGGCTCCCCACTGAGCAGGGATCCCAATGCAGGGCTTGATCCCAGGACTCTGGGATCATGACCTAAGCCGAAGGCAGGTGCTTAACTGACTGAGCCATGCAGGTGCCCCAAGATAGAGAAAATTTTCTTAATCAGATACAAACTATTTAATATTGAATATGAAAATGTTTTAAGAGGCTTCTCTGAAATTAGAATAAAAGCCCACTGTTACCACTGCTTTTCAAAATCATACTGGAGATCCTAGCCTGTGCACTGAGGCAAGAGATAACCATTTAAGATATAAGGATTGTTGGGGTGCCTGGGTGGCTCAGTCGTTAAGCATCTGCCTTTGGCTCAGGTCATGATCCCAGGGTCCTGGGATTAAGCTCCACATCAAGCCGCACATCGGGCTCCCTGCTTGGCAGGAAGCCTGCTTCTCCTTCTCCCACTCCCCCTGCTTGTGTTCCCTCTCTCGCTCTGTCTCTCTGTCAAATAAATAAATAAAATCTTTAAAAAAAAAGAAGATATAAGGATTGCATGGAGTATCTTGTAGTGGCAGAAATCAAGGAAATAATTTAAAAAACTAAAAGGATGGAGGTATGTCAAAGAGACACGAATGCCAATCTAAAACAAAAATAGCACAGCATTGGATTACAACTCAATGTATAAAATAAATATACATTAGTCTATACTGTTATAAATTATTAAATAAATAAGTAAATAAGTGAAGGAAAAGAGATAAATCTTTACAGAAGTGTTCCAAATATTATAAATAGTTACTGTCTTCTCCAGAAAGTAGACCTTAATGTCCATTTCTATCCTTCACCTTGAGTGTGGACTGGTCTTAGTGATTCATGTCCAAAAAATGGAGTATTGAAAGGGGAGAAAGAATATTTTTATAATTGAAAAACCTAGTGAAATCTATCTAACCAAATTATCAAGGTTAACACCAGCAGTTGTATATAGGTCATGTTGATATCATGTATTCTTGATATGATGTAATAAGGAGAGAACTTAACTGCTGTGGAATTATTTCCCAAAACTCAAAACCCCAATCTAATGAAATAAAAGTATGACAAATCCAGGTTGAGGAACACTTTACTAAAACACCTGACTTACCAGTCCTCGAAACTATCATGTCATGAAAGACAATGAGAGATTGAGAAACTGTCACAGACCAAAGGACATCAAGGAAACTATGCTAAGTATAGAGAACAAACTGATGGTTACCAGAAGGAAGGTGGGTGGGGGGATGGGTTAAACAGATCATGGGGATTAAGGATTACACCTGAAACTAATATAACACTGTATGTTAACTAACTGGAATTAAAATAAAAACTTAAAAAAATAAATGCAATATGATATCCTGGATTAGATTCAGGAACAGAAAAGGAACATTCATGTAAAATCTGGTGGAATCTGAACCAACTCTGGATTTTAGTCAACAGCAATGTATTATTGGTTTCTTAACTGTAATAAATATGTCATAGTTATGGAAGATATTAACTTTAGACGAAGCTGGATAGGCAATCTATTTGCAACTTTTCTGCAAATCTAAAATTATTCCAAAAGTAAAATATTTGTTACATATAAGGGTTGGAAAGAAGTATTAACAAAGCTCTTGTTATTCTCAGAGAACATAACTGCACATAAAAAAAAGAGTCTGCACATAAGAAATTTGGCAAGATTGCTAAAAGTCAATATAGAAAACTCAATTGTATTTCATTAACAATAATTAGAAAATGAAATTTTGAAAAGAATAAATTTAAAAGCCTCATCAAAAACTATCAAATATCAAGAAGTTCATAAAATGTGCAAAACCTCCACACTTAAAATTATAGAACATAAAATATGCTTGTTTGTGGATCAGGCGTATTAACTCAATTTTATAAGGAAGTCTGTTTTTCAAAGATTGATTGATTTAATGCAATCACAATAAACTGCTTGTTTGTTCACTTACTAATTTTGTAAATGTTGGTAAGTTGATTTTTAAACTTCTTTGGCAATTCACTATAGCTTTGTAATAAAACTTAAAGTCCAAAATTGTGATGCCTCTAGCTTTGCTTTTCTTTTTCAAGTTTGCTTTAGTTATTCTGGAACTTTTGTGGTTCTACACAAATTTTAGGATTGTTCTAGATCTGTGAAAAATGCTGTTGGTAATTTGAAAGAGATTGCATCAAATGTGTAGATTGCTTTGGGTAGTAGAGACATTTTAACAATATTTGTTCTTCCAATCCATGAGCATGGAATATTTTCCATCTCTTTGTGTCATTTTTTATTTCTTTCATAAGTGTTTTGTAGTTTTCAGAGTATAGCTCTTTCACTGTTTTGGTTAGGTTTATTTCTATTAAATATAAGTATGAAAGATAAACGATAAACATTTAAAAATATATTCTAATTGAGTATATTAATGACATTGGTTTAGAAAAAAATTCTTAAACACTGTACAAAAAACTTTAAACATTAAAAAGATGGATAAATCAGAATACATTAAAATTTTATAGAAATATATTTACTGAAATATAGCATTAAAATAATAAAAATGTAGGTCACAGAGTGGGAGAGAATATTTAAGGACATGCAATAGACAAAAGCTCTTATCTAGATTATATAATGTGCTTCTAAAGATCAGTAAGAAAAAGACTCAATTAAAAAACTGAAAAAACATTTGAAACAAGCACTTCACAAAAGGAGCATATTCAAATGATCAATGTTTATATCAAAAGTTGCTCAACATCATTAGTCATCAGGGAAATGCAAATTCAAACCACCAAGAGATAATACTACATATCTATCATGACGGCTAAAATTTAAAGAATGTCAGGAAATGCATTATATTGCCGGTAAAGTATAAATTGGCACCATCACTTTGGAAGATTATTTTGCAGTATGCCAATTTATAACAAAAGTACACCCTATGATCTGGCAAGTCTCCTCCTAATGTATAGCACAAGAACATGTGCCAAAAGATATACACAAGTTTTATTTTATTTTATTTTATTTTTTTAGATTTATTTATTTGACAGAGAGAGACACAGCGAGAGAGGGAACACAAGCAGAGGGAGTGGGAGAGGGAGAAGCAGGCTTCCTGCTGAGCAGGGAGCCCGACGTGGGGCTCGATCCCAGGACTCTGGGAACATGACCTGAGCTGAAGGCAGATTAACGACTGAGCCACCCAGGCGCCCCTACACAAGTTTTATTTTATACACACCTAAGGATGTGGATTACAATTCAAATCTGCTACAGAAAATTAGTAGTCAGAAAGTCTAGAAGCAGAGTGAAGTGTTATTTTTCATTACTCTGCTATCACGGCCCAGTTGCCTCTGGAGGATGAGGCATGTTGGTCAGTAGCTGAGAGGGGGCAGGTATGAGGGAGCAAGAGCAGTGGCCCAGCTCTCACTGCTGGAGGAAGTCCAATCTGCTGAGTAGTACATCCGTATTGAGATGTAAGTCAATACATGGTACAACAACACTGTGATGGAGTGCTGAGATGGGGGAGGATCTGGCATCACAAAATAGTATTTATCCAAAACCAGCTAGATCATGGGATAAGCAATTAAGGATGTTTGAAAGGCTCAGTACTCTATGCAAGAAGTCTGCACTAAGGATGCCTGCCAGAAGAGAGAGACTATGGAGGAGGGGCTGTAGTTTAGGTTCAGAGGGTCAATCCCCTTGACATGAACCTGGCAAGAGAATGGCAAGATCTATCAGGAGAATTAGGATTCCAAGAAATTCTGCCACATTTTTCAAAATGATACCACTAGGTTAATATTTGTTTAGCAAGAAAAGTGGCTTAAGGCTTGTGGTAGACTGAGTTATCATTCCCATTTGCTATTCTCTTCCCTATTGGCATGTTGAGGTCAGCATCTCCTTACAAGTGGGTGACTTTTCCCTGCTTTATGGTTGCTAGCTTAGGCTGATAAAATAAGAAGAGAAGTCACAGTGTGCCAGGTCCAAACAGAGATTTCCCACTCCCATGAGCATGGCATTTCCTAGGAGGGGTCAGCTCCTTCAACCTGGATCCTGGAACAAAGGAGATATGTGGGTCAGACCCACAGCCAACATTCAGACATTTTGTAACACAAATGGAGAATAACTGTTGGTGTAAGCTACTGAGATTTTATGGTTGTCTGTTCCCACAGGAAAGCTGACTAGCACTACATGGAATTCATGAATAAGTAGATAAAGCTGATTAATAACTCTCTGGAACAGAACTGCCCTGGACGTGCAAGGAAGCCTAGAGCATGCAGGTAGAGGGCAAGTGACACAGAGAGGAAATGAGGCACAGAGGGGCCTGGATACAGCAAAGCCTGCCCCAAAAGGAACTGTATACTCTTAAAGCCTATTTCATATGGGTCATAAAAATCTGGAAAAATATCTCAGATCCAAATAGGTATAAAGGAAAAGATCACTGGCAATACTTACTACCCAACTACAATTTTAACCAGTCGTCAAATGCAATTTAACATATCAGTTTATTTTTTTTATATTTGTAATGTTTTCCTGAGGTAGTTCTTTCCATACTTGAGAATACTCTACTTTTATATTTTCTTTATTTTATTTTATTTTATTGTTATGTTAGTCACCATACAATACATCATTAGTTTTTGATGTAGTGATCCACAATTCATTATTTTCATATGGCACCAAGTCCTCCATGCAATACGTGCCCTCCTTAATACACATCAGCGGGCTAACCCATCCCCCAATCCCCTCCCCTCTAAAACCCTCAGTTTGTTTCTTGGATTCCATAGTCTCTCATGGTTTGTCTCCCCCTCTGATTTCCCCCCACCCTTCATCTTTTCCTTCCTTCTCCTAATGTCCTCCATGCTATTCCTTATGTTTCACAAATAAGTGAAACCATATGATAATTGACTTTGCTTCCTGACTTATTTCACTTAGTATAATCTCCTCCAGTCCCATCCATGTTGATGTAAAAGTTGGGTATTCATCCTTTCTGATGGCTGAGTAATATTCTACTGTATATATTGACCACATCTTCTTTATCCATTCGTCTGTTGAAGGGCATCTTGGCTCTTTCCACAGTTTGCCTATTGTGGACATTGCTGCTATGACATTGAAGTGTATATGGCCCTTCTTTTCACTACATCTGTGTCTTTGGGGTAAATACCCAGTAGTGCAATTGCTGGGTCATAGGGTAGCTCTATTTTTAATTTTTTGAGGCACCTCCACACTATTCCAAAGTGGCTGTACCAACTTGAATTCCCATCAACAGTGTAAGAGAGTTTCCCTTACTCCAAAACCTCTCCAACATTTGTTGTTTCTTGCCTTGTCAATTTTTGCCATTCTACTGGTGTAAAGTAGTATCTCAGTGTGGTTTTGATTTGAATTTCCCTGATAGATAATAATGAGGAATATTTTTTTCATGTGTCTGTTAGCCATTTGAATGTCTTCTTTGGAGAAGTGTCTGTTCATGTCTTCTGCCCATTTCTTGACTGGGTTATTTGTTTTTTGGGTGTTGAGTTTGAGATGTTCTTTATAAATCTTGGATATCAGCCCTTTTTCTGTAGTGTCATTTGCAAATATCTTCTCCCATTCTGTGGGTGCCTCTTTGTTTTGTTAACTGTTTCCTTTGCTGTGCAGAAGCTTTTTATCTTGATGAAGTCCCAAAAGTTCATTTTTGCTTTTGTTTCACTAGCTTTTGGAGATGTATCTTGAAAGAAGCTGCTGTGGGCGATGTCAAAGAGGTTATTGCTTATGTTCTCCTCTAGGACTTTGATGGATTCCTGTCTCACATTGAGGTCTTTCATCCATTTTGAGTTTATCTTTGTGTATGGTGTTAGAGAATGGTCAAGTTTCATTCTTCCTTTTTTTTTTTTTTTTGAAAGATTTTATTTATTTATTTGACAAAGATAGAGAGAGAACACAAGTAGGCAGAGCGGCAGGCAGAGTGAGAGGGAGAAGCAGGCTCCCCACTGAAGAAGGAGCCTGACACGGGGCTTGATCCCAGGATGCTGGGATCATGACCTGAGCCAAAGGCAACTGCTTAACGGACTGAGCCAGCCAGGCGCCCCAAGTTTCATTCTTCTGTATATAGCTGTCCAATTTTCCCAACACCATTTATTGAAGAGACTGTCAGATCAAAGAAACTAGAAGCTGGTTCTTTGAAAGAATTAATAAGATTGATAAACCACTGGCCAGACTTATCCAAAAGAAAAGAGAAAGAACCCAAATTAATAAAATTATGAATGAAAGGGGAGAGATCATGACTAACACCAAGGAAATAGAAACAATTATTAGAAATTACTATCAACAACTATATGCCAATAAATTAAGCAACCTGGAAGAAATGGATGCCTTCCTGGAAACCTATAAGCTGCCAAGACTGAAACAGGAAGAAATTGTCAACCTGAATAAGCCAATAACCAGTAAGGATATTGAAGCAGTGATCAAAAAACCTCCCAAAAAGCAAGAGTCCAGGGCCTGATAGATTCCCTGGGGAATTCTACCAAACATTCAAAGAAGAAATAATACCTATTCTCCTGAAGCTGTTTCAAAAAATAGAAACAGAAGGAAAACTTCCAAACTCGTTCTATGAGGCCAGCATTGCCTTGATCCCAAAACCAGGCAAGGACCCCATCAAAAAGGAGAATTACAGACCAATATCCCTGATGAATATAAATGCCAAAATTCTCAACAAGATCCTAGCCAATAGGATCCAACAGTACATTAAAAGGATTATCCATCACGACCAGGTGGGGTTTATTCCCAGGATGCAAGGGTGGTTCAACATTCGCAAATCAATCAATGTGATAGAACACATAAATAAGAGAAGAGACAAGAACCATATGATCCTCTCAATTGATGCAGAAAAAGCAATTGACAAAATACAGCATCCTTGGGCGCCTGGGTGGCTCAGTTGGTTAAGCGACTGCCTTCGGCTCAGGTCATGATCCTGGAGTCCCTGGATCGAGTCCCGCATCAGGCTCCCTGCTTGGCAGGGAGTCTGCTTCTCCCTCTGACCCTCCCCCCTCTCATGTGCTCTCTCCCCCTCTCATTCTCTCTCTCTCAAATAAATAAATAAAATCTTTAAAAAAAAAAATACAGCATCCTTTCCTGATTAAAACTCTTCAGAGTATAGGGATAGAGGGAACATTCCTCAAGTTCATAAAATCCATCTATGAAAAACCCACAGTGAATATCATCCTCAATAGAGAAAAGCTGAGAGCCTTTCTCTTAAGATCAGGAACACGTCAAGGGTGCCCACTCTCACCACTATTGTTCAACATAGTATTAGACATCCTAGCAACAGCAATCAGACAACAAAAAGAAATAAAAGATATTCAAATTGGCAAAGAAGAAATCAAACGCTCTCTCTTCGCAGATGACATGATACTTTATGTGGAAAATCCAAAAGACTCCACCTCCAAATTACTAGAACTCATATAGCAATTCAGTAATATGGCAGGATACAAAATCAATGCACAGAAATCAGTAGCTTTCTTATACACTAACAGTGCAACTGCAGAAAGAAATTAGAGAAACGATTCCATTTACAGTAGCACCAAAACCCATAAAATAGCTCGGAATAAACCTAACCAAACAGGTAAAGGATCTCTACTCTAGGAACTACAGAACACTCATGAAAGAAATTGAAGAAGACACAAAAAGATGGAAAAACATTCCATGCTCATGGATCGGAAGAATAAACATTGTTAAAATGTCTATGCTACCCAGAGCAATCTATACCTTCAATGCCATCCAGATAAAAATTCCAGTGACATTTTTCAAAGTGCTGGAACAAACAATCCTAAAATTTGTATGGAATCAGAAAGGACCCTGAATTGCCAAGGAAATGTGAAAAAGAAAAACAAAGCTGGGGGCATCACGTTGCCTGATTTCAAGGTATATTACAAAGCTGTGATCACCAAGACAGCATGGTACTGGCACAAAAACAGACATATAGACCAATGGAACAGAATAGAGAGCCCAGATATGGACCCTCAACTCTATGGTCAAATAATCTTTGACAAAGCAGGAAAAAATATGCAATGGAAAAAAGACAGTCTCTTCAATAAACGGTGCTGGGAGAATTGGACATCTATATACAGAAGAATGAAACTCGACGATTCTCTAACACCATACACAAAGATAAACTCAAAATTGGATGAGAGACCTCAATGTGAGACAGGAATCCATTCAAAATCCTAGAGGAGAACAGAGACAGTAACCTCTTTGACATCGGCCACAACAACTTGTTTCAAGATACTTTCATATTTTCTTTGTATTTGGTAGATTATCTCACTTTTATATTCCAAATTATTTCTATGCTTTTAGGATCAGAACCAATGTCTCATCTTTGATAAAGCCACTTCTTATCTCCCTGGTTAAAAGGAGAAGGTCTCCCTCCTGTGAGGTGTAGGGGTACTAATTTCCTCCTTGTTTGGGGGCCTTGTTATACAGATTTAGGCCATAAGATCTTCAGGGATAGATATGGCTTATTAGGCCAGTTCTCAGCCAGTATCATTTTGTGATTTCTGTACTAATCTTTTAATAACTATCTGTTTATATTTTGTAGGTCCTATAAAATATAATTTCTGTGAAAATTCTCTCAACTCTGTTCTCAAATTCTATTTACCACTAGGGCACTATTGTTCTCTAAGCCTGTTACATGAAGTTGACTCTAAATAAAGCCTATTTCTTGAGATACCTTTAGGGTCATTCTTGAAATTATTTTTGCCCAAATAAAAATGTTGGTCAAAAACTAGTTCAAACCTGAAAAAGCAAGTGATCCATCTCATTCTTTTACATATAGCTGTCCAGTTTTCCCAGCACTATTTATTGAGGAGTCTGTCTCTTCTCCATTGTGTACTCTTACCTCCTTTGTCATATGTTAATTGATCATGTAACTTTATTTCCGGGCTCTCTATTTTGTTCTATTGATCCATGTGTCTATTTTTGTGCTAGTGCCATGCTGTTTTGATTACTGCAGCTTTGCAGTATATCTTGAAATCCAGAATTGTGATACCTCCAGATTGTTCTTCCTTCTCAAGATTACTTTGACTATTTGGGGTTTTTTGTAATTCCATACAAATTTTAGTATTTTGGGTTCTAGTTTTGTGAAAAATGCTGTTGTTATTATAATAAGGATTACATTGAATCTATAGATTGTTTTGGGTAGTATAGACACTTTAACATGGACTATCTTTCCATTTGTTTGTCATCTTTAATTTCTTTCATCAGTGTTTTATAATTTTAAGAGTACAGGTCTTTCACCTTTTTGGTTAAGTTTATTTCTGGGCATTTTATTCTTTTTTGTGCAATTGCAAATGGAATTGTTTCTTAATTTCTCTTTCTGATACTTCATTATTAGTGTACAGAAATGTTACAAATTTCTGGGCATTTATTTTGTATCCTGCAACTTTAGTGAATTTGTTCATTACTTCTAGTAGTTTTTTGGTGGCATCTTTATTGTTTTCTATGTATAGCATTATGTCATCTGCAGATGGTGACAGTTTAACTTCTTTTTCCCGTCTGATTCCTGTGGCTAGAACTTCCAGTACTATGTTGAATAAATGTTGCAAGAGTGTCCACTCTTGCATCTTTGTTTTCTCCCTGATCTTAGAGGAAAAGCTCTCAGTTTTTCACAATTGAGTATGATGTTAGCTGTGGGATTTTCATCTATGGTCTTTATAATATTAAGGTGTATTCCCTCTAAACCCACTTTGTTGAGGGTTTTTATGAATGGATGTTAAATTTTATCAAATGCTTTTTATGCATCTATAGAGATAATCATATAATTTTTATCCTTTATTTTGTTGATGTGGTGTATTATGTTAATTGATGTCCAAATATTGAACCATCATTTCATCCCTGGGATAAATCCCATCTGATCATGGCAAATGATTCCTTTTAATGTATTGTCATATGTGGTTTGCTAATATTTTTGAGGGTTTTTGCATCTATGTTCATCAGGGATACACAGTCATTAAAAAGGATAAGATCATGTCATTTGCAACAACATAGATGGACCTAGAAAGTATTATGCTAAGGGAAATAAGTCAGGCTGAGAAAGACAAATACCATATGATTTCACTTATATGTGGAATATAAATAATAAAACAAATGAATAAACAAACAGAAAGCAAAATCAGACCTATTAATAGAGAAAAAACTGATGGTTGCCAGAGGAGAGGAAGGTGGGGGAATGGGCAAAACGGATGAAAGGGAGTGGAAGTAATAGGCTTCCAGTTAAGCAATGAATAAGTCATGGGAATAAAAGGCACAGCATAAGGAATATAATCAGCAATATCAGAATAGTGATGTATGGTGACAGATGATAGCTACATTTATGATGAACATAGTATAATGTATAAGCTTGTTGAATCACTATGTTGTACACCTGAAACTAAGGTAACATTGTGTGTCAACTATACTAAATAACAAACAAACCCTGAAGAACCAGGTAAAGAAGTTATGGTGACTTGACTTCCCTCAAATTTATAGCAAATATATTTTCTCATGGGAAGAAACAATATACTGATACCAGAAGCACTTTGCTCTTTATACAACCACCACTCCATAATCTAGCTATTTCCCACAAGTTAATCTACTGTTACCCAGATAGGTATGTATCTATATACATCAAAGGAAACTGAATCTAAAACATTACTGGAAGCCTCAAGTCATTTATATATTCCAGAAGTTGCCTTGATAGCAAGGAATACAGAATTTGTTCAAACATATCAAAACAGCCAAATTAACTTTGCAAAGAAAGCATTTTGGAATTCAGACAAAAAGTGGTTCTTATGGGAGAAGTGAGTCCAAACAATAATCCAGCATCAGAAGGTATGGTCAAGAGACCTACTCAATACGGACATTAGTACGATGTCAGATCTAGAGTTCAGAATCATCACTTTAAAGATACTAGCTGGGCTTGAAAAAAGCATGGAAGTTATTAGAGAAACGCTTTCTGGAGAAGTAAAAGAACTAAAATCTAACCAAGCAGAAATCAAAAAGGCTATTAATGAGGTGCAATCAAATATGGGGACGCTAACTGCTAGGATAAATGAGGCAGAAGAAAGAATCAGTGAGATAGAAGACCAAATGATGGAAAATAAAGAAGCTGAGAAAAAGAGAGATAAACAACTACTGGATCACGAGGGCAGAATTCGAGAGATAAGCGATACCATAAGATGAAACAACATTAGAATAATCGGGATCCCAGAAGAAGAAGAAAGAGAGAGAGGGGCAGAAGGTATAATGGAGCAAATTATAGCAGAGAACTTCTCTAATTTGGGGAAGGAAACAGGCATCAAAATACAGGAAGCACAGAGAACCCCTCTCAAAATCAATAAAAATAGGTCAACAGCCCGACATCTAATAGTAAAACTTACCAGTCTCAGAGACAAAGAGAAAATCCTGAAAGCAGCTCGGGAGAAGAGATATGTAACCTACAATGGTAGAAACATTAGATTGGCAACAGACCTATCCACAGAGACCTGGCAGGCCAGAAAAGACTGGCATGATATCTTCAGAGCACTAAATGAGAAAAATATGCAGCCAAGAATACTATATCCAGCTAGGCTGTCACTGAAAATAGAAGGAGAGATAAAAAGCTTCCAGGACAAACAAAAACTAAAGGAATTGGCAACCACGAAACCAGCCCTACAAGAAATCTTGAAAGGGGTCCTCTAAGCAAAGAGAGAACCTAAAAGCAACATAGACCAGAAAGGAACACAAACAATATACAGTAACAGTCACCTTACAGGCAATACAATGGCACTAAATTCCTATCTTTCAATAGTTACCCTGAATGTAAATGGGCTAAATGCCCCAATCAAAAGACACAGGCTATCAGATTGGATTAAAAAACAAGACCCATCGATATGCTGTCTGCAAGAGACTCATTTTAGACCCAAAGACACCCCCAGATTGAAAGTGAGGGGGTGGAAAACCATTTACCATGCTAATGGACACCAAAAGAAAGCTGGGGTGGCAATCCTTATATCAGACAAATTAGACTTTAAACCAAAGACTGTAATAAGAGATGAGGAAGGACACTATATCCTACTTAAAGGGTCTCTCCAACAAGAAGATCTAACAATTGTAAATATCTATGCCCCTAACATGGGAGCAGCCAATTATATAAGGAAATTAATAACAAAAGCAAAGAAACACATTGACAACAATACAATAATAGTGGGGGACTTTAACACCCCCCTCACTGAAATGGACAGATCGTCTAAGCAAAAGATCAACAAGGAAATAAAGACTTTAAATGACACACTGGACCAAATGGACTTCACAGACATATTCAGAACATTCCATCCCAAAGCAATGGAATACACATTCTTCTCTAGTGCCCATGGAACATTCTCCAGAATCAATCATATCCTAGGTCATAAATCAGGTCTCAATCGGTATGAAAGGATTGGGATCATTCCCTGCCTATTTTCAGACGACAATGCTTTGAAACTAGAACTCAATCACAAGAGGAAAGTCGGAAAGAACTCAAATACATGGAGGCTAAAGAGCATCCTACTAAAGAATGAATAGGTCAACCAGGAAATTAAAGAAGAATTTAAAAAATTCATGGAAACCAATGAAAATGAAAACACAACTATTCAAAATCTTTGGGATGCAGCAAAGGCAGTCCTAAGAGGAAAGTATATAGCAATACAAGCCTTTCTCAAGAAACAAGAAAGGTCTCAAGTACACAACCTAACCCTACACCTAAAGGAGCTGGAGAAACATCAGCAAATAAAGCCTAAACCCAGCAGGAGAAGAGAAATCATAAAGATCAGAGCAGAAATCAATGAAATAGAAACCAAAAGAACAGTAGAACAGATCAACGAAACTAGGAGCTGGTTCTTCGAAAGAGTTAACAAGATTGATAAACCCCTGGCCAGACTTATCAAAAAGAAAAGAGAAATGACCCAAATCAACAAAATCATGAATGAAAGAGGAGAGATCACAACCAACACCAAAGAAATACAAACAATTATAAGAACATATTATGAGCAACTCTATGCCACCAAATTAGATAACCTGGAAGAAATGGATGCATTCCTAGAGATGTATCAACTACCAAAACTGAACCAGGAAGAAATAGAAAACCTGAACAGACCTATAACCACTAAGGAAATTGAAGCAGTCATCAAAAATCTCCCAAAAAACAGAAGCCTAGGGCCAGATGGCTTCCCAGGGGAATTCTACCAAACATTTAAAGAAGAATTAATACCTATTCTTCTGAAACTGTTCCAAAAAATAGAAATGGAAGGAAACTTCCAAACTCATTTTATGAGGCCAGCATTACCTTGATCCCAAAACCAGACAAAGACCCCATCAAAAAGGAGAATTACAGACCTATATCCCTGATGAACATGGATGCAAAAAGTCTCACCAAAATACTAGCCAATAGGATCCAACAGTCCATTAAAAGGATTATTCACCACGACCAAGTGGGATTTATCCCTGGGCTGCAAGGTTGGTTCAACACCCACAAATCAATCAATGTGATACAATACATTAACAAAAGAAAGAACAAGAACCATATGATCCTCTCAATAGATGCACAAAAAGCATTTGACAAAGTACAGCATCCTTTCTTGATCAAAACTCTTCAGAGTATAGGCATAGAGGGTACATACCTCAATATCGTAAAAGCCATCTATGAAAAACCTACAGCGAATATCATTCTTAATGGGAAGAAACTGAGAGCTTTCCCCCTAAGGTCAGGAACGTGGCAGGGATGTCCACTATCACCACTGCTATTCAACATAGTATTAGAAGTCCTAACCACAGCAATCAGACAACAAAAAGACATAAAAGGCATCCAAATCGGGAAAGAAGTCAAACTCTCACTCTTTGCAGATGATATGATACTTTATGTGGAAAACCCAAAAGACTCCACCCCAAAACTGCTAGAACTCATACAGGAATTCAGTCAAGCGGCAGGATATAAAATCAATGCACAGAAATCAGTGGCATTCCTATACACCAACAACAAGTCAGAAGAAAGAGAAATTGAGTCAATTCCATTTACAATTGCACCCAAAACCATAAGATACCTAGGAATAAATCTAACCAAAGAGGCAAAGGATCTGTACTCAGAAAACTATAAAATAGTAAAATAGAAATTGAGGAAGACACAAAGAAATGGAAAACGTCCCATGCTCATGGATTGGAAGAACAAATATTGTGAAGATGTCAATGCTACCTAGAGCAATCTACACATTCAATGCAATCCCCATCAAAATACCACCCACTTTTTTCATAGAAATGGAACAAATAATCCTAAAATTTGTATGGAACCAGAAAAGACCCCGAATAGCCAGAGGAATGTTGAAAAAGAAAAGCAAAGCTGGCAGCATCACAATTCCAGACTTCCAGTTCTATTACAAAGCTGTCATCATCAAGACAGTATGGTACTGGCACAAAAACAGACACATAGATCAATGGAACAGAATAGAGAGCCCAGAAATGGACCCTCAACTATATGGTCAACTAATCTTTGACAAAGCAGGAAAGAATGTCCAATGGAAAAAAGACAGTCTCTTCAACAAATGGTGTTGGGAAAATTGGACAGCCACATGCAGAAGAATGGAACTGGACCATTTCCTTACACCACACACAAAAATAGACTCCAAATGGTTGAAAGACCTCAATGTGAGACAGGAGTCCATCAAAATCCTAAAGGAGAACACAGGCAGCAACCTCTTCGACCTCAGCCGCAGCAACTTCTTCCTAGAAACATCGCCAACGGCAAGGGAAGCAAGGGCAAAAATGAACTATTGGGACTTCATCAAGATAAAAAGCTTTTGCAAAGAAAAGGAAACAGTCAACAAAACCAAAAGACAACCGACAGAATGGGAGAAGATATTTGCAAATGACATATCAGATAAAGGGCTAGTATCCAAAATCTATAAAGAACTCATCAAACTCAACACCAAAAGAACAAAGAATCCAATCAAGAAATGGGCAGAAGACATGAACAGACATTTTTCCAAAGAAGACATCCAAACGGCCAACAGACACATGAAAAAGTGTTGAATATCGCTCGGCATCAGGGAAATCCAAAACAAAACCTCAATGAGATACCACCTCACACCAGTCAGAATGGCTAAAATTAACAAGTCAGGAAATGACAGATGTTGGTGGGGATGCGGAGAAAGGGGAACCCTCCTACACTGTTGGTGGGAATGCAGGCTGGTGCAGCCACTCTGGAAAACAGTATGGAGGTTCCTCAAAAAGTTGAAAATAGAGCTACCATATGATCCAGCAATTGCACTCCTGGGTATTTACCCCAAAGATACAAAAGTAGGGACCCAAAAGGGTACGTGCACCCTGATGTTTATAGCAGCAATGTCCACAATAGCCAAACTGTGGAAAGAGCCAAGATGTCCATCAACAGATGAATGGATAAAGAAGAGGTGGTATATATATACAATGGAATATTATGCAGCCATCAAAAGGAATGAGATCTTGCCATTTGCAACGACGTGGATGGAACTGGAGGGTATTATGCTGAGCGAAATAAGTCAAACAGAGAAAGACATGTATCATATGACCTCACTGATACGAGGAATTCTTAATCTCAGGAAACAAACTGAGGGTTGCTGTAGTGGGGGGTGGGGTGGGAGGGATGGGGTGACTGGGTGATGGACACTGGGGAGGGTATGTGTTCTGGTAAGCACTGTGAATTGTGCAAGACTGTTGAATCTCAGATCTGTACCTCTGAAACAAATAATGCAATATATGTTAAGAAAGAAAAAAAGAAGAAGAAGAATGTAGCAGGAGGGGAAGAATGAAGGGGGGGAAATCGGAGGGGGAGAAGAACCATGAGAGACGATGCACTCTGAAAAACAAACTGAGGGTTCTAGAGGGGAGGGGGGTGGGAGGATGGGTTAGCCTGGTGATGGGTATTGAGGAGGGCACGTTCTGCATGGAGCACTGGGTGTTATGCACAAACAATGAATCATGGAACACTACATCTAAAACTAATGATGTAATGTATGGGGATTAACATAACAATAAAAAAATTAAAAAAAAAAAAAGCAGGAAAGAATGTCCAATGGAGAAAAGACTGTCTCTTCAACAAATAGTGTTGGGAAAATTGGACAGCCACATGCAGAAGAATGCAACTGGACCATTTCCTTACACCACACACAAAAATAGACTCCAAATGGTTGAAAGACCTCAATGTGAGACAGGAGTCCATCAAAATCCTAAAGGAGAACACAGGCAGCAACCTCTTCGACCTCAGCCGCAGCTACTTCTTCCTAGAAACATCGCCAAAGGCAAGGGAAGCAAGGGCAAAAATGAACTCTTGGGCCTTCATCAAGACAAAAAGCTTTTGCAAAGCAAAGGAAACAGTCAACAAAACCAAAAGACAACCGACAGAATGGGAGAAGATATTTGCAAATGACATATCAGATAAAGGGCTCGTATCCAAAATCTATAAAGAACTTATCAAACTCAACACCCAAAAAACAAATATCCAATCAAGAAATGGGCAGAAGACATGAACAGACATTTTTCCAAAGAAGACATCCAAATGGCCAACAGACACATGAAAAAGTGTTGAATATCGCTCGGCATCAGGGAAATCCAAATCAAAACCTCAATGAGATACCACCTCACACCAGTCAGAATGGCTAAAATTAACAAGTCAGGAAACGACAGATGTTGGCAGGGATGCAGAGAAAGGGAAACCCTCCTACACTGTTGGTGGGAATGCAAACTGGTGCAGCCACTCTGGAAAACAGTATGGAGGTTCCTCAAAAAGTTGAAAATAGAGCTACCATATGATCCAGCAATTGCACTACTGGGTATTTACCCCAAAGATACAAAAGTAGGGATCCGAAAGGGTACGTGCACCCTGATGTTTATAGCAGCAATGTCCACAATAGCCAAATTGTGGAAAGAGCCAAGATGTCCATCGACAGATGAATGGATAAAGAAGAAGTGGTATATATATACAATGGAATATTATGCAGCCATCAAAAGGAATGAGATCTTGCCATTTGCAATGACGTGGTTGGAACTGGAGGGTATTATGCTGAGCGAAATAAGTCAAACAGAGAAAGACATGTATCATATGACCTCACTGAAATGAGGAACCCTTAATCCCAGGAAACAAACTGAGGGTTGCTGGAGTGGGGGGTGGGGTGGGAGGGATGAGGTGACTGGGTGATAGACACTGGGGAGGATATGTGCTCTGGTAAGCGCTGTGAATTGTGCAAGACTGTTAAATCACAGATCTGTACCTCTGAAACAAATAATGCAATACATGTTAAGAAAAAAAAAAAAAAGAAGATAGCAGGAGGGGAAGAATGAAGGGGGGGAATCGGAGGGGTAGATGAACCATGAGAGACGATGGACTCTGAAAAACAAACTGAGGGTTCTAGAGGGGAGGGGTTAGGCGGATGGGTTAGCCTGTTGATGGGTATTAAAGAGGGCACGTTCTGCATGGAGCACTGGGTGTTATGCACAAACAATGAATCATGGAACACTACATCTAAAACTAATGATGTAATGTATGGGGATTAACATAACAATAAAAAAAAAGAAGGTATGGTCATGGGGAGGCACAACCTTATATTTGGAATGGACCTTGTGAATTAACCCATAGATTCTCCTAAAACGCAAAGATTCCCTGTAGAGCATATCTGGTAGAGAAAGCTACACTGAGAGGCAATCTATCTCATTCTGAAGAAGTTTTTCTTGTTATACATTCATTTCTTATGACTGGTCTTGGTCATTCTCCTTGAGATTTCCTCTTCTTGATCCTAGTTCTGGCATTTGCAGATATATAGAACACGGAGATTACTTCATTACAGAATATGCTTTTACATGGTTGAAGACTTTTATTATGTATGATTCTTAGGATAAATATTCTAGGTTTCTGTATAGAAGATGGTTTTCAGATTCCCTGTTACCTTTTTTTACATTCTCTTTGTCATTCTTGAAATAAGCTGCCCTGCTCCCACCAAAATGATTCACCTAAGGATGCCTATATGAGATTCCTAAATGAGTAATCATGACTATATCCCAATTCCAGTTTTTTTTTTCCTTTTGAAAGGGATTTATGATCTTTTCCCATTTTGTCAGAGTTAACAGAACCAATAAAAATCATTTTTAAAGTGTGTATATGAATAAATGTTACAAGTTTTTCAACAATGATAAATATGAAGAGGAGAAAAGTATTCTAATATTCTCTAGAATTTATTATTTTAAAGTATTAATAAGATATTTTTAATTTTCCAAATCCACTGGAGATATATTACAATGTATATTTTGATGAGAATGTTTTCAATAGATGTATTTTAGAATGAAAAAAATAATTCCAGCTATAGTAATGTCTACAGAGAAAGTAGAATTACTGAAATCTTTTATTTCAATCATTGTCACTATTCTGACAACCTTGTCACAGGAGTTGTTCCTGTGAAGTGTCACTTGTCTAAAATCCCATTCCTTCCTCAAATGAGTCATCACCAAGCCAGGAGTCCTTTGTACCTTGCAAGTGACTTTTTGTACAGGCTATCACTTTTTTTTCAAATAAATTATATTTCATTTTTCTGTAGCTCATCATTTTTGTTTATCAATGTTGGTTTGTTTTGTTTTGTTTTTCACTTTGATTTTATCTTCTACAGCTGTGACAGCAGCAAATATATCTTCACTTGAGCTTCTGATATAAGTACTAACCAATGTGTACTGGTGACACACCATTAAGGATCCTCTTTCAATCTGACACAGATCTGGTAAGTACTCATCAAAATATAATTAAGGATTTGCTTTCCTACCCACAGTGTTAATTGATCCATCAAGGTACAGATTCATTTGTCAAGTACTCAGTTAAAATCGACATACACAACACATTCTAGTCTAAAGGGTAATAACCATATATTCAATTGACCCTGACTTACTCCTCATGAACCTGGACCTGTAAGGCTGACATGTAGGAATCATTCAATACATTTTAGCTACTAATATCACTATTGTCCATTCATATCAATCAACACACTATTACCTAATTGCTCCCAAGCACATTGCTTTTTTTCTTTTTTTAATTTAAATTCAATTATCCAACATATAGTACATCATTAGTTTCAGATGTAGAATTCAGTGATTCATCAGTTGCATATAAAACTCAGTGCTTATCCCATCACAGGCCCTCCTTAATGCCCATCACTTAGTTACCCCATCCTCCCACCCACCTCCCTTCCAGCAGCCCTCAGTTTCTTTCCCATAATTAAGAGTCTCATGGTTTGTCTCCCTCTCTGATTTCTACCCATTCTGTTTTTCCCTTACTTCCCCTATGATCCTCTGTATTGTTTCTTATATTCCTCATATGAGTGAAATCATATAATTGTCTTCCTCTTATTGACTTATTTAGCTCAGCATAATACCCTCCAGTTCCATCCACTTGGATGTAAATGGTAAGGATTCATCCTTTCTGATGGCTGAGTACTATTCCATGGTATATACAGACCACATCTTTATGCATTCATTTGTTGATGGACATCTTGGCTCTTTCCCTAGTTTGGCTCTTGTGGACATTGCTGCTATAAACATTGGGTTGCAGGTGCCCCTTCAGATCACTACATTTGTATCTTTGGGGTAAATACTTAGTAGTGCAATTGCTGGGTGGTAGGGTAGCTCTATTTTTAACTTCTTGAGGAACCTCCATACTGTTTTCAAGAGTGGCTGCACCAGTTTGCATTCCCACCAACAGTGTAGGAGGGTTCCCCTTTCTCCATATCCTCACCAACATTTGTTGTTTCCTGAATTGTTAATTTTAGTCATTTTTACTAAAAATGAGGTGGCATGAGGTGGTATCTCATTGTGGTTTTTATTTGTATTACCCTGATGCCAAGTGATGTTGAGCATTTTTTTCATGTGTCTGTTGGCCATTTGGATGTCTTCTTTGGAGAAATGTCTGTTCATGTCTTCTGCCCATTTCTTGACTGGAATGTTTGTTTTTGGGTGTTGAGTTTGATAAGTTCTTTATAGAGCTTGGATACTAGTCCTTTATCTGATCTGTCACCAAACATTACTTTAAAACCTGACAGACTGTTGAGTTAAAAAGATAAGCCTTTATTTTCTGAAACCAGCGACTAGCTAAGATGGACTTCATTTTAGCTATCCAACCTACAAACATTCTAGCACCAAGAATACACTGGGCCACATTTACAGATTTATTCTTAAAATTTCTTAACTCCAAAAATACCTCATTTTACACATCTGATGATCTTGGAGCTGTTTTAGGTACAAGGGTAATGTTGCAGAGAAAAGCTTAACTTAAGGTCTTTACTTTCAGATAACTCTTGATCTGGCAAACAAATACAAGTCAACTATACAGGTAAAGTTTTCTTCATTCTTATACCTCAATATCTAGCATAAAACCTGGCTTGGTACCAGGTGCTCAAATAAGTCTGGTGAATGGGTAATTAGCAATCAGAAGAGAGCTTGTTGGTGTGGCAACTACTGTGTGTGTGTGCAGTGTGTGATGCATCCCAGCTCTTCAAATGTTTCCAAATTCTCAGAATCAGGGTTCTGGTATGAAGTGCACAGTCTGGGGATACTGAATGCTCAGAGTTAGAGTGACTTGTAGATATTTACCTGACAGAAAGTGGCAGAGCTGAGGTGACACTAAGATCTATAGAACATAAGTCATCTGCAGATTCTAAATCATTCTCCGCCAGCATGGAAAAAAGATAGGAAGCCTCTATGTTTTTACATGCTTACGCCTTTTCTTATGGGAGAGGCTGATAAACTAATTTTATTCATTACCATTGCATCAAGACAACAAAGCTGCTTCTATGTGACTTGGAATAGTTAGATGTAATGAGAACCCAACCTGAGCAAAATGGAGATCAGGCCAAAGAACTCCTCAGTGAGCACCATCAGGCCATCCAGTTAGGGTGGGCATGCAGTTTAGTGCACATCCTTAGGGGCAAAAAACACAGTAAGTGTCATAGACTTGCAATAACTTTATAGCAATTCTCTGGCAGATGGCAGTAGAGGGTCTTATTCTAACAAGAGCAATGCATATATGTCAGTATTCTGAAAGACAGAAGTTAGGTGTTTTGTAAAAATGTGTCTTCTTTTTCTAATCCTCATGTGTGTTTATCTAGTGCTAGTCTCTCTTTTCAAGTTTTCTTTAAAATACTATATTCTTTTCTGAAAATGAGATCTATATTACTAAAAAATAATCTATTTTTATTTATTTATTTATTTTAAAGATTTTATTTATTTGCGAGAGAGATAGAGAGAGCGAGAGCGCACGCACAAGCAGGGGGAGGGTCAGAGGGAGAGAGACAAGCAGACTCCCCACTAAGTGGGGAGCCCCTCTTGGGGCTCGATCCCAGGACCCCAAGATCATGACCCGAGCTAAAGTCAGAGACTTAACAAACTGAGCCACGCAGGTGCCCCCAAAATAGTCTATTTTTAATAATTAAATAGTTTTAATCAAGTTTCTCAAAGTTAATTACAAACTGCCATTTAATTTTTCCCAATGTCATTGTCTAAGACCTTAGACTTTGGAAAAATTGCAGTTGCAGTTACCAATAAGAGACTTCCATATATGGCACATACACAGAAAATGAAAAAATAGTTTTCAAATATTATTTATATTGTGCACATATCTATATGAGTTATTACTCTATACCTGAAACAATAATTTCCTTTATATGGCTTTTTTTTTTCAGTTTTTCTAGGTTATTATTAATATTTGATATTACTCTGCTTTGTTTCTTCAAAGCAGGATGAGAATAACATTTTTTAAATCTCCTTAAAAATTTTTTAAAAAGAATATATTTTTTTCATTTAAAATAAGTACAAAAAGAAATGGAGAGCCCATTATGCTTTGAAATCCCATCAAGGGTAAATGGAAAGAACGTTGCCAGTATATGATAACCCCTAAAAGTTTTTACACATTTCCTTCTCTTCTTTGTTCATTTTAGAGAGTGTACTGCTCTCAAATGCCATTGCCCACCAGAAGGCAACATGAGAGATGTTTGAATTTTATGTATCTTGTGCAGTGTAGGCATTTAATTCATATTTATTAAATCCAGAGCTGTACTAAGTCTCCCAGGGATTTCACAAAGTAAAGCCAAAGAACACAGGCTTTAGAGTCAGGGAAGCTAAGTTTAATTTCCAACTACTGTTATGGACGTGGAATATTACTATCTTCGTTGTCCTCGTGGTGAGATTCATGGTCCTCATTGGTGAAATGGGATGAATGAAACCTGCAGGATTGGGAGTAGTAAAGGATATAAATTATGCAAGTGTTGAGTGCAGTATCTTGTACATGGTTGTGCTCAGTCAGCTGTAGCTAGAGAGAAATGTGTGATGGTGAAGAGTTCAGACTGAGTGAAAGCCAAGCTCTACCTCTCCTAGCCTTTGTGACCTATGACAAGTCCTTACATCTTCCAGAGCCTCATTTCCTCTCTGTAGAATAGCTATTTGGGAGTTTATAGACACAATGCAGCACATTGCTGCTGCCCCCTAGTATTTCTGATCCTGCCTCCCAGGCACAGCTTGCTCCCCTTGACATTAGGCTTGGCCATGTGATTGTGCTTTAGTCCATGACATCTGGTCATGTGTCACTTTTAGGTGAATGTTTTGAGGCAGTGTGTGATTTGATATGCTCTTCCCCTGCCTCTGCCAAGCAGTAAAAATAACATAGAGTTCAGTCCCTGGCCAATCCAAAATGAACACAGAGTATGAGTGAGAAATAAGCCTTTGTTGCTTTCCATTACTGAAAATTGTGATGATGTCTTATTATTACAGTATAGCCTACCCCATCTTAACTGAAACAGCATATAGAGTGCCCGCACTAATACCTGACACACAATCAGTGCTGAGCAAATGTTTATTATTGGCAGCAATAATAGTAATATCTATATTTGAAACAGCCCCAGCTCTACCTAGCTATATTTAGGCTGGTAATGAACTTCATGATTTTACGATCTCCAGATTCTCGTAGAGAAAGGATTTTAGTATTTGGCATAAGAAGAGTACAAAAACCCGTGCTATTGCTTATGTTCCACATATGGGTGAAACCATATGATAATTGTCTTTCTCTGCTTGACTTACTTCACTTAGCATAATCCCCTCCAGTTTCATCCATGTCGATGCAAATGGTGGGTATTGGTCCTTTTTGATGGCTGAATAATATTCCATTGTATATATGTTCCATATCTTCTTTATCCATTCATCTGCTGAAGGGCATCTCAGCTCCTTCCACAGTTTGGCTGTTGTGGACATTGCTGCTATGAACATTGGGGTGTATGTCCCCCTTCAATTCACTACATCTGTATCTTTGGGCTAAATACCCAGTAGTGCAATTGCTGGGTAGAAGGGTAGCTCTATTCTTAACATCTTGAGGAACCTCCATATTGTTTTCTAAAGTGGCTATACTTGATTGCATTCCCACCAACAGTGTAAGAGGGTCCTCCTTTTTCCACATCCTCGCTAACATTTGTTGTTTCCTGCCTTGTTAATTTTTGCCATTCTAACTGGTGTAGGGTGGGATCACACTGTGGTTTTTATTTTTATTTCCTTGATGGCTAGTGATGTTGAGCATTTTTTCATGTGTCTGTTAGCCATTTGTATGTCTTCTTTGGAGAAGTGTCTGTTCATATCTTCTGCCCATTTTTTGACTGGGTTATTTGTTTTTTGAGTGTTGAGTTTGAGAAGTTCTTTATAGATCTTGGATATCAGCCCTTTATCTGTAATGTCATTTGCAAATATCTTCTCCCATTCTGTGGGCTGCTTCTTACTTTTGTTGCAATAGCATGGAGGACTATAGGGGAAGGGAGGGAAAACTGAAGGGGGTGAAGTCAGAGAGGGAGACAAACCATGAGAGACTATGGAGCCCAGAAAACAAACTGAGGGTTTCAGAGAGGGGGGGGAAGGGGGTAGCGGGTAATGAATATTAAGGAGGGCACATCTTGTAATGAGCACTGGGTGTTATATGCAACTAATGAATCATTGAACACTACATCAAAAACTAATGATGTAGATTCTGAACACCTACGACCTCAACAGGAGATTGAAGAAAAGAATAGCAACAACTCTCTGAACAGAAAAGCGACCACTTTCTGGAAGGTAGGACGTGGGGAGAAGTGAATCCAAGGCGATATTCGGGAGGATAGACGGTGGGGGAGGGGGCCTCCATCGGCCGCTTCTGGCAAGTGATAGAGCAGCAGAGCACAATTTCGGAACTTTTAGAAGTCTGCTCCACTGAGGGATGTCGCTCCAGTGGCTAAGCGGGAGGTGGAACCCTCGCGGGACAGTGTGGTCTCAAGACCCTCGGGGTCACAGAAAGACCAGGGTGCCTCAGTGTGGCAGAGTTCCCAGGTATCAGAGTGGGGAAGCCACTGCAGAGACAGAGCCGAAGCGTGGGCTCTCAGCTCGGGGTTGTCATAAACCGTGATCCACGGCACAGTTGGGCCACTGCTCCTCCAGCAGGGACCCAACAAGCAGCAGATCCAGGGAGACTCCCCTTCCTCCCCCGGGAGGAGCGGTGCGGGAGCGCAACACAGGGATATGCTGGGTTTGGAGACTCCACACGGGGGCGGGTGCCAGAGATAGAAACGCTCGGTCACAGGCCAGGTGAGCGCGGAGTGCGGCTGGAGACCGGGGAGATGGGAGTGACTGACTGCTTTTCTCTGGGGCTCACTAAGGAGCGGGGCCGAGTTCTCGGCTCCTCCGGGGCGGAGAGAGGGAGGCCGCCATTTTCACTCTCCGCCTCCAAAGCTGTACGGAAAGCTTTCAGGGAACAAAGGCTCCCGAGAGCAAACCCGAGCAGATTACTTAGCCGGGACCCGGCAAGGGTGGGGCAATTCCGCCTCCGGCAAAGACCTTTGGGAACCACGGCAACAGGCCCCTCCCCCAGAAGATCAGCGAGAACAGCCAGCCAAGACCAAGGATCAGTGAGAACAGCAGAACTCCAGTGCTAGGGGAATACTGCCCATAGAATCCATGGCTTTTTTACCAGGATTCTTTAGTCTTTCAAAATTATTTTTTTTTAACTGTCTTTTTTCTTTTTTGAATTTTTCTTTTTCCCTTTTCAACCAACATCTTATCAATCCCTTTTTTAAAAAACATTTTTATTTTTCATTTTTAGAGTCATATTCTATCCCTTCATAGAAGTTACCCTTATTTTTGGCATATATATATATAAGTTGTTCTCTCTTTAAAATTTTGAGATACAGTTTCTTCTAACAGATCAAAATATACCCTAAATCTCTAGTGTATGGCGTTCTTCTAGTCTCCTGCCTGATCACATTCTCTCCCTTTTTTCCTTTTTTTTTAATCCTCTTCTTTCTTTTTTCAAACAACTTCTTATCTTATCAATTCCTTTTATAAAATTTTTAATAATTTGCATCCTTACACTCATATTCCATCCTTCATCATATCAACCCTTATTTTTGTACAGATATAATTTTTTCTTTCTTTAAAATTTTGGGGGGCACTTTCTTCTAACAGACCGAAATACATCCAAAATCTAGTGTGTGGCACTGATCTATGCACCAGCCTGATCATATTTGACCATATTCTGGTTTTTTTTTTGTTTTATTCTGTATCTGTTTGTTTTTATCTTTTTCTTTTTTTTTCTTTTTCATTTTTCTTTCTTTCCCTTTCTTTTCTCCCGGTTTCAGGTCTTCTCTGATTTGTTTAGAGTATATTTTCTGGGAACGCTGTTACTCTGTTAGCATTTTGTTCTCTCATTAATCTATTCTCCTCTGGACAAAATGACAAGAGAGAAAAAATCACCTCAACAAAAAGAACAAGAGGCAGTACCAACTGCCAGGGACCTACTCAATATGGACATCAGTACAATGTCAGACCTAGAGTTCAGAATGATGATTTTAAAGATACCAGCTAGGCTTGAAAAAACCATGGAAGTTATTAGAGAAAATTCTTTCTGAAGAAATAAAATAACTAAAATCTAACCAAGTCGAAATCAAAAAGGCTATTAATGAGGTGCAATCAAATATGGGGGTGCTAACTGCTAGGATAAATGAGGCAGAAGAAAGAATCAGTGATATAGAAGACCAAATGATGGAAAATAAAGAAGGTGAGAAAAAGAGAGATAAATAATTACTGGATCATGAGGGCAGAATTCGAAAGATAAGTGATACCATAAGATGAAACAACATTAGAATAATTGGGATCCCAGAAGAAGAAGAAAGAGAGAGAGGGGCAGAAGGTATATTGGAGCAAATTATAGCAGAGAACTTCCCTAATTTGGGGAGGGAAACAGGCATCAAAATCGAGGAGGCACAGAGAACCCCTCTCAAAATCAATAAAAATAGGTCAACACCCCGACATCTAATAGTAAAACTTACGAGTCTCAGAGACAAAGAGAAAATCCTGAAAGCAGCTCAGAAGAGATCTGTAACCTACAATGGTAGAAACATTAGATTGGTAACAGACCTATCCATAGAGACCTGACAGGCCAGAAAGGACTGGCAGGATATCTTCAGAGCACTAAATGAGAAAAATATGCAGCCAAGAATACTCTATCCAGCTAGGCTGTCATTGAAAATAGAAGGAGAGATAAAAAGCTTCCAGGACAAACAAAAACTAAAGGAATTGGCAAACACAAAACCAGCCCTACAAGAAATCTTGAAAGGGGTCCTCTAAGCAAAGAGAGAGCCTAAAAGCAACATAGACCAGAAAGGAACACAGACAATATACAATAACAGTCACCTCACAGGCAATACAATGGCACTAAATTCCTATCTTTCAATAGTTACCCTGAATGTAAATGGGCTAAATGCCCCAATCAAAAGACACAAGCTGGGGTCGGAGCAAGATGGCGGAGGAGTAGGAGACCTGGATTTCGTCTGGTCTCAGGAATTCAGCTAGATAGGGATCAAACCAATCTGAACACCTATGAAGTCAACAGGAGATCGAAGAAAAGAATAGCAACAACTCTCTGAACAGAAAAGCGACCACTTTCTGGAAGGTAGGACGTGCGGAGAAGTGAATCCGAGGCGATATTCGGGAGGATAGACGGCAGGGGAAGGGCCTCCGTCGGCCGCTTCTGGCAAGTGATAGAACCACAGAGCACAAAATCGGAACTTTTAGAAGTCGGCTCCACTGAGGGACATCACTCCGGTGGTTAAGCGGGGGGTGGAACCCTCATGGGACGGTGTGGTCTCAGGACTCTTGGGGTCACAGAAAGACCGGGGGAGCCTGAGTGCGGCAGAGCTCCCAGGTATCGGAGCTGGGAAGCCAGCTGCAGAGACGGAGCCGAGGCGCGGGCTCTCAGCTTGGGGTTGCCATAAACCGTGATCCATGCCACAGTTGGGCCCCTGCTCCTCCAGCAGGGACCAAACAAGCGGCAGATCCGGGGAGACTCACCTTCTGCCCCCGGGAGGAGAGGTGCGGGAGCGCACCGCGGGGATCTGCTGGGTTTGGAGACTCCACACCGGTCGGGTGCCAGAGATAGAAACACGTGGTTACAGGCCGGGTGAACACGGAGTTTGGCCAGAGACCGGGGAGATGGGAGTGACTGACTGCTTTTCTCTGGGGGCTCACTGAGGAGCGGGGCCTGAGTTCTCGGCTCCTCCGGGGCGGAGATTGGGAGGCCGCCATTTTCACTCTCCGCCTCCAAAGCTGTACGGAAAGCTTTCAGGGAACAAAGGCTCCCGAGAGCAAACCCGAGCAGATTACTTAGCTGGGACCCGGCAAGGGTGGGGCAATTCCGCCTCCGGCAAAGACTTTTGGAAACCACGGCAACGGGCCCCTCCCCCAGAAAATCAGCGAGAACAGCTAGCCAAGACCAAGTTTACCGATCAATGAGAACGGCAGAACTCCAGCGGTAGGGGAATAATGCACATAGAATCCATGGCTTTTTTTACCATGATTCTTTAGTCTTTCAAAGTTAATTTTTTTTTAAAACTGTCTTTTTTTTTTTTGAATTTTTCTTTTTCCCTTTTTTAACCAACATCTTATCAATCCCTTTTTAAAAAAAAAACATTTTTAGTTTTCATTTTTAGTTTTCATTTTTAGAGTCATATTCTATCCCTTCATAGTAGTTACCCGTATTTTTGGCATATATATATAAGTTGTTCTCTCTTTAAAGTTTTGAGATAGTTTCTTCTAACAGATCAAAATATACCCTAAATCTCTATTGTATGGTTTTTTTCTACTCCCCTGCCTTATCACATTCTCTCCCTTTTTTTCTCTCTCTTTTTTTTTAAAATCCTCTTCTTTCTTTTTTCAAACAACTTCTTATCAAATCCTTTTATGAAATTTTTTATAATTTCCATCTTTACAGTCATATTCCATCCCTTCATCATATCAACCCTTATTTTTGTACATATATAAGTTTTTCTTTCTTTAAAATTTTGGAGGCACTTTCTTCTAACAGACCAAATACACCCAAAATCTAGTGTGTGGCACTGATCTATGCACCAGCCTGATCATATTTGATCACATTCTGTTTTTTTTTCTTGTTTTTTTCTGTTTTTGTTTGTTTTTATCTTTATCTTTTTCTTTTCCTTATTTTGTTTTCTTTTTCTTTTTTCTCTCTGTCCCTTTCTTTTACCCCTGCTTCAGGTCTTTTCTGATTTGTTTAGAGTATATTTTCTAGGAACGTTGTTACCCTGTTAGCATTTTGTTCTCTCATTAATCTATTCTCCTCTGGACAAAATGACAAGATGGAAAAAATCACCTCAACAAAAAGAACAAGAGATAGTACCAACTGCCAGGGACCTACTCAATACGGACATTAGTACGATGTCAGATCTAGAGTTCAGAATCATCACTTTAAAGATACTAACTGGGCTTGAAAAAAGCATGGAAGTTATTAGAGAAACCCTTTCTGGAGAAGTAAAAGAACCAAAATCTAACCAAGTAGAAATCAAAAAGGCTATTAATGAGGTGCAATAAAAAATGGGGGCGCTAACTGCTAGGATAAATGAGGCAGAAGAAAGAATCAGTGAGATAGAAGACCAAATGATGGAAAATAAAGAAGCTGAGAAAAAGAAAGATAAACAACTACTGGATCACGAGGGCAGAATTCGAGAGATAAGCTATACCATAAGATGAAACAACATTAGAATAATTGGGATCCCAGAAGAAGAAGAAAGAGAGAGAGGGGCAGAAGGTATAATGGAGCAAATTATAGCAGAGAACTTCCCTAATTTGGGGAAGGAAACAGGCATCAAAATGCAGGAAGCACAGAGAACCCCCTCAAATCAATAAAAATAGGTCAACACCCTGACATCTAATAGTAAAACTTACGAGTCTCAGAGACAAAGAGAAAATTCTGAAAGCAGCTCAGGAGAAGAGATATGTAACCTACAATGGTAGAAACATTAGATTGGCAACAGACCTATCCACAGAGACCTGGCAGGCCAGAAAGGACTGGCAGGATATCTTCAAAGCACTAAATGAGAAAAATATGCAGCCAAGAATACTCTATCCAGCTAGGCTGTCATTGAAAATTGAAGGAGAGATAAAAAGCTTCCAGGACAAACAAAAACTAAAGGAATTGGCAACCACGAAACCAGCCCTACAAGAAATCTTGAAAGGGGTCCTCTAAGCAAAGAGAGAGCCTAAAAGCAACATAGACCAGAAAGGAACACAGACAATATACAATAACAGTCACCTTACAGGCAATACAATGGCACTAAATTCCTATCTTTCAATAGTTACCCTGAATGTAAATGGGCTAAATGCCCCAATCAAAAGACACAGGCTATCAGATTGGATTAAAAAACAAGACCCATCGATATGCTGTCTGCAAGAGACTCATTTTAGAACCAAAGACACCCCGAGATTGAGAGTGAGGGGATGGAAAACCATTTACCATGCAAATGGACACCAAAAGAAAGCTGGGGTGGCAATCCTTATATCAGACAAATTAGATTTTAAACCAAAGACTGTAATAAGAGATGAGGAAGGACACTATATCCTACTTAAAGGGTCTCTCCAACAAGAAGATCTAACAATTGTAAATATCTATGCCCCTAACATGGGAGCAGCCAATTATATAAGGCAATTAATAACAAAAGCAAAGAAACACATCAACAACAATACAATAATAGTGGGTGACGTTAACACCCCCCTCACTGAAATGGACAGATCGTCTAAGCAAAAGATCAACAAGGAAATAAAGACTTTAAATGACACACTGGACCAAATGGACTTCACAGACATATTCAGAACATTCCATCCCAAAGCAACAGAATACACATTCTTCTCTAGTGCCCATAGAACATTCTCCAGAATCGATCAGATCCTAGGTCATAAATCAGGTCTCAACCGGTATGAAAAGATTAGGATCATTCCCTGCCTATTTTCAGACGACAATGCTTTGAAACTAGAACTCAATCACAAGAGGAAAGTCGGAAAGAACTCAAATACATGGAGGCTAAAGAGCATCCTACTAAAGAATGAATGGGTCAACCAGGAAATTAAAGAAGAATTAAAAAAATTCATGGAAACCAATGAAAATGAAAACACAACTATTCAAAATCTTTGGGATGCAGCAAAGGCAGTCCTAAGACGAAAGTATATAGCTATACAAGCCTTCCTGAAGAAACAAGAAAGGTCTCAAGTACACAACCTAACCCTATACCTAAAGGAGCTGGAGAAAGAACAGCAAATAGAGCCTAAACCCAGCAGGAGAAGAGAAATCATAAAGATCAGAGCAGAAATCAATGAAATAGAAACCAAAAGAACAGTAGAACAGATCAATGAAACTAGGAGCTGGTTCTTTGAAAGAATTAACAAGATTGATAAACCCCTGGCCAGACTTATCAAAAAGAAAAGAGAAATGACCCAAATCAACAAAATCATGAATGAAAGAGGAGAGATCACAACCAACACTGAAGAAATACAAACAATTATAAGAACATTTATGAGCAACTCTATGCCAGCAAATTAGTTAACCTGGAAGAAATGGATGCATTCCTAGAGATGTATCAACTACCAAAACTGAACCAGGAAGAAATAGAAAACCTGAACAGACCTATAACCACTAAGGAAATTGAAGCAGTCATCAAAAATCTCCCAAAAAACAAAAGCCCAGGGCCAGATGGCTTCCCAGGGGAATTCTACGAAACATTTAAAGAAGAATTAATACCTATTCTTCTGAAACTGTTCCAAAAAATAGAAATGGAAGGAAAACTTCCAAACTCATTTTATGAGGCCACCATTACCTTGATCCCAAAACCAGACAAAGACCCCATCAAAAAGGAGTACTACAGACCCATATCCCTGATGAACATGGATGCAAAAATTCTCACCAAAATACTAGCCAATAGGATGCAACAGTACATTAAAAGGATTATTCACCACGACCAAGTGGGATTTATCCCTGGGCTGCAAGGTTGGTTCAACATCCGCAAATCAAACGTGATACAATACATTAATAAAAGAAAGAACAAGAACCATATGATCCTCTCAATAGATGCAGAAAAAGCATTTGACAAAGTACAGCATCCTTTCTTGATCAAAACTCTTTGGAGTATAGGAATAAAGGGTACATAACTCAATATCGTAAAAGCAATCTATGAAAAACCCACAGCGAATATCATTCTCAATGGGGAAAAATTGAGAGCTTTCCCCCTAAGGTCAGGAACACGGCAGGGATGTCCACTATCACCACTGCTATTCAACATAGTATTGGAAGTCCTAGCCACAGCAATCAGACAACAAAAAGAAATAAAAGGCATCCGAATCGGCAAAGATGAAGTCAAACTCTCACTCTTTGCAGATGATTTGATCCTTTATGTAGGAAACCCCAAAGACTCCACCCCAAAACTCCTAGAACTCATACAGGAATTCAGTCAAGTGGCAGGATATAAAATCAATGCACAGAAGTCAGTGGCATTCCTATACACCAACAACAAGTCAGAAGAAAGAGAAATTAAGGAGTCGATCCCATTTACAATTGCACCCAAAACCATAAGATACCTAGGAATAAATCTAACCAAAGAGGCAAAGGATCTGTACTCAGAAAACTATAAAATACTCATGAAAGAAATTGAGGAAGACACAAAGAAATGGAAAAACGTTCCATGCTCATGGATTGGAAGAACAAATATTGTGAAGATGTCAATCCTACCTAGAGCAATCTACACATTCAATGCAATCCCCATCAAAATACCATCCAATTTCTTCAAAGAAATGGAACAAATAATCCTAAAATTTGTATGGAACCAGAAAAGACCCCGCATAGCCAGAGGAATGTTGAAAAAGAAAAGCAAAGCTGGCGGCATCACAATTCCAGACTTCCAGCTCTACTACAAAGCTGTCATCATCAAGACAGTATGGTACTGGCACAAAAACAGACACATAGATCAATGGAACAGAATAGAGAGCCCAGAAATGGACCCTCCACTCTAAGGCCAACTAATCTTTGACAAAGGAGGAAAGAATGTCCAATGGAAAAAAGACAGTCTCTTCAACAAATGGTGTTGGTGAAATTGGACAGCCACATGCAGAAGAATGAAACTGGACCATTTCTTTACACCACACACGAAAATAGACTCCAAATGGTTGAAAGACCTCAATGTGAGAGAGGAGTCCATCAAAATCCTAAAGGAAAACACAGGCAGCGACCTCTTTGACCTCAGCCGCAACAACTTCTTCGTAGAAACATCGCCAAAGGCAAGGGAAGCAAGGGCAAAAATGAACTCTTGGGACTTCATCAAGATAAAAAGCTTTTGGAAAGCAAAGGAAACAGTCAAGAAAACCAAAAGACAACCGACAGAATGGGAGAAGATATTTGCAAATGACATATCAGATAAAGGGCTAGTATCCAAAATCTATAAAGAACTGATCAAACTCAACACCCAAAGAACAAAGAATCCAATCAAGAAATGGGCAGAAGACATGAACAGACATTTTTCCAAAGAAGACATCCAAATGGCCAACAGACACATGAAAAAGAGCTCAGTATCGCTCGGCATCAGGGAAATTCAAATCAAAACCTCAATGAGATACCACCTCACACCAGTCAGAATGGCTAAAATTAACAAGTCAGGAAAGGACAGATGTTGGCGGGGATGCGGAGAAAGGGGAACCCTCCTACACTGTTGGGGGAATGCAAGCTGGTGCAGCCACTCTGGAAAGCAGTATGGAGGTTCCTCAAAAAGTTGAAAATAGAGCTACCATATGATCCAGCAATTGCACTACTGGGTATTTACCCCAAAGATACAAAAGTAGGGATCCGAAAGGGTATGTGCACCCTGATGTTTATAGCAGCAATGTCCACAATAGCCAAACTGTGGAAAGAGCCAAGATGTCCATCGACAGATGAATGGATAAAGAAGAAGTGGTATATATATACAATGGAATATTATGCAGCCATTAAAAGGAATGAGATCTTGCCATTTGCAACGACGTGGATGGAACTGGAGGGTATTATGCTGAGCGAAATAAGTCAAATGGAGAAAGACATGTATCATATGACCTCACTGATACGAGGAATTCTTAATCTCAGGAAACAAACTGAGGGTTGCTGGAGTGTGGGGTGGGGTGGGAGGGATGGGATGACTGGGTGATGGACACTAGGGAGGGTATGTGCTCTGCTAAGCTCTGTGAATTGTGCAAGACTGTTGAATCTCAGATCTGTACCTCTGAAACAAATAATACAATATATGTTAAGAAAGAAAAAAAAGAAGAAGAAGAATGTAGCAGGAGGGAAAGAATGAAGCGGGGGAAATCGGAGGGGTAGACCAACCATGAGAGATGATGGACTCTGAAAAACAATCGGAGGGTTCTAGAGGGGAGGGGGTTGGGAGGATGGGTTAGCCTGGTGATGGGTATTGAGGAGGGCACGTTCTGCATGGAGCACTGGGTGTTATGCACAAACAATGAATCATGGAACACTACATCTAAAACTAATGATGTAATGTATGGGGATTAACATAACAATAAAAAAAATCTTTAAAGAAAAAAAGACACAGGCTATCAGATTGGATAAACAAACAAGACCCATCGATATGCTGTCTGCAAGAGACTCATTTTAGACCCAAAGACACCCCGAGATTGAAAGTGAGGGGGTGGAAAACCATTTACCATGCTAATGGACACCAAAATAAAGCTGGGGTGGCAATCCCTATATCAGACAAATTAGATTTTAAACCAAAGACTGTAATAAGAGATGAGGAATGACACTATATCCTACTTAAAGGGTCTATCCAACAAGAAGATCTAACAATTGTAAATATCTATGCCCCTAACATGGGAGCAGCCAATTATATAAGGCAATTAATAACAAAAGCAAAGAAACACATCGACAACAATACAATAATAGTGGGGGACTTTAACACCCCCCTCACTGAAATGGACAGATCATCTAAGCAAAAGATCAGCAAGGAAATAAAGACTTTAAATGACACATCGGACCTAATGAACTTCACAGATATATTCAGAACATTCCATCCCAAAGCAATGGAATACACATTCTTCTCTAGTGCCCATGGAACATTCTCCAGAATCAATCACATCTTAGGTCACAAATCAGGTCTCAACTGGTACCAAAAGATTGGGATCATTCCCTGCCTATTTTCAGACCACAATGTTTGCACCCAAACTCAATCTCAAGAGGAAAGTTGGAAAGAACTCGAATACATGGAGGCTAAAGAGCATCCTACTAAAGAATGAATGGGTCAACCAGGAAATTAAAGAATTAAAAAAATTCATGGAAACCAATGAAAATGAAAACACAACTGTTCAAATCTTTGGGATGGAACAAAGGCAGTCCTAAGAGGAAAGTGTATAGCAATACAATCCTTCCTCAAGAAACATGAAAGGTCTCAAATACACAACCTAACCCTACACCTAAAGGAGCTAGAGAAAAAACAGCAAATAGAGCCTAAACCCAGCAGGAGAAGAGAAATCATAAAGATCAGAGCAGAAATCAATGAAATAGAAACCAAAAGAACAGTAGAACAGATCAACGAAACTAGGAGCTGGTTCTTTGAAAGAATTAACAAGATTGATAAACCCCTGGCCAGAATTATCAAAAAGAAAAGAGAAAGGACCCAAATCAACAAAATCATGAATGAAAGAGGAGAGATCACAACCAACACTGAAGAAATACAAACAATTATAAGAACATATTATGAGCAACTCTACGCCAGCAAATTAGATAACCTGGAAGAAATGGATGCATTCCTAGAGATGTATCAACTACCAAAAGTGAACCAGGAAGAAATAGAAAACCTGAACAGACCTATAACCACTAAGGAAATTGAAGCAGTCATCAAAAATCTCCCAAAAAACAAAAGCCCAGGGCCAGATGGCTTCCCAGGGGAATTCTACGAAACATTTAAAGAAGAATTAATACCTATTCTTCTGAAACTGTTCCAAAAAATAGAAATGGAAGGAAAACTTCCAAACTCTTTTTATGAGGCCACCATTACCATGATCCCAAAACCAGACAAAGACCCCATCGAAAAGGAGAATTACAGACCTATATCCCTGATGAACATGGATGCAAAAAGTCTCACCAAAATACTAGCCAATAGGATCCAACAGTACATTAAAGGATTATTCACCACGACCAAGTGGGATTTATCCCTGGGCTGCAAGGTTGGTTCAACACCCGCAAATCAATCAATGTGATACAATACATTAACAAAAGAAAGAACAATAATATGATCTCTCTATAGATGCAGAAAAAGGATTTGACAAAGTATAGCATCCTTTCTTGATCAAAACTCTTTGGAGTATAGGAATAGAGGGTACATACCTCAATATCATAAAAGCCATCTATGAAAAACCCACAGCAAATATCATTCTCAATGGGGAAAAACTGAGAGCTTTCCCCCTAAGGTCAGGAACACGGCAGGGATGTCCATTATCACTACTGCTATTCAACATAGTATTAGAAGTCCTAGCCACAGCAATCAGACAACAAAAAGAAATAAAAGGCATCTGAATCGGCAAAGAAGAAGTCAAACTCTCACTCTTTGCAGATGATTTGATCCTTTATGTGGGAAACCCCAAAGACTCCACCCCAAAACTCCTAGAACTCATACAGGAATTCAGTCAAGTGGCAGGATATAAAATCAATGCACAGAAGTCAGTGGCATTCCTATACACCAACAACAAGTCAGAAGAAAGAGAAATTAAGGAGTCGATCCCATTTACAATTGCACCCAAAACCATAAGATACCTAGGAATAAATCTAACCAAAGAGGCAAAGGATCTGTACTCAGAAAACTATAAAATACTCATGAAAGAAATTGAGGAAGACACAAAGAAATGGAAAAACGTTCCATGCTCATGGATTGGAAGAACAAATATTGTGAAGATGTCAATGCTACCTAGAGCAATCTACACATTCAATGCAATCCCCATCAAAATACCATCCACTTTTTTCAAAGAAATGGAACAAATAATCCTGAAATTTGTATGGAACCAGAAAAGACCCCGCATAGCCAGAGGAATGTTGAAAAAGAAAAGCAAAGCTGGTGGCATCCCAATTCCGGACTTCCAGCTCTATTACAAAGCTGTCATCATCCAGACAGTATGGTACTGGCACAAAAACAGACACATAGATCAATGGAACAGAATAGAGAGCCCAGAAATGGACCCGCAACTCTATGGTCAACTCATCTTCGATAAAGCAGGAAAGAATGTCCAATGGAGAAAAGACTGTCTCTTCAACAAATAGTGTTGGGAATATTGGACAGCCACATGCAGAAGAATGCAACTGGACCATTTCCTTACACCACACACAAAAATAGACTCCAAATGGTTGAAAGACCTCAATGTGGGACAGGAGTCCATCAAAATCCTAAAGGAGAACACAGGCAGCAACCTCTTCTACCTCAGCCGCAGCAACTTCTTCCTAGAAACATCACCAAAGGCAAGGGAAGCAAGGGCAAAAATGAACTATTGGGACTTCATCAAGATAAAAAGTTTTTGCACAGCAAAAGTAACAGTCCACAAAAACAAAGGAGAACTGACAGAATGGGAGAAGATATTTGGAAATGACATATTAGATAAAGGGCTAGTATCCAAAATCTATAAAGAACTTCTTAAGCTCAACACCCAAAGAACAAATATCCAATCAAGAAATGGGCAGAAGACATGAACAGACATTTTTCCAGAGAAGACATCCAAAAGGCCAACAGACAGATGAAAAAGTGCTCAACATCGCTCAGCATCAGGGAAATCCAAATCAAAACCTCAATGAGATATCACCTCACACCAGTCAGAATGGCTAAAATTAACAAGTCAGGAAAGGACAGATGTTGGCGGGGATGCGGAGAAAGGGGAACCCTCCTACACTGTTGGTGGGAATGCAAGCTGGTGCAACCACTCTGGAAAACAGTACAGAGGTTCCTCAAAAAGTTGAAAATAGAGCTACCATATGATCCAGCAATTGCATTCCTGGGTATTTACCCCAAAGATACAAATGTAGGGATCCGAAGGGGTACGTGCATCCCGATGTTTATAGCAGCAATGTCTACAATAGCCAAACTGTGGAAAGAGCCAAGATGTCCATCGACAGACGAATGGATAAAGAGGAAGTGGTATATATATACAATGGAATATTATGCAGCCATCAAAAAGAATGAGATCCTGCCATTTGCAACGACGTGGATGGAACTGGAGGGTGTTATGCTGAGCAAAATAAGTCAATCAGAGAAAGACATGTATCATATGACCTCACTGATATGAGGAATTCTTAATCTCAGGAAACAAACTGAGGGTTGCTGGTGTGGTGGGGGTTGGGAGGGATAGGGTGCCTGGCTGATAGACATTGGGGAGGGTATGTGCTATGGTAAGTACTGTGAATTGTGCAAGACTGTTGAATCACAGATCTGTACCTCTGAAACAAATAATAAAATATGTTAAAAAAAAAAGAAGATAGCAGGAGGGGAAGAATGAAGGGGGGAATCAGTGGGGGAGATGAACCATGAGAGACGATGGACTCTTAAAAACAAACTGAGGGTTCTAGAGGGGAGGAAGGTAGGAGAATGGGTTAGCCTGGTGATGGTATTAAAGAGGGCACACTCAGCATGGAGCACTGGGTGTTATACACAAACAATGAATCATGGAACACTACATCAAAAACTAATGATGTAATGTATGGTGATTAACATAACATAATAAAAAAAAGAACTACTAAAAAAAAAAACTATTGATGTACTATGCAGTGGATAACTGAACATAATAAAAAAAAAGAAAAGTACAAAATCCTATTCAAACATTTATTGACTGACCATGTAAGCATCTAACAGTGACTCATCTCTGAGCCATAATTTCCTTATCTGTAAAATGAGGATGAAAGGTGATGGTGGACAAGTTGGATAAGATGGACATAGAGTGCAGTGCTGAAATGGGGTCAGCACCTAACAATCTTTGCTGCCCTTCTCTGTCCTGCTGCCTGCGTTGACCACTTTTGTAGCCACCAACTGCAGCTCCTCCTGCCTTCACATCTTTTGTCCCTCCCCAGTTATGCAGACCTCTCCTCCTAGTCATTGGCTGCTCCATGAGGAGTTGGAGAGCAGATTGCTAATTTGTTAATTTTGCTATCAGTAACTTGAGGAAAAATTGTGTCCAGTAAGAGACTCACCAAAATATTCTATGGATTTTAGTTAGTTCCATTGGCCTTAGTTTACAGAGATAGCTATGTAACAAATGGAAAATTAGAATCATTTGTAACTTTAAAATAACCTAATGCATTCGGTGTGTTTGCCTGTGATGAGACATTTTCAGACTTAACTAAGCCAAGTGATAATTTTTCCACTGTCTTAGCTTTTTTCTGGGTAGATCTGATCAATGATTCTCTGGGCATATGGGTGGATAGGTCATGACCTGGACATCTCTGCTTACAGCCAAACATTAAGTATAATTGTGTTTAAACATCCTAGTGAAAGTATCTTTTCAAATAACTGAAAGAAAAACTAATTAAACATGTAAAACTTTAATCATTTCTGGAGAATAACCAAACTCAAACACTGATGCCAGTTGGTTTTCACCATAACTCTTTAATTTAACAGTAATTTTCATAGAGAATTATATCATTATGTGAGGTAGGCCTGGCAAGATTTTCATCAGATTCCAGATGAGAAACTTAATTGATCTGCTCAAATTTGTTCACAAAGCTTTAAGGTGTGAAATAAGACCCAGATCCTTGCCTTTCCCCCTGGGCTCTGAGTCCTCACCACTGGGCTACATAACCTTTCTGGAGACCAGCAGAAAAGAATTAGACCCTGATTTGTGTTAAAGATTTAAAAAAACACTAATGCTTTTTGTTAAAGATTTTAAAAATTTAGAGGTTATGATAACAGATATCTTAATGTATATTCTTTTCCTTCTACCGCATCCTTCTTCACTCTGTTTTTTTCTCTGTTATCATAGTTCACATGGGTTGGCATATGCATGTTACATTGCAAGAAAGGTATTGAAAACTTGATGTAGTCTTTTTTTTAAGATTACCACATGCATATGCCAATTAGTGTGAAAACATGATATACTTTACAGCTTTTGTGGTGTGATAATATAGATGTGTCAATGTCATGAATATGAGTTTGTGCAAGTGGGTCATTTGAAGTGGGAATGGTAATTCATGGGAGCAAATTGTTGAAATAGTATGAAAAAATAAGGTTGAGTGTGCCCTATTGGCACTTTCTGTTTTAAGATTTTATTTGTCAGAGAGAGAGCACGCACAAGCAGGGAGACTGGCAGGCAGAGGGAGAAGCAGGCTTCCATCAAGCAAGGAGCCCGATGTGGAACTCGAACCCAGGACCCTGGGATCATGACCTGAGCTGAAGGCAGGGACTTAACTGACTGAGCTACCCAGGTGTCCCGCCCTATTGGCACTTATTATCAACAAAGTAGATTTTAAAAAATTAATCAGTTTGTCAATGTGTATAAATGTGTCTTGATTTAGCAATTCAATTATTAAAAATTTATTCTAAATAAATAAGAATGTATATAAATATTTAGGTGTAAAGATGGTGATTATATTTTCTTTAGAAAAATCAAATCAAGATAGTTCCATACCAAATCACTCTACATTCATTAAAATGGCACTGTAGAGATTTATTCATTTCTATGAATATGGAAAGTGCATTTAATACCAAAGCAGGTTGCAGAACAGCATGGATGTACATATTCCATTTTAAGAAAATGCAGGTGGAGAGACAGAGCCATAGTCAGAAGCACAGATTCTCAGATATCAGTCATATGGTGATTCTCATTTTCTTCTTATGTTTACCTGTATCTTAAAATTATCCTACACTTAACATGGGTTATTTGCATAATCAAAATGTCCTTTTAAAAATAATTTGTGCAAACAGTATCGATTGCCTTCCTTTCTTGGACTGATTTTGGTAACATCTCTGTCATAAAGTCTAAAGAAATCCATTTAGGGTTATTTTACACCTGACTCACTCTGTGGCAGTTTTGGGTCCAGAAAGTTTCCAGAGGGTTGGGTGCACATCTTAATCACTGGAGCATCATCCCTCTACCTGGATTCTCAGCTATTGGCCTGAAATGGAAACTTTGATTCAGAACTAAAGAAAGGGTATCCCGGGCGCCTGGGTGGCTCAGTTGGTTAAGCGACTGCCTTCGGCTCAGGTCATGATCCTGGAGTCCCTGGATCGAGTCCCGCATCGGGCTCCCTGCTCGGCGGGGAGTCTGTTTCTCCCTCTGACCCTCCCCCCTCTCTCTCGTTCTCTCTCTCTCTCAAATAAATAAATAAAATCTTTAAAAAAAAAAATAAATAAAATAAAGAAAGGGTATCCCTTTCTTGGCTGTGTGCTCCTGGAGATTGCGGCCATGTCTTTCTTCATCACTGGGCTCCTATCCTCCTTCCCACCAGCACATAAGCCAAGGGCTACCTCATAGCAGTCATGCAAAAGAAGACTATTCAATTGATCCAAATCTCCTTACTGGTGAGAAGACTGAAACCCATGGAGAGTAAATATCTTCTTTACGATTATATAACACCTGCCCCTGTTCCACTCAGTGCATTCTGGACTAAGAGGTGAGCCTTCTGGACAAGAAGGGGACTCTGAATGCCTCTCTTAAGAGAAATTTTTCCTTTTACTACACACCTACGAAGAACAACAATAAATTTTGTTTGTCATTTTTCTTCAGGGTTTAGGAAGAAACAGGTCCCCTAGCAGAAAGGGTAAAGAAGCCTCAATGCAACCACGAAACTTTAAGATGTCATCAGTGATTAACAAACGTAACTGCCAGAATGTTCTCCTGAGGTTTGCATAGAGGGACACCTCCATTAACTGTCTGTTTAAGAGATGCCAAACACTCTGTGGTTGATACCTTGGACACTGACCAAGTATCCTCTTCTAGAGTTGGAACCACACAGCTAGTATGCCATAGGGCTAAGAAGTGAGCTGTGGTGTCACTTTGATGGGCATCTGTTCTAGGTGAGTGCAAGGATTTGAGCCAACCCAGAGATTGACCCTGCCTTGATTTTCATAAGACATCGTTCCCAAGTTTATATTAGCTTATTTTTTCTGATTATTAGAGAGTTCTTCCATTCTCTCCATGCCTTTTATATGTTACTTCCCAAGAATATGGCTTGTTTGGATTTGAAAATCTTCAAAACCTGATCCTTTTTTATGCTTTTCTATCTGTTGATATAAATATGGCTTTGTGTTTGTCATTGGCTGTGATGCAAATCTCATTTTGTAATCCTCATCTTCAGAGATGCTGTCAACCAGTCATGTGTCTCTAACAAAGAAAGGGATCTTTTTGTTCTTTCTGTTCTTTCTCAGCAGCCTGTGTCAAGGGGAACAAGGCTGAGTCATAGAATGCTGGTAAGTAACTACTGTAATTATAAACTTCAGGGGCCAGAACTCAAGTCCCATTCTACACATTTACACAGGCCCCAGAATTGGACCACAGATTATGGGTGGCAATGGATGGAGAGATGAGGATGAGGATAGAATTCAAGGAGCCAAATATCTGAAACATGAGGTATTTGGAGCTAAATGCCACACTGGTGATGAAATCAGAGCCAAGGGGCACCCATCAGAGTCTGGGCCAGTTCCTGCAGGGCCATGCAGCTGTGTAGCTAATGGAGACTCTGAACTGGGCCTCAAAGGATGGTGCATTTTAAGCAGAGCAGAAGACATTTCAGGGGGAAGGGGAAAAAAAATTTGCAAAGGCATAGAAAGAACAACAAAATGTAGTTCCAGATTGCAATGGCACATAGTCATTGTGGAGGAGACTGGACAAAAAAGTCCACTGAGAAAGCTCTGGCCTCAGGCCACACCACCAGCATGATGCCTGGCATATAACTGCTGCGTAATATTTATAAGGAAGATAAAATTAACATGCACCCAGATATAAGTCAAGGTATTTTTTATAGAATTGTCCCATCATCTCATATTCAAGTCCTTCCAAAGCTGCCCTCATTTGGGGAGTGCTCTCACATATTTTGAATACCAAAGTCATATCTAATGAAGATAGAGGAGCCACAAATGACTTAGTGATTGTTTTGTATGCTTGTAAAAGCCATTAACTGAACAACAACAAACAAACAAAACAGGGTGAAAGAGGGAGGAGACAGGTATGCAAAAATATTTAACCTACATTTAGTCATTATTCTTGGAAATGTGACCTGATAATTTCAAGTGTTGGAACTGTTGTAAATAAATATTTGAAAATGATTGTATCACTGTCCTGATCATCCAGTGTCGTGGGTAACAACTGTGTTTGAGGTCCTGTGAGGTACTAAAGACTGAGGAGGCTCTAATTTCATCTTGGAGGATTCAGTGATTAACACCCAGGGCTTTAGCCAGGGTGTGTGTCATACAGCCCTTCTCGAGTCCGGACACAACTGGCTTTTTTGCTGCTCTCCCTACCAAAGATCCTCTATCCCAGGGTAGAGAAACATAATGGGTGATGGGCACATAGGCCCTGGTCCCGCTAGAGCTCCTGCCTCATTTTCTCTTAATCTCTGAGGAAGGCTATAACTGAAACTTGGCCCTCTTTTATACATCAGCCCTTCTGGATTTTTGCTGACTTCTGTTTCCATAAAACACCCTCCCTCATCAATCAGGCAGAGAAATAGGCATCCTTTAATTTTTACTGGTAATTTGCATTTCTGGGGCCCTCTGGGCTCATGATATCCATTTAATGAGATCCCTGGATAATGACTCCCATGAGATCTTTCTATAGAGAGTTTTACCAAGAGGCCTACAGTTCCCTCAAAGATCTTACAGTCCAGTTGCTGAAATAAAATGTACATTAAAAAATCAAACTAAAATAAAGGAGGTAAATAACAATTCAAAGCAATAATGCACAAACTATCACAATTCAGAATATTGTTGATTATAGTCAGAATAATGGTGTGAAAGGTGTTCTGTAGACAATGAGCTGAAGTTGCTCAGCAGAAATCATTGTGTTGGGAAAGGAAACTCTGTAAGAAAGAAACCTTCACCAGGTAAAACTGCAGCCTTGGGCCGCCCAGGGATATTGGCACTGACATTGGTCCTCAGATAGCGTATCTGCTGCAGCAACTTCTGAGGACAGTTCTCCCATTCTGGTGACAAAGACAGGACCCAGATCACCTGCTGGAGCACATTTAAATGCAATTCCCCCGAAGTATCCCTCCAAAGAGAGAGGAGAGAGAGAGACTAGTAGGGCAAAAAGAATAAAGAGAAATAAATGGCTGGAAACTTCCCAAATTTGACAAAAGACTCAATCTATAAATCCAAGAAGTTTAAGAAAACCCAATTAGGATAAACCTAAAGTAATCCATATCAAGACATAATAATTAAACTTTTAACAACAAAAGAAAAATTTAAAAGTCTTGAAAGCAGCCAGAGAGAATGATGCATTACCTATAGTGAAACACAAATTTAAGTAACAGCAGATTTCTCATAGAAAACCAAGAAGGAAGTAGCACAATATTTTTCAAGTGCTCAAGAAAAAGAATTATCAACAATGCATTTTATATATAGCAAAACTACCCTTCATAAATAAAGGAGAAATAAAGATGTCTTCAGTAAAGGAAAACTAAGAGAGTTAGTTACTAGCAGACCTACCATTAAGATTTGCTAAGGATGATCTTCAAACAGAAGGAAATGACAAAAGAAGAAATCTTAGAGCATTAGGAAGGAAGAAAAAACAAAATGGGTAGAAATGTGATTACATAGAAGAGACTATTCATTTCCTCATGAGTTTTATAAATCTGATTTGATGATTGAAACATAAATTATAATATCATTTGATACTCAAGACAATGATATTTAAAAATGGGGAGGTAATGGGGCGCCTGGGTGGCTCAGTCATTGTGTCTGCCTTCAGCTCAGGTCATGATTCCAGGGTCCTGGAATGAAGCGGGCTTCATGCTCTGGGGAAAGCCTGCTTCTCCCTCTCCCAATCTCCCTGCTTGTGTTCCCTCTCCCACTGTCTCACTGTCTCTCTCTCTCTGTCTGTCAAAAAATAAATAAAATCTTTAAAAAAAATGGGGAGGTAAAAGGACTTAACTGTAAGGGTTCCACACTTTTCTGGAAGTGGTAAAATATTGATACCACAGGCTGAGATAAGTTACAGATCTACATTGTAATACTCAGAGAAACCATTAAGAAAGCTATCAATTATATACAAAGAGATATATTCAAACATATTATAAATAAATCAAAATAAAATCCTAACAAGTGCTCAAAGAACTCACAGGAAGGCAAAAAGAAAGAAACAGAGAAACAAGAACCAGTGAAACAAACAGAAAACAAAGAATAACATGGAAAATGGAATAACTAACATATAAGTAATTACTTTAAATGTAAATGGTCTAACTAAACCACCAAAAGACAGAAATCAGAGTGACATCAATAAAAATAGTGGACTAAGGACATCTGAAAACTCTTTTCCATTAAATAAAAAGGAAAAAAAACTGATGAAACTTGTGAGAATCAACTTTCTCAGAACTCTGTAAATTTACCAAGGGCTTATGCCAATCTGGGGAGTAATTATTCAAAACAAACATTAATATCAGTAAAAACAGTGGCCTTGCAGTATTCCCAATCTGCCCTCATGAAGTTTGTGGTAGCCTTGCAAATAAATGCTCACAATGACAATAAAAAACAGCAGCTTGGCAACACCAGGAGGGATAGAAAGTGATTGGAACTCCTTCAAATCCCCATACTTGGAGAATTTTTCATTATGAGACTTGTCTGGTGGTTCCCTGTAAGACTACATTCACAAGGTTGTTTTGTTTGACTTGACCTGGACTTCACCAAATGTTAAAAATATTTTTCCCAGGGGTGCTTGTCAAAATCAATCACAGGCAATAGTTTAACTTCTGCCTGAGGCAGTGGATAATGGGGCAAATAACAGGCTAATCAAAATACTTAAAAGGAAAAGCTAAGGAGTGTGATTTCCATAGTGACTTTGAAGAACTCTGGCATATACCTAGTAATCTAGATGACCATAGGCACATACAGATGTACTCTTTGCATGCCCAGGGTTGTGTGCATGCTTAGGAAAGATCTGAGAGATTCTATCCTCTCATCTCTGACTGTCCTTGAGGCTGTGTGCCAGTAGAATGTGAAAGCTAAAGCTGGGTTGTTAACTGCCTGGCTGAGTGTTGAAGGCATGTCCCAATCTTCACACAGTCTCTTGGTCAAGTCTAAGAAACTTATTGATGGCAGACATTTAAGGAAATCTCTATCCAATCATTGGCAGACCACTAAGCTAAATAAGCAAAGATTTCAGTGAGAAAACAGGGGAAAAAAGAATCAGACTTTACAGAATTATGTCAGAAAAATTATTAATCAAGCAGACAATAATATAACAAATAGAAAAACAACAAATCATGGGGAGGGAGAAGAATATGAGTTCCAGGATTCCACGTTATATTGTTTAAAATGTCCAATTGTCAATAATAAATATGAGACATACAAAGAAGTACTGTGCACACACACAAAAATTGTAAATAAATAAAAACTAAATAAAATAGATAAATGTAAATCAATAACAACTGTGCTGAGAAAGCCCAAAATTTAGACTTCCTAGACAATGACTGTACATCAACTATTTTTAATATGTTAAAAGAACTAAAGAAAACCATGCCTTAAGACAGAAACAGAGAATGATGTCCCTCCAAATATAGACTATAACTAAGAAGCTATAAATTGTAAAATTTATTAGAGTGGCTCAACAGTAGATTTGAGCAGACAGAAAAAATAATCAGTAAATGTAAAGATAGGTCAATTGATATTACCAGTTTGAGGAACTAATAAGGAAAAAAAGAATGAAGAAAATTAAACTGAGCATCAGAGACCTGAGGAATATCATAAGAATAACATTATATACATAATGAGAGTCCTAGAATAAGAAGGGAGAGAGAAAGGTGGAGAAAGAATAGTTGAAGAAATATTTAATGAAGAAATAATCTATACATCCAAGAAACTCAACAAACTCCAAGGAGTATAAACTCAAAGAGATTTACAAAGAGACAATTTTATTATAATAAATTGTCATAATATCATAATAATAAAATTGTCAAAAGCAACAAGAGAGAAGTGGTTTTCACATAAAAGAGATTCTCAATAAGATTTATAGCTGATTTCTCTCACAAATCATGGAGGACAGGTGGCATATTCAAAGTGCTGAAAGAAAATGCTTATCAACCAAGAATTCTATATCCAACAGAACTACCCTTCAATAAATGAAGAAGAAATAAAGACATTTCCAGATAAACAAAGAGAGTTTATCACAAACTGGCTTGCCCTGCAAATAATACTGAAAGGAGTTCTTGATGTTAAAATGAAAGGACACTAGACAGCAAATTGTAAGCAAAATAAAATGAAAAAATGCTGGTAAAGGTAAATACATAGGTAAAATATAGGCAACAGTATAAAGGAATATTTGTTTATAACACTTTTATTCTTCTATATAATTTAAAAGACAACTGCACAAAACAATTATTAAAGTTGGTATTAGGCATACAATGTATAAATATGTAATTTTATTACAGTCACAGCTAAAAAATAGAGAAGGAATGGAACTATAAAGGAAGAACATTTTTGTTTACTATTTGAAATTGTTGGTACTAATCTAGGCTAGATGGTTGTAAATTAAGATGTTAATTACAATCCCCCAGATAATGACTCTGATTATAACTCAAAAATATAAATAAATAAACAAAAAAGGAATTAAAATAGTACACTAAACATCTACTTAACCCAAAAAGGCAGTAGGGAGGAAATAGAAGAATAAAAACCATATAAGACATATAGAACACAAATAGCAAAATTACAGATATAAAATCCTATTTTACCAGGAATTACATTAGTATAAATGGATTACACTTCAATTAAAAACAGAGATTGGTAGAATGGATTTAAAACAAAAAACAAAAAAAAAGGACCCAACTATATGATGTCAATAAGGGATATATTTCAAAATTCAAGGAGACAAATAGTTTGAAAGTGAAAGAATGTAAAAATATATACCAGGCAAACAGTACCTTAAAAAAAGTTGGAGAAACTAATAACAGGAAAGAAAAAAAAAGACTAAGCTGAAAATTATGACTAAAGACATAAGCGGTCATTTTATAATGATAAAAGACCACTTATTGCATCATTCTATTTATGCATCCATGAATAGTCCAGATAGTAGTCTGGGCATGATATGTCTAAAATCGCCAAATCCATAGAGACAGAACATAGATTAGTGTTTGTCAGGAACTTGGAGAAAGCCAAAGAGGGAGTGAAGGCTTAATGGGTATGAGGTTTCTTTTGAGAAATATAAACTCGAAATTGGACAGTGTTTTGGAATTATCTAGTGGTGATGGCTGCAAAACCTCCTGAATTTATTAAAAACAGATTATTCCTTTTAATATGGTGAATTTTCTGGTTTGTAAATTATATGTTAAGTTTTTAAAATTCAAAGATTGGCTGAGTGGATTAAAAAAACATAAACATGATCCAACTATGAGCTGCCTTCAAGGAACTCACTTCAAATTAAACTGCATAGACACTAAAAACAGTAAAAAGGTTGGAAAATGATATACCAGAAAATCAATAAAATAATCAATAAAAGTATGAGTAGGTGGCGCCTGGGTGGCTCAGTCGTTAAGCGTCTGCCTTCGGCTCAGGTCATGATCCTAGGGTCCTGGGATCGAGCCCCGCATCGGGCTCTCTGCTCCACGGGAGGCTTGCTTCTCCCTCTCCCCCTCCCTCTGCTTGTGTTCCCTCTCTCGCTGTGTCTCTCTCTGTCAAATAAATAAAATCTTTAAAAAATAAATAAATAAAAATAAAAGTATGAGTAGAAATATTAATATCTGATTTCAGAGCAAAGAGAATTGCTAAGAGTCTAAAAGGATGTTATAAAATGATAAAAGGGTCAATCCACTAAGAAGCCTAGTGATCTTAAATGTGTATGCACCAAACAACAGAGCTTCAAAATAAATGAACCAAAACTGATACCATTTTTTTCTTTTTCTTTTTTTTAAGATTCTATTTATTTATTTGACAGAGAAAGAGCATAAGAAGGGGGAGCAGCAGAAGGAGAGGGAGAAGCAGGCTCTCCACTCAGCAGGGAACCTGACTTGGGGCTCCATCCCAGGACCCTGGGATCATGATCTGAGCTGAAGGCAGATCCTTAACCAACTGACACACCCAGGTGCCCCCAAAATTGATACAGCTTTATAAAAAGAAATAAATATTCCATAATTATAATTGGAGACATTAACAACTCAGTGTCAGAAACTCAGAAATACTAGACATAAAATCACCAAGGATATTGAATATTGAAAAACGCAATCAACAAGATCTAATTGACATATAAAACACTCTACCAAATAAGAGAAGAATACATATTTTTTTTCTAAGTGATCATGGAACATTCATCAAAATAAACTCTATCTTGGGCCATAAAACAAACCTGAAAAAAGGTAAGTTAATTGAAGTCATGTGTAATATAACCCCTGCTGTATCAATATAAAATGTGTTCTTTGACCATGATGGAATCAAACTATATATATATAACAAGAAGATAGAATATCTTTAAACACATGGAAGTTAAATAGTACAGTTCTATAGAATCCACGGAATAAAGAGGAAGTCTCAAATGAAATTTAAAATTACATATAACTTACCAGAAATGAAAATGCAACGTGTCAGAATAGGTGGAATTCAGCTAAAGAATTGCTGAAAAGGAAATTTATAATACTAAATGCTTATATTAGAAAAGGACAGAGGTCTCAAATCATTAATTTCTTCCTCAAGAAATTAGAAAAGAAAGACAAAATGCATCCAAAGCAAGCATAAGAAAAAAAATAGCAAAGAATTTAATAAAATTAAAATAGGAAAACAATAGATAAAATAAATAAAACAAAGTTAGGCCTTCAAAAAAACTGATAAACCTCTAGCAAGACTGGAGAAAATAAAAAGAGAAAGGACACAACACCAATATCAGAAATGAAATAAGGATATTACCATAGGCCCTGAGACCATGAAAAGGATAATAAGTGAATACTAAAGAACACTATTAATAGTTTTATGCTCATAAATTCAACAACTTCAAAGAAATAGACTAATTCCTAAAAAGCCAAAACTACCAACACTCAACCAAGATGAAATAGAAGACCTGAATAAGCCTATAATTATATAGAAATTGACTCCATAATTTAAAAGCTCAAGTAAAAAAATCTTCAAGCCTCAGGTGTTTTCACTAGAGAATACTACCAACATTTCAAGAAGAATTAACAAATTTTCCACAGCCTCTTTCAGAAAACAGAAGAGATGGGGCTTCATCCTAACACCTTTAATGTGGCCAGTATTACCCTAATACACAAATCAGGCAAGGACAAACAAAAACAGAAAACAAAACACCAATATCTCTCATGAAATTAGACATAAAAACCCTTAACAAAATATTAGCCAGCTGAATCCAACAATGAATAAAGGAAATTATATACCATGACCACATGGACTTAGTTCCAGGTATGCAAGACTCGTTTAACAATTAGAAATCAATCCTGGTGATGGGTATTAAGGAGGGCATGTACTGCAAGGAGCACTGGGTGTTATACGAAAACAATGGATCATGGATCACCATATCAAAAACTAATGATGTATTGTATGGTGACTAACATAACATAATAAAATTAAAAAAAAAAGAAATCAGTTATTGTGATCCACTATATCATCAAGCTAAAATGGAAAATCAAACCAGTGAAAATTATACTCATTGATACAGAAAAAGTATTTGACAAAATTCAACATTCATTTGTGATAAAAAGATTCAATAAGTTAGGAGTCAGAAGAAATTATCTCGTTGATAAAAATCACCTAAAAAAATCATACAACTAACATCGTACTTATTGCTGAAATATAGAATGTTTTTCCCTAAAATTGAGAACAAGGCAAGCATGTTTGCTCTTATTCAATATAGTACTAGAATTTCTAGCCAGAGCAATAAGGCAAGAAAAAAATTAAAGGCATATAGATTAGGAAGACAGAAACAAGCTGTCTATTGCCAGATGACATAATTGTCTATGTAAAACATCCTAAGAAATCTGTAAAACAAACAAACAAACAAACAAAAAAACACTCCTAGAATTGATGAGTTCCACACTGTGCAAGATAGCAGATCAACACTCACAAATAAATTGCATTTATATATATGAAAAATTAATATGTAGAAATCAACATTAAAAACACAAAACAATTTACAATTGCTCCAAAAGAATGAAATACTTAAACATGTCACAAAACATGTACAGAATTACAAACCGCTGATGAAAGAAATCAAATAGATCTAAATAAATGAAGAGACATACTATGATAATATATTAAAAGACTCAATATAATAAAGATGTCAATTCAAGACGAATTGATTAATCAGTTTAATGAAATCATTATGAAAATTTATATGAGGTTTATTGTAGACGTAGAGAAACCTATTTTAAAATTTACATGGAAAGAAACATACTAAAAGAACAGTTAATCTTCACAAAAGATAATAAAATGGAAGGAATCACTCTATCCATAATTCAGACTTACTATATAGCTACAATAATGAGGACAGTGTGGTAATGGCTAAGGAACAAATGCATAAGTTAATAGAAAAGAATAAAGAACCCAATAGAGAATCCAGAAATAGACCCACAGAAATTTGTTCAACTAATCTTTGTTCATATTGCAAAAATAATTCAATGGAAGAAATACAGCCAATGCTGTTTGAACAATCAGGCATCTATAGACAAAATTAACCTCAACTTTTTAAGAAAGTTAACTCAAAATGATCCATGCACTTAAATGTAAGATGTGTCATTATAAAACATTTATAAATAGAAGAGAGTCTTTATGATGTGTGGATAGACAGTGTTCTCAAACTTGGAACCAAGATCTGAGCAAAAGCCCTTGTGAAGAAGATAGGAAAAAGTAACAGACCTGGGAGAAATATTTTCAAACCATATATCCAAAGAACTACCATCTAGTCTATATAAAGAACTCTCACACATCAACAGTAAAAGACACACAATTCAATTAGACAATGGACAAAAGACATAAACGTGCATTTCACCAAAGGAGATATACAGGCAATAAATAATCATATGGAAGATGTTCAACATCACTACCCACTAGAGAAATGCAGATTGAAAGCACTGTGGTACATTATTACACACCTATCAAAGTGGTTAAAAAAAAGTGACAACATCAAATGCTGGTGAAGATGGATAGACACTGGATCATTCAGACATTGCTGATGGGAATATAAAATGGAATAGTCATTCTGGAAAACAATTTGGCAGTTTCTCATAAAATCAAACATATGATTACTACATGACCCACCAATTGCACTCTTGGGCATTATTCCCAGAGAAATGATAATTTATACTCACAAAAAGCTTGTACAAGAATATTCATAGTTTTATTTATAATATCTAAAAAGGAATCAATCTGGATATCTTTCAACAGGTGAATGGTTAAACAATATTTGGTATATCCATACCATGAAATATTATTCAGTAATATAAAAAGGAATGAATTACTGATATACATAACAACTTAGATGAATTCCAGAGAATTATGTTGAGTGAAAAAAAAAAGAAACCACCCCCTAAAGTTACATACTATATGGTTCCATTTACATAAAATTTTGAAATGCCAAAATTTTAGAAATAGAGGATAGGTTAATGGTTGCCTGGAGTTAGGGATGGGGTGAGGTGTGGATGTTGGTTGGGGAGTAAGTGTGGTTATAAAATGGCAATAGGAGGGATCTTTTGATGGTGGTGGATGGAACTCAAATATCTTAACTGTGCTGGTGGATGCATAAAATTGCACAGATGATGAATTTGTAAAGAACTAAATGCACACAGGGGCGCTTGGGTGGCTCAGTAGGTTAAGTGTCTGTATTCAACTCAGGTCATGATCTCAGGGTCCTGGGATTGAGCTCCACATCAGGCTCCCTACCCAGCAGGGAGTCTGCTTGTCCCTGCCTCTCCCTCTGCCTCTCCCCTCCATGCTCTCTCTCTCTGTTTCAAATCAATCAATCAATCTTTTTTAAAAGAACTAAATGCACACCAACACAAAGACACACAAATAAATATAAATTACATGGGGAAAACCTGAATAAAATCAGTGGTGAATTGTATTAACATAAATTCAATTAATGTAATTTTCTTTGTTTCAAGTTTTTATTTAAATTCCAGTTAGTTAACATATAGTGTAATATTAGTTTCAGGAGTAGAATTTAGTGATTCATCACTTATGTATAACAGTCAATGCTCATCACAATAAGTACCCTCCTTAATACCCATCACCCATTTAACCCATCCCCCTACCCAGCTCCCCTCCAGCAACCCTCAGTGTGTTCTCTGTAGTTAAGATTCTGTTTTATGGCTTGCCTCTCTCTCTTTCTTTTTTTCCCTTGTGTTCATATATTTCATTTCCTAAATTCCACATGAGTGAAATTATATGGTATTTGTCTTTTTCTGACTGACTTATTTTGCTTAGCATAATACATTCTAGTTCTATCCATGTTGTTGTAAATGGCAAGATTTTATTCTTTTTATGGCTGAATAATATCATATATATATATGTGCATATATATATATATATATATATATATATATATATATATATATATATATACCACATCTTCTTTATTCATTAGTCAATAGACATTTGGGGTCTTTCCATAGTTTGGCTATTGTTGATAATGTTGCTATAAACATTAGGGTGCATGTATCCCTTCGAATCAGTATTTTTGCATCCTTTGGGTAATTATTTAGTAGTGCAATTGCTGAATCATAGAGTAGCTCTATTTTTAAATTTTGAGGAAACTCCATACTGTTTTCCAGGGTGGCTGCACCAGTTTGCATTCCCATCAACAGTACAAGAGGGTTCCCCTTTCTCCACATCTTTGCCAACATCTGTTGTTTCCTGTGTTGTTAATTTTAGCCATTCTGACTGGTGTGAGGTGATATATCATTGTAGTTTTGATTTGCATTTCCCTGATGATGAGTGATGTTGAACACTTTTTCATATGTCTGTTAGCCATCTGTCTTCTTTGGTAAAATGTCTATTCATGTCTTCTGCCCACTTCTTAACTGGATTCTTTGTTTTTGGGGTATTGAGTTTGATAAGTTCTTCATAGATTTTGGCTACTAACCCTTTATCAGATATGTCATTTGCAAATATCTTCTCCCATTCTGAAGGTTACCTTTAGTTTTATTGATTGTTTCCTTCACCAAAAGTGGACCATACACAAAAATAAATTCAAAATGGATGAAAGACCTAAATGTGAGACAGGAAACCATCAAAATCCTAGAGGAGAACACAGGCAGCAACCTCTTTGACATTGGCCATAACAACTTCCTACTAAATATGTTTCTGGAGGCAAGGGAAACAAAAGCAAAAATGAACTATCAGGATTTCATCAAGGTAAAATCTTCTGTAATGTAGTTTTCAATAAAAAAAAACAATATATACTTTTAAATGACATACTTAAAGGAAGTCTTGTGAATTTACCTTCGTAGTGGAAGGGAACAATAGTGAATGATTTCCACATCTCTTGGGGTTAATTAACCAGGAGATCGTTTAAAGTTAGTATGCAGCATTTATATCATGTGTCCCAAAAGTGCTGGGTGGTAGATGACATGCAGTTAGCTTTTACACTACTTAGGACTCTTACAAGCATAATTTTAACTGAGCTATATAATAACACTGTGAGTTAAGTTATTTAAATGCCATGTTAAGAGAAACCAAGAGTGATCGTGGCAAAATGCCCTGCTCATTGCCCCACAGATGGTAAGCAATAGGCAGGGAGTCAAATACAATTCTTTATTCCTACATACCCACCACTGTTTTGGCCCTCCTCTTAACCAGAGGTTCTATCACCCAGATTTGAAGTGTTAGTGTTGGTCTGCTTCTACAGAAAAATAATAATAATAATACCATTTACAGTATTGCTGAAAGTGCAGAAGTTTTCTTTTCCATCACCCCAACATTTAATCTTGGCATCAGCTTTTGTTGTTGATGCTGTTAAAATCAAGGATGAAGACCAGCCTTGAAGTTTCCCTGAGCACACAGAACCAGTTTAGTCATGCAGGCAAAGCTTAGCTGAGATTACTTCACAAAGCTAATTTTGACCTGGATGATTTCTTGCTTGTGCATCTGGAATTGATAAGCCAAACTGTTTCCCAAGCTGATATGAGGGAGCCACAGAAAACTGTAAAATTGTAATCAATCACTGTGAAGAATTAACAGGTGTTGCTTTCTCACTCTATAAGCTATATAAATATATATATATATATCCTTGGGCCTCAATCCATATTCTGGTTTGAGGGCTCCTAGTTTGCAAGCCATCTTTTTGGTATGTGCACAATAAATTTTTACTAATTACAACTTCAGTGATTCATTGGTTTTACTTTGGCTATTACTTACAAATAAAATCTTTAAAAGAAAGTTATATGCTGATTTTCAGCTGTGCAGGGGTCAAGGATCAACTGTATAATCTTCCTCATAATAAATTTCTTAATGTGGCATAAATCATGTTTATTAAAAACTTGAATATATTTTGTCTCTGTAAAAATTAAAAAGCCAAAAGTTGGTATATTTATGCTTAGCAGTTAATGTTTATCTTATTTGGAAATGATTTAGATATTTAACGAATATCCATTATTTAGTTTAACTTAGTGTACCCTCTGATCTTGTTAATCTTTATTTAAATAACTTGTTTCTAAAAATTATGCTTGAATTAGACATCAAACAGTTAACCATCATCTTAAGTTATTTTTCTTGTCGACAAATTCTGAAGATATGCCTGCTTTTATTAAACCAATGCATTTAAATTAGTTTTTATTTACCAAAGATTATGCCAGATCACATGAACTGAAAAACATTTGGGTGAAAGTATACTTAATTTATATAAATGCTTAATTTTCTTTAAGCCAATTAAACAGAGCTCTTTACAAATTAATTTTGGCAATACCATCCAGAAGTAGAATAATATCACATATCTATAACATATATTATATATAAAATATAATATTATATATATATCACATATCTATAACATATATCTATATATATAGACATATATAACACATAAATAGACACAAACAAAGATCCTATATCTTTTATTTAAAATTTTTTAGCCATGCCCCAGGTAAAAAAAAAAAAAAAAGAAGAATTGGATCCAAATTGTGTTTCTGGTAGAGGGACTAAGTTAAGATTATCTGCTCAGATGACCAAATTTTTTTACTAAAGATTTTATTTCTATTTGTATGGTGTATGGATACTTTTAGAACTGTTTTTGAGGTCATTTTGTCTTTTAGAAGCTTCTGCATAGCAATAAAAAATAAATTCTATTGTCTCCTGGGGATTTGGGATCCTCTCTTTTAAGGGTGCCCTCAAGGTGGACTTACCTAAACCAAAGTCTCTCCAGAATGGCCAATGCAATTCTAAATTATACATAACTTCATCCATTTTTCCAGTAAGGTGCAAGATCCTGGTCCAAGAATGAGGTGCAATCTATGTTGCCTTTAGATTCCCTAAAATGTTTTAACTATGGGGGGGGCTTGTTTTCTCTACACCCAACATGGGCTCAAACTCATGACCCCAAGATATAGAGTCATATGCTCTACCAACTGAGCTAGCCAGACACCCCATGAAAATCAGCATATAATTTTTGACTCCCCCAAAACTTAACCATAGTCTACTGTTGACAAGAAGCCTTACCAATAACATAATCAATTAACACATATTTTGTATGTTTTATATATTATATAATGTAATCTTAAAGTAAGCTAGAGAAAAAAATATTATTGAAAAAATCATAAGGAAAATACATTTACAATACTGTGCTATATTTATCAAAAAAATCTGCATAAAAGTGGACCTGCACAGTTCAAACCCATGTTGTTCAGGATCAACTTTACTTCTCAAATTTGGAAATGTATTTGTAAATTTGCTAATCTACAACATGCTAATATGTGATAAACAGTTCATGATTGCCTCGTTCCTGGTTTTCACTGGAAAGCAAAGATTACAATTTTTTTTTTAGAAGTTGGAAGAAGAGCTGAAAATACAAAATAAACTGAAGAGAAAATGTCAGGACACTTAGAGTAATGAGCATAAATTTACTCTGCATAAACTGTGTGCATTGGGGCTGGAAGAATGTAGGCAAAGCAGCAAGAACCCCTTTCGAAAGTGAGAAGGGGAGTTACTGGGAAAGCTTCCTCTTACTGTGAATGGATTTACTGCAACTTCTTGTTCTCCAAACTGTGGTCACAGGTGAGTTATGATTAGCATTTATTTAAGTAGAAAATATACATGTTATCCATATCTATAGATAATACATTGTCTTCAATTTTATCTATAATTTATACATTGATTTGTTGTAGAGCTATTTGTTATTTATATGTAAATTAAAGAATAAGTTCATAAAGTGCGAAATAAATTGCATGCATGACATATAATAAAAATAAGAAATATATGTCAGTTATTAAACTTTTATTACAGTTACTTATATGGTTTTATATGTGTAGTATGTGCTGTGCCATATCTATACTATATTTTTTACTATGGAATGATCCAACATATTTAAAAGCCAGTGCTCTTATACCACAGTAAATTGAGCAACAAAAGGGTCTGTGTGGTCAGCTGAAAAAGGCCAATACAAGAATAGCCACCCTTTCTGTCCTGTAAAAACACAGCGATAACTCCTCAAGGCCAGGTTATAACCACTTTTTAATAGGCTCATATTTTATTGCCTTGTCTTTTCAGATTTGCAACCAGGTAGCAATTTTTGTTTAAAAGATCTTCCCCCATTTCTTCTAACAACCTTCAAGACTAGAAATTCTGGTGGCAGCTTCCCAGATATTTATAGCTGTGCCATCAGTTTAGAAAATGTTGTCCCATTTTTCAAATCTTTATTCTGCCTACTCAACATAGAACAAACTTCTTCAGCAAAAATGTGGGGATCCTGTTGCCTCTGCCTGTTCTATCAGTCTAGTCCCAGCCTAGCAAAACAATGTCAGGATGAACCTATAAACATGAGTGAATCTCATACTGTAATTTCCAAAAGATGTATGGTTTATTTTAACTATATGATGTGGAAGGAGTTTATATTCATTTAATGTGATGCATAGGCAATTATTCTATTCTCTGTGAGTAAACCTGTAATTATACTGTAATAAATTCCTTGCATCATTTCTTTTCTAGAAAAGGTTTGTAAATTTTTGAAATTGAAAAGATAACATTTGAAGTAATGAAGTTGCGATTGTCAGCAAAATAGTTTTTTTTTACAAAACTACTAGAAATAATAATAATAATAATCGAAGAATAACAGAAAACAACTGTATGTTGTATGAAAACAACTGTATGTACAAAGGAGAATGTGTGTTTTCCGCAAAAGAAGGAATGAGAAATGAAAATGCATTTTTGATAAGGGAAAAAAAATAAATTTTATCCTAAAGTAAAATGATTGTTTCAGAATAAGAAAGGAAAAAGATAAAAGAAAACCTAAATGAATATAGAAATTTGTAGATGGTTTGTGGAAAAGAAGTCTTAAGAAAGGACTTTTATATATAGCCAAACTGACTAAAATTAGAATGGATTTATTTAGGTTAAAATAAGGAAAAAATTTAATGTCAAAAGTACACAGGTGCAAAGTTAGAATTTGATTTCTTCCCGTTAAAAGGACAAAATTTTCTTAGGTTATTGATCTGCTCTTAAGAAATTGTAAACAAAGGTATTTCTTCATCCTTGATGTATGTAATCTGCCTAGAAAATAAAGATTCTGTGTTCTTTGTCAGGTCTTTGATTACTTAAGAAACTGAGTCATCCCTATTAGAAGAGCCAAGTTTTTTGTTGTTGTTGGTTGGTTGGTTTTTTAAAGCTATGTAACTTTTTGTATATGTGAAATATCATGGAAAGCATTGTCAAATAAGAAGTGATGGAGCGCCTGGGTGGCTCAGACCATTAAGCATCAGCCTTCCACTCGGGTCATGATACTGGGGTCCTGGGATGGAATCCCCATCAGGCTGCCTGCTCACTGGGGAGTCTGCTTCTCTCTCTGCATCTCCCCCTCCGCTCATTCTCTATCTCTCTCTCTCACACACAAAAATGAAAGATATTTATCGTATGACCTCACTGATATGAAGAATTCTTAATCTCAGGAAACAAACTGAGGGTTGCTCGTGTGGTGGGGGGTGGGAGGGATGGGGTGCCTGGGTGATAGACATTGGGGAGGGTATGTGCTATGGTGAGCACTGTGAATTGTGCAAGACTGTTGAATTACAGACCTGTACCTCTGAAACAAATCATACATTATATGTTAAAAAAAAAAAAGAAGAAGATAGCAGGAGGGGAAGAATGAAGGGGGGGAAATCGGAGGGGGAGACGAACCATGAGAGACTATGGACTCTGAAAAACAAACTGAGGGTTCTAGAGGGGAGGGGGGGATGTGTTAGCCTGGTGATGGGTATTAAGGAGGGCATGTTCTGCATAGAGCACTGGGTGTTATACACAAACAATGAATCATGGAACACTACATCAAAAACTAATGATGGTGATTAACATAACACAAAAAAAACCTGAAAACAATAGAAACAAAATCATACAAACCATTTAAAATAAATAAAATAAGCCTCTGGCAAAAAATAAATAAAAAATAAAAAATAAAAATACTTTTAAAAAAAGAAGTGATGCTAAAGTTTCTTTAGGAAATATTTATATGAAAGTTATTAGTATAAATATTTCAGAAACTATATAAAGTTCCTGGGAATCTGAAGTGTCCTGATATAATCTTATCAGTCATAATTCTAGCTCTTGTTTTAAAACATTATATATCACAGAAATAACTCATTTCCCTTATCAATTGCGTTATAACAAATTCTCATCTGATCTTGCCTTTACCATTTTTAAATTGTCATTTACAGATGATTATTGTTTTACCCTTGATGCTTTTACAAATATATTTCATCTTCAGATGAATTTATGGAAAATACCCTTATGAGTACTCTAGAATGCAAGTTTCTGATTACTTTAAGATCATATTCACAGCTGGGTAAAAATTTCTAAAACTGGAGCACAGGTGTGGCTCAGTTGGTTAAATGTCTGCCTAGGGCTCAGGCCTTGATCTCAGGGTCCTGGGATCCAGCCCCTGCATTTGGGTCCCTGCTCAGCTAGGTGTCTGCTTCTCTCTCTCTCCCTCTGCCCCTCCCCACTCATGCGCACTCTCTCTTTCTCTTTCTCTCTCTCTCAAATAAATAAATAAAATCTTAAAAAAAAAGAATTTCTAAAACGTTGATGGAAATTGTCGAATTCATAAAATTCATGAAACTGTTAACAAAAAAAGATCAACAAGCATTAATTACAGGAGGCTAAATGAAATAATGAGGATGATTATAATTTCTGTGTCTTCATTTAAAGCATTTATCATTCTTTAATGTTTTGTTTTCCAGATTTAAAAGTGCCTATATGGTCAATCATTATTCTTCCTGCACTTATATAAATAATCAGGCCAAGTTTATTAAAGCTAGATTTAATTTGTTGACAAATTAGTCTTGCTATGGTTGTCTGTGATGGAAATGGAAATGATTGTGGAGGAAAAAATATATTTCAATAATACACCCTTACAGATGTCAGATTCTGGTACTGTTCATTGTTTTTGAAGATTTTTTTTTCGACCTGTAACTGGACTGGGTCCTAAATTCTTCTAATTTTCTCTAGTATGTGGTTAGATCTCCATAAATTAACATTTCCAATTTCCTCCCAGTATTCTGGATTGGAGTCATTATCCAACTAAAATTGCCCTTTTCCCAAAGCTAAGCTAAAGCTGGACAACTTGATACATAGCTCAGAGATGTCACCACAACAGCACACAGGTATATGATCTTTATGACTGTTGCTATAGGGCCACTCAGAAAGATTGCCAGTGACATTCACATTCCTAACTGGGAAAATCTGTGTGATGGCCACTCTTTGCCCTTACTCCATCTAAACATGCTTAGAACCCAACATTTAAAAATCTTCTCAACTGGCTTGCTCTCCAAACTTAGAACACTGAATTTATCATTTGCTCAAACTATTAACCTTTTGTTTCCATAGAAATGCCTCTGATTAAATTACCTGATAACTCACATCATAAAAAGGCCTGATTTCAATGAAAGCCCACGTGCAATACCTCCTCCTGAAAAGAAATATCCTGATAGTCATCCTATCCTATGTAATCATGAGTGTATGTGTTTGCTAATACATCACGTTGTGCCTATGTAAAGGACTTGAAAAGCAATTTGTAAATTGACTCAGAAAGGTAAAACCTAAATCTGATTATAATCCACTTGATTTATTTGATTGGTTAAATTTTGGCTCCTGGGAATCTCTGTTCTGGGGAACTGTTCATTCATTGGTTATTATGTATTCTCTTTATAGTCATCATATTGTGTTGTATACTCTCAAAGGTATTAAAATGCCTGTAGGCAGGCAGCTACTCACATGCAAATGGTATCCATCAGGACCAGACAACTAGATGAAATCAACAATAATAACCACATGAATGATGAAGATGGTGATGGTATGGCCCTCTAGCCTGATGACTCAACTAATAGAAACAGGAAATGTGTGAATCTTCAGCCTAACTACATCAACAGTGATAATTGAGAAAAAATGCTATTAGGGTCAGTCATACTCTCAGCCTGCTGAGAGAATGACCAAAAGGGGGGAAGTGTTAAAATCAAGGACAGATGGAGACCAGCCTTGAAGTTTTCCTGTGCAGATAGAACCAGTTCAATCATGCAGACAAAGCTTGAGATTACTTTGCAAAACTAACTTGACCTGGATCATTTCTTGCTTGTGCATCTGGAAATGATAAGCTGTTTCCCAAGATTGATATGAGGGAACCACAGAAAACTGTAATATTGTATTCAATCACCATGAAGAATAAACAGCCAAAAAAAAAAAAAAAAAAGAATAAACAGGCATTGCTTTCTCACTATTTAAGCTGCTTTATAACAATATACCCCTGAGCCTCATTCTATGTCCTGGTTTGAGTGTTCCCAGTTGGCGAACAGTCTTTTTGGTGTGTGCATGATAAATTTTTACTAATTACTACTTTGGTGATTCACTGGTTTTACTTAAGCTGTTCTGAATTTTTTACAATGCTGTGAACACTAAGCTCAAGCTGTACAGTTGTGTGGACTCCAAGTGATGCCACCTCCTGAGATGGGGCTCATCAGCTGCAGAAACCTCCTAGTCCAGGTTTGGAAAATTCCAATGGTCAGAGCTCCATTTGTGTGGAGCTGAATATTTCTTCCATGTAATTTTGACCTGTGGGTCCTAGCCCCAAAGTCTGAAAATGCCACAACAAATGGAATTATCTTTTCTATGACGGCTCGTCCAACCTTTGCAGACAGTGTCCTGGGAGAAGTGGCTGGTACTGTGAGAGGCATCTGTAAGTGGAGGACCCTTGGGGTCATTCATCTTGATGCACTGTGACCTGGCGGTGACAGCCTGAAAGTGTCTGGGCTCTGCTAACAACTGTTACATGCAGGTGTTCAACTTGACAAGGAGGAAAGAGTTATGTTTGGGGAAGAGTGGTGAAATTGCAGAAATAATCTTCTAGGAATCCAATTTCTTCATATTTGGGGAAATGACTTACATGTGTGCAAAAATACCCACTTCGGATATACTACAAGCTTATATTGATAAAGCACTTTGCTTTGAAGAACCTTCCCCTATGTTCTCTCGTGTGATCCTGCCCACAGCCATGTGACATGAGCAAGGCAAGTTTCATGCATCTGATCAGTGGCAGAGATGAAAATGAGACCCCAAACCCAATGCTTTTTCCAGCACTTGATTCAGCTCTCTAACTTAATTTGTTCTGTCAAAATGCTGGCTTCCCTTTCAGAGTCCCAGACATAGAGACCAGCTTAGGGCTGTCTCGCTGACTGATAGTTTAACACGTGGTAAATATCATCATTCTAGTTTAAAGTTTCCCCATAGAATCCCTTCCTTTCCCACCTCTCCACCCACCTGTCATTTCTACATCATTCCACTTCCTTCCTTCTTTCCCCTTTATAGAATGTGTCCTCTTCATCCTCATCCTTATTCCAGAAGGACATGCCCCAGGTCCCTTTGCCTAGAATCTGTTCTCCTTTCCTGTCACTGCTCTTCATCCTCATTCCTCTTTTTCCTTTCCTCTTTCCCTTCTAGCAGTTTGCTCCTCACCATGGGAGATGGGAACCTGCAGACACAGACATTGGCAGGTTCACCCAACACAGCCCAGCAAAAAGCCCCTTTCCTGCATATCTGGGAGTCTCCAGATTCTTCCCACACTTGCACTATGGGAACATTGAGAATGAGGCTCTCCTCCACTAGCATTTGCTGTAAGTTCAGACTGGCACCATAGAGTCCAGGTTTCAAGTAAATCAACATTAGGAGCTCTCAACCTTTTTTCACTTTTCTATCAATCTCTTTCTGAATGTAAATGTCCTTGTCCTCCCTTATTCACCTCCTCCTCTTCAATCCGTCCAAATACCAGCTCCCCCAAGGACTCATGTCCCAAGCCCTTAACCATGTGGAAGAAGCACCAACTTCAACATTAAACAAGCAAAATGGACCCCGGGGCCCCTTTCAGACAATTGGTGTGGGGTAGGTCAGGCAAGGTCTTGAGGAAAGCCAGGTTGACCAGAGGGTCTTGGGGAATCTCATTCTTTTAACAAGTAGACCAAGTAGACCACAGGAGCACCTGCTGAGTGTCAGATCTGCTTATCAGTGCTATTATGTCTCCCGTACTTTTGTCCTTCAAAAGATAAGTTTGGAGGAAGGAATCTCCAGGCTTCTTGAATCAATTTCCCAGTCCACTCAACCTCAGAACCATCTGTGGCTGCCACCAGGGGGTTGCCCCCACCGAAGCACCAGTCAGCAAAGCCTAACCCCGACCAAGCTCTTTGTCCCTGAGACTTCTGTCTACTTTTTCTATCCTAGCAAAGATGGTAGCTGTCTTCCCTCTGGCGTTAGGAGGTTCTCAGAACTGCTGAAGGGGTAAAACAAAACAGGAATGAATTTCACCATGAGGGCAAGTTTGCTGCTGCTTCACCCTGTCATCTGTTCTACCTAAACATTTCTATCTATTAGAGAAAATAACCTCAAATATTTCATTATGTTTACCTCATTTTTTATTTTCTTTTTTTTTTTTAAGATTTATTTACTTATTTAACTGAGAGAGAGAACAAGTGAGCACATGAGTCAGGGGGAAGGGCAGGGGGAGAAGCAGACTCTCCACTGAGCAGGAAGCCCAAAGCAAGGCTCCATCTCAGACTCTGGGATCATGATCTGAGCCGAAGGCAGACACTTAACCAAGTGAACCACCCAGGTAGCCCTGTTTACCTCATTTTTTAAAGGACTTTTTAAGAGGCTAACTTGGACAGAGGTGCCTCTGTCTCCAACCTGCTTCTTTTGGTCAATAAAGAGCTCTAGTCACTATGGGACCATTCAATCAGTACATTTTCTTATTAGAATATATTGGGTAATCAAAATACCCTCCACATGGTATTCCTTTAAAATCCCATAAGATTCTTAGTTTTAATGTCACCATAGGGAGAGTAAATTTATCACCAAAAGCACAAGATTTGCCAAAAATGTGAGATCAGGATTATAAAAATCAAGTGGCATTTGGTTGGTTGATGTTGAAAGACCTGTAGCTGACATAAGTGAGAAAGAACATTTGATGTAATGTGTGGATTTTTTTGAAAAGTCAAATTTAAAACCTGCATCTGTGACTAGTGTGAGAACCTCTTTTTTATTCTTCCATCTTGAATTGGGTTAATTTGCTATGAGGTTGATTGAGCAGATTTAGAAACTTGCTCACAAATTCTCACATTTTCATTCCTATCTTTTCTGAATTGAGTGAAAGTTTCCAGAGGTTTATAAAGACTGAAGAAAATTTGGCTGACTTTACAACCTGTTTTAGCCAAACTGCAAGGCCCAAAGGGTGAGCCAAGTTCCTCCCCTGGGATCATCAATCATTACATTTAGAAGGGGAAGGCTGGACCCTTAGCCTCATGTTCACAGTGACACTTGAAAAACACTTATTTTCTTGTTCAAGGTTTGGTGTTCAGCAGTCTGGGAAGTGTGCTATGCTGCTCTTCTCCATGGTCACAGGTAGAATTTTCAAGGTTTTGTCTCTCCTTTTTTTCTGAGAGCTTTTCCTCTCTCATGGCTTACACCTCACCTCTCTCTGCAAATGACCCTCAAATCAATTGTTCTTTATAGTAGTCTCTCCTTCTCTGTTTCAATGACCTTACTTCAACTCTTTGCTTGCAGAGTATTCTGCATGAGAACAGTAACCAATTCTACATACAATTGAAAGGTCTGCTTGCAGTTTGTAGTGAATGTCTATGCAGCCTCCCAGCTCATTCCCTTCAAACTTTTACTCCAGTAGTTCCTTAAAATGAGGTTATGGTGGTATTTACTATGGCAACCCAGCATTCACACAGCACAGCAGGGGGCTGGTGGCCCATCCCAGCTGCTTTGTGCACGCCCCAGGCATCCCCTGACTTGTCATTGAAGTGCTGGTATATATGTCCCCATTGATATTTGTCCAATTATTTCCCAGCTCAAAGCTGGATTTCAAAGGTAATTTTCACTAAATTACAGAGCAACTCCTCGACATGTCCCTGGAAACTGCCAGTTGCAGCTGCCTACATGGAGGATAGGACAGGAGACATCCGCAGATGTCACTAGGAAGGCAGACAGACCCAAACTTGTTGGGCCAGCCTGCATCACCCCTTTCCTGTTGCCATACTCAATAGCAATCCTGGCAAACTGTCCCCTTGAGATTGAAAGATCATCTTCCTGTGAACATCCTGACGACCTCTCTTCCTATGCCTCTGTGCAGGAGCTGAGCCATGGTAGAGTAATGCAGGCCTTTTGTGGAAACCTGCCATCAAAGTTCACCACTTCCTGTAAACAAGTGTTGACTGAGCATTTACTTTATGGCAGGCATCGGATGAGTCATTGCTGGTACAGGGGCCTACAGCCAGTCTGTCTAAAGTCTAGCTGTGTATAAAGAACATTCAACAAATAATTGCATAAATCATTAATAATTACACTTGTGATAAGCACCAGAAAAGAGAAGTGTGTATTGTCATAAAATATACACTAGAATGGTTTCCTGAACTGGGGTAGAGAGGGGGTGTCCAGAAAGGGTCTCTCAGGGAAGTGACATTGTAGAGGGAACCAAGAGATAATGGACCTGAGCCAGCTGGAAAAAATAGGCTCTCCTCACTGGACCCTGCTGTGGGGCAAACCCAGACCATTCTGGGAAATGGGGCTTGCTATGGCAGGAACAGAGGCCATAAAGATGATACAGGGTCATTGAGCCCAATGGTCAAGAAAAAAGTCTTGAGATGTTTTATGTTGCAAAAAGGTGTTTTTATTATAGCATGGGACGACAACCATGGGCAGAAAGAGTTCTGCTTGTGATATGAAGTGGGACTGATTATATATTTTTTAAGTTGGGAGGGCAGGTAGAGATAATGGAAACCTCCAAAGGGATTTCTGTATATTAAAGAAGACTTACAGGATCCTGGAGATCTGGCTATTGTCAAGCTAAGCTTGCTTTTAGTCTCTGGCAAAGAATTTACATTAAGGCAGCTGTGAGTTCCTTGAGGAATGTCACCCTCTGCATGTCTCAGGTATTTATCAATGGGCTGCAAGTTGTAAGGAAATTTAATTTTATTTAAGTTCCTCTTGCCCTTGTTCTCCTCATCAAAGAGGGAGCAGGTAGCTGTGCAAGTCAGGGGTAAGGCTTTGAAGTAGGCACAGATTGTTTTGGTGAAATTGAGTGAATTTGAGAACAGCAGGTAATGGGAAAACAAAGGAACCTTTGGGGAAAGAGAGGAGAGAGTAAATGTGGGCTGCATGGGAGCCATAGCTACTAGGGCAGCCTTAGAAGGTAGACAGATTGTGCTGGGCCTGGGGTGGGTGAGATATAGAGAATCATGGGGCCAGCTGAACCTTGGGGTCAGGAGCACACAGCCCAGGGCAGATGAGAAGCAAAAAGGCCCACAGGAGGAAAATTACCAAATGGGGCCAGTGAGGAAGGTGGGTGACAGGGTTGGAGACTGAGAATCAAATTTTCCCTAATTCTGTGGGCCAGGGGCTCCCAAATGCTTTTTTCCTCAGTTTTTTGAAATATATATTATTAATGAAGTAAAATGTACTTTTACATGCAAAAATTAAACACAATGTGAGGAAATGAAGTGAAAATTAAAGTCTACTTACATCTACCCAACTTCTGGGACACCTGCTCAAAGGCAGCTTTTATTTATTTATTTATTTATTTATTTATTTTTATTTTATTCCTGTGAAGTATCTGGTTACCCCACATTTCTTGATTTAGACATTTTCTATTACTCCTCACCTATTCTCTAACTCTACTCACTTCCAAATTCTTCATAGTTATGTTATGATTTTTATTTCTCCTACTGGTAACCTTTAAAACTTTGTAAGAGTTATGTAAGCCTATTTTTCTTATTGCATGGATTTGACAATCTCCCTTGTCTGCCTTATACCTGAGATGAGGGAATATTCATCCCTGTACTTCCCTCCCACCTCTAGCTTCTGCTGTTGTGCTTGACTTTCACATTTACGACGCTTTAATACTCATACTCCTTTTCTTAATCATTAGTGTGTGTTTGCTCTATGTTGACTGAAAACTAAGAAGTAGCTTTCACAATGCTAGCATGATCTTAATGACCGTCTTTGCAAACATGAGTACTGTAGTCAGAAGCAGAGAGAGGGAGCTAGATATCCAATGCTTTAGAGCAGAGGTTAGCAAACATTTTCTGTCAAGGACCAAATAATGCATATTTAGGCTTTGCAGGCCCATGGTCTATCAGAGCTATTACCCTCTGCTGTTGCACCATGGAATGAACCATAGAAACTACATTTTTTTTGTAGTTGTCTGCATCCAGTAAAACTGTAAACAAAAAACAGCCACAGCCAACCCCTGATCTAAAGCAGTGCTCCTCAAACTTTAATTTGCATCAGAATCCTCTACAGGGTTTCCTAAAGTCAGATGACTGGGTGTCACCTCCATAGTTTCTTATTTAGCAGATCTGGGATGGGCCTGAAAATCTGAATTTCCAGCAAGTTCCCAGGTGGGAATTGCTAGTGGTGCTGGTCTGTGTCACATCCTTGTTGCTTTGCACTAGAGTATGACCCTCTTGTACATATCTGTACATATTTTCCTAGCATTCCTGATAGTCTTTTTTTTTTGCAGTTGGCACATAAGTGCAACTTGTCACCAAGATTTTCCATCATCATCATGATTGTTCTTTCATGAATCTGCCTTTTTTTCAAATGTTTCCTCCCAGCACCCCCAATGTTGCACTTTGGTAGACCGGTGCTCTCTGAGCCTACTGCTCAGGGGTAATCTGAAACTGTCCTTTATTGTCTCCAGGAAGTGCTACTCTCTCTCAGGTTCTGTGCCTTCTTCCTTCTGTCCTAAATTTATGTTGATTTTGCTGTAGTATATCATCAAGAATTAACTGTTTCACTGAAGATGCGTGAGATGAATTCTGAGACTTAGGATGACTGAAAATGTGTTACTTTAGCATCACACTTAATAGAAATTTTGGCCAGGTATTCTAAGTTGAAAATAATTTTCCTTCCAGACTTTGAAGTTACTGCTTTATTGTATTCTAGCATCCAGTGTTAATACTGAGCAATCTGATGCCTCTTTGATTCTTTCTTTACAGATGCCCTGATTTATGTCCTCTCTGTTCTAAAACGACTAGGATTAGGGGTGCCCAGTCAGTAGAGTATGCAACTCTTGATTTCAGGGTGGTGAGTTTGAACCCCACGTTGGGCATAGAGATTACTTACAAAAAATAAAACATCTAGGAGTAAATTTTTTTTGTTTTTTTTTTCTCATGTTCAACTGTCAGTGTCTTTCAAAGTGTAGAAGCACTCACACTCATCCCCCAGGCTTCAGAAAATGTTCTCCTAATCAGATACTCTTTTCTAACATTTTCTCTGTTTTCTTTCTGGAATTCCTTGGACATCTTGTATTCAAATTCTGCTGCTAGACTTTTCTTCTCATATGTCTCTTCATTTTTTTCTTTTTGATCTACAGGTTGAGTGTTTTCTTATTTTTTTTTCTTTTGGACATTATATCTCTTTTTACTATAACCATCATATTTATTTCTTGTCTGATTTCTCCTTTTTTGTTGCTATATGCCTTTGTTTTATGGATACAATATTGTCCTGATTTTCTCTAAGGTCACAAGTTAGAATTTTTTAAAAGTATATTATTATTTTTTTTTTTTTGCCTTCTTCCATCTGTGTCAGCTTTTCTGCTTTTCTTTAAGACCCTTCTTTTATATGTACAGTTGACCCTTGAACAGCCCAAGGATTATGAGCACTGACCCCTGCACAACTGAAAATGCCTATAACTTTTGACTCCCCTGAAACTTAACTACTGATAGCTTACTATTAACTAGAAATCTTACCAATAACATAAGCAGTCAATTCATACATATTTTGTATGTTATATGTACTGTATATTGTATTCTTACAATAAAGTTAGAGACAATAAAATTTTATTGAGAAAATCATAAAGAAGAGGAAATATATTTATTTTTCTGTACTGTATTTATCAAAAAACATCCACTATAATTGGCCCCATGCAGTTCAAACCTGTGTTTTTCAAGGGTCAACTACAGTTAGGTTTTTTTGTTATTGTTGTTTTTTGTTTGTTTATTTGTTTTTAAAGATTTTATTTATTTATTTTAGAGAGAGATAGTGCACACATGCATGAGCAGGGAGAGGGAGAGAATCTCAAGCAGAATGCACATCAACATGGAGTGCCAAATGGGGCTTGATCTCACAACCCTGAGATCATAACCTGAGCCAAAACCAAGAGTCGTGCACTTAACCAACTGAGCCACCCAGGCAGCCCTACTGCAGATAGGTTTGTTTAACATAGCATTCACTTTTTACTGATTCACAAGTTTATTCTCCCAACCTTGAATGACAGACTGCTGCCCAATGCAAATGTGAGAATGTATTTGTACAATTCAATGATCAAGTACAGAGCCCTAATACCTCCCTGCAGTTTACTCAATAATGAATATATTGACAGCTGTTGAATGTCCAAGTCAGTATGTGCTCAAGTGATAGCCATCTAACATTTGCCTGCAGAATAGATGTGCTGCAAAGTGTGTGGAATTACTAAAATTGATTTGGCAATGTGGTTTGGGAAGATAGTGTTGCATTTTCTTGAGCTAAACCTGAGCACAGGGTCTAGGGTCACCTCTTCGGAGATGGCCTAATGCAGGTGGAAGCCAAGCTAAAGTTTGGCTAAGCCTCTTAGCACAGTGTTTAAATAGGTTCTGGGTGCTGGTTGGGAGTTCACGGTTCACAACCCCCACCCAAAGGTTTTTCAAACAAAAACATTTGGAAATAATGTAAGGCATATCTCCCCACATTCCAACCTTTGGAGACATAAGGCTATAAAAAGTTTTCCATGAAAAAATTTTTACTTTAATCCAACATTTCTTAAATGTTCTTGGTTTCCTACATAGAATCTATTTATATGAAACAAAACTAATATTCAGTGAAAGTCACTTTATAAAACAGGATTTCAGTGCTGTTATTGGTGCTAAATCATGAAAAGAAGGCCAAAAGAACCAAAGCTCCTATTGTAGAAGGTCAAGCGTGAAGATGGTTCCAAGTGGAATCACATTTCAGAAGGCACTAGATTTACCTAGAAATTGGAGAAAACTACCAAGTTTTCCTTCTCCTAATCAAGAGCAAGGGGAAGAATTCAACATGGCCCTGGAAGCCAAAGCATAGCTGTAGTGCAAACTGCACAGAGGATACCCTTGATGGGCAATCAGGAATTTCAGGTGTGGCACCCCAAGCAGAAGAAATGGGGACCTCTGAGGGCCAAGGAAGGATATAAGAACCATTCTGGGTGTTATGGGATGAATTTGCATCCCTTCCATATTTTTGTTGAAGTCCTAGCCCCTCAGAATGTAACTATATTTGATATGGAGTCTTTAAAGAGGTAACTAAGATTAAATGAGGTCATTAGGGTGTTCTCTAATCTCATATGACTGGTATCTGTAGAAGAAGGGGAGATTAGGACACAAGAACACGTACAGAAGGAAGATGATATGAAGATGCAGGAAGAAGATGGACATTTATAAGCCAAGAAGAATGCAGTAGAAATCAACCCTGCTGACACCTAATCTTGGACTTCTAGCCTCTAGAACTGTGAGAAATAAATTTCTGTTCTTTAAACCACCCAGTCTGTTTGTTATGGCAGCCCTACCTGACTAACACACTAGGGGAGCAGAACAGATGAGGGAAGCTAGATGGGATTTAAAAAATATCCAATTGCCAAAGAAAATAGGTGCAAAAAGCAAACCATGGTTAGAGCCTATGACGGTCAGCTTAAATCTAATCTTAAGCCAACTGGCCAAGGGAGAGGTAGACAACCAAGATAAGGTTTTGGCAGAGATTGGGCATTCCAGAACTGAAGGGCAGGGCCAAGACTCGGCCTACATCAGACAGGGAAGAATCAGAGACTTACAGCCACAAGGAATTCTTCAATTCTGGAGCTACGGCCAATGTCAAGATACGAATCCATGTGTAAAGGTGGGATAATTAAGAAACTGATCAAAAAGTTGTTCTGACAGGATCTTGAATATACGATACCAGTGACATGAAGAGATCCTAAGTATTTCAAACAATTTAAATCTATGGTTATTAAACATATCTCTATTTTCATCAAATAATTTGGAAATCAGGGTAATGATAAAGAAATTACTGCCGCTTGGTCTCATGAGATCCAAATTCAACTTTTAAAGCAAAGAAGGAGAACAGGATATAAATTCCAGTGTTTCCAAGAGAGAGCTAGCATTACAGGCCCTTTGCAAAAGGTTGTCTAGAAAAGCACAATTTAAATATGCTTTTCAAGGGTATGTGCTGTGGTGAGCACTCTGAATTATGTAAGACAGAGGAATCACAGACCCGTACCCCTGAAACAAATAACACGTTATATGTTAATAAAAAATATAAATAAATAAATAAATAAATAAATAAATAAATAAATAAATAAATAAATAAGCTTTTCATTACGCCAGTGGAGAAGTAACAAAATACATTGTGAGAATGAAGTGGGTGCTTTGAAATGGCAAAGTCTGTTGGCCAGGGACCTATTACTCTTGTTGAAAATGGCCAAGTCTTTAGTGCTTCTTCAACTCTTCCACTACTTATTTTTCATTTATTGTTGTTAGTTCTTCTTCTAGAGTATAAAAGAAGAAAAGAACATAGAGTGAACTATTCTGTGAGTTTTTAGCACACCTGAAGCAAGTGTAAGTAGGCATAAAAGCAAGGTAACCCAGAGTTTTGCAAATTTAATTAATTACAGTTTTACAGAATTGGTATGCAAAGTTACACTAAAGGAAAAGGCTGGCTCCAGACCAAAACAAGACACAATTGCATTCCAATTGATAGTATTGATCCACTGAAGGGATAATGCATCATTTAGAAGGAGAGAGTCCAGTGTGCATTTTCTATTTTCAACATAAAATTTCCAGATTATCATTTGACTTCTTTTAAGTCAATATGACTATGTAGTTCTATGGTAGTTAATGTTTTTTTTATTATGACATGAATAATTATTTTGCTTTATATGTTGTATTCGTCTCTGTTATTTTCAGTTCTCTTCAGTGATGAGACTGAGTTGTGTTTAGGGAACGGAGAAAAGTTTTCATGTGGCAAACGAGGTGTCAGCCCCTGAAATGCCGTGGCACAACTCAGTACTTATGGGGAGAGTGCCCATCTGGGGCAAGCATGCAAGCCTTCCTCTGGTAGCATCCTTTCATATGTCCTCAGCCTGACATTCACTACAAGTTTTGGGGAAAAAGATGATGTCTTTAAGTGACAGATGATTTGAGGAGTTTGTGTGGTTTCTACTTGTGTTTGTTCCTTGATTATTTTTGACAAGTAAGATTGAGTTGACCATAAACTTTATTGTTGGAAGTTTCCTGGGAAAGGGAATTAATTGTTGGACATATTTAAAGTGATATAAAATAATCTGATTATTGTTTGCTTTGTGAAATGATTATCTTAGGTAAGTATCTCAGCTGAATAATATTTTCAGGTGTGATTTTATTTCTTGTGGCTAAAACCTTTAAGGAGGTTTTAATTTTTTTAAAGATTTTATGTATGCATTATTTGAGAGAGAGAACAAGTGGAGGAGAGAGGCAGAGCAAGAGGGAGAAGCAGTCTCCCCACTGAACAGGGAGCCAGACATGGTGCTTGATCCCAGGACCCTGAGAGATCACGACCTGAGCCAAAGGCAGTTGCTTAACTGACTGAACTACCCAGCTGCCTCCTTTAAGGTGGTTTTAATGAGAAGATATTTGCAAATGACATTACAGATAAAGGGCTGGTATCCAAGATCTATAAAGAACTTCTCAGGGGCGCCAGGGTGGCTCAGTCCTTAAGCATCTGCCTTTGGCTCAGGTCATGATCCCAGGGTCCTGGGATCAAGCCCCACATTGGCTCCCTGCTCTGCGGGAGGCCTGCTTCTCCCTCTCCCACTCACCCTGCTTGTGTTCCCTCTCTCACTGTGTCTCTCTCTGTCAAATAAATAAATAAATTCTTTTTTTTAAAAAAAAAGAACTTCTCAAACTCAACACCCAAAAAACAATGATCAAATCAAAAAATGGGCAGAAGACTTGAACAGACACTTCTCCAAAGAAAACATACAAATGGCTAATAGACACATGAAAAAATGTCCAACATCATTAGCCATCAGGGAAATTCAAATCAAAACTGCATTGAGTTACCACCTTACACCAGTTAGAATGGCAAAAATTAACAAGACAGGAAACAACAAATGTTGGAGAGGTTGTGGAGAAAGGGGAACCCTCTTCCACTGTTGGTGGGAATGCAAGTTGGTACAGCCCCTTTGGAAAACAGTATGGAGGTTCCTCAAAATGTTAAAAATAGAGCTACCCTATGACCCAGCAATTGCACTACTAGGTATTTACCCCAAAGATACAGATGTAGTGAAAAGAAGGGGCACATGCACCCCAATGTTCATAGCAGCAGTGTCCACAAGAGCCAAACTGTGGAAGGAGCTGAGATGCCTTTCAACAGATGAATGGATAAAGAAGATGTGGTTCATAAATAAAATGGAATATTACTCAGCCATCAGAAAGGATGAATACCCACCATTTGCATTGACATGGATGGAAATGGAAGGGATTATGCTAAGTGAGATAAGTCAAGCAGAGAAAGACAATTATCATATGGTTTCACTCATATGTGGAACATAAGGAAGAGTATGGAGGACAATAGGGGAAGGAAGGGAAAACTGAAGGGGGGGATATCAGAGAGGGAGGCAAAGAGGGTGGGGGATGGGGTAGCTGGGTGATGAATATTAAGGAGGGCATGTGTTGTGAAGAGCACTGGGTGTTACATGCAACTAATGAATCATTGAACACTACATCAAAAATTAACGATGTACTGTATGGTGGCTAATTTAACATAATAAAAAAAATAAAATAAATAAGATAAATAAAAACAGAATAAACATATTTTTAAAATAAAAATATATAAGTGGGAATATTTTGGTTTTTTTGTTTTGTTTTGTTTTTACTTTTTGAGAAATGAAAATGAAAGACATCACTATCCTTAGGTAGCTAAAGCTTTGTAGTACTTTTTTTTCCCTATAGCTTTCTATGCCTTGTTTGTAAACTGAAATATCAACAATGAGAACTTGTCTTTTTTAATATTTTAATTATATATATAATAATTTTGCCTTTATTGAATCATCTTCTTTAAAATTAAAAGCTTGCTGTTGTCTCCATATATCATTGAAAACTTTGTGAAGAATAAAAATTGTACCCAGAAAAAAAAAAAGAAAGAAAGAAAGAACTAAGATGGTGGAACAATGGATTTGCTATTTCTTGATGAAATAGTATTTTTTAAAAAGTATTTCAGAAAGGCAATATTCTCTAAAATTGTTACGTTGTTCTAACTTTCCATAAATCTGTTTGTATATGAATATATAATTTATAAAGGATAAAGGATGCAACTTAGGAATAGCAAGATGGGAGAAATGCATAGGGCAAGGTATGGGAGGTGGAAGTTGTTAGCATGGAGCTTCCATATCCTCTCTAGGTGCACCACTCCCCCAGTATATTGATGTGTTCACCAATCCAGAAGCTCCCCAAATCTTGCTGTTCAAGAATTTTTATTGAAGTTTCATTATGTAGGTATGATTGAAGAAATAATTGGCTATTGGGAATTGAACTTAATCTCAGGCCCTCACCCCTCTTCAGAGGTCAAGGGATGGGGCTAATAGTTCTAACCCTCTAGTCAAGTGCTTGGTTTCTCTGCTAATCAACGCCTATCCAGAAGCTACTAGTACCCCACACACCGACCAAAATTCATCCCATAAGTGTAAACTTGGGTCTCATGTATGGTTGAAAGGGACTCATAGTAAATAACAAAATACACTGCCATCAGTCAGGAAATTGCTAGGGTTTTAGGAGCTCTGTGCCAGGAACCAGGGACAAATATCAGAGGATATATATATGACTAATAATATGATGAGAAACACTATATAATGACATTAATGAAGACAGTATGCTATTGACAGAGGGATATACATATAGATCAATAGAATAAAATAGATACCCCAAAAGAGACACATAAATAAGCCCGAGTTTTGACAAAGATGCTAAAGCAGTTCAATGGAGGAAGGGTAGACTTTTTAACGACTGGGGCTGGAGCAATTGAACATCCATAGCAAAACAAAACAAAACAAAAAAATTGACTTAAACTTCATGCCTTATACAAAAACTAACTCAAAATGGATCACAGGCATGCATGCAAAATATAATTTTTTAAAAAAGACATAGGAGCAAATCAGGACATACAGCTAGGCAAAAACTTTTTAGACTTGGCAACAAAAGCATGATCTATAAAAAGAAAAATTGGAGTTTATCAAAACTATTGCTCTGTGAAAGCCCATGTGAAGAAGATAAAAAACTAGGAGAAAATATATGCAAACCACATATCCAACAAATGACTTATATCTATAATATAAAAAGAACCCTCAAAACTCGACAGTAAAAAAACAAATCTAATGAAAAAATGAGCAAAAGATATTTTACTGAAGAGGGTATCCAGATGACAAATAAGCACCTGAAACAATGTCATCATTAACCATTAGGAAAACATAAATGAAAATCACAATTAAACATTCCTACACACCTGTAAGAATGGCTGAGAGCAGAAACAACAAAAACAAAAAAGGTGGTAACATCAAATTGTGACAAGAATGCAGAGTAACTGGAATCGTTCATACATCATTGATGGAAATGTGAAATGGTACAGCAGCATAGTCACTCTGGAGAGACTATGGCAACTTTTTACAAAACACAATATACTTATTATACAACTCAATTATATTCTTGGACACTTCTTCTGGAGAAATAAAGACATATGTTCACACAAAAACTTGTATACGAATGTTAATAGTAGCTTAATCAATCATTGAGAACTGGAAATTACTAAAATGTCCCTCACTAGTTGAATGATTAAATTATGGTACGCTTATAGCATGGAATTCTCTCATCAACAAATAGGAACAAACTATTTTCATACTAAAAAATTTGGATGGCTCTCAAGGAGATTATGCTGAGTGAAATAAAAAAGCCACCAGTTATTGTATACTGTATGTTTTCAAATACTGTATACAAAAATTTATATAGTGTGTGATCCTATTAATATAACCTTATTAAAATGACAAAAAATTGGGGCACCTGGGTGGCTCAGTAGGTTAAGCATTTGCCTTCGGCTCAGGTCATGATCCCAGGGTCCTGGGATCTAGTCCCGCATCAGGTTCCCTGCTCAGCAGGGAGCCTGCTTCTCCCTCTCCCTCTGCCTGCTGCTCCCCCTGCTTGTGTGCTCTCTTTCTGTCAAATAAATGAATAAAATCTTTTAAAAAATGACAAAAATGTAGAGATTCAGAACAGATTACTGGTTGCCATAGGTTAGTGACAGAGGGAAAATGCTGTGGCTACAAAGACTAGTAAAAGATTCTTATAATGGATTTATTTTGTATCTTGATTGTTGTGGTAGTCACATGAGCCTATAAATAAGGTAAAACTGCAGAGAACTAAATATCTATGCACATACCAGTAGGTGCACATAAATAGGTGAAATCTGAATAAGGTCAATGAATTGCATCAATATCAACCTCTTGTTTACAATATTGTAACAATAGCTATGCATGAAGTTACCATTGTAGGGGAATGCAGTGAAGGGCAAATGGAATCCCTATCATTTTTTAGACTTGTATGTGAACCTATCATCTCACACTAAAAAGTTTGAATACATATATAAATTTATCATGTTCTGGTTCCAAGTTTACCACTAAAATTTGAGGATGACTCAGAAGTTGTCTCTTAAATCAGGATTTAAGAGCATAGCCAGGGTTTCTATAAGCAAAGCCATGCTCATTTATGGGTATGAATTACCTTCTAAGTTGATGTTTAGGGTACAGTTTAGCAAACCTTGGGATGAGGGAAGCATAGGGTTGAATGATTTTGATAGTTTATAATTTAACAGACAGATTTCAGTAGTCTTTATGGGGAGTGGGGAATGGGAGAGAGAATGAGAGAGAAAGAAAGAACAAATGAACAAATTAGAAAAATCATCATTTTGTAAACTTCAATAAAATAAGTGATTCAGACAAGGATCATCAAGAGATGCTAAAAAGTATGAGAGAAAGGGTGATAAGGAACAGCATATTTCTAGTTTCATAATATCACCCTATAGGGTACTTGCTAATTAGAAAGAGAAAAAAACATACTTTTATGATGGAGCATGCAGGCTGTTACACTTAGCTATATGATCAAATTAGTATGACTAACAGAGACTCTCTAACATTATCTGCCTCCTGATGTGATGTGGTATGAAATATATGGAAGCTGCTTTATTGCCAAAAATCTTTAGTCTAAGTCTAAACAAGTTTTTGAATTTGATTTTATAGTTGCACAAAATATGGAAAATAGAAGAATCAACCATACAAATCCAGAATATAAAATATTTCATAAGCTCAATTTCTTCAATAAATAAGTATCATAAAAAAAAGGAGAGGGACACCTGGGTGGCACAGGTGGTTAAGCGGCTGACTCTGTTTTGGCTCAGGTCATGATCCCAAGGTCGTGGGATAGAGCCCCACATGGGGTTCTGCACTCAGCATGGAGTCTGCTTGGGATTCTCTCTCCCCTCTACCTTTGCCCCTTCTCTCTCTCTCTCATAAATAAATAAATCTTTAAAAAACAAAGAAATGAAAAAAGAAGAGAGAAAATAACATCAGCAGGACGACAGGATAGTAGTAGTTCTCTACATTCATCCCCTGACAGATCATCAATTTTGATATCCCCATGGACAATAATACCTTTGCAAGAATCAGAGTGTCCAGCAGAGAAATTCTGGCACTGTTGGAGCAAAAAACTCCCTGAGAATAAATACACTGAGCAGGGTAAGAGGAAAAGTCTCACTTTGCCCACATCACCCTTTTCCCAAAGCACAGAACTCAGTGCCAAGAGAAGCCTCTTCAGTCAGTGATTTCTCCCACAGAGAAAATAAGAGCATATGAGTGACTGACAGGTTATACAAGATGCTTCCCAAGAAGACCATTTTTTCTTGCCTCACTCAGATTATTGAAGTGATTTGCAAGGCTGAGGGGTTAAGAGATCCTGGGAGCACAAGAGCCAAGCTTGGAATTCATCAAAGAATGCTACTAACTGCTTCATGGTTCTTCCTACTAACCAATTTGTGGAGTCCATCAGGAAGGCCACCCACAAGCCACTGGGAACACCTCACCTGCAGAAACTCCCAACTGTCCCACAGGAACCGCCAACACTTTGCACACATCCTCCCAGTCACATATTTCTCCCCACCATGTCCAGCCAACCAGCACATACTCATTGTGAATGGCAAGTCAAAGCCAGTTGCAGACAGCTAGCAAGCAAGTCCAGAAAGCCAGCTCAACTCTATGGAATTGGAAGAAGGCTTACAAACTTGAGCATTCCAGGACACTATCTTGGGGGAAACAAACAGAAGGCTCTTAATTAGCACAGCTTTGTGGGATTATGGGAAAGCATATGATCTCAAGAATTTCCCAAGAGGGAAGAAGAAGTCTAGAGTGGGAATATCAATAGAAAAGATATGAGAAAGCCTCAAATCCTTAGTTGAACTGACTTGTGAAGTTATATCTCAAAGCCAGTAGTAAAGTCTAGAGGGGGTAACTGTTTCATTGAATACAAAGACAATAATGAAAGACTTCAAAGAGCACCAAAAAATCAAAGAGACACGACATCACCAAAAGAACACAATAATTTTCCAGTAACTGACTTCAAAGAAATGGAGATCTATGAATTTCCTAAAAGAATTCAAAATAATTGTTTTAAGGAACATCAGCGAGCTACAAGAGAACATAGATCGACAACTCAGTGAAATAAGAAAACCAATACATGAGTAAAACAAGAGGTCAAACAGAAAGAAATAAAAAATAGAAAACAGAGAGCCAAAGAATATAATGAATAAAATTAAAAATGCCATATAAAGCATCAGCATAGGACTTGGTCATTTAGAAGAAAGAATTTGTAGACTCAAAGATAGGTCATTTGAAATTACCCAATTGGAGAGAAAGAAGAAAAGAAAGAATGAAGAAAGCTTATGTGAATTATAGGACACTATTAAGAGAAACAATATTTGCATTTTAGGGGTCCGAGAAGAAGGGGCAGAAAGCTTATTTTATAAAAATGTCGAAAACTTCCCAAATCTGCAGAGAGATAAGGACACCTAAGTACCTGAAGCTAATAGGTCCCCATACAGATTCAACACAAAAAGGACTTCACTGAGACACAATATAATCAAACTGTCAAAAATCAAAGATAAAAGAGAATTTTGGAAGCAGCAGAGAATAGAAGAAAACCCCAATAAGGTTCTAAGTGGATTTCATAGCAGAAATCTTGCAGGACAAAAAAGAATGAAATGATATATTTAAGGTGTTGAAAGAAAAAAACTGCCAACCTAGTATACTTATTTGGCAAAGCTATCCTTCAGAAATGAAGGAGAGATAAAGATTTTCTGAGATAAATAAAAGTGGAGAGCATTAACACCACTAGCCCTTCTGTATGAGAAATGCTAAAGGAAGTACTACAAACTGAAATGAAAAGATGCTAGTTACATGAAAACATATGAAAGTATAAAACTCACTGATAAAGGGAAGTATATAGTCATATTCAGAATACTCGATTAGTATAATTGTGATATGTAAATCACTTAACTGTAGTATAAGGAAAAAATCTTAAAAAAGAGGGAAAAGATTCAAGCATATCACTACAGCAAATCAAAAGGACAATAGCAAGAGAGAAAGAAAGGAACAAAAAACTAAAAATCACCCAGAAAACAATGAACAAAATAGCAGCAGTGTTTACCTATCAATAATTATTTAAATAGAAATGGATCAAATCTCCTATCAACTGATATAGGGTGGCTAAATGGATGACACGATCCAACTCTATGCAGCCTACAAGAGACTTGTTTCAGCTGTAAGGACAACACAGACTGAAAGTGAAGGGGTGAAAAAAGCTATTCCATGCAAACAGAAACCATAAGAGAGCAGAGGTAGCTATACTTACATCAGACAAAATAGACTTTAAGTCAAAAACTGTAACAAGAGACATAGAAGGTCAAGCATTAGTGGAATGTTCTCCAGGATACATTCTATATTAACCCACAAACCAAGTCTTAGCTAATTTAAGAAGATTTAAATCATAGCAAGTATCTTTTCTAACCACAATGGTATAAAATAAAAATGTCAATAACAGGAGGAAAGCTGAATAATTCACAAATATATGCAAATTAAACAATACAGTCCTAAACAACCAATGGGTAAGAAAAGGAATCAAAAGAGAAATAAAAAAAATTCCTTGAGACAAACAAAAATGGAAAGACAACATGCCAAAATTTATGGCATGCAACAAAAACACTTCTAAAAGGGAGATTCATAGTGATAAATGCCTACTTTGAGGAATAAGACAGATCTCAAGTAAACAACCTAACTTTACACCTCAATGAACTAGAAAAAGAATAAATGAAGCTCCAAGTTAGTAGAAAGAAGTAAGTAACAAAGATCAGAGTGGAAATAAATGAAATGGAGATCAAAAAAAGACAATAAGAAAGATCACTGAAACTAAAGGCTGTTTTTTTTTTAAATAGATAAACAAAATTAACAAATCTTTCATAAATTAAGAAATTAAAGAGATAAGATTCAAATATATAAAATTAGAAATGAAATAGGAGACATTACAACAGATAACACAAAAATATGATAGATTATAAAAAGCTACCATGAACAATGATATGTCAATAAACTGGACAACCTAGAAGAAATAAGTAAATTCCTAAAAACATATAACCAACTAAGACTGAAACATGAAGATATACAAATCTGAATAGACTTATAATAAGGAGATTGAATCAGTAATCAAATTCTTCCAACAAAGGACCAGATGGCTTCACTGATGAATTCTACCAAGCATTTAATGAATAATTATTGCCAGTCTTTCTCAAACACTTCAAAAATATTGAGGAGTAGAGAACATTCTCAGACTCACTTTACAAGACCAATGTTACTCTGATACCAAAGCCGGACAAAGACACTACAAAAAAATAAAGTTGTAGACTAATATTCCTGATGAATAGAGATGCAAAAAATCTCAAAAAAATACTAGTAAACAAAATTCAATAGAATATTGGGTGAATTATATACTATGATCAAGTGGGATATAACCCAGGCTTGCAAGTCTTTCAACATATGCAAATCAATTAAAAATATACCATATTAACAGAATGAAAGGTAAAAATATATGATCATCTCAATAGATGTAGAAAAAGCATGTGACAAAATTCAACATCCTTTCATGATAAAAACTCTCAACACATTAGGTGTAGAAGGAATGTCCCTCAATACAATAAAGTCTATAAGCAACAAATCCCCACCTAACATCATACTTAATCATGAAAACCTGAAAACATTCCCTCTAGGATTAGGAACAAGACAGGATGTTCACTCTTGCCACTTCTATCTACATAGTATTGGAAGCCCTAGCCAAAACAATTAAGCAAGGGGAAAAACCCAAATATCCATATTAGAAAGAAAGAAATATAATTGTCTTTGTTTGTAGATGATGTAATATTATATACAGAAAACACTGAAGGCTCTGCAAAAAAAAAAAGGTTTTTTTGAAGATTTTACCCATTCATTTGAGAGAGAGAGCACACACCAGCAGAGGGAAGAGGCAGAGGGAGAGAAGTAGGTTCCCTATAGGGAGCCTGATGCGGGCCAATCCCAGGGTCACAGGATCACAACCTAAGCCAAAGGCAGATGCTCAACAAACTGAGCCACCCAGGTGCCCCCCCAAAAAACCCTTAGAACCAATAAATGAATTCAGTAAAGTTGCAGGATCCAAAAATTATACAAAAATTAACTGTGCAACCTCGCCAACATCTTATTTCTTGACTTGTTAATTTTAGCCATTCTGACTGGTGCAGAGAAAGGGGAACCCTCCTACACTGTTGGTGGGAATGCAAGCTGGTGCAGCCACTCTGGAAAACAGTATGGAGGTTCCTCAAAAAGTTGAAAATAGAGCTACCATATGACCCAGCAATTGCACTACTGGATATTTATCCCAAAGATACAAATATAGTGATCAGAGGGGGTAGGTGCACCCCTATGTTTATAGCAGCAATGTCCACAATAGCCAAACTATGGAAAGAGCCAAGATGCCCATCGACAGATGAATGGATAAAGAAGACGTGGTATATATATACAATGGAATATTAGGCAGCCATCAAAAAAAAAAAGGAATCTTGCCATTTGCAACGACATGGGTGGAACTAGAGGGTATTATGCTAAGCGAAATAAGTCAATCAGAGAAAGACATGGATCATATGATCTCACTGATATGAGGAATTCTTAATCTCAGGAAACAACCTGAGGGTTGCTGGAATGGTGTGGGGTGGGAGGCACAGGGTGGCTGGGTGATAGACATTGGGGAGGGTCTGTGCTATGGTGAGCGCTGTGAATTGTGTAAGACTGTTGAATCACAGACCTGTACCTCTGAAACAAATCATACATTACATGTTAAAAAAAAAAAAAAAAAAAGAAGATAGTAGGAAGGGAAAAATGAAGGGGGGGGAATCGGAGGGGGAGACAAACCATGAGAGACTATGGACTCTGAGAAACAAACTGAGGGTTCTAGAGGGGACGGGTGTGGGGTGATGGGTTAGCCTGGTGATGGGTATTAAAGAGGGCACGTATTGAATGGAGCACTGGGTGTTATATGCAAACAATGAATCATGGAACACTACATCAAAAACTAATGATGTAATTTATGGTGATTAACATAACATAATAAAAAAAAAAAAGAATTTTCACTCTCTTCTTAAGAAAGACACTTTTCCATTATTTTACATGATATGATTCTTCTTTCAGATAATCCTGGTAGAAAACCCCCTACGTTTTCAACTCAGAGGATTATTGTATGGATTAAATGAGATAATCTATGGAAAAAATGCTGTGCACGAGTCCTGGTACTTAAGAAGCATCCAACTCTGTTCCTTGTGAAATCACATTCAGAAAGTGCCCTACACTCAGGTCCAGGTCAGAAAACATGTCTGAGACTGGTGAAGTGTTCTAGCTCATTGATTTTCTTAGCTGGCAACACCAGGCATAACTCCCTTGGAGTCTGCAGTCTTCTTTTTTTTTTTTTTTAAAGATTTTATTTATTTATTTGACAGAGAGAGAGAGAGTGAGAGCAGGAACACAAGCAAGTAGAGTGGGAGAGGGAGAAGCAGGCCTCCCACAGAGCAGGGAACCCAATGCGGGGCTCGATCCCAGGACCCTGGGATCATGACCTGAGCCAAAGGCAGACGCTTAACGACTGAGCCACCCAGGCGCCCCAGAGTCTGCAGTCTTCTAATAAGGACTATCCCCAAGGGTTTTTTTTCCTCTTTGTCATTCTGACTTCCAAAAAATCAAAATGCTTCTCCTTTCTTAGTTATGATTTTTGATAATCAAAGTCATACCTGAATGAAAACAGGGTTACATTTATTTATAACCTAGCATTGTTAGAACTTTTTTTTAAAGAGAGGAAATACATTGTATCATTTTACTCTCCACCTTCTAGAGACGCAATGTCCAATATGGTATGTGCCCTTATGGAAAAATATTCAGGAAATAATAAAATCCTTCCTTCTGTCTAGCAATGATGATATGGACATACTAAGATCACAGTGGATATTCCTGTTACCCAGAATATCTTTCTGTACCTGAAACTCTCAGTTCCATTAATATAGGACATCTTTTTCCCATAAATAAAGTACTTGTGTCAGACACAGACATTATCTCACTTAATCTTCCCTTAAACCAAACTGTTTTGTAGCAACATGATATATTATCATGGAATTATAGACCTCTAGAGATGGACTGGACCTTAGCAGCATTGTCAATTTTTATAGTCAGTGGAGAAATTCCCACATGACTTCTCTGACAGATATTTTTCATAAGTGGAATCCTGCTTCAGTGACACTCAACCTCTCAAAGTACCGCTTTCATCTTTGTATGGTTCTGTTTTTTAACTTTCATAAAATGAAACTTTCAAACATGCAATAAAGTTGGAAGAATAGTACATTGATAAACCATATACTAGATAAACATTACAATGAACAGTTGTAAGCATTTGTGATGTATTTCTTGTTGTATTTTTATGTTGTTGAACTGTCAGAAAAATCTTATAATCTCCTAATCAAAGATAAGAAAATACAAGGTAATTTGCTAATATTATCTAATACACAGTCCATATTCAGATTTTTCAGTTGCTTCAAAAATGACTTTTACAACTTTCATTAAAACCAGAAAACTATCTACGTTTATGCATTACATTTTGTTAATGTATCTCTTTAATTAAGAAGGTCCTCTCCTTTTTTCTTTTTATAATTTTCTTTTTCTTCTTTATTTTTTATAGTTTTATTGAGGTATAATTGACAAATGAAATTATATAAAGTGTACACTGTCACACTGTGTCACATTGTAAAATGATTACCACAATCAAGTTAACACATCCATCACCTCACTTCACATGTTTTGTGTGTGTGTGTGTGTGTGTGTGTGTGTGTGTGTGTGGTGAGAATGCTTAAGATCTACTATCTTAGCAAATTTCAAGCATATAATACAGTTTTATTAACTACAGTCACCATGCTGTACATTAGATTCTCAACTTACTCTGAAAGTTTATGTCCCTTGAACAACATCCCACTACCCTGTCCAGTGTCTGGTAACCAACATTCAACACTCTGCTCCTGAGCTTGACATATATATGTATAAAAATATATAATAAAATATAAATGTAAATATATCTTCCACATATAACTGATGCCATTCAGTATTTATCTTCCTCTGTCTGGTTTATTTCACTTAGAGTAATGCCGTCCAGTTTTGTCTATGTTTTCATATATGTTTTATGTTATATATATATATTATATATAGTTATATAATATTTATATGCATATATCCCAATATATGTCACAATTTTATCTCATTTTCTTTATTCATTCGTCCATCAACAACCACTTAGGTTGTTTCCATATCTTGGCTATTGTGAATAATGCTGCAATAATCATGGGAGTGAAGATATCTCTTTGAGATATTGATTTTATTTCCTTCAGATATAGACCCAGAAGTGGGATGGCTGGATCATATGGTAGTTCTATTTTTAATTTTTGAGGAACCTCCAAATTGTTTTCCATAATGGCTGCACCAATTTGCTTTTCTATCACTAGTGCACAAGGGTTCCCATTTCTCTGCATGCTTGCCAACACTTGTTATTTCTTGCCTTTTTGATAATAACCATTCTAATAGGTGTGAGGTGATATCTCATTGTGGTTTTGATTTGTATTTCCTTGATAATCAGTGATTTGAGCATCTTTTCTTGTGCTGTTGGCCATCTGGATGTCTTCTTTGAAAACATGTCATTTAGATCCTTTGCCCTTTTTTAAAAAATTTTTTATTGTTATGTTAATCACCATACATTACATCATTAGTTTTAGATGTAGTGTTCCATGATTCATTGTTTGTGCATAACACCCAGTGCTCCATTCAATATGTGCCCTCTTTAATACCCATCACCAGGCTAACCCATTCTCCCACCTCCTCCCCTCTAGAACCCTCAGTTTGTTTTTCTGAGTCCATCGTCTCTCATGGTTCATCTCCCCCTCTGATTTCGCCTCCCCTTCATTCTTCCCCTCCTGCTATCTTCTTCTTTTTTTTTCTTCTTAACATATATTGCATTATTTGTTTCAGAGGTACAGATCTGAGATTCAACAGTCTTGCATAATTCACAGTGCTTACCAGAGCACATACCCTCCCCAGTGTCTATCACCCAGTCACCCCATCCCTCCCACCCTACCCTCCACTCCAGCAACCCTCAGTTTGTTTCCTGAGATTAAGAATTCCTCATATCAATGAGGTCATATGATACATGTCTTTCTCTGTTTGACTTATTTCGCTCAGCATAATACCCTCCAGTTCCATCCACGTCGTTGCAAATAGCAAGATCTCATTCCTTTTGATCCTTTGCCCCTTTTTAATTGGATTATTATTATTAATGATTATTTTGCTATGGATTGTGTGAGTTCCTTACATATTTTAGATATTGATCCCTTATCAGACATATGGCTTGCAAATATTTTCTTCCATTCTATAGGTTATTTTTTATTTTGTTGATGATTTCCTTTGCTGTGACGAAGGTTTTTAGTGTGTTGTATTTCCTCCGTTGATTTTGCTTTTGTTGCCAGTGTTTTCGGTGTTGTATCCAAAAAATTATTCACAAGACGAATGTCAAATTTTCCACTGTTTACTTCTAGATGTTTTACGGTTTCAGGTGTAAGATAGAAGTCCAGGTTCATTCATTTGCATATGGATATCCAGTTTTTCCAATACTCTGTATTGAAAAGACTATCCCTCCCCCATTGTGTTCTTGAAACCCTCGTCAAAGACTAGTGACTGTATGTGCATGGATTCATTTCTGAGGTCTTTAATCTGTTCCATTGACTTATGTGTCTCTTTTTATACCAGTACCATACTGTTTTGATTAGTCTAACTTTATAATATAGTTTTTTCTTTAACATTTATTTTATTTTATTATGTTATGTTCATCACCATACATTACATCATTAGCTTTTGATGTAGTGTTCCATGATTCATTGTTTGCATATAATACCCAGTGCTCCATGCAGAACATGCCCTCTTTAATACCCATCACTAGGCTAACCCATCCGCCTAACCCCTCCCCTCTAGAACCCTCAGTTTGTTTCTCAGAGTCCATAATCTCTCATGGTTTGTCTCCCACTCTGATTTCCCCCCCCCTTCATTTTCCCCTTCCTATTATCTTCTCTTTTTTTAAATATATAATGTATGATTTGTTTCAGAGGTACAGGTCTGTGGGGAGGGTATGTGCTATGGTGAGTACTGTGAATTGTGTAAGACTGTTGAATCACAGACCTGTACCTATAATATAGTTTTTAAAAGGAAGTTTGATGCATCCACTTTTGCTCTTCTTCAGATTACTTTGGCTATCTGGAGTCTTTTGTGGTTCCATATGAATTTCAGTTTTGTTTTTTCTATTTCTGTGAAAAATGCCATTGGAATCTTGATAGGAATTGCATTTAATTTTAGATTTCTTTGGGTATGATGGATACTTTAACAAAATTAATTCTTCCAATCCACAAATACAGAGTATTGTTCATTTATTTGTTTTCTTCAATTTCTTTCAGTGTATTTCAATTTCAATTTCTTTCAATACTTTTCAGTGTACATATCTTTCACCTCTTTTGTTAAATATATCCCTAAGTATTTTACTATTTTTGATGTTATTGTGAATAGGATTGTCTTCTTAATCTTTTTTCACAAGTTTGTTTTTAGTGTATAGAAACACAATTAATTTTTTTAAATTAAATTAAATTAAATTAAATTTTTTAAATGATCCAGTAGTTGTTTCTCTCTCTTTTTCTCAGCTTCTTTATTTTCCATTATTTGGTCTTCTATATCACTAATTCTCTCTTCTGCCTCATTTATCCTAGCAGTTAGAGCCTCCATTTTTTATTGCACCTCATTAATAGCCTTTTTGATTTTGACTTGGTTAGATTTTAATTCTTATTTTCTCCAGAAAGCGTTTCTCTAATATCTTCCATGCTTTTTTCAAGCCCAGCTAGTATCTTTAAAATCGTCTTTCTGAACTCTAGTTCTGACATCTTACTAATGTCCATATTGATTAGGTCCCTGGCAGTCAGTACTGCCTCTTCTTTTTTTTTTGAGATGATTTTTTCCATCTTGTCATTTTGTCCAGAGGAGAACAGATGAATGAGAGAACAAAATGCTAACAGGGTAACAACGTCCCCAGAAAAATATACACTAAACAAATCAGAAGAGACCTGAAACTGGGGGAAAAGAAAGGGAAAGAAAGAAAAAAGAAATAGAAAAAGATAAAAGCAAACAAACAAAAAAGAATATGATCAAATATGATCAGGCTGGTGTATTGATCAGTGCCACACACTAGATATTGGGCGTATTTTGGTCTGTTAGAAGAAAGTACCTCCCAAAATTTTAAAGAAAGGAAAACATATATGTTAAAAAATAAGAGCTAATATGATAAAGGGATGGAATATGACTGTAAAGATGAAAATTATAAAAGATTCTATAAAAGGAATTGATAAGAAGTTGGTTGAAAAAAGAAAGAAGAGGATTTAAAAAAAAAAAGGAGAGAAGGTGATCAGGCAGGAGACTAGAACAAAGCCATACACTAGAGATTTAAGGTATATTTTGGTCTGTTAGACGAAACAGTATGCCAAAACTTAAAGAAAGAACAACTTATATATATATACCAAAAAGAAGGTTAACTACTATGAAGAGATAGAATATGACTCTAAAAATGAAAAATAAAAAAGATTTTTTTAAAAAAATGGATTGATAAGATGTTGGTTGAAAAAGGGAAAAAGAAAAATTCAAAAAAAAAAAAAAGAAGAAAGTTAAAAAAAATTAACTTTGAAAGACTAAAGAATCATGGGGAAAAAAGCCATGGATTCTATGTGCATTATTCCCCTAGCGCTGGAGTTCTGCTGTTCTCATTGATTGGTAAACTTGGTCTTGGCTGGCTGTTCTTGCTGATCTTCTGGGGGAGGGGCCTGTTGCCATGGTTCCCAAATGTCTTTGCCAGAGGCGGAATTGCCCCGCCCTTGCCAGTCTGGGCCAAGTATTCTGCTCAGGTGTGCTCTCGGGAGCTTTTGTTCCCTGCAAGCTTTCCATACAGCTTTGGAGGATGAGAGTGAAAATGGCGGCCTCCCAATCTCCACCCTGGAGGAGCCGAGAACTTGGGGCCCCACTCCTCAGTGAGCCCCCAGAGAAAAGCAGTCAGTCACTCCCGTCTCCCTGGTCTCCGGCCACCTTCTGTGCTCACCTGGCCTGTGACCGAGCATTTCTATCTCTGGCACCCGCCCCCGTGTGGAGTCTCCAAACCCAGCAGATCTCTGCGGTATGCTTCTGTGCCATTCCTCCCGGGGGAAGAAGGTGAGTCTCCCCGGATCTGCCGCTTGTTGGATCCCTGCTGGAGGAGCAGTGGCCCAACTGTGCTGCGGATCACAGTTTATGACAACCCCGAGCTGAGAGCCTGCACCTCAGCTCCATCTCTGCAGCCGGCTTCCCCGCTCCGATACCTGGGAGCTCTGCCGCACTCAGGCACCCCCAGTCTTTCTGTGACCCCGAGGGTCCTGAGACCACATTGTCCCAGCGAGGGTTCCACCCCCGGCTTAGCCCCTGGAGCGACGTCCCTCAGCAGAGCAGGCTTCTAAAAGTTCCGATTTTGTGCTCCGCTGCTCTATCACTTGCCAGAAGCAGCCGATGGAGACCCCCTCCCCCGCCATGTATCCTCCCGGAATATCGCCTTGGATTCACTTCTCCGCATGTCCTACCTTCCAGAAAGTGGTTGCTTTTCTGTTCAGAGAGTTGCTGCTATTCTTTTCTTCCATCTCCTGTTGAGTTCATAGTTGTTCAGAATGGCTTGATCCCTATCTAGCTGAATTCCTGGAACCAGACAAAATTTAGGTCTCCTACTCCTCCGCCATCTTGCTCCTCCTCCCAGAGCAAAGATTCTAAAAAGCATTCATTTTGGGGCATATAGCTAATTGGAAACTTAGTCTTTAATGCAGAATGCTTTTCAGAAATTGAACCCTTCTGATGACCAGATAGACTCATTTTTGCCTTTACGAGATGTTAATAGTTTAAGTGACCCTAGTGATTTTGTAAGTATTATGACTCCAATTCCCTTTACACAAAATATGGATTTGAACAATAAAAACTTAGACAATTCCTCCTCTACAATGAGTGTGAGTTCCTTAACTTCACATTCAGTTTGAAGGAGTAATATGAATATGTGCATAGCCTGAGATGCAGAAAGGGGAAACTCAGACAGGTAGAAATAAGAGCTGTAACTCCTTAAAAACCTGAATTAATAACATGTGTGTTCTTAGTTCTGTTGTAGATCTAGAATAAAGAATAAAAATGAACCACTTCCTAAAAGTCAGGCAGAACTTACAGTTTTATATAGCATCAAGCGATCTTTCCTAGGTGTCTAAAAGTTACAACCCCAAGGTTTTGAATGAAGTAGGGAAAATCTAGTTGCTACAGACACTGGAGATGGTCTACAATCCCTTTTTTTTTTTTTTTTTTGATGCAATTAAATATTTATTGAACAAATGCAGAATAAATGAAGCAGGGGGGCTTCTAACCTGAAGATACAATAAACACCTCCAAATATTTAGAGGGTATCACACAAAAACTGAAAGACTTGTTCAGTGTTTCTCCAAAAGGCAGACCTTGAACCAAAGGATAAATATAAGCAACCAGTAGGTTGCAGGATAGTTGTACAAAGTGGATCACTTATCTTAATAGCTTCTTTGCCGATAGAATGCATTCCACCCTAAGTTTCCCTTCTTCCGAAAGGAACATTACATCTAATACTTCTCCTGAAGGTCTTAAATAGTTGCATTTTCATGGCAAGCCCTCCACTGCCAGCAATGGATGTACTCACACTATCAGGAAAAAATCTGAAGTTCACAAACTGGTTTACTGAGGAAATGGTCTTTGGTTCCTCAGCTGCATTTCAGCATTCTGTAGGAGTGATGTTCAGGAGGTGAGGAGGAAGGAGAGCATATTCTCTGAAGGGGGTGCATCAGAAGCCCCGGCAGCTCAGATACTAGCTCTGGGGACGGTCCTCCTCAAACCCCAAATGAATCGCTCTAAGTATCAACAATCGGTGCAGATGGGAGTGTGCTGGGCGCTGGGGCAGGGACAAACAGCTGACAGCCACTGACCGCCATGAAGCAGGAGAGCTGTACTTTAGAAGTCACTAGGAAATATAAACTGCATAATACTGACGGGCTCCATCCAAATTGTCAAATATTACAAAATGAGAATTGTTTCAACAACTATTCAGCATAATGTTTAAGGACAAAATATATATAATATACTTTATATATGTATTTTATCACATACTCAGTAAGGAATGCTGAGGTGCTTTATCCATCCAATAAATTGAAAATAAAAATTTTACATTTCTCTATCTGTCAGTATACAGGATTCTGAAGGTGGATCTTGAACTCAGAATGTTACATCAGTTTTCGAGGAAAGCCACATAATCGGTCAGTCTGGCTAACTGCTGTTCATTGGGGATCGGGGGCACTGGGGCAGGCTCTGATAAAGGAATAAACCGGTTAAAGGACACATCCAGGGCCCCTGCAACTGGCTTTTTGGGCATAACCATTCTTGTGGTGGAGTCCGCTTGCCATCCTTGTTCTAATATACCTTTCACGGCCTCTTCCACGGGGAGCCCGACAAAGGCGGCGAAGTCGTCTGCAATGATGGAGGTGTAGGCTTGAGAGACCAGGGCAAACGCCCTTCTCCTCGTTGCATCTCTAAGTGCTTCCATGATTGGCTGGACCGTCTCAGACCACTGGTGTGCGTTGATGGTCGTATAGATCCCAGGGAAATCTCTCTGCCAGATTCTTTGTCCTACTGACCAAATTCCCCCAAGTTCAGAATTTGCAGATTTTATAGCAGGTGGTATCCGTTTCCAAAGATATCTTGCATTATTCATGTCATTGTGAAGCAGATATAAAGCTAACAGCTGACCATACACTGGGGGAGTAGCAATTCCTCCAGGAGCCTCGAGCTCCTGGTTCTCGCACTGATCCAGCAACTTTTTGAAACTAAAGGCACTTTCCGCCATCACCGCCACTGGCATCTTCCCGGCCGGTCCCGCCGCGGCAACCCCACGAAAGCAGACCCAGACTGTCCCTCGGGCCGTCGCGCCCGCAATGACGTACCAGCTACAATCCCTTTTTAATTGGTTTGATATTTTAAAGTCTGTACTGAGCACTACAAATCTTGAATTAAATGAGGAAATTAATTTTACTTACCCTTTTGAAATAAGGAAAAATAAAAATCTCCCAGAGGATTATGTGAGATTTCAGATAAACACAGAATAATTTATGAATGAAGATGAACAAGAAATGGGAAAAATTCTAATGGCTTGGAATACTTTGTTATCTGGTGTCAAAAAAAAAATTTTTTTTTTAAACCATCATGTTGAATCTCATGCCAGGGATGGCCAAATCTTTTATCAGAGACTCTGGAATTACCATTACCTGATGAAATGGCTTTTCAGTACAATGAATTAGTTTCTCCTGTAGGTATTGATTCAGGGTCTTTAACAGTTGAGGATAATGTGTCTCATAGATCTGAGTCTTAAAAAAGTGATTCATAAAAAATTAAAAGAATCTGTAATGGCCGGCAAGTTTCTTTTTATAAAGAACTCCTTTTGTGTCCATTTTGTTATCTTTACTCCAAGAAAATCCACCGCATTATATGATACAATCCTATTGAATTTTGATTTTGAGAGTGAACTAACTTTTCCCGGTTAACGGGGTGCTGATATCACCCCCTCTTTCCAGGGTTTTAGATTATTTTCAGACCGGCCAAATTATATGATTAGTGATGGAACTCAGTGTGATTTTTTTATAGTTTTTGAGGATAAAAATGAGTTTTGTACTCCTTACGTGAAAGACAGCAATGCTGACTGATGGTTTTAGAAGGAGTTTTTTAAAAATGCAGGACTATTATAAGTGGAGAGATAATACAGATATAGCCATACCTTATAATTTTATTTAGTTTTATTTATTTACTTATATTTACTAAGAATGATTTGCCTACAGTTATACAAGGGGATATGATTTCTAGACAAAATAATATAAATATTTACCAAAGCACCCATGCTCTGCCAATTCTCTGCTCTGTATTTGTGTTTAGAGCAACAAAAACAGAAGTGTCCTATGACAAGTTTATGCCAGATCCTCCCTGGTTGGGCATATTGATCTTGATAGTTCTGAACAAACATCATCTCAGAGAAAAAGAGAACAAAAGATTACTAAGGAATTTAGCAGCCCTTTTTATGCTACTGTTATTGGATCATTGGAATACTCAAACTTAAAAAGAGTCACTTGATCATTCCCTGTATTTGAGTCTGTTTTGTTGTTTATTTAGCTTGTCGCTTTGAACAAACTGGTTGTTGCCAGAGGGAAGTGGGGAGCGGTTAAAATAAATAAATAAGATTAAGAGGTACAAACTTCCAGTTATAAAATAAAAAAGTCACAGAGATGATAAGTACAGCACAGGAATATAGTCAATAATATTGTAATAATGCTTGCTATATGGTGACTACACTTATGGTTAGCACTAATGTATAGGATTATTGAATAAATATGTTGTACACCTGAAGCTAATATTTCAATACTATACTTCAATTAAAAAAAAGTGTCACTCAGAGAAGTATTGTCAGAAGAAATTGCCTTACAGGAAAAGCAGGATTTGAAAAGGAAACCAATTATGTTGATAAAGAATTGTGTCACCAAACTAAAAAGAAGCAGCTCTTCAAGATATTTGTAGCCACTAACCAAAATTTTCTGGTAGACATTTTCAAGGACCATAACTATTTCTTAGGATACACAGTGCATTTTTTAAACTGTGTTCTTGAGAAGAACCCCATAAAAACCATTATAGCACAAGAGTTTTTCACTAAAATGTGTCACTTCTGCATAGAAGTCTAAAGAGAAAAAAGGAAAGAAAGAAACTGAAATTATATTTACTGGATTATTTCCCTGAGGAAGATGGCTACAGGGCAGTGGGCTTTCCAGCACCGGGAGAAGAGAGGATAGAGCCACAGAACGGCAAAGCAAAAGAAGCTCATTGAGTGGGGAGTGTGGGGGAGGCAGGCGTGCTGCCACATTTAATGCCCACCAGGGAAGCCCCCAGCAGCAGATGAATGGAGTCATCTGCCTGCTACTGCAAAGTTCTTTGAGAAAGTCAATGCCTCCTTGCTGCCACGCAATATTTCAGACATCCATGGACTACGTGAGGACAAAGCAAGAGAACACTGCATGTTAGTGTTGCAGCAAAAATAAGAATTTAAGAAGAAAGGTGGTCATATGACCTCACTGTTATGAGGAATTCTTAATCTCAGGAAACAAACTGAGGGTTGCTGGAGTGGTGGGGGGTGGGAGGGATGGGGCGGCTGGGTGATAGACATTGGGGAGGGTATGTGCTATGGTGAGCACTGTGAATTGTGTAAGACTGTTGAATCACAGACCTGTACCTCTGAAACAAATCATATATTATATGTTAAAAAAAAAAAAAAAGAAGATGGCAGGAAGGGAAGGATGAAGGTGGGGAAATCGGAGGGGGAGACAAACCATGAGAGACTATGGACTCTGAGAAACAAACTGAGGGTTCTAGAGGGGAGGGGTGTGGGGGGATGGGTTAGCCTGGTGATGGGCATTAATGAGGGCACGTATTGAATGGAGCACTGGGTGTTATACGTAAACAATGAATCATGGAACACTACATCAAAAACTAATGATGTATGGTGATTAACATAACATTAAAAAAAAAGAATGGTGGTAATTCCTACCTCTCTCTGATTACAACGAGAGGAAAGCCTAGCCGGGGAGTAGTCGTTGTCATTGAGCCAGTCACCAGTAAATTCCTCCCAACCACAGCTTCAGGCTCTCCAAAATTCGACCACGCTGCTCCAAAGTCATGCTGAAGTAAAAGAAACTTCCTTGACTTAGAAATGTAGAGAATTTAGTAGAGAAACCAGTCCAGATTGTATCTGTATCCTGAAAAGACTTTTATGACTTCATGTTACATATGACAAATTCTATCAACATTGCCTTAACACTGAGCAATTGATTTGTATGGTCCAAATGGTGAAACTGTTTTCAATAAATGAATGAATTAACTGTGAGACTATTCATTAAAATGTAATATTGCAGCTATCAGTTGGGGAATACATTATAAAAATTTTAGCCAGTATATGAGAAACAAATGTTTTTATTTGTACTATAAAGAAAAAGTGATTCTGCTGTCAACTCTGTACATTTTTATTGAAATTTTTTGTAATTTGTTTTTTTTAATTTCTTATAAAACCAATTGCAAATTATATGCTTACTTTAATAAAATACTTCAGTCACCCTTCTGCCCCACTGCCAAATGGCTATTTACGTGTATGCCAAATAGGCATTAAATTGTCCTTGAAGACCAGAAGTTTGCTTGGTCAGCCAATTTGCTTCCTTAGGTTCGGCTGACTTACCAGGGTCTTCCATAGCCACCCCTGAAATGGTTTAGGGGTGCGTGTTAGTTTCCTAGGATTTTTGTATCACAGAGTCCCTTAAACAACAAAAATTCATTGTCTCACAGCACTGGAAGCTAGAAGTCCAAATTCAAGATGTCAGCAGTGTTGGTTCCTTCTAAGAGCTCTGAGGAAGAATCCGTTCTATGCCTCTCAACTTGACTGTCTTCCTGCTGTGTCTCTTCACATTGTCTTGCCTCCAAATGTATATAGCTTTGTCTCCAAATTTCCCCATTGTATAAGGACAAGAGTCATATTGGATTAAGATCCTTCCAGTGACCTCATTTTTTCATTCTTATCTCCAAATAAGGTCACATTCTGATGTACTGGGGGTTAGGACATTAACATATGAATTTGAGGGGGATGCAGAATCCACCTATAACAGGGTGAATTCCCCTTCTGGGAGCTGTTCTACCCATACTATCCCAGGCAGAGTACCAGGATCAGGGAGCTGAGGAATCCAGGGCCCTTATTTGCCAGGCTTGCATTTCTCTCCTGCAATGCAATCCCCCTGGAAGTCCTACTGGCTGCTGGTTGAATTCATCAAGAACCTCCCATATCCAGTGACTGAGGCCAATCTCTTTGCATGAAAATATTTAAGTGTGCACCTGCCCTCACAGTATTTCTAGCTACAAGTGTGTCTCTGTCCACTCCTCATGCCCTAGATGAATGAATTCTACCCCTCCCTCTGCGTCTAACTACAAGGAAGGAACTACCAGCCTCCACTTGCTCAGTAGTCAGCCTGTGGCAGGCTGTGTGCTAAATTCCTTACAGAAAATGTTCCCCTTTTGTCTTCCTTATAAGCCTAGGAGGAAGGTAATATCTGTTTTATAGGCAAGAACACTAAGTCATAAAGAAATTAAGTGATTTGTTCAAAGTATGTGTTTAGCCTTCCATCAAATGGACTCTCATATCCATCATACTTTTTCATTTAGTAGAGACAAAATATCCCAGAACATGGAAGGGGAGTAGTGCTAAAAGAACAGAGAAGTTAGAGAGGAATTTCATGAATCTCCAGGATTAGGACCAACACCCATGTTTAAAAATAAAGAGTATTCCATGTTCCCAGTAACATTATTCACAATAGCTAAAAAGAGGAAGTAACTCAAGTGCCCATCGATGGAAGAATGGATGAACAAAATTTGGTATGTACACATGGAATATTAGTCTTAAACAGGAAGGAAATTCTGACACCTGCCACAACATGGATGAAACTTGTGGACGTTGTGTTAAGTGAAATAAGCCAGACACAAAAGGACAAATACAGTATGGTTCCATCTATATGATGTTCCTAGAGTTGTCAAGTTCATTGGACATGGAAAATAGAATGGTGATTTCCAGGGTCCAGGAGGAATGGGGGACTACTGTTTAATGAGTATAGAGTTTCAGTTTAAGAAGGTGAAAGGGTTTTAGAGATGGATGGTGGTGATGGTTGCAAAACCATGTGATTGTACTTAATACCATTGAACTGTACACTTATAGACAGTTAAGGTGGTAAATTTTATGTGTATTTTACCACTATTAAAAATGATTTTTAAAAAAGAAAAAAAGGGCACTGTTTCCAACCCATACACTTAAAACAATTTTGAATCTGTATTTCCCTGCAATGATATAAAAAGATCTGATCAATCACTCAGAAAGGTCTACCGGGAATTCTGAATTTCTATAGTAAATAATAGCCTTGAGACAGAAGCAGGGTTTCTGTGTGCATCTTCAGTAAACATTTGGGTAACACATCCTTGTTTCACTTAAAGGCCGTTTTAGGATCCATTGGTTGATGTGGGTTGGCACATGTATGCACACTCCTGAAGAACAGCTTTAAGGTGTGGGTTCTGGGACTTCCCACTACAGTTAAGTTCTTTTTTTTTTTTTTTAAACCAGCCTCTGCACAGGTGAGTCTAAGTAAGACAGGTGGTGATAGGTAATGGAAATGACCAAGGGAACATCCACTGACTCAGCCCTGACCATAAAATGAAAGGGTGCTTGGATTAAGGACATGGTTAGTCCTGGAAAGGCTCACTCCCTAACCAAGAATGGGGGCAGAGGGAGGACCTAGGCACACCTAGAAAAAGGCTCCCCATCAAGTACCTCTTTCTCTCCCAGCCCTTCTGCTATGACCACCAAAGTTTAGCCCTCATAAATTTTTGTCTGGCTTATTCCTCACAGGTCTCTTCCTTTCAGTCCTAAAACATTCCTGTGCTCTACAAATTGAAGTCAGTGTGATGATTATAATATGTAAATTGAATTACAGTATCCCTCCACTTAAACTCCTCCCTATCCCCCATTTTGCTATGGGACATGACTGAAAACCAATGAATTCATGACAAGGTCTGCTCCTTACCTATTCATCTAGCCTCTGCTCTTACCAGTCATCACCCTGACATAGACTTATGCAAAATTTATAGTTTACAGCACTGGCAAATGGTGCTCTGCCGACCTGCACCCCAGGCTCCTCCCCTTTCTCCCACCAGCCACTTTCAGCTCAGCCATCAATCTTTCCTCTGCTATGAGCCTCCATTAAAGACTGCAGTTAAGTTTCTCTACTTACCTTGGTCCTTGAAGTTCCCTGGTTAATGATGAACTCCACTGCCCAGCTCTGGAAGGAGAGCCCCTTGAGGTTTGGCCAACTTCTTTTTTTCTGAACTTCCTGCCCCTGGCATGGTGCCTGCTTCTTCATGGGATTCCGTAAACAGTGCATGTTGAAAGAACTGTGCTATTTTTGCCTCTCATTTAACCCTTACAAAGCTTCATTGATTTTTCATTGTGCACCAGGCTTAAATCCATCCTTCCAGATGTCCTCGCAAGGCACTACTATAGTGGTATTGCACAGACCTGTTTTTGGAAGAACATAGGATAAGTCAAGGACTTTTCAACATTCATTATCTATTAGGAATCTGAATGAACCCTCTGTGGGACTTTTCAGATGGGTTTTACCCCATGTTCCTCCATCTAATTGGGTAAGGAGACAATAAGGGTTAAAGGAAATTGCCAGATTGAGAGAGTAACAGGAATTAGAAGTCAGGGAAGGGGCTTAGGTATAGCAGAGACAAGAGGATGATCAAATTTAATGTTTTCCCATGACAATATTAATAATTACATTTATGACCTGCAATCTTTCTTTACTCTTTCTATCTAAAAACAACAATGGCAACAGAGAATATTTTGTCATGATGATGATGATACTTACTATTACCATTCAAACTTGCAGAGGGCTGTTTTCTATCAAGTCCTAGCTCTATCATTTGATTGCAACATAAGTAAGTGGCATTGGGTGAGTTCTCTGGTCCTCCAACATCAATACTTCATGGGGGATTAATCCAAAGGATGATTTGTTGTTGTTCATTTGTTTCCTATAATGAGCACAAACTCCCTGCCACATTTAAATAAAAGCCCAATTACATCTCCATAGCCAAAAGTGCTATTATCTTTTTGTCTGGCTATAAGAGTTGACAAGTTTCCTATTGCTTTACCAAGTTTAGAAATAAAATTTTTCTGATAGAGGTTGCATAAAGTAAGGTCCACTCTGCTTTGCTTTTTTTTTTTTTTTTTGGAGGGACCCAAGACTTTAATTATTTTACCCTATATTGCTTCTTACTTTAGAATATGGTCTTTGCATTTCCCCCTCTCCTTTTTGGACATAAGTGTAAAAAGAACATTAAATATGACTAGGCAAAACTGAAGAAAATTGCATCAAATCAGTTGAAGAGAACTGAAGTATGTTTTTATGGGCTACATGTTTTTGGAGGAGATACACAAGGCTGACAGCCTAATAAAAAATTAATACCGTGTGCTTACCCACTTGCTGGGGGATCTCAAGGTCTTCTGCAACAAGGATGCACCTGGGAACTGCCAGGACAGATTCTCAATTATTAATTACCAACTGACCTCTGTATTAGGGCATCAGTGCATCGGTCTCATAGTTGTGAACTTACTGGTTTCATTTCTTCCTGCAGAATTTGATTTTTAAGAATTCAGTTATTCTAGGGAAAAGAAAGCAAATAACTATCTCTAGAGATTAAGATTTTTTCTTCATATTTTGAGAATTACTCTAGGAGCAAATGATAGAGTTTATATTTTTTCTCACTATGTTTAGTGCGGTCAGTTCATCTTACAGAAGAGGAAGCTAAGGTCTGGAACCAAAGCCAGGTGACCACGTGCAGGTCTGGTTATAAATGACTAGTGAACTTCAAGGACCACAGTAAGCAGAGAAACTTAGTGCATGTTTATTTGATGTTTATAAAAATAAGCTTTAATTCTTCTTTTAAAAGTGGGTCAGACTAGTTTACTGCTCCTGATTTCTTCTAATCTTATCCCTCCTCCATTTCATGTAGGGGAAACTCAAGGATAAGGACCAGAATTTATTCATTATAAAACTTAAACTGACATTATTTAAAGATGACTTTTCTTACTCTTACTCTTCTTCAACACTCACCAAAAATATATATAAACAACAGCAAAAATATATATATAAAGAAAAAGATATCCATCTTAAATAGAGAACAAGAGGTATCCATTCTATAAAACAGAAACATAGTTACAATTTTATTTTTTTCCTTAAGATTTATTTATTTATTTATTTATTTATTTATTTATTTATTTATTTTGGAGCAAGAGTGCACAAATAGGAGGAGGGGCAGAGAAGGGAGAGAGAATCTGAAGCAGACTCCACACTCAGCATGGAGCCTGACACTGGGCTCGATCCCACAACCGTGAGATCATGACCTGAGCTGAAACCAAGAGTTGGATGCTTAACTAACTAAGCCACCCAGGTGCCCCCATAGTTACAATTTTAAAGAAAAAGAGGGTTTTTTTTCTTTTTCTTTTCTTTTTTTTTTTTAAATATTTTATTTATTTATGTGAGAGGGAGAGAGAATGAGCAGGGGGGAGGGGAAGAGGGAGAGAGAGAAGCAGACTCCCTATTGAGCAGGAAGCCCGAAGAGGGGATCAATCTGAGGACGCAGAGATTATGACCTGAACTGAAAGCAGACACTTAACTTACTGAGCCACCCAGGCACCCCCAACGAAAAGCTTTGACATCTTGACTGGAGCTAGGGTGTTAATGAAAAGTTGTCCTCTGTCATCTGAGACCCCAAGCCAGCCTAGCCATGCTCTGCCACATTTGCACTCCCACCTTCTCTACTAGCTGAACACGGCTACTGTCTGTTCTCTTCAGAGATGAGTCATACAGAGATAAACAGCCTGAGCCTATGGATAAAGACTGCTATCAAGCAGCAAATCAGCTGCATCCTTGGATGGAGGGAGTAAAGACAAGACAAGAATATATCAAAGACATACATCACAAGGGCCATTATCCAAGGAAGCAGAGAGGAATTCTGACCAACAGTTCTTCGTTGCTGCCAAAAATATTATGTGTAGCAGATAGCATGTGATGTCCTTGAAATAAGGGCTCCTGTAAAAGTTAGGATGCTCAAATAACAGGCCAGGTGACAATGGGAGAGGATGTGAACAAAGCTTGGGAGTTCAGAGTTTGGAAAAGAGGGAGAATACTGCAAAAATGAAAAATCTGTATGAAGCAATGAAAAAAGATTTAAAAAAAAAATGAGGAGGATGATACAATTAGGTCTCAGCAGACAGACGTGGGGGAAATCTCATAAACTAAGTATGAAGACCTAGAGAATTTTGAAAATGCTTTTAGAAAAATAATGGCAGAGAAGCAAAAGATGCAAGGGTGATGCAGCTTTCACCCTGCTGTTTTAAACCTCCAGCCTCCCAGTCCACATCGCTGGCCTTGGTGGGGCAAGCACTCTGCCTGTCCTCATTGCTGTGTATCTCTTCTTGGATGAAGCTGTTTTACTGGAATTGACCTCTCTGCTCTCTCTGCCAGATAATATCCTTTGCTTTCCAAATATTTTCATAAAGCATTTTCTCTGGGAAATCTTCCCCGTGAACTCTGACCCCCATGCCTTCAACAGGGTCAGTGAAAACAGTTCATCTCAAAGTTCCCTTCCTGCTGTGGTTCAGTGGCCAGCAACAGAGTTGCCTTTGACCTCCCCACCACCCCTGGCTCTGACCCCTGAGTGCAAAGAATGTCATTCCTCAGGAGAGATGGCATTTTCTGCTCTGACATTTTCTTAACATGCTTCATGTCAGGGCACCAGTCTCTCTCCACACTGGTCAATGCCGTCGCCATTGTGGTTCTTATCTAGAAAGAAAACGACTTCAGTTTCATTTCAGACAAAGGAGGGCTCCTTATGATTAAAAAAAGTATGATTCTCAGTGAAGATCTACCAGTCATGAAAACCTGCACCTAATTATACAATATCAACAGTTAGAAAACAAAAGCTATAGAAAATACAGGGAAGACTGGTAGGGGACTTGAATGCTTTGCACTTGGTCCTTGAGAGGGCAATGTTGCCACCAAAAAGACTAGAAAACATTTAAATCACATAATTGACCAGGTAAATTATTGATCAAGTAAATTATTATTATTTTTCTTTTTAGAGAGAGAGAGCGTGCAAGTGGTGGGGGAGGGGCAGAGAAAGAGAGAGAGAATCTTAAGCAAGCTCCACACCCAGCACAGAGCCTGACACCCGGTTTGATCTCATGACCTTGAGATCCTGACCTGAGCCAAAACCAAGAGTCTGATGCTCAACTAACTGAGCCACTCAGGCGCCCCTAAGTAAATTATTATTATTAATCAATGTGGAGTTCGGAATTTATATACATAGTGAGGTGTACTCTGTATTACATATATAACTATCAGGTGAATTATACTACATATACTTATTTCTATGTACATATATGTATAGACACACATGTATAATTCACTGATAGATACATATATAAACATATACTTATGTGTGTAAGGTATGTGTGTATATACATATGTACACTCAGACTATAGAGACTGTACTATCATTCTTCCACACTCAGACTATAGGGAATGTAACATCATTATTCCAGGTGACCAAACATACACAAAATTTGACCATGTATTAAGCCACAAAGTAAAACTTAATAAATTCCAAAATGTAAAAGAAAAATTGACAAAACATTTTCTGAACCCATTACTGCGAAACTAAAATCTTACAGCAAAAATATCAAATACAAATATCAGAAATAGCAAATAAAATCTCTTGGATTAAAAAGTAAATTAAAACCAATATGATACAATATAAAGAAAATGATAATGAAACATATATCAGGCACTATGGGATCCAGCTATAACAATGCTCAGGGTCAAATTCATGAAATACAACAAGATTAATTGGAGCAGAAAGAAACCATTAGTAAGGATATAAGATTTTTAAAATAATAAAACAGAAATAAGAAAATTGTAGAACCAAATTCCAGAATCAGATTCTTAAACCTAATTAGTTTTAGTTAACATAATCAAGGGGAGGGGGAAAAAAAGCAGTTTTTTAATACCAAAAAAGAGAACATTAATAAGTAAGACTAATTGGCTCAATTTCATGAAAACGTATGGAAAGGGGCACCCGTGTGGCTCAGTTAGTTAAAAGTCAGACTCTTGATTTCCGCTCAGGTCCTGATCTCAGGGTCATGACCTCAGGGTCCGGAGATTCAGCCCAGAGTCAGGCTCCATGAAATTATCTTTCTCTGTCTCCCTCTGCTCCTCCCCCTGACACTCTCTCCCTTTCTCTCCCTCTCTAAAAAAAACATATGGAACAACCTGAATGAACTAGATGATTTCCTAAGAAATTCTTGGAAAAATACCAAAAATGATCTCAGGAGAAACTGAAAATTCAAATAGAACAATTTTCATAAAAATTTAGAAAATTTTTCAGTAAGTAAGTTATTCAAACAACAGGCCCAATTACTTACATGGAGAAAACTTTACCAAATCTTTAAGAACTGCATAAATGTTATATTTAAGCCATTCAGAGCACAGTAAAAGAAGGAAATTTTCTTAATGAAACAAACTTTATAATTATCTCAACCAGATAGCACAAAAAGATACATATCCATCTTTATCATGAATATTAGTGTAAATGTCCTAAATAAAATATTAGAAACAGAATCCAGCAGTATAGAATCATACAGCAATACCAGAATGGTTTAATGCTGCAAAACCTATTTATCTAATTTATTATATATTCAAATGATGTATTATATTAAATAAAAAATGAAAAAAGCCATCTCTACAAATTCCAAAGATATTTTAATAACCTTCTACATTTATTCTTGGTTTTAAAAATGGACTTTTTAAAGAAATCACAACTGATGAAATATATATATCAACCTCAAATCCATTATTATTATTATAATGGGAGAACACTGAAGCATTCCCATTAAGGTCAGGACCCAGATTAGGATATTAAGCATCGTTACTGCTATTAAACATTGTTATAGGGGCCATAGCTGAAAAATTTAGGAAGAAAGAAGGCATATGGAAGCTGGAAAGGAAGAGGTAAAGTTATGTTTGATTGCGATTAGTATGATTGTATACCTGGATAACCTAAGAGAATCAACTGATATAAAACAAATAAAAAGAATTTGATAAAGGAGCTGGATAATATGTATTTATTTATTTATATTTATATTTATGTTTATATATTTATCTCCATCTGCACACAACAATTATAAGTGATAATAAGAACAACAGAATTATAAAACAAATAAAAAGAATTTGATAAAGGAGCTGGATAATATACATTTATTTATTTATATTTATATTTATGTTTATATATTTATCTCCATCTGCACACAACAATTATAAGTGATAACAGAACAACAGAATTATTCAACATTTAAATAAGAAATCTGTAAGACGTTTATGAGGAAAATTGTAAAGTGCTCTTGAGGGACTTAAGTCTGAAACTGAAACAAATGGAAAACCATACAGTGATGTTGAATTGAAAGAGACAGTAATCAGATGTCAATTACATTAAGCTGTATTTGAGATCCAATAAAAGATACCAATAGGATTTTTCCTTTGGAACCAGACAAGTTGATTCTGGATTTTAAAGAGGAAAATGGAAAAGGAAAGTAGTTAGGAAAATTCTGGATATGAAACATAATGAGGGTGGAAAATCCATTAAGATATTAAACTATATTATAAATATACCTTAATAAAAGAGTGTGCTACTAGTCCACAAATCAAGAAATCCACAGAACAGAATGAAAAGTCCATAAATACTGCACAATATATAAAGGCATTTAGTCAGTTGTTATGGCAACATTTTAAATAAGTAAGAAAAAATGTATTCTTCAAAATATGATGTTGACAATTTGTATCTATAAGGAAAAAAAAAGTTAGAGTCCTAGCTGACATGGCACACAAATAAATCCTAAATAATCTAAGTCTCATATCCTAAGAGAAAAAACATAAAAATACTAGAAAAGCAATGACATTTTCCATTAAGAAGGTATCTTAAACTATTACACAACACTCAAAGCTATAAAAGTATTGATAATTTTGATGTTGAAATGAATATGATAAATTCTGTTTAAAAATAAATAATTAAAAAGGCAAATGAAAAACAGAAGCATAATATTTGCAACTTTTGTGACTGTTAAAGAGTGATATATATAGTCCCATAATATATAGAGTACCTACAAATCAATAAGAACAAAGACCAAATGACCAATAAAAGTGAACAAAAGATAATAAAACATTAAAGCGCATAGTAAAAGAACACAACAACAACTGTGCTTCTTTTATGAGTTAAAGATGCAGACTAAAACCAATAATACACAGTTTTTGCTTATCAGATTTGATAAACAATTGTAGAAGTTACGGTTTATACACTGCTGGTAGGAGTGCAATTTGGCATAACCACTATAAGAAACAATAAGGTCCTGTCTTATCAGAATTTAAAAGTTCACGTACTCTTTGACTAACGCATCTTTTTTTAATAAATTCACATTTGACTAAATGAGGTATGAACATGATTATTCTTTGCAACATTGTAATAGAAACGTATCAGTGATGCACATATATCCACCAATAGAGAGCTGCTGGCTTGAAGAGCAGTGGATCCATGTGATTTAATATAAAGCAAATTAAAAGAACAAAGCTCTACATATACTGCAAAGGAATGAAGCAAGTAAAAAACAAAGTGAGAAGGTGCAAAACAATGTATCTGGTGTGAGCACACATACTTAGAAGTTTGAAGACCCAAGAAACCAATCTTCTTGAGAAAAGAACACTCAGAAACAGATGGGGAGGATGACCTTCTTTTCACTACAGACTTGATTTAAAAAAAAAAAAAATTGCACCATGCAAATGTTCAGTTTAAAATTAATAAATAAAATGGCTATTGGAAAACTCAGTGGAGAAAAATACAAGAAACATGATAAATGCCCACAATGCTTGGGGTTTATGACCATCTTTCATTAGTTCTACTGCACCTGCTGCTGTTTATTTCTCAATATACATGAGTCTGTCATGGTAATGCATGAAGAGAATCTCCAGCAGGAGGGCCCGAGATGGAAGAATCAGATATATGAAGGGACAAAAGAGTATGGGAATAAATGAGAACAGAAGTGAGGCCAGAAAGAGCATGAGCATAAGATAGTAGGCAGGGTACCCAGCCATATCGAAAATTTTGGAATTTGCTTTAAAAGTCGCTGAAATGTTCTAAGCAGCATAGTGACAAAGTCAGATTTAGTTTTTAAAGGGCATTCTTTTTTTTTTTTTTTAAGACTTTATTTATTTGACAGAGAGACAGCGAGAGCAGGAACACAAGCAGGGGGAGTGGGAGAGGGAGAAGCAGGCTTCCCGCTGAGTAGGGAGCCTGATGCAGGGCTCGATTCCAGGACCTGGGGATCACGACCTGAGCGGAAGGCAGACACTTAAGGACAGAGCCACCCACCCAGGTGCCCCAAAGGGCATTCTTTTTTTTTTTTTTTAAAGATTTATTTATTTATTTGACAGAGAGAGACACAGCAAGAGAGGGAACACAAGCAGGGAAAGTGGGAGAGGGAGAAGCAGGCTTCCCACGGAGCAGGGACCCCCATGTGGGGCTCGAACCCAGGACCCCGGGACCACTACCAGAGCCGAAGGCAGACGCCGAACGAATGAGCCACCCAGTGCCCCCCTAAAGGGCATTCTTAATGAAAAAAGAAAAAACAGACTGGGGGGAAATATTTATAATATGGGTAAGAAAAAAATAGTTGGTAACCAGAAAAAAAAATTTAAATCCTGGAAACAATGCAGTTAAGTTGGATAGAAGACATAAATGAGAAATTCAGAGAAAAAGACATATAACTTAAACATCGAAAGGCCTAAAATTTCATGTGCCACCTTGACATCTTTGAACCTCATGGGGCCCCAAATGTCTAACTGTGGGTTCCCCTGCCATCCAGTGGAAAGGCTCCTAACCTCACTAATTACCATTTCAGCTAGACCAGATGTACTCCACCTGGTCCTACTGGCCTTCACTTCCCTGCCAGCCCATGAAATTATTCAAAAAAGTCAATCGCATCCTCTGAAAAGCTTGTCTCCCACAGCCCCCCTGCAGCCCCATGTGGACCTGTGTGGTATTCAGTGTCTTCCTCCCCAAGACCATGAGCATATGTGAACAATAAACTGCTGAGAATCTCTTCTGCCCAGGGTCAGGTGTCATCTGTCTCATCCTATTTAATTAAGACAGAGGATCACTCCCTCACCAATGGAGAATATAGGCGGTGATCAGAACAATTATTTCATTTGTAATTAGAGAAACATTTACTGAAACACCAACGTGGGATTTTTTTACCCAACAGATTCACAAAATATGAACAATTGATAGGAACCTGTGATAGCAATAGTTTGGATGGGCATATAAATTTGATGTTTTTTTTTCCCTTGTGGTATCTATTAATATATACATATCCTGTGACCTCTAATTTATCTTCTATTTATCTTGTAGAAACTTTACTTAGATGCACTGTTGATGGCAGAGAAAAAATGGATAGGGCTTAGAGGTCCACCAGTAAGATAATAGTTTGATGAATTTTGATACAACCAACTGTATTTAATTCTTGTGGACTGGTTCAGTCATCATCATTTCCGAACTTCTTATATGTTTCCCTGTATTACAGAGGTGGAAAAGCTCAAAACTGTATTTGTTAAGCTCCTTGATTACAAGTATAACTTAGGTCTGTGAATTAGATGTGCTCGTGTGTGATTTGACTTTGTGTCTATGTTAAGTGAGATAGAGGCAGCATGAAGCACCATTACCCTCATACTTAATCTCTTATATTTGTTATAATATATATTTCTTCTTCTTCTTCCTCTTCCCCTTCTTCTTCCCCTTCTTCTTCTCCTTCTTCTTCTTTCTTCTTCTTGTTCTTGTTCTTCTTCTTGTTCTTGTTCTTGTTCTTCTTTTTCTTTCTTTCTTCTTGTTCTTGTTCTTGTTCTTCTTTTTCTTTCTTTCTTCTTCTTCTTCTTCTTCTTCCTCTTCTTCTTCCTCTTCTTCTTCTTCTTCTTCTTTCTTCTCCTTCTCCTCCTCCTCCTCCTTCTTCTTCTTCCTCTCCTTCTTCCTCTTCTTCTTCTTCTTCTTCTTCTTTCTTCTCCTTCTCCTCCTCCTCCTCCTCCTTCTTCTTATTAATACTACTAAAGTCTATAGTTTACTGAGATTTCCTCAGTTTTTACAGAATGTCTTTTTTTTTCAGGAACTGCCAAAGTTTTAGTGTTTAACATTTAACAGCATGACTGACCAAGGTCCAAGATGTGGAGTTACCATGTTCAAGAAACTGGGGGGAGACTCACTCTATAGACTAACTATATAGTATGTGGTAAGAAGAACGCACACTTTAGAAACACTATCTACACATAGCAGTTGCTTCAAAAATCCATTCAGTCCTCTCTTGGCTTATAAAAATGGTGTTCTGGACTTCAGTGTGAATTAGCTGCCTTCAACTCTTTGGTGTGGAAGGGATCTTGTTTTCACCCTCCAGCTCTTTCACCCAGCCTATGTCATGAGGTCGCTAATGTTTTTCTCCAGGTCGTCAGTGCAACTGCTCATGTCATCAATTGTTCCAATGACCTGGTCAGACGTGGTCTGAAATTTATCTTGCATCTGTTGCAGGAGTGTCTGCACCACTGAGGTGAGATCCTGCAAGGCCTTGGGGTCAGTCTCAGCCATCTCCCCAGTTCCCAGCTTGACAGCGAATTCCAAAATGTCCTTTTCTGTCTTAGAATTTTGTTCAGGATCCCACTTTACATTTACTTGTCATTTTTCCTTGGGCTTTTTCTTGTCTTGTGGCATAATTCTCAGAATTTCCTTGTTTTTAATGATCTTGACAGATTGGAGGAGCATTGGTCAATTATAGGATGTCCTTCAAATGGAATTTGTCTGAATTTCTTTCTCATGATCATACTGGGGTTGTACGTTATTGGAGGAAAACCACAGAGGTAAAGTGCTGTATTCATCACTTCATATCACGGGTACATACTATCAACATTACCTATCACTGTCAGTGTTGACCTTGATCACCAGGCTGGGGTAGTTTGTCAGGTTTCTCCACTGTAAAGTTTCTCTCTCTTTCCCATTTTTCATACTGTTCTATTTGAAATGAAATTACTGTAAATCAGCTCACACTTAAGGAGTGGGGATTTAAGCACACCAGAGTGGTTTCTCTACTCTAAAAATCCCCTCCACTTCATCTATTCAACCCCTCCCCACTCCTGGGATCCTGAAAATCACTGATCTTTTTATTAACTCTATAATTTTTCATTTTCCAGAATGTTATAAATTGGTATCATATGATGTTTAACCTTCTCAATCTGGCTTTTTTAATATAGTAATATGCACTTGAAGTCCATCCATGTCTTTTCTTGGATTGATAGCTCATTTCTTTTTATTGTTGAAATAATACATACACCTGGTTTTGATATACGGACAATGCTGGTCTCAGAATGAGTGAGGAAGTGTTACCTCTGCTTATTTTCTGGAAGAGAATGTAGAGATTGGATATCTCTTCCTTCTTAAATGTTTGATAGAATTCATCAGTGAAGCATATTTGGTTCTGGTACTTTCTTTTTTGAAAGATTATTAGTTATTGATGTAATTTATTTAATAAATAAAGACTTTTTATGCTGTGACTTTTGGTAGCTTGTATCTTTCAAATAAATGGTTCATTTCATCCAAATTATCAAATTTATGGATATAGAGTTGTTCATTATATTTATTTACAATTTTTTTTAATATCCAAGGGATCAGCACTTTCAGGACTTTTAACCTTTTTTTTTTTTTTGAAAGGCAGACTGCCACATGCAGTGCCTCATTTGGATGTGTCTGGAATCTTGGAAGCTTGACTACTCTACTGTTCTCCTACAAATGGACCTGGAGAGCTTATTTGGAGATTCTAACAGGGGAGCACAGGTACTCCTATACCTTGACTGAGGAAAATGGCCCTCCTGTATGGGGGAAGGTTGTTCTCTTGGGCCAAGCACTCAGCTTCAGGAGGAGTGATGAGGGAGGAAGTGGACACCCATCTAGCCAGCCAGACCAGCCAAATCAACACTGGTGATCAATGAAGTGACAGATATCGCAGCCAGATCACCTTCATATCCTTAACTAACTTTTAATTACTGATATTGGTAATTTTTGTCTTTTATTGTTTCTTGGTTTGCCCCCTGGAGTTTTATCAATTGTATTGATATTTTCAAAGAACCAGTTTTTGATTTGTTGATTTTTTCTCTGTTTTTCTGTTTTCACAACCATTGATTTCTGTTTTATTTTTTTTTTCTCTTCTTGTGATTGCTCGAGGCCTAAATGGCTCTTCTGTCTGTAGTTTCTTATGGTGAAAGATTAAATTACTGGTTTAGATCTTCTTTTCAAATAAATACATTCAATGCTGTAAGTTTCCCTCTGAGCATTGCTTTTACTGCATCTCATGCAATGTTATAATATGCTTTTGCATTTTCTTAAAATATTTTATTTATTTATCTAACATAGAGAGAGAGAGAGAGCGAGCACAAGCAGGGGGAACAACAGGCAGAGGGAGAGGGAGAAGCAGGCTCCCTGCTGAGCAGGGGGCCCAATGTGGGGCTGGATCCCAGGACCCTGGGGTCATGACCTGAGCCAAAGGCAGATGCAGACACTTAACCGACTGAGCCACCCAGGTACCCCAACATTTTCATTTTTACTTAGGTCAAATTTTTTTTTAATTTCTCTTTACACTCCTTTTGACCCATATATTATTGAGAAGTCAATTTACAGATATTTTCAGATTTTTGAGCTGTATTTCTGTTAACGATTTCTAGTTTAATTCCATTATCATTTGAGTTCATACTATATAATTTGCATTTGTTTAAATGTATTGAGTGTATTTTATGGCCCAAAATATGGTCTATCTTGGTGAATGTTCATGGGAGTTTGAGAAAATGTGTATTCTGCTATTGTTCAATGGAGTAGTCTATAAATGTTAATTAGATTCAGTTGATTGATGGTACTGTTCAGTTCTACAATATTCGTACTAATTTCCTGCCTGCTCATTTGCCAATCACGGATAAGGGTGTTGAAGTCCCCAACTCTAAGTATTAATTCATCTATTTCTACTTGCTGTTCTATCAGGTTTTGCCACATGTATCTTAACACTCTGTTATAAATACATACACTTAGTATTGTTATTATCTTCTTGAAGACTTGGTCTCTTTTATCATTATGTAAGTATTTACATTATTCTTTTTTTTTAAATTTTTTATTGTTATGTTGATCCCCATACATTACATGATTAGTTTTAGATATAGTGTTCCATGATTCATTGTTTGTGCATAACACCCAGTGCTCCATGAGAACGTGCCCTCCTCAATACCCATCACCAGGCTAACCCATCCTCCCACCCCCCTCCCCTCTAGAACCCTCAGTTTGTTTTTCAGAGTCCATCGTCTCTCATGGTTCTTCTCCCCCTCCGATTTCCCCCCCTTCATTCTTCCCCTCCTGCTACATTCTTCTTCTTCTTTTTTTCTTTCTTAACATATATTGCATTATTTGTTTCAGAGGTACAGATCTGAGATTCAACAGTCTTGCACAATTCACAGCGCTTACCAGAACACATACCCTCCCCAGTGTCCATCACTCAGTCACCCCATCCCTCCTACCCCACCCCCCACTCCAGCAACACTCAGTTTGTTTCCTGAGATTAAGAATTCCTCATATCAGTGAGGTCATATGATACATGTCTTTCTCCATTTGACTTATTTCGCTCAGCATAATACCCTCCAGTTCCATCCATGTCATTGCAAATGGCAAGATCTCATTCCTTTTGATGGCTGCATAATATTCCATTGTATATATGTACCACATCTTCTTTATCCATTCATCTGTTGATGGACATCTTGGCTCTTTCCACAGTTTGGCTATTGTGGACATTGCTGCTATAAACATCGGGGTGCACATACCCTTTTGGGTCCCTACTTTTGTATCTTTGGGGTAAATACCCAGGAGTGCAATTGCTGGATCATATGGTAGCTCTATTTTCAACTTTTTGAGGAACCGCCATACTGTTTTCCAGAGTGGCTGCACCAGCTTGCATTCCCACCAACAGTGTAGGAGGGTTCCCCTTTCTCCGCATCCCCGCCAACATCTGTCATTTCCTGACTTGTTAATTTTAGCCATTCTGACTGGTGTGAGGTGGTATATCATTGAGGTTTTGATTTGGATTTCCCTGATGCCGAGTGATATTGAACACTTTTTCATGTGTCTGTTGGCCGTTTGGATGTCTTCTTTGGAAAAATGTCTGTTCATGTCTTCTGCCCATTTCTTGATTGGATTCTTTGTTCTTTTGGTGTTGAGTTTGATGAGTTCTTTATAGATTTTGGATACTAGCCCTTTATCTGATATGTCATTTGCAAATATCTTCTCCCATTCTGTCGGTTGTCTTTTGGTTTTGTTGACTGTTTCCTTTGCTTTGCAAAAGCTTTTTATCTTGATGAAGTCCCAAGAGTTCATTTTTGCCCTTGCTTCCCTTGCCTTTGGCGATGTTTCTAGGAAGAAGTTGCTGTGGCTGAGGTCGAAGAGGTTGCTGCCTGTGTTCTCCTTTAGGATTTTGATGGACTCCTGTCTCACATTGAGGTCTTTCAACCATTTGGAGTCTATTTTTGTGTGTGGTGTAAGGAAATGGTCCAGTTTCATTCTTCTGCATGTGGCTGTCCAATTTTCCCAACACCATTTGTTGAAGAGACTGTCTTTTTTCCACTGGACATTCTTTCCTGCTTTGTCAAAGATTAGTTGACCATATAGTTGAGGGTCCATTTCTGGGCTCTCTATTCTGTTCCATTGATCTATGTGTCTGTTTTTGTGCCAGTACCATACTGTTTTGATGATCACAGCTTTGTAGTAGAGCTGGAAGTCTGGAATTGTGATGCCGCCAGCTTTGCTTTTCTTTTTCAACATTCCTCTGGCTATTTGGGTTCTTTTCTGGTTCCATAAAAATTTTAGGATTATTTGTTCCATTTCTTTGAAGAAAGTGGATGGTATTTAGATGGGGATTGCATTGAATGTGTACATTGCTCTAGGTAGGATTGACATCTTCACAATATTTGTTCTTCCAATCCATGAGCATGGAACGTTTTTCCATTTCTTTGTGTCTTCCTCAATTTCTTTCATGAGTATTTTATAGTTTTCTGAGTACAGATCCTTTGCCTCTTTGGTTCGATTTATTCCTAGGTATCTTATGGTTTTGGGTGCAATTGTCAATGGGATCGACTCCTTAATTTCTCTTTCTTCTGACTTGTTGTTGGTGTATAGGAATGCCACTGACTTCTGTGCATTGATTTTATATCCTGCCACTTGACTGAATTCCTGTATGAGTTCTAGCAGTTTTGGGGTGGAGTCTTTGGGATTTTCCACATAAAGTATCATATCATCTGCAAAGAGTGAGAGTTTGACTTCTTCTTTGCCAATTTGGATGCCTTTGATTTCTTTTTGTTGTCTGATTGCTGTGGCTAGGACTTCCAATACTATGTTGAATAGCAGTGGTGATAGTGGACATCCCTGACGCGTTCCTGACCTTAGGGGGAAAGCTCTCAGTTTTTCCCCATTGAGAATGATATTCGCTGTAGGTTTTTCATAGATGGCTTTTATGATATTGAGGTATGTACCCTCTATCCCTATACTCTGAAGAGTTTTGATCAAGAAAGGATGCTGTACTTTGTCAAATGCTTTTTCTGCATCTATTGAGAGGATCATATGATTCTTGTTCTTTCTTTTGTTAATGTATTGTATCACATTGATTGATTTGCGGATGTTGAACCAACCTTGCAGCCCAGGGATAAATCCGACTTGGTCGTGGTGAATAATCCTTTTAATGTACTGTTGGATCCTATTGGCTAGTATTTTGGTGAGAATTTTTGCATCCATGTTCATCAGGGATATTGGTCTGTAATTCTCCTTTTTGATGGGGTCTTTGTCTGGTTTTGGGATCAAGGTAATGGTGGCCTCATAAAATGAGTTTGGAAGTTTTCCTTCCATTTCTATTTTTTGGAACAGTTTCAGAAGGATAGGTATTAATTCTTCTTGAAATGTTTGGTAGAATTCCCCTGGGAAGCCATCTGGCCCTGGGCTTTTGTGTTTTGGGAGATTTTTGATGACTGCTTCAATTTCCTTAGTGGTTATAGGTCTGTTCAGGTTTTCTATTTCTTCCTGGTTCAGTTTTGGTAGTTGATACATCTCTAGGAATGCATCCATTACTTCCAGCTTATCTAATTTGCTGGCATAGAGTTGCTCATAATATGTTCTTATGATTGTTTGTATTTCTTTGGTGTTGGTTGTGATTTCTCCTCTTTCATTCATGATTTTGTTGATTTGGGTCATTTCTCTTTTCTTTTTGATAAGTCTGGCCAGGGGCTTATCAATCTTGTTAATTCTTTCAAAGAACCAGCTCCTAGTTTCGTTGATCTGTTCTACTGTTCTTTTGGTTTCTATTTCATTGATTTCTGCTCTGATCTTTATGATTTCTCTTCTCCTGCTGGGTTTAGGCTTTATTTGCTGTTCTTTCTCCAGCTCCTTTAGGTGTAGGGTTAGGTTGTGTACTTGAGACCTTTCTTGTTTCTTGAGAAAGGCTTGTATTGCTATATACTTTCCTCTTAGGACTGCCTTTGCTGTATCCCAAAGATTTTGAACAGTTGTGTTTTCATTTTCATTGGTTTCCATGAATTTTTTTAATTCTTCTTTAATTTCCTGGTTGACCCATTCATTCTTCAGTAGGATGCTCTTTAGCCTCCATGTATTTGAGTTCTTTCCGACTTTCCTCTTGTGATTGAGTTCTAGTTTCAAAGCATTGTGGTCTGAAAATAGGCAGGGGATGATCCCAATCTTCTGGTACCAGTTGAGACCTGATTTATGACCTAGGATGTGATCTATTCTGGAGAATGTTCCATGGGCACTAGAGAAGAATGTGTATTCCGTTGCTTTGGGATGGAATGTTCTGAATATGTCTGTGAAGTCCATTTGGTCCAGTGTGTCATTTAAAGTCTTTATTTCCTTGTTGATCTTTTGCTCTTACGATCTGTCCATTTCAGTGAGGGGGGTGTTAAAGTCCCCCATTATTATTGTATTGTTGTCAATGTGTTTCTTTGCTTTTGTTATTAATTGCCTTATATAATTGGCTGCTCCCATGTTAGGGGCATAGTTATTTACAATTGTTAGATCTTCTTGTTGGATAGACCCTTTAAGTAGGATATAGTGTCCTTCCTCATCTCTTATTACAGTCTTTGGTTTAAAATCTAATTTGTCTGATATAAGGATTGCCACCCCAGCTTTCTTTTGGTGTCCATTAGCATGGTAAATGGTTTTCCACCCCCTCACTTTCAATCTGGGGGTGTCTTTGGGTCTAAAATGAGTCTCTTGCAGACAGCATATCGATGGGTCTTGTTTTTTAATCCAATCTGATAGCCTGTGTCTTTTGATTGGGGCATTTAGCCCATTTACATTCAGGGTAACTATTGAAAGATAGGAATTTAGTGCCATTGTATTGCCTGTAAAGTGACTGTTACTGTATATTGTTTGTGTTCCTTTCTGGTCTATGTTGCTTTTAGGCTCTCTCTTTGCTTAGAGGACCCCTTTCAATATTTGTTGTAGGGCTGGTTTTGTGTTTGCAAATTCCTTTAGTTTTTGTTTGTCCTGGAAGCTTTTTATCTCTCCTTCAATTTTCAATGACAGCCTAGCTGGATATAGTATTCTTGGCTGCATATTTTTCTCATTTAGTGCTCTGAATATGTCCTGCCAGTCCTTTCTGGCCTGCCAGGTCTCTGTGGATAGGTCTGTTGCCAATCTAATGTTTCTACCATTGTAGGTTATATATCTCTTCTCCCGAGCTGCTTTCAGGATTTTCCCTTTGTCTCTGAGACTCGTAAGTTTTACTATTAGATGTCGGGGTGTTGACCTATTTTTATTGATTTTGAGAGGGGTTCTCTGTGCTTCCTGGATTTTGATGCCTGTTTCCTTCCCCAAATTAGGGAAGTTCTCTGCTATAATTTGCTCCATTATACCTTCTGCCCCTCTCTCTCTTTCTTCTTCTTCTGGGATCCCAATTATTCTAATGTTGTTTCGTCTTATGGTATCGTTTATCTCTCGAGTTCTGCCCTCGTGATCCAGTAGTTGTTTATCTCTCTTTTTCTCAGCTTCTTTATTTTCCATCATTTGGTCTTCTATCTCACTGATTCTCTCTTCTGCCTCATTTATCCTAGCAGTTAGTGCCCCCATATTTGATTGCATCTCATTAATAGCCTTTTTGATTTCTACTTGGTTCGATTTTAGTTCTTTTACTTCTCCAGAAAGGGTTTCTCTAATAACTTCCATGCTTTTTTAAGCCCAGCTAGTATCTTTAAAGTGATGATTCTGAACACTAGATCTGACATCATACTAATGTCCGTATTGAGTAGGTCCCTGGCAGTCGGTACTACCTCTTGTTCTTTTTGTTGGGGTGATTTTTTCCGTCTTGTCATTTTGTGCAGAGGAGAATAGATTAATGAGAGAACAAAATGCTAGCAGGGTAACAACGTCCCCAGAAAATATACTCTAAACAAATCAGAAAAGACCTGAAGCAGTGGGAAAAGAAAGGGAAGGAGAGAAAAAAGAAAAAGAAAGAAAAAAAGAAAAAAGAAAAAGATAAAGATAAAGATAAAAACAAACAAAAGCAGAACAAAACAAAACAAAACAAAAACAGAATGTGATCAAATATGATCAGGCTGGTTTATAGATCAGTGCCACACACTAGATTTTGGGTGTATTTTGGTCTGTTAAAAGAAAGTCCCTCCCAAAATTTTAAAGAAAGAAAAACTTATATATGTACAAAAATAAGGGTTGATATGATGAAGGGATGGAATATGACTGTAAAGATGGAAATTATAAAAAATTTTAAAAAAGGATTTGATAAGTTGTTTGAAAAAAGAAAGAAGAGGATTAAAAAAAAAAAAGAAAGAAAGAAAAAAGGGAGAGAATGTGATCAGGCAGGGGAGTAGAAAAAAACCATACACTAGAGATTTAGAGTATATTTTGATCTGTTAGAAGAAACTATCTCAAGATTTTAAAGAGAGAACAACTTATATATATATGCCAAAAATACGGGTAACTACTATGAAGGGATAGAATATGACTTTAAAAATGAAAAATAAAAATGTTTTTTTTTTTAAAAAAGGGATTGATAAGATGTTGGTTGAAAAAGGGAAAAAGAAAAATTCAAAAAAAAAGAAAAAAAGAAAAAAGAAAAAAAGACAGTTAAAAAAAATAATTAACTTTGAAAGACTAAAGAATCATGGTAAAAAAGCCATGGATTCTATGTGCAGTATTCCCCTAACGGTGGAGTTCTGCCGTTCTCATTGATCAGTAAACTTGGTCTTGGCTGGCTGTTCTCGCTGATCTTCTGGGGGAGGGGCCTGTTGCCGTGGTTCCCAAATGTCTTTGCCGGAGGCAGAATTGCCCCGCCCTTGCCCGGGTCCAGGCTAAGTAATCTGCTCGGGTTTGCTCTCGGGAGCTTTTGTTCCCTGCAAGCTTTCCGTACAGCTTTGGAGGCGGAGAGTGAAAATGGCGGCCTCCCAGTCTCCACCCCGGAGAAGCCGAGAACTCGGGGTCCCGCTCCTCAGCGAGCCCCCAGAGAAAAGCCGTCAGTCACTCCCGTCTCCCCAGTCTCCGGCCACACTCCACGCTCACCTGGCCTGTGACCGCGCCTTTCTATCTGGCACCCGACCCCGGGTGGAGTCTCCAAACCCAGCAGATCCCCGCGGTACGCTCCCGCACCTCTCCTCCCGGGGGAAGAAGGTGAGTCTCCCCGGATCTGCCGCTTGTTGGGTCCCTGCTGGAGGAGCAGTGGCCCGACTGTGCCGCGGATCATGGTTTATAGCAACCCCGAGCTGAGAGCCCGCGCCTGGGCTCCGTCTCTGCAGCCAGCTTCCCTGCTCCGATACCTGGGAGCTCTGCCGCACTCAGGCACCCCTGGTCTTTCTGTGACCCCGAGGGTCCTGAGACCACACTGTCCCAGCGAGGGTTCCACCCCCCACTTTGCCACCAGAGTGACGTCCCTCAGCGGAGCAGACTTCTAAAAGTTCCGATTTTGTGCTCCGTGGCTCTATCACTTGCCAGAAGCGGCCAACGGGGGCCCCTCCCCCGCCGTCTATCCTCCCGAATAACGCCTCAGATTCACTTCTCCGCATGTCCTACCTTCCAGAAAGTGGTCGCCTTTCTGTTCAGAGAGTTGTTGCTATTCTTTTCTTCGATCTCCTGTTGAGTTTGTAGGTGTTCAGAATGGTTTGATCCCTATCCAGCTGAATTCCTGAGAGGAGACGAAATCCAGGTCTCCTACTCCTCCGCCATCTTGCTCCGTATTTACATTATTCTTGATAGTTTTCTTTGTCCTGAGGTCTTTAATTAATTTGTCTTAAATTAATATAGTTACCCAGATTTATTTTGATTAGTGTTAGCATAGTATGTCTTTCTCCTTCCATTCAGCGTTTTTTTTTTCCCCTTCATTTTTAAAATTGTGAAATACGCGTAACATAAAATTTATCTTCATAACTATTTATAAGTATACAGTACAGTGGTGTTAAATATGTTCTTAAATTTGTGCAACAGTCACCATCATCTATCTTCATAATTCTTTTCATTTGTATAATTGAAACTCTAAACACACTGAACAATAACTCCCCATTCCTCTCTCTCCCAAGCCCCTGGCAATCACCATGATCCTTTCTGTCTCTATGAAATTGACCATTCTAAGTACCTCATGTAAGTGGAATCATACAGTATTTGTCTTTTTGTGACTGGCATATTTCACTTCACATAATGTCTTCAAGTTTCATCCATGTTACAGCATATGTCGGAATTTCCATTTTAAAGCTGAATACTATTTAATTGTAGTATATCCCACATTTTGCTTATTCATTCATCTGTCTATGGACACTTGGGTTGCTTCCATGTTTTAGCTATTGTGAATAACGCTGCTATGAACATACAAACACTTCTTTGAGACTCTACTTTCAAACCTTTTGGATACGTATCTAGAAGTGAGGTTGCTGAATCATATGTTAATTCTATTTTTTTTTTTAAGAACCACTGTTAAGTTTTCCACAGCAGCTGTACCATTTTATATTCCCATCAAAAGTGCACAAGAATTCCAATTCTTCACAGCCTCACCAACACCTTTTTTTCTGATTTTCTTCATCATAGCCATCTTAATTGTCCTTGTATTTATCTTTATTGGTACATTTATTTATAGGGCTTGAAGTTACTGTCTAGTGGCCTTTCATTTCATCTTGTAGGACTCCCTTGAGCATTTCTTACAGGGCAGGTCTAATGGTAACAAATTCCCTCAGCTTTTGTTCATTTGGAAAGGTCTTAATTTTTCCCTCATTTTTGAAGAATAGTTTTGTTGCAGGGTTGCAGGGTTCTTGTTTCATGGAGTCAAAGAATGAATCTCATGGACAAAATGGTGAAGTGAAGTGAAAGTTTAAGTGAAGGTGAGAACAGAAAGGAAAGAAGAAAAAAAAAGCTCTCTAGAGTGAGAAGGGTCCCGAATGGGTTGACACTGAGGGTTTTTATGGTCGGTCTTTCCCTAGAAAACTGAACATGTCAGACAAACATAGTGGATTTGTAAATGTCATGATAATATCCTGTCTATATTTAGAACCAACATGGTAGAATTGCAAATATCATGAGACTATCCTTTCAATATTTAAAACCAACATGGTAGATTTGTAAATATCCTGAGAATATCCTGTCTATATTTAGAAAGAACATGGTGGATTTGTTAAGTTCCCTTCTCTCTGGTTAATATCTTTTCTATAACATTTCTTCATATCTGGGATTTCTGTGGGCCTGATTCATAGCCCCCTATGTGAGCCTAGTCATGTAGCCCTCTACCTATCTCTCCTTACCTAGCCTTGCCTGTCCCTTACTCAGTTTTGCCAGATATAGGATTTGTAGTTGACAGTTTTTTTTTTTCTTTCACTACTTTTAATATATTGGCCCACCAGCTTCAGCAAACCAAAATTTCTGATGAGAAATCTAATGATAATCTTATTAAAGATCATTTGTATGTGGTGAGTTGCTTTTTTCTTGTTTTCAAGATTTTTCTTTTTGTCTTTGTTTTTCAAAAATTTGATTATAATGTGTCTCAATGTGGGTTTTTCTTAGTTCATCTTCCTTGGCTTGTTTAGCTCCTTGGATATTTATAGTCATGTCTTCCATAAAATTTGGGAACTTTTCAGTCATTTTGTTAGGCAGGAAGCTAGGCATGAGTGATAGGAGGATGGACCTTAGATGTCCTGACAGAGAGCCCCAACGGAGGACTGCTCAGGGACCACTCCACTCCACCCATCTTGCAGTCAGTCTCTGGTTACAACATCCTGGCAGAGAAAAAGTTAAGTTTGTTGTGCTTGTTGCGCTTATGCAGAAAGCAGCCGCTTGTCTTTATTTGATCTATGTCTCTAGAATAGAAATAATGTGGTTTCCTACTGGATGCAGGCATTTTGTTTTTGTTTTTGTTTTGGATACAGGCATTTTGAATACATCTTGTGAAAGGACATGCATAGGTGGCTAATTATTGTATAATCCAGGCCTGTGACTCAAAGGACCAACCCAAAAGAAAAACTTGATATAAGCCCACACCCTGGAGTTTCTGGGCCTTTGTCTCTCTCTGCTGGCCCGCTCCTCCCTTGGGGTGTACTTTAATAAAACTTTGCTTTGCTTTGGTTTACTTTACTTTACTTTCACTGTCCTATAATTCTTTACCATGGCAGCAAAAAGAACCAAGGTTTCTTTCCTTTTCCATGTAACTCTTGGTAACAATTCTTCTCCAATCATTTGCTTTGCCCCTTTCTCTCTCTTCTCCTGAGACTGCTTGGTTGTGTATGTTAATATGTTTGATGGAATCCCATAGGTCCCTTATGCTCTGTTCACTTTTCTTCAATCTTTTTTTCCAGACTGGATAATCTCCATTGTTCTAACTTCAAGTTCACTGATTCTTTTTTCCTATCCCCTCAAATCTGCCTTTGAACTCCTCTAGTGAATTTTTCATTTCAGTTATATTTTGCAGCTCCAAAATTTCTTTTTGGTTTCTTTTTAGGTTTTCTATCTTTTTATTAATATCTCCATTTTGTTTACACAACATTTTGCTGACTTTCATCACATCTTCCTTCTGTCCTTTGAACACTGTTAAGGCAGTTGTTTTAAAGTTTTTGTCTAGTAGAGTTGCTATCAGGTCTTCTCCAGAAACAGTTTCTGTATATATATATATATATATATAAACACATATATATAATATATATATCATATATATATATATTTTTTTTTTCTTCCTTTGAATGGGCTGTACTTTCTAGTTTCTTTGTATACCTTGTGTTTTGTTTTGTTTTTTGGTTGAAAACTGTGTATTTGAATCTAATAACATGGTAACACTGCAAATCAAATACCCCTCTTTCCTAGAATTTGCTAATTGGTTTTTGTTATTGCTTTGTTTATTTTTTTAAATTGTAGCTTCTCTGTGCCAAAGATCAGCTTGAGATGCAAACTTACAGTATTCTCAGGTCTTCCCTGAGCCTGAGAAGCCTCAGATCTTTCCCCTGGGCATTTGCAGGTGCTTTCTCATGTTCCCTGTAAATGCAGTTGCTTTCGAAGTCCTAGTCTTTAACAGCTGGCTCCCAAAAGGGAAAAAAGAGAAAAATGAAGGCGAAAGAAAAGGGTGTTGGCCTTGTAAATGCCATGGAGCTCACTTCAGCTAGCGAAGGAGGGGCTTGCAACAAATGGGGTAGATGCAACAACAAAGCCCCCCACCTCTATGTCTGCACCTCTGTGATCAGAAGAAGCAATAAGAGCACCGATTCCTGATATTTGGAATAACTTTTTGCCTATCCTGGCTCCCATAAGCTGGGCACAGTTTGCTGAAGGAACACATGCTCATGAAGCTCAATGAAGGTTGAGCTCTACTATGAGCTTAAATGGACTGAAATGAACTGCAATTTACCATCCAAATCTTCCCCTGGAAGTTGAAACCTTCAGTAGACTCCAGAGTTCCAAAACAGTTACATCAGACAGATTCTGCAGACAACAGTTGTTATCTAGGTGGGGAGAGGGATTCTTGGTTCTTCATACTCTGCCATCTTCCTCCACCCATTTACTGTGATGTGTCTGTGTCTTCACACTTAAAAGGGGTATGTTGTATAAAATATATAATTGGATATTTTTTAATCCAGTACGAAAATCTTTGTCCTTTAATTGGCATATTAGGATACTTTACACTTAATGTGATTGTTGATATAGTTGGATTGATATCTACGACGTTTAGAACAGTTTTCTGTTTATTATAGTTCATTCTCTCTCTTTTTTTCTTTTTTTGCTCTTCTCTAGTTTTAATTTAGCATGCATATAATTACATTTTTCTTCTCTCTTTGCATATATTATACTTTAAAAAATTTTAGTGATTGCCCTATAGTTTGAAATATACATTTACAACTATGTAAATCTATGTAACATGATACCTCTTCATGGGTAATACAGGTAACTTAGAATATTCCTAATTCCTCCCTGCCTCCCTTATAAAATTGCTGTCATTTATTTCCCTTATCTGTATCACATAATCACACAATACACTGTTCTGTTACTGCTATTGTTTTAAACAAGCATTTATCTATTAGATCAATTAAGGATAATAAAAATAAAAGATTTTATTTTACTTTCGTTTATTCCTTCTCCAATGTGTTTTCTGGTCTTTTGAAAATGTAGATCCAAGTATCCAGTCTATTAACTTCCTTCTTTGTGAAGAACTTCGTTTCTTTTTGTGTGTGTGTATTATGTTAATCACCATACATTACATCATTAGTTTTTGATGTAGTGTTCCATGATTCATTGTTTGCGTATAACACCCAGTGCTCCGTGCAGAACGTGCCCTCTTTAATACCCATCACCAGGCTAACCTATCCCCCCACCCCTCTCCCCTTTAGAACCCTGTTTGTTTCTCAGAGTCCATAGTCTCTCATGGTTCGTCTCCCCCTCCGATTTCCCCCCTTCATTTTTCCCTTCCTACTGTCTTCTTCTTCTTCTTCTTTTTTTTTTTTTTAACATATAATGTATGATTTCTTTCAGAGGTACAGGTCTGTGATTCAACAGTCTCACAATTCACAGCACTCACGATAGCACATACCCTCCTCAATGTCTATCACCCAGCCACCCCATCCCTCCCACCCCCCCCCACTCCAGCAACCCTCAGGTTGTTTCCTGAGATTAAGAATTCCTCATATCAGTGAGGTCATATGATACATGTCTTTCTCTGACTGACTTATTTCGCTCAGCATAATACCTTCCAGTTCCATCCACCTTGTTGCAAATGGCAAGATTTATTTCTTTTGATGGCTGCATAATATTCCATTGTATATATATACCACATCTTCTTTATCCATTCAAGATACAAATTTAGGGATCTGAAGGGGTACGTGCACCCTGATGTTTATAGCAGCAATGTCCACAAAAACTTCATTTCTTGTAGGGCATTCTATTGGTGATGAATTCCTTTCATTTTTGGTTTTCTGGAAAAGTCTATATTTCTAATTCCTTTTGAAAAATGATTTTTCTGGATATAGATTCTAGATTTGCAGGGGGGTTTCTTTTAATATATTGAGTATGACATGCTTGGGTGCAGATTCTTTGTTATTTATCCTACTTTGTATTCTCTGAGCTTCCTAGATATGTGGTTTGATGCCTGCCATTAATTCTGAAAAGTTCTTATCCATTATTGCTTCTAATATTTATTCTACTCCATTCCTTATCTCTTCTCCTAGTTTCATTATGCAGGTTATATCTTTTGAAATTATTCCAAAGTTCTTGGATATTCTGTTCTGGGTTTGGGTTTTTTTTATTCTTTTTTTTTTCTCTTTGCATTTTAATTTGGCAAGTTTCTATTGACATATTTTCAGGCTCACTGATTTTTTCTTTGGCTGTTTCCAGTCTACTTATTAGCCCATTAAAGGCATTCTTTATTTCTGTCACTGTTTTATTTTTTCTAGCATTTTCTTTTGATTCTCTCTTAGAGCTTCCAATCTCTTTTAACATTTTCATCTGTTCTGGAATATTGTTTACTTTTTACCCATTATTATTCTTAGCAAATTAATTATAATTATTTTAAATTCCCTATCTGATAAGTCCAATTCTATGTCAGGTGTGAGTTTTGTTCAGATTTGCCTTTAGTATAAGGTTTTAACTTAATCTGACTAGAGTGTTTAATGTTTGCTATAGCTGTAGATGCCAGTGGTTTTAAATTTGTCTAGTTTTCTTGTTTCTGTCTCCCTTGTTGTCTGAGTTTCCCTAAGAACCCCTTAAGTAGGGTCTGATCCTTGCAGCAATTTTAGCTCTTCTAGTTGTAACCCACTGTTAATGTATTGGAGCCCTGTTAATGTACTGGTAAGAAGTGCAGGAGAGTCCTTCATGGTTTGCCTCTCTCTCTGTTTTTATCACTTAACTCTAGGAAATAAACTGGAGGTTGTTGGAAGGGAGGTGGGTGGGGGGATGGGGTAATTGGATGATGGGCATTTAGGAGGGCACTTGAAGTAATGAGCACTGGGTGTTATATGCAATTGATGAATCACTAAATTCTATCCCTGAAACTAATAATGCAGTATATGTTAACTAAATTGATCTTTAAAAAAAAGGAGGGGAGGAGAAGTGCAGGAAAGGAAGTGTTCCATAATCTTATGATTAAATTTCAAGGTTTTCTTAGTGGATCTGAGTCCTTAGGCATTAACCATCACATTTTTTAAGTGAGACAGAAGGCCATGAGCTATTACATATAAGCTTTATTTGATGCCAGACATCCTGGGGTCACTTAATGAATGATAACAGAAGGAACTCATTCAGTTGCCCAGATCTATCTTAGGTCATAGAGACTGTGGCTTTCCCAGTCCTGCATGAGTTTGAAGGCACAAAGTAAGAACCACAAGATCATCAAGAAAGAAAGAAAGTAGTTGTGGAGTTTCCTCACTTCCATTTGACTTCCTTGGAGAAGAGATGGCTTGTACAAGACCTGGCACTTTCTATCTGTCCCCAGAGGCACACAGGAGATTCTGCTCAATCCTTAAAGTGTACTGTTGATAATATGAAAATGTGTTTCTAGGGAGGTTTACCAATGGCTTCGACTTTCTCAGATGACCTGGTGCTATATTAATAAATGTTAAACCCACAAACTCCCCACTAGTCAATAAATAATGCAAGCTGAAATCACTAAATACTATGCCTCTGAGGGCTGTTTCATTGAAATTCACTGATTCAACACTTTTCCAAGGAAGTTCTGCCTCATTCAGCATTCTTACTATAGAGTTTGCCAACCTGAATACCAAGGTCCTTCAAGGCCCTTCTTACTGCTGTCACCCTTTCTCAGCACTCAAATGATGGTGATAAAAGCCTGGTTCTCAGAGAATTGCAGTTGTATTGAGTCTTTAAAGGCCGGTTCATTTCTACTCAGTCTCCAAGTCTGTGGAAGAAAATCAGATATGTTCTCTCTGTGCTTGATGAGCAGATTTTGCTTCTCTCTACTCCCACTATAAAGTTTAAAAGCACAAATTAAAAAGCTTTAAAAGGCTGACTCAAAGCCTTTTCCTTCTGTTAACAGTCTCTTAGAATATTATATTTGGAAGACTTGGTTTCATAATGTATCAGTGCTCTTATTCTGGAATTTCCAGAGCCCATTCTTCAAAAATGGCTTCTCCAGCAAGGCCATGCAAGTTGTGGCTATCAATATGTCTACTAACACCAAGAGTAAAAAAGTCGGCAACCATTCTCATGTTTCCTTCCAGAGTGAGGACGGAGGGTGCTCATCGGAGGGATTGTTGGGAGAGGAGGAGAAACACGAACCCAATTGCATCCTCAAAGCAACTGCAGTTGGAACACAAACCACACATTGGAGAAAGTACCCTGACTCTTTGTTTCCAAATTCCTGCAGCATCACGTGTTTTTAGGGTGCTATATGTCCCCCAGGCACAGAGATGTCGCATACTGCCACCTAGGCATCTGTCCTGTTTGTGCTGTCCTTGACTAGGGAGCAGGGAGAGAGTTCCAGAGCAGGTTTGTATACTCCAAGCAGGTCTGATTCCCCATAAATCTGTATGTTGGTCTGCACACTTGCTTCTTTCCACTTCAACAGTCAATGGTGATTTATAAGTATCCTTCTGAATGAATTTGTGGTATTGAGGAAAGACCTGGGAACATCGAATTTAAAAAACAAATAGGGGCCAAAGTAAAACCTGAGCCTTTCCTTGTTAGTTGTGAGTTTGGGGGCAGGGACATCACTTACTCTACACTTCCTCACCACTGAAGTGGGGTCCCTGATACCTTCCACACATGGATGTAGTCAAAGGAGATAATGGGTATTTGCAAGTAATTGTAGACATCAAGGAGAACATAATGTACATCTACTATGCCTTCCATTCTCTCTTCACTGTGTTATATATTTCTTATAACTTTAGTTATAAGACTTCTATCAAACTAATTCAAGACTGACTTCTGGTAGGACATTATATAGAAAACAATGGCTAAATGGTTGCAGGCATGGATGCAAGGAACAGCACAGCTGCCAAAGGCAGAATGGGAACTCGGTCAGGGTTGTTGGCCCCTCTCAAGACTAATGGTCAGCAGAATGAATGTGAAGTTGGTGTCTAGAACAATTCTTAGTCCATCAAAATCCTTTATCAAAATGCTAAAGCATTTGTCCAGAATGTTCATTTCTTCCTAGGATGAGGTTTATGCATTACATCACACAAAAAGTTCTGTTCCAGATCAAGGCTGAAATAAGCTTTCTTGTATAAATGTTTGCAGAGTATCTAAATCTCTGTTAGTATCTGTTAAAAAGAAAAAGTCTGCACCAGCCTTTTAATTTGTATTTGCTCTTTGAATCTGGAGGAAGTCATATTGCCCAAGCAAACATTTAGGAGGTTTAGAGCCACCTGATGGACAACACCAGGCCAGCTGCAATCTAGAAGGGATACTTGATTTCAGGAGCTCAGTGTGCTAATTTGTAAAGGAGGATAGAACCTCCTTTGCCCTAGAGTGATGGGAGAGCAGACCTTGGCAGGACTCCCCACCTCCCACCCCTATGTGAAACCCCTGCCATGGGTCCAGAAGGAACTGGCCATTTCTAGCTAAAGGTCAGGCTATCTTAAACATAATTGTTAAGAGATTCATAATTTCTGGTTGCATGTTTTGGGGTTATTTTCTTCTTCTCTTGGGGGCTGTGAGAGGTAAATTTCAGTGAAAAAAATCTAAACATTTTGTAATTTGAAATATTGGCTTCTATCATCCTTATCCTGGTTCTGTGGGACCTGTTTTCTTAATAGGATCTTAATTTAAGAGTAAAGTTGCAGATCCCAGCTGTGTTCACAGGGGCCACTTAACTCTGTCTGCAAGTAACAAGCAAAATCATAAAAATTATCCAGAGGATAAAAGGTGCATTATACAGACAATCAAGCCCCAATGTGCCATGATCCCCAGGCTAGCTGTACTACTTTCATAGTACAGCAATGAAAGCAGCATGACCCCCCTGCCCACCCATAGAGAGGAGTTTGAGATGTCATGGCTTTGGGCAGCATATTATGGCCTGGTCCATGCTATTAGGTCACTCACTGGGGAGTTCTTGAACCCATACCTACAGGTTGCAGCCCAGCCATGGGCCTGAAATGTACCAATTACTCATCCTTATCCTCCAGGGGGTCCCACTCTGGCGTTTGAGAGAGAAGACCTCAGAGAACAATCATCTTATCACAATGAGGAAACTTGAGTTTGAGTAATTGTCATTAAATATTCATGTTGTCTCTGGCTATGTATTTAATCTCCCTGATCCTCAGTTGTTTATTTTTTATCCTTGTCTTTCATTGCAATGAGTGGATCTTAAACTGTTTCTAAAGTGTCAGAATTCTGTTTCCAAATGAAAATTAACCCAGAAAATGCACGTGCATATGTGCATAAATTTGTATATCTATGCATATGTACACAAATACATACATATCATATGTTTACATATTTAAGAATACCATATCACATTCACACATGTAGATACACACAGACACATGCATTTACAAAAGCACAACTGCTTTGGTTGAAACTCAGTCCCTGTGTCCCAGTCTAGCTTTCATGGTGACCCCAGGCACTGTCACAAAAGTCTTGGGCTCCACCCAACTCTGGTCTAAAACTGCCAAGCTTTATAATTCAAAGTCAAAGGCCTTTCCCCACCAACCATCTTGCCAATGAATCTGAAAATGTGGACCTTCACATGAATCAATACTACCTAAACCAAAATCTCTTGAAAGAAAAGGGACAATTTTTTTTTTCTATTTTGAGGAATTAAATTTGGCAAAAAGCAAACTTCCTTTAAGAACCAGTAGAGTTCAGTGAGTGTGGGGCTTGGACACCCTAAACCTTTAGGACCTTTAGACCACCCAAAATATCTTTGGAGTGGACAGTCTATGTTTTAAGCACTTTTTGTCACAAATAAACTCTAGTGTTCTGTGCTTTCTGCCTTTGGGCAAATTGCTTAATTCCAGAAGCCTCAGTTTCCTTAGAAGTAAAAGGAGAATAAAGATAAAACTTATTTCATGAGGTTTTGATGAGGATTGTATGAGATGATCCATGGAGAGGACTTAGCACAGCATCTAGAACATAATAAACACTTCCTGGATGTTGTCATCTTTACAAGTTCCTGCTCTTGCCGTGTAGAGGACTAGTGCTAGCAGCACTGGCAACAGTCACAAAAACATTCCTGGAGAAGAGTAAATATGACCTGGTGACCTTTCAACTTTAGTGGGCAAAGAAGAAAGAAGAAAGCATTCAAGCCAGAAGGAAGACACCTTATGGAATATGGAAGCCTGAGGTGATGAAACAAAGGCTTGTCAAATGAAGAGAGAGACATTAAGTATTCACTATGTGATACTAATGGCTTAGAACCATGTGAAGACCTCAGAAGATGTATGGTACCTGAGCAGAGCATTTAGAAATTGATGGGTTTGGGAGGAGGGGGAAAGATGGCAGAGGAGTAGGGGACCCTATTTCAACTGGTCCCCGGAATTGCGCTGGATATCTAGCAGACCACTCTGAGCACCCACGAAACCATCCTGAGATGTAAGAAGATCTGGATCTCTACAAACAGAACATTGCAGGCGGTTGGTTTTGAGGTATGAAACAGGGAGCCGTGATTCCGTGGGCAGATATTGGAGGATAAACGGCAGCGGGGGGGGGGTGCCTGTCGTGGGGATCCTACACCGCCGGTGAGCGACAGCCTCGCACCCTGGGGACCAGGCACAGACTCGCAGACCGGTAGTGGTGGGGAAAGGACTTTAGGGCAGCCCCCGGGGTGGAAACCCGGAGCAGCGGGGTCCCACCTGCGAACTGTAGCCCCCGGGGCAGAAACCCGGAGGGGCGGGGTCGCACATGCGAACTGGGAGTGGCTGGCGGTTTTAGAAGCACAAAGGGCAGAGACGTGCCCCAACCTGGAGGCAGGACTGGGGGCGCTGCAGAGGGGCGCACAACCCAGGCCGCTGCATTTTATAGCAGCACAGACAGAAACGGAGACAGTGTGGCCTGGAGAGCTCACTGAAGAACAGTCTACGATCTCTCTGCTCTGAGGCAGAGGGTTGGAAACGGTCTCTTCTGCTCTGACTCGCGGAAGAGACGCAGAAAGCCACCAGGGAAAGCCGCCAGAGAACAAAAGCCCCAAAGACTGATTCCCGCTGAGCCCATCCCCCGCCACAGGGGGCAGGGCAACACCGCCCAAACAGGGTTACCTGAGTAACAGCGCGGCAGGCCCCTCCCGCAGAAGACAGGCTGGGAAAACAAGAGGCCAGCAACCCTAAGGTCCCAAGAAAACAGGTGCATCTTGCTTGGGTTCTGGTCAATAATTTGGACTCTATACATTCCTTCAAACACCCATCAACAGAATGACTAGAAGGATGAGTCCCCAAAATAGAAAAGACCCAGAGATTATGACTTATGCTGCAGATTTACAAATGGATGCAGATATAACCAAGATGTTGGAGATGGAATTCAGGCTAGCAATTGTGAAGACAATGGCTAGAATGGAGAAGTCAATTAATGGCAACATAGAGTCTCTAAGGGCAGAAATAAAAGATGAATTGGCAGAACTTAAAAATGCATCAATGAGATCCAATCCAATCTAGATAATCTAACAGCTAGGGTAAGTGAGGCAGAAGAGCGAATAAGCGACCTGGAAGACAATATAATAGATAAAAAGGGAAAAGAGGAGGCCAGGGAAAAACAACTCAGAATCCATGAAATAGAATCAGAAAAATAAGTGACACCATGAAGCATTCCAGTGTCAGAATAATTGGAATCCCGGAGGGAGTGGAGAGAGAGAAAGGACTAGAAGATGTATTTGAGCAAATCGTAGCTGAGAACTTCCCTAATCTGGGGAATGAAACAAACATTCAAGTCCTAGAGGCAGAGAGGACCCCTCCTAAGATCAAGGAAAACAGGCCAACACCCTGGCATGTAATAGTAAAATTTGCAAATCTTAGAACCAAGGAACCCATCTTAAGGGCAGTTAGGGGGAAGAGATTCCTTACGTACAGAGGGAGGAACATCAGAATAACGTCAGACCTATCCACAGAGACCTGGCAAGCCAGAAAGGCCTGGCAAGACATATTCAGGGTACTAAACAAGAAGAACATGCAGCCAAGAATACTTTATCTGGCAAGGCTGTCATTTAGAATGGATGGAGAGATGCAGAGCTTCCACAACCGGCAGAAACTGAAAGAATATGTGACCACTAAGCTGGCCCTGCAAGAAATATTAAGGGGGTTCTATAAAAGAAGAAAGACCCCAAGAGTGATATACAACAGAAATGTACAGGGACAATCTATAAAAACAATGTCTTCACAGGCAACATGATGACAATTAATTCATATCTTTCAATAATTACTCTCAACGTCAATGGCCTAAACGCTCCCATAAAATGGCACAGGGTTGTAGATTGGATAAGAAGACAGGACCCATCCATATGCTGTCTACAAGAGACTCATTTTGAACCTAAAGATACATCCAGACTGAAAGTGAAGGGATGGAGATCCATCTTCCATGCCAGGGGACCTCAAAAGAAAGCTGGGGTCGCAATTCTTATATCAGACAAATTAGATTTTAAACTAAAGTCTGTAATAAGAGACACAGAAGGACACTATATCATTCTTAAAGGGTCTATCCAACAAGAAGATCTAACAATTGTAAATATCTATGCCCCCAACATGGGAGCAGCCATGTACATAAGCCAACTGTTAACCAAAATAAAGTCATATTGATAACAATACATTAATTGTAGGAAACCTCAATACTCCACTCTCAGCAATGGACAGATCATCTAAGCAAAAATCATCAAGGAAACAGAGCTTTGAATGATACATTGGATGAGATGGACCTCATCGATATTTACAGAACATTCCACCCTAAAACAACAGAATACTCATTCTTCTCAAGCACACATGAAACTTTCTCCAGAATAGACCATATACTGGGTCACAAATCAGGTCTCAACTGATACCAAAAGATTGAGATTATTCCCTGCATATTCTCAGACCACAATGCTCTAAAACTGGAACTCAATCACAAGAAAAAATTTGGCAGAAATTCAAACACTTGGAAGCTAAAGACCACTCTGCTCATGAATGTTTGGGTCAACCAGGAAATCAAAGAAGAACTTAAACAATTCATGGAAATCAATGAGAACGAAAACACGTTGGTCCAAAACCTATGGGGTACTGCAAAGGCGGTCCTAAGGGGCAAATACATAGCCATCCAAGCCTCACTCAAAAAAATAGAAAAATCCTGAATTCACCAACTAACTCTACACCTTAAAGAACTAGAGAAAAAGCAACAAATGATGCCTAAACCACGCATTAGAAGAGAAATAATTAAAATTAGAGCAGAAATCAATGAATTAGAAACCAGAAACACAGTAGATCAGATCAACGAAACTAGAAGTTGGTTCTTTGAAAGAATTAATAAGATCGATAAACCACTGGCCAGACTTATCCAAAAGAAAAGAGAAAGGACCCAAATTAATAAAATTATGAATGAAAGGGGAGAGATCACGACTAACACCAAGGAAATAGAAACAATTATTAGAAATTATTATCAACAACTATATGCCAATAAACTGAGCAATCTGGATGAAATGGAGGCCTTCCTGGAAACCTATAAGTTGCCAAGACTGAAACAGGAAGAAATTGACAACCTGCAGAGGCCAAGGCCAATAACCAGTAACAAGATTGAAGCAGTGATCAAAAACCTCCCAAAAAACAAGAGTCCAGGGCCTGATGGATTCCCTGGGGAATTCTACCAAATATTCAAAGAAGAAAGAATACCTATTCTCCTGAAGCTGTTTCAAAAAATAGGAACAGAAGGAAAACTTCCAAACTCATTCTATGAGGCCAGCATTACCTTAGTCCCCAAACCAGGCAAAGACCCCATCAAAAAGGAGAATTTCAGACCGATATCCCTGATAAATATGGGTTCCAAAATCCTCAACAAAATCCTAGCTAATAGGATCCAACAATACATTAAAAGGATCATCCACCACGACCAAGTGGGATTTATCCCCAGGATGCAAGGGTGGTTCAACATTCGCAAATCAATCAATGTATAGAACACATTAATAAGAGGAGGGAGAAGAACCATACGGTCCTCTCAATTGATGCAGAAAAAGCATTTGACAAAATACAGCATCCTTTCCTGATTAAAACTCTTCAGAGTATAGGGATAGAGGGAACATTCCTCAAGTTCATAAAATCCAACTATGAAAAACCCACAGCGAATATCATTCTCAATGGGGAAAAGCTGAGAGCCTTTCCCTTAAGATCAGGAACACGTCAAGGATGCCCACTCTTGCCACTATTGTTCAACATAGTACTAGAAGTCCTAGCAACAGCATCAGACAACAAAAAGAAATAAAAGGTATTCAAATTGGCAAAGAAGAAGTCAAACTCTCTCTTTTTGCAGACGACATGATACTTTATGTGGAAAACCCAAAAGATTCCACCTCCAAATTACTAGAACTCATCCAGCAATTCAGTAATGTGGCAGGATACAAAACCAATGCACAGAAATCAGTTGCTTTCTTATACACTAACAATGCAACTGTAGAAAGAGAAATTAGAGGAATGATTCCATTTACAATAGCACCAAAAAAAAAAAAAAAAATAGCACCAAAAACCATAAGATACCTCGGAATAAACCTAACCAAAGAGGTAAAGGATCTATACTCTAGGAACTACAGAACACTCATGAAAGAAATTGAAAAAGACACAAAAAGAAGGAAAAATATTCCATGCTCATGGATCGGAAGAATAAACATTGTTAAAATGTCTATGCTACCCAGAGCAATCTATACCTTCAATGCCATCCCGATCAAAATTCCAGCAACATTTTTCAAAGTGCTGGAACAAACAATCCTAAAATTTGTATGGAATCAGAAAAGACCCTGAATCGCCAAGGAAATGTTGAAAAAGAAAAACAAAGCTGGGGGCATCACGTTGCCCGATTTCAAGCTATATTACAAAGCTGTGATCGCCAAGACAGCATGGTACTGGCACAAAAACAGACATATAGACCAATGGAACAGAATAGAGAACCCAGATATGGACCCTCAACTCTATGGTCAAATAATCTTTGACAAAGCAAGAAAAAACATGCAACAGAAAAAAGACAGTCTCTTCAATAAATGGTGCTGGGAAAATTGGACAGCCACATGCAGAAGAATAAACTTGACCATTTTCTAACACCATTCACAAAGATAAACTCAAAGTGGATGAAAGACCTCAATGTGAGACAGGAATCCATCAAAATCCTAGAGAACATAGACAGTAACCTCTTTGACATCGCCCACAGCAACTTCTTTCAAGATACATCTCCAAAAGCTAGTGAAACAAAAGCAAAAATGAACTTTTGGGACTTCATCAAGATAAAAAGCTTCTGCACAGCAAAGGAAACAGTCAACAAAACAAAGAAGCAACCCACAGAATGGGAGAAGATATTTGCAAATGGCACTACAGATAAAGGGCTGGTATCCAAGATCTATAAAGAACTTCTCAAACTCAACACCCAAAAAAGAAATAATCCAGTCAGAAAGTGGGCAGAAGATATGAAAAGACACTTCGCTGAAGAAGACATACAAATGGCCAACAGACACATGAAAAAATGTTCATCATCATTAGCCATCAGGGAAATCCAAATCAAAACCACATTGAGATACCACCTTACACCAGTTAGAATGGCCAAAATGGACAGGGAAAGAAACAACAAATGTTGGAGAGGTTGTGGAGAAAGGGGAACCCTCTTACAAAGCTGTTGGTGGGAATGCAAGTTGGTACAGCCACTTTGGAAAACAGTGTGCAGGTTCCTCAAAAATTTAAAAATAGAGCTACCCTATGACCCAGCAATTGCACTACTGGGTATTTACCCCAAAGACACAGATGTAGTGAAAAGAAGGGCCATATGCACCCCAATGTTCATAGCAGCAATGTCTGCAATAGCCAAACTGTGGAAAGAGCCGAGATGCCCTTCAACAGATGAATGGATAAAGAAGATGTGGTCCATATATACAATGGAATATTACTCAGCCATCAGAAAGGATGAATACCCAACTTTTACATCAACATGGATGGGACTGGAGGAGATTATGCTAAGTGAAATAAGTCAAGCAGAGAAAGTCAATTATCATATGGTTTCACTTATTTGTGGAACATAAGGAATAGCATGGAGGACATTAGGAGCAGGAAGGGAAAAATGGGGGGGGAATTGGAGGGAGATATGAACCATGAGAGACTATGAGCTCTGAGAAACAAACAGGGTTTTAGAGGGGAGGGTGGAGGGGGGATTGGTTAACCCGGTGATGGGTATTAAGGAGGGCACGTACTGCATGGAGCACTGGGTGTTATATGAAAACAATGGATCGTGGATCACCACGTCAAAAACCAATGATGTATTGTATGGTGACTAACATAACATAATTAAAAAAAAAAAGGGAAAAAAAAAGGGGCAAAAAAACAAAGAAATTGATGGGTTTTGGGATACATGGAAGGTGGTATTGTGGAAGGGGAAAAGTGACTAAAATCAAAGCTCCTGATGATCACAGAATTCACGGGACTGGAGGAGTTTACACTATGAAAGGGAGAGCTTGTAGTTGAGAGGAGTGAGATGAGAGGTTTGTGGGACACCTAGAGGTCTGGTAAGGGGTGGGCAGAAGGTTAAGCCTGATCTCTGAGTGGGGCAAGAACTTGGCTAGGCTGGGTTCAGGACTGAGTGAATGAGGGTAGTGGTCTCACCCAGATTTGCAATGAGTGAACAAATAAGTGGCTCAATGGAAATAGTGATTAGATTACCTTAGTTCCCTGTTGGGTGGGCACCTTCTGGTAAAATTGATGATAATTTGTGTCACCTTTACATTAAAGTGTGCCTGAGCTTATAGTACATCCCAATGCTAAACATTCACATACTCCCATTGAAAAGCTCAAATAGACACACACTCTCTCTCTCTCTCTCTCTCACACACACACACACACACACACGAAAGAAAATACTCATAGTTGCTACAGTCCTCACTTCTGTAATTGATCACAGGGTCATAGCTGATATGTGTCTCAAATAGTTGGGGTTATTTTCCCAGTTAGGTGACCCAAACTTTAATTCCTAAAGGGTCTGAGTCCTTAGCTGTCCCACCTTTATAAAATTGCTGTTGTTGTCTGCATTTGTTTCCAAAGGATGCCAGACAAATTATCACAAACTGGTTGTCTTAAAACAATAGAAATTTATTCTGTCAACAGTTCTAGAGGTCTTAAGTCCCAAATCAATGTGTCAGCAGGGGTAATTCCTTCTGTAGTTCCTGATTGAGAAACTATCCCATTCCTCTCTCCTAGTTTCTGGTGGTGGCTGGCAATCCTTGTCATTCCTTGACTTGTTTCTGCATAACTCCAACCTCTCTCCATTGGCACATAGCATTCTTCCCATGTGTGTGTCTACATCTCTTCTACACTTCTTATAAGGACACAAGTCACATTGGATTAGGGTTCACCCTAAGCCAGTATGACCTTAACTTGATTATACCCCCAAATACCCTATTTTCAAGTAAGATCACATTCACAGGTACCAGCGTTTAGGATTTCAGTGTATCTTTGTGAGGGACACAATTGAATTCATGAAATTATCCACTAATATCTACTCTTGGACAAGGCAGAGGCATTCCAGAGCATCCTCTGAGTCCCCCTCTGAGTCCTCCCTAAATCCTTTGTGTAGCAGAAATGCAGTTCCTCCTTAGTAATCAGAATCAATCACCCTGGCCAGGACAGTAATTCTCTTCTTTATAGTGAAATAAAGAGCCCCAAATAACAGGATACAATTTCAACTTCAAATTCAATGGATATATCATTGTGTTCTCTGGCAGAAGCATTCCTCCCTTTGGAACTAAAGCTTTCAAACCAGCAAAGCACAAAGTTATAGGGGTAGGAAGCCAAAATTCTGCAGAAAGAATATTAGGCATAATAATGAGAAGAACCATTTCCAATAATGCCTCTTCAATTTCCAGATTTATGTATTCTGATTATTGGTTGCTATCTCAAAGCATATACCACTTCCAGGGTGCTATCTCCCAATTGGTGGCATAATTGAGTCTTCTCAGGTCATTCTGACATTATATCAAGCCAACTGTTTCTGAGTGACGGGAATATAGTGGGATGTATAAATTGAGCATGAGCCTACGGCCATAATCCTCTGATTATGAAGTGAGTTCCTTGATCAGAAGCAGTGTTATATGAAATAACTGATTGTGGAAGTGGCATTCCAGATCCAGAAATGTTAGGGCTGGGAGAAACAGTACCAATAAGGAAAAAATCATAATTCACATCTGGAATGAGTTTTTTGTCCAATAAGGAAAAAGCAGTAATTTGGAGGTAATCAATGTTGTAATATGCTTGCTACCATGTGACTAACTGGTTCCCCTAGGAGGTAAGTGTTGTTGAGCCCATACATGGCTTCCATCACTGCTGCCTTAGCCACTTTGTATATGGCATCATGGAGCCTTTCATGATACCCATAGAATGTACCAACTTGCCCACCTAATCACTTCCCTACAGAAGGAAGTTTGACCTTTGGTGAACATTCACATAGGACACAAATATGGCACTCTGTTTCCATTCTGAGAAGTCATTCTCATACCTCTTCTCCAATTTCTTTGTCACTTATCATCCAATTCTGTTCTTTCGCAGTCTCTGCCCATCTAGTCAAAGTGCTGTGCATGAATTTGTGTAGGTCTTTACTTATGGCCATTTCTTATCCAAAGTGAAAGACTAAATGTACTGTTCAGAATTTTGTCCACTTAGAGAATATCCCTCTCACTTGTTCTTCAGGGCCACCTTTGAGTGAAGCTGGAGTGCTCAGCAGTCTACCTATGGTTGGCGCCAGCATATCAGGCAGAACCATCTGTAAACCTGACTGTCATAAGGAATCCCCATGATGTCATACATGTAAATTGTGAGAAAACAGGCAGAGAAGCTGGACAGGATGCAGTAGGAGTCTGAGCTACCAGACCATAAAACCTACCATACTCTCTAGACTTGCTCAAATCTATTCTCTTACAACTTCCACCTTATTGCCTGGTGTGTCAGAGTACAGCCAATTCATGATGAGTAGCTTATGTCACATGGTCACTGAGTCCCCATTCTGTCTTTACAAAGTTTAGAAGCATAGCAAGATAAGACCTGATTCTTAAAATAATAATAATAATAATAATAATAAAATAATAATAACAATAATAATAATTGTATACAGCATAGAATATGGCTTTGCTCCCAAACCTGGATATTTGCATTGTAATTCTCTCATTTGAGCTTGCCAGAAGCTCCATACAGCATCCCTGTTGGAAACAGACATTTCAATTACCATTATGCTCGTCCATTAGGCCCAAGACACCTGCTCCAGGTCTCACTCAAAATCTGGAATTTTGTACATTATTCAATAAATGCATTAGAACGTACTGCATGGAGCACTGGGTGTTATATGAAAACAATGGATCATGGATCACCACATCAAAAACTAATGATGTATTGTATGGTGACTAACATAACATAATAAAATAAAATAAAATAAAAAGAAAGCACTTTCAAATATGATATATGTTGCCTTCAAAGAGACCCACCCTAAATGTTGTATTTTTAAGTGGTAGGCAGTAGAAGAAATAGCAACTTTTCTTTCACTTTGGAGGGAATGTTCCAAAATGTTTCAGACCACCTGGCCATTAGAGACTGCTCCAAGGTCTGGGTCCCTGAGATTTCATGAGGTTTATTTCTCACCCTCTGCTACACATATGTCTCATTTAGACATTTAAGGTTCTTGCTATTTCTGCTTGCTAGGTTCATACCAGTGGATGAGTGTGTTCTTCTATAGAATGCAGAGATTTCTGCACAAGGGGCTATCACAGAGAGCAGGACAGTTTGGCCTCACTGGACGCGGGTCATTGTTGAGTCTGGTTTTCTTTCCACCAACCAGTGAACTGAGAACTACTCTAATGTGATTGATTAACCCATTTAGCTTGAATCTCTGTAAGTGCCCTCATGGGGACAAGTTCAGCCTTACCCAGTGTTGAAATCCTCACTCTATGGTTTGACATTCTTAGAATCCACGCCCATGTATTTACATATGTAGGGTGCATCAAAGAGTGGATGCAAAGGTGGATCAAAGAGTTTTGGGAGTTCAAAGTTCCCAGCTTTCCTTGAATCCACACACATATCCCAATTCCAAGTCTCAGAAGTGCCACCTGTACCACAGTCAGAGCCTCACTGTACACAAGCGTATAGGCAAGTGTGAGAATTCAACTTTCATTGTGATTATGCAATCCACTCAATTAAACTCCGAGTCCATTTTGCAGTCATATCTGCCTTGCTGCCATAAGAAAAAAAAGATGTTTTGTCCTGTTTTGTTTTGAGTGTCGGTGCAGAAGCCATCTGATTCTCTGATCATGACAGGAGCCAATGGTTTAAAGTCAGTCGTGTTGTCTGAGACTGCTTGCCTGTGCAGTCACATGTGGCTTTCCCATCCCTCCCTACAGGCCTTGTCATCATTGTCACCACTATGAATGTCAAGTACAGCACCCAAGGCATTGGCTTCAATAGGCATTTCTTCTCCAGAAACCTCAGGTGGCAATTTAATCATGTCATTGCAAATTATGGGTTATTGGAATTCCATTTTCCACTCTGCATTGCATTCAAGGTGAAGGACACAGCCAAATCAATCCTGAAATCCCATATTGGATGTTAGTAACAGGCTCACACTATCTGTGTGTGTGTGTATATATGTATCTATGTATATCTATACATATATATGAAACACTGTATGTTAACTATACTAGAATTTTAAAAATTAATTTAGAAAGTCAAGGGGGGTGACAACTCTGGGGAAGGACACTCATTGCTATTGGAGTTCATGATTTTTTTTATTATGTTCAGTTAGCCAACATACAGTACATCATTAGTTTTTGAGGTAGTGTTCAACGATTATTTTTAAGCTTCAAAAATAGAGGTGTTCAAACACTACTTACTGGATAAAAGAGTATGTTTTGGTCATTGTAGATTTCCTGACTGTAACTATGAGCTATACTACCATGCAAACTCATCATTAAGTACTTATTAGTGCCCTTTTGACTTCATCCCCACCTCAGTGTCTTTGAATGGCATGAGCTGTATTCCAAGACAGTAAACATCTGTCTTGGTAGTATCCAGAGGGCTGGATACACCATGCGCCGCATCAACCCCTGCTTATGGCTGCGTATAGGGAACCTGCCTATATCCAAACTCTAGGATCCTTACTCAACAATATTGGCTGGATGTAGTCTGTGGTCTTTGTGAGGTCCAAAAGGGCAAATTTGCTTAACTTGTTTATTCAGAAGGAGCAATGTTAATATTGTTAATGTGGCTTGTACCATTAAGGCTATTAAAATTCAAGGACTTAATAGATTTCTCCATCTACTATATCAATGGTAATTCTAGGAATTAGCTGAAATGCACTACCACTTAAATGCAATGGAAAAATACTTTGTCTTTTAGGAGAACTCCTCCCTACTGACCCCCACTTTTTTGATACTTAAAAGAATGAGAAAAAATATGTTATATCTGGACCATTTTTATTGTGTGTCCATGGGTGTGTGTATATAAATATATATATACACACGTATATAATTATATGTGTGTGTGTGTGTGTGTGTGTGTGTATCACAGGAGAGCTTTTTCCCCCATATTATGAACTTCATGAAGCAGGGGGTTTTGTTTTCTGGCCATTTCTGCAGTATTGGGCTGGCAGGTCTTATTTTATGCCCAATGCACCTACTGGCTTTTCTTATTTGGGTTCAATCTCTCTGTCACCCCTGAAAACAACTTCTGGTATCTGGAATATAGTAGCCATGGCTAGAAACGTTTATACTGTCTATCCATCTTATAATTTATTGGGCTTTTCAGGAATCATCTGGATCATATTTTTTTTTTGATCAGAGAAGTTCTAATCCTTTTAGTCATAGAGCAGTTTCCCCAAATCCTTGATCCATTTACTAGCAGTCAGGGCACACTCCACAGAGCTCTTAATCTTGATCTGTCACATCTTGGTTAATTAAAGGAAAAGAGACTATTTTGTGGAGTCTGAACTAGGACAAGAGACCCAGATAAACAAGGAAATAGTTCTGAGGGATTTACTGTCATTGGAAAGTCTAGTCCAGAAGACACAAAAAAGTCACAGAGCAACACCTGCTTGGGAGCAAAGCATGGGAACAGAAAATAAGTTGCTGAGAATACCTGAAAATCCAAAGCAGGAAAGAAGCCAAGTGCCTACCAAGTATGGGTCTTTGGACTGGGCTGGAGTCCCTGGCAAGCACTTGTCAGGAACATGACTGGGTTCTGTGAGTTCTCTGACTAAATCCTTTTACTCTTTCCCTTGTTCATTCTGTTTCAGCCACCATGGCACCTCCTCTTCCTTGAACATGTTGGTCGTGCTCCTACTTCAGGGCCTTTGTACTTGCTGTTCCTCCATCCTGGAAGGTATTTTTCGCCTGATATACAAGTGGGTCATTCCCTCACTTCCTTCACAGCTTTACCTAAAAGTCATCTTCTCACTCATTGGCCTTCCTTAACACATGATCTCAATTTTTGTATTCCCTCTCCCTAGATAAATGTTATGTCTCTTTTCTCTGTTTTATTTTTCTCCTTAACATTTATCACTATCTAACCCACTATATATTTTCTTGTTGACCTCATTTATGCTGTTTCCTTTACTAGAAAGTAAGCTCCATGAGGGAAAGGTGTTTATAGGGTGGTGGCTTTTGTTCATTGTTGATTGCCCAATTCCTAGAATAGAGCTTGGTACACAGTAAAGGCTAATACATATTTATCAAATAAATGCATAAAATAATCATGAAAATCTTGTCTTGATAATTAACACTTTAGTATATGTAGTAGATTGACATATTGATCCCAGTCCTCCCCTCCTCTATGCATGGATGTCAGGCCAGCAGTGTCTTGACTTTGGGCTCAGCTCTGGGACTCATCTTGGCCAAGGGAAGGTGGGCAAGAGTGATTGTGCACCAGTTCCATGCCCAGGCCTTAAGGAAATCTTGCATGTTTCTGTTCAGGCTCTTGAGCTTCTGCCACCAGGGTGAGAAGTACATGTCCTAGCCAGTCTGTTGATCCAAAGAAGAGGAGAAATAGGTGGAGCATACCAATGCACACTTACAGGCTAAGACAGAGGTGCTCCATAACTCAGAGATTCATGAGAATAGGAGATTGTTGTTCAGGCCCACTGAATTTGTTACACAACAGGATTGTGGCAAAATCTAACTGATATGAGATGCATCCTTTCCATCATTTTATTACATAGTTACAGAATTGATTATTCTATATGCATTGTTTTTCTAATGATATGTCTTAGGGATCCTCCAAGGTCAGTACATACAAGCCAACCTTATTCTTTTTGATGGCTACATAGCACAATTTATTTAGTGAAACCCCTGTTGATGAATATTTAATTTCTGATCTTTCCTTAAATCAACAATGCTGCAATGAACATTTAATATGTTTATCTCTGTTCACATATAAGAATATTTAAGATAGATGCCTAGTGCAAAGTTCATGAATCAAATACATACACATTTTAAATTTTGACAAGTACATCCATTTTTTCTGAAACTAAAACTTTTAGATTTTCACCAAAGATGAATAAGAACACCCATTACTCTGCATATTTTAAATTAATCCCAATCTAATAGATGAGGGAAAAAATTTATTATGGTGGTAATTTGCTATTTCTTGATTTTTGAGTAAGACTTAACATCTTTTCATATGCTTATTGGCTATTTCAGGGTTCTGTGAGAATCATGTTCATAGTCTAAATTTTTCTATTAAAATGTTTTCCTGTCTTACTGTTTTTTTAGATCTCTATACATTCTGGATATTAATGCTTTATTGGTTAAATATGTTGCAAATATCTCCTACCAGTCTCTCACTTACCTTTTAACTTTATGGTGACTTTTTTCTCAACAAAAGATTTCAGGTTTTATGAAGGCAATTATTTAATTAGATTTACTTATGGATTCTGAGTTTTACACTTTGCTTGGAAATACTTTTATGTCACTCCATCATAATGCAACAACTCCCTATATTTTATTTATCAGGTGCACAATTTTGATTTTTATCTGGCTTTTGTAACACTTCCATATTATGAAAACACTCTAATATTTTTTTCTAAGTTTACAATTCTACTTTTTATCATGAACTGTATTGTTTTTGTAATATAAAGGAACATTTTCTTCCATATGGGTATGGAATTACCACCACATTATTTCTTGAATGTGGTATCCACTTACCACTTACTTGAAACACCCCTTTTTATTGTCATAAGCTACTATGCTATCAGTACAATAATATATTTATTTTAAACTAATTTAATAAATTTTTAATGGTGGCAAAAAATAACATAATTTATCACTTTACTGTGTATGATTCAGTAGTGTTAAGTATGTTCATATTATTGTGCAACAGATCCAGATTTTTGGATCCTGTAGTCTGTTTATCTGTCTATGCATTTATTTTTGTACCAATACCATTATGTTTTAATTATGATAGATCTATAGTGATAATGACATTATAGTGTCCTCTTTAAAAAATTAGATGTAAATTTTGATAACTTTTCAATGTAAAAGCAAAAGCATATGGGGTGGGTGTGGGCAAAATGGTTAAAGGAATTATAAATAAAAAAGAAAGATATAAAAAATTAAAAATTAAAAATTAAAAAATTAAAAAAAAATAAAAATTAGATATTCTCTATCATATGAAATTTAGAATCATTTTATCAGGTTCCATAAGCATTCAGTTAAGATTTTGATTAAGATTTCATGTGAGTTCTAGGGGTGCCTGGGTGGCTCAGTCAGTTAGGCGTCTGCCTTCGGCTCAAGTCATGATCCCAGAGTCCTGGGATCGAGTCCCGCATCGTGCACCCTGCTCAGCGGGAAGCCTGTTCTCCTTCTGCTTCTGCCTGCTGCTCTGCCTACATGTGCTCAATCTCTCTCTCTGTCAAATAAATAAAATCTTTAAAAAGATTTCATTTGAATTCTAGACTAATATGGGGAGAATTTAGTTTTACAGGCCTGTATCTTTCATATAAGAACATACTATGTCTCTCCTCTTAGTTGTTTTTTTTTTTTAATGTGCTTCAGCAAACTTAAAATTTTTATTTACATAAGCCTTGTACATTCTTTTTTTTTTAAAAGATTTTTTATTTATTTTTGACAGAGAGAGAGAGACATTGAGAAAGGGACACAAGCAGGGGGAGTGGTAGAGGGAGAAGCAGGCTTCCTGCTGAGCAGGGAGCCCAATGCGGGGCTCATCCCAATTCCCTGGGATCATGACCTGAGCTGAAGGTAGATGCTTAACGACTGAGCCACCCAGGCGCCCCAAGCCTTATACATTCTTTGTTAGATTTGTGGCAGAATTTGCTGGCAGGTCAAAATCTAGTTGGCCTTTCTTCTTGGGTAAGCGGCTAGACTTACTGCCCAGCATTCTTTGCAATTAGGTGGGATCATGTAACTGAGGTCTTAGTGGAATGTGAGCAGAAGTGATGGGTGTTACTTCCAAACCAGACCCTTAAAACACAGTCACACTTTCTCCTAAGGTCTGTCTCCCTCCTGCCTGCCTGTTATGGTAATCCCCAGGGTACCTTAGAAGCAATATGTTGTTCAAGAGTCAACTGTATTTGAAAAAATGTGTACAAATTTCTGCCATCTGGGGGAAACACATGCCTCAGTTTAGAGAAATATATATATATGTATGTATATATATATTTTTCCTCTTTGGATATTTTACCTAAAATTTCAAAGTTTGAACTGAAAGTGAACTTCATCCACATCAGCTCCATTTATTATATCAACCAGAATCTCTTGAAATTTTTTAAGCTGCTATACGTAATTAATATGCTGTTCATATTTTTATTCTTTTCAATGTCTATCTTGAAGACAATAGATTTGTTCTAGCTGATGCCTGGGCCATGTTCCATGAATTTGGATTTGGTGTCCTCACAGTTATACACTTCTAAATAATCTAAAATTTTGTTGTGATTTCCTCCTTAATTCAAGAATTATTAAAAAGGCTGAGCTTGTTAAAGGGGTATGGATCATATTCTTTTTCTGCTATCCCTTCATTCTTAATTTCTAACTCCATTGTTTTATGGAAGGTGATACATGTATCATTTTTACTTTCAGAAATTTATAAAGATTTTCTTTGCAGACAAACACATCATTGATTTTTCTATCTGGGTGGGATGGGTTTAAAAAATACCTGGAGGCAGGAAGAAGGATCTTTAAGTATCCTAAAACCAGGATCAGTCTGGGCTCCCTAGCATCTCAGCTCTTTGCTTCCAGACAACGAGTCTCAGGCTGAACCCCTGGATTAAAAACTAGGATCTCTCATGGCTTTTGTTCCACTGTTCTGGAGAAAGAGCTGGGGGAATTATGGGAGTCCCACATCCACCTCCTTTCTATGCACTTGTCTCAACACTATCTTTTTTTTTTCATTGACATATAATTACCATACAATGTTATATTAGTTTCAAATGTACAACACAGCCATCTGATATTTCAATACATTACTCAGTGATCACCACAATAAGTGTACTCACCATCTGTCACCATGCAAACCACTACAATATTATTGACTATATTCTGCAAGCTATATTTTGCATCTCTGTAATGACTTATTTACTTTATAATAGAAAGTTTGCCACACTATCTTGAAAACCAGTACAATGATTCTGCTTCTAGAAGCCCACACTCCTGGCTAACCTGCCTTATACAAGAAGGTAGGACAGAGTAGAGGGAGGAGGGCCAGGTGCACTTTGAGGAAAGCAAGACTTTGAGGATGGGCTTTTAGGACCAAAGGGTGGCAGCAGTGTCCTAGAATCCTAAGGAAGAGCAATACATGTCCAGGACGGGCCCTTCCCCACCCCTTTCCCTAAACATCAAGATGTCATGTAATGCTAGTCATATGTCCTGATCTTGCAACACACGGTTTCTATTTTTCTTATAATTAAGCAGAGGTGATAACTTGTTTATGTATAAGACAAAACTAAGAGACTCTCTGGCCAGTCTCAGACAACAGGCACAGTATGTGTACTTAGGCTGGTGAGAGTTTCGTGTGAGTTTTGCCAACACTTACGAGGAAGTGGAGAGAGAACAGGTGCAGTAACAGTTTAAGAAGCAGCAATCAGAGAGGCTGGGGCAAATTCTGATGTTCAGATTTGCCCTGGACACCCCTGCCCGCCCCAACTATTTTAAATTACAAATTATCCATACAGAAACCTGGAGTCTCTTTTAACTTTCTATTTCAATTTTTGGTCATATTTTGTCTTAGATAATTTTCTAAAATTGGATAACCTGGAGACTAATTTATTTGCTTGTCACTTTCCCATTAGAGGGTTGAATTCATTTCTGTTTTCATTACCGGTACACAGTGACTTGTCCAAAATTGCTTTCACCCAAATCCCACGTGGATGAATTTACAGCATTTTAATAAGATGGCTCTTTGCTTTGGGAAGGATTTATAATGGATAAAATAAATCTTCTTATCTTTGAAGTAATACCTCGCTTTTGCCCGCAGACATACAGGCACACAGTCACAAAGGTTGGGAGGTTAGCTTGAATGTGAGACCAAAGTAAGTCCTTTATACTTGGCCACATGATAATCCAGGATTCTTTCTTTAAAAGTTCAATACTGAAGTTGTTATGCAGCATTTTATTAGATGATAAAAAGCACCTTTTCTTCATATATACTCCATAAACTACTGAGTTGTCAAAGTACTCCATAAATAATGCAATCCTCTTGCCCATCATTAACAAAAGACACTGCTAAGTGGACAGAAAATTCAATGATTCCCTTTTACGGCGATCATAGGACACATACTTAGCCCAATTTGCTGACCTTGTCCTCAAAAAAATAGTGTCTGCATAAACTCTGGCCTGGATCTTTTCCTGTGGGAAACAGAGACATGGAGATTTTAAAGGGAGACCCTGAACATTAGTTAAAACTCTGACTTGACTTTAGAAGTGGTCCACTGAGAAAAAAACAAAACTATTGCTTCTCTTCTATTCAGAGCTGACTCTTCTAGCAAAGGCATGCTGAGCCAGGAATCTGAGCTCTTTCAAGAAATCAGCTTGTAGGAAGCCCAAGTGAACTGCAGAGTCAGATCCCAGTATGGTAGGTTATATTATCATTCATGATAAGCCATGAATCATCATCCATGTGTCTCATTTGTACCACCAGGAATATGCCAGTCAAACAGATTCACTGTATATCTGTCCTGGGGAATTCAGCTTGGGAAATGCAACATAAAGTAACAGGTGACTTGGTAAGTTTATGAATACAAAGAAAGCAGGTGCCGAGAGGGCAAATTTGCCTGAGACAACCAGATGACCAGGTACTTGGTCTGGACATATTCTCCCCCAGCCCAAAATATTAAGTTTTGATGCCCCATTTCTCAAAATTCTAAGCAGTAACAAACCTCAAGTCTGTGCTAACATCTCTGGTGAATTTATGGCCTCTGGATACTGCCCACCTACTCCCTGATTTGGAATATTCCTCAACAGTCAACAGATCCTATATTCTGGAAAGTGCAGTTAGACAGACTGTAATTAGAAATTCTAGCAGCCACTCCAGATTTCTTTCCAGCAAATGCACAAGTTAGACACTAGGCATCCCCAAATGTCCCATTCCACACCTTGAAATCCACCTTTCACTTGTTTCTCTTACTCAAATCAGAACCCAAACTGCCAAAATTCTTCTGGGGTGCCCGGATGGATTAGTCGGTTAAGAGTCTGACTCTTGGTTTCGTCTCAGGTCATGAATCTCGAGGTTTGGGGATTGAGCCCCACGTTGGGCTCTGTGCTCAGTGTGGAGTCTGCTTCAGATTCTCTCTCCCTCTCCCTCTCTCTCCCTCTCCCTTTCTCTCTCTCAAATAAATAAATAAAATTTTTTAAAAAGGAGAAGGTAGGGTGCATAGATGGCTCAGTTGGTTAAGCTTCTGCCTTCAGCTCAGGTCATGATCCTGGAGTCCAGGATCAAACCCCGCGTTGGGCTCCCTGTTCAGCAGGGAGTCAGCTTCTCCCTTTGCCCCTCACCCTGCTCGTGCTCTCTCTCTCTCTCTCTTTCTCGTTCTCTCTCTCTCTCAAATAAATAAATAAAGTGTTTTTAAAAAAAGAGAAGAATTACTTGCCATTTTATAACTGTATGGTCCACCATGACTAGCCTACCCATGCTCTCAGAAGAAGGGCTAATGCTCCATTCTAGAAAACATGCACTACTCCTCTCATCCTTTCCATCCAATTGTATCAGAGCATGTTAAAAATGCTCTGGGCATGTTAAAAATTGGATTTCTGGTCTTTACCCCTGACCTTCTAAATTAAAATTTCTGAGAATGGGGTTCAGAAACTTGGATGTTTTATAAGCAACCAGATAGTTCTGTATATGCTGTACTTTGAGCAGCACATGGGGAAGGTTTTCACCGAGACTCATTTCTGCCTTAATGTTCTGGGATTCTGGACACACCCAAAGATGTCACTGCATGTCACAGAGGAGTGGCCACAGGGTCCGCTGCAGCCAGCAGCCACCCCTACTCAGACCATTGCAGGACCATGCTCAAGGAATGCTGAACACGGCAGAAGGGGGCTGTGGGATACATGAGGGCTGGAAATTATGAATCCCCGTTCGAGTTCAGCACCTTCCTGTCTGGCTCTGCTGTCTTAGTTATAATGCTTGACTTTTCTATTGTTGGATTGCTCTATGGGAACAAAAACAGAAAAAAAACAAAGCTATTTCCCAGATTGTAAAGGGATTACATGAAGCAACGAAAGGACAGGACCCTGTATAGAATGATGCTCAAATGATATCCGATTTAACTCCGTAAATGTTAGTTTCCTTCCCAAGTTCCCATTTGCAAAATGGTCGTGACAGTGACTGCTGGCTTGTGGGTGGCTTTGAAGAGCATACTGGGTGTATGTGAAAGAGACTCTGTACAGATAGCTCTGTGAGGACCAGGGGACCCTGAAATCCTCTCCTTGCCTTGAAAGAGTGACAGACAAGGCCACCAGTTGAAGCTGAGAGAAGGGTTGTGCAGTCAGCCGAATGATGGGCCCTTCAGATGTCCCTGTCCTAATCCCTGGCATCTATAAATATCTTACATGGCAAAACGATTCTGCAGATGTGATGAAATTAAGGGCTTTGAGATGGGAGATTATCCAGGATCATCCAACTGGGCCTAAATGTAATTATAAATATCCTTCCAAGAGAGAGCAGAGGGAGATTTGACACTAGAAAGGAAAAGCTCTATGATGGAGAAGTAGGAGAAGAAAGGGCCGTGTGCTGCAAGGAAGGTGTCACAATCCAGAGAACGCAGGTGGCTTCAGAAGCTGGAGAAGGCAAGGACCTGGATCTTCCCTCCGGAAGGAGCCAGTCCTGCCAACACCTTGGTGTGTTGTCCCCAGGAGACTCATTTCGACCACCAGAATGGTAGGGGAATCCATTTATATTGTTTTGAGCCACCGAGGTTTGGTTATTTGTTGCATCGGCCCTAGGAAACTAACAGAGGTGGGTTTTAAATAAAATTATTTCCAAGAAAAGAAGGGAAATATTTTAATAATTTATAAAGAAGTGTCTGAAACTCTAACAAGGCAGTTTGAACTCGTATGTATTTTCCCCACCAACGTTGACAGGACACCCACTAAGTGCCCGGCACAGTGCAGATCAATACCAGCCTGACACAATCCACAGTGTCCATGGCCCCGGTCCCTCTGCACCACCTGAGTGAAGCATCTCTGGGAAAAATGCTAGATCCCTCTTCAAACTTCAGATCCAGGATAGAGCCAAGCTGGTACAGTTTTCCCAGAACCGGATCTCAGTATCTCCAGAAACAGCTTCCTGGAATCCTTTTCTGGAGTGAGTTTCTCAGGTTGGCTCCAGTGACCTTGTCCCTCTGATGCCTGCGTAGTTCAGGAGACCCAGGAAGGAAGGGTAAGATTTATCCTTGGCACCTCTACCATTTTCTCTGCTGGCTGTCTTCATCTTATTTGTTTCCTTTTTGTACCATTCTTCCTCATCTTTGCTCTGTCTGCCAGAATCATATTGCCCACCTATTGCCTAACTATTGGTTCTGTGGTTAAAACAAAGCTGATGCCATCAGTTTGATGCACTGAGGCCCCTGGGCTAAGAATACGATGATCGTGTAATTTATCATTCACAACAGGACACTTGTGTTTTAAAAGCAGCGTTGCCAACCTGAGACAGAGTACCGCTGGAACTGGCAAGCTCCAACCAGAGAGAGGCATGACCAGCCCAGAGCAGGACAGCAGCTGGGACAAGGAAAAAAAGCAGGCTGTCCCTCTGTCAGGCTTCTGTCTTCCCTCTTGTCCACGCTGAGCATTATGAGCCTGTGGCTGTCTTAGGCTTTCAGGAGAGCCCTCTGGGAGCCCCAAGGGCTGAGCAGAGTCCTGTTGGGCTAGAGAAGCAGGACACTGACCTCTTCATTCCCTTTATCTAAGAATACCACCTGACTGGAGCCAGCCACTTTCTGAGCCAAGAAACTTGACTCAACTTACTCAACATAGCAGCATGTACCTCAGCCTCCTGCCCTACCATTCTAGGCTCTGACGGGTAACCAGACCTTCCTAAAGAGTCAGGGCTCTTGGAGTGGCTGAGTGGCTCAGTCGGTTGAGCATCTGACTCTTGATTTCAGTTCAGGTCATGATCTTGGGGTCATGAGATCGAGTCCCATGTCAGGCTCCATGCTCAGTGGAAAGACTGCTTGGGATTCTTCCCTTCTGCCTTTCCCCCTGCTCTCTCTCTCTTTCTCTCTCTCTCTCTCACTCTCTCACTCTCTCTATCTGTCTCTCTCTAAATTAAATAAATAAAATCTTAAAAAAAGAAATGTCTAGAACTAAACTCTCTAGAAGTCATCAACAGGCAATCCTGTGCCACACACACCGCTCCCAAGTTCTCTTTTGACCACCCATTAGGTTCCTATTTCCTCAGAGAGCCAGCCAAAGCCTCTAGGTCATTTGAAGAGCAGTTAGGAATCACACACCTGGAATCCCATCATAGACCAAACCTTTCTTAATTTAGAACAGCACTTCCACCTGTCTGGTTTTTAATATTATTTTTTTGTGATAACCTCTTTCCCCCTAGGGTGGGAAGATAAAACACAGGATACCCAGTGAAACTTGAATTTCAGTTGAATAACTTTTTAGTGCAAAGATATTTCATGCACTATTTATCCTATCCTCTTTTTCTTTTTTATTTTTTTTAAAGATTTTATTTATTTATTTGAGAGAGAGAGAATGAAAGAGAGCACATGAGAGGGGGGAGGGTCAGAGTGAGAAGCAGACTCCCTGCCGAGCAGGGAGCCTGATGTGGGACTCGATCCAGGGACTCCAGGATCATGACCTGAGCCGAAGGCAGTCGCTTAACCAACTGAGCCACCCAGGCGCCCTCCTCTTTTTATTTTCTAAATCTACAAACCCTACCTTCCCTTATTCCCCTCCCCCAAACTCAAGGAGATATTTTCCAAAATCTTATCGTGGTTGTATAGTATCAAAAATACATGTTTGAAAGTTTTATTTGTTTATTTAGATTGGTGTGTGATGTAGGATACAGTGGTGACTAGTTCATACCCACACCATGAATTCCATGAAGGGAGGATCATCCAGTAGAAACTGTACATGTTTAGATCTCCTCCATGTCTTATACTCCTGGGAGGGGTGGAGAGAGTCACTGTGCAGAGGAGACAATGTCTTCTGGAAGCTTCCCTAACTCCATCTTCAACTCCAGACTCAGACAACATGTAGGCTGCTCAGGCATGTGTGTCAAAGGCTCCATATGATGTGCAAACGTCCCCTGACTTTGAATATCTTCCTTTGAGCCATTTTGCTAAAAGTCTATAATCAGAAACTTTAAGTTTTATTTATTTATTTATTTATCATTTCCTTATGCTAACGTTTAAAATTAACAATTTTTGTGCAACTCAATGAGCACACTGGTGGTGAATATCCATTATAGCACCTTCATTGTTTTTGTTTTTTGAAAAAAAAAAAAATGTTCTTTGAAGGCAAATACACAGTAATTGAAAACTAATGGAGTGTGTGTCTTGGGGACACATAGCAGGAGAGGTGGCAAGGAGAGTTTAAAGGCCCCAGGTGGTTCTCATTAGTCACTAGTAGAATCAGCAGATTAATAAGTGCAGAAAATATGAACTCCATTCTCATGAAGTTACTTCTGTATTTATTCAAACACCACAAAAAATACAAGGATGTTCTTAGCTCGGAAGGTAAAATCCTGAGTGTTCCAGAATCCTAGGGTTTAGCAAAAGTTATATTGTCATGGAATTGGTGGTCAGGTGGGGTTGGAATATATAAGTTGTTTTACATATTTCAAAAGACCTCATGGAAATTAGCCCATAAATGCTACCTGAATATATTGTAACTGAAAATGTCCTCCAGCTGGAGACCCCCAGGAACATGCTTGCAGTTGAACAAAGTAGGCTTATTGCTCCTTTGGAGCTGGAGAAACCACACATAGGGCACCCCATGGGGAGTCGTGGGGCATCTGGGGAAGGGGGTGTCAGAAAGGATTCATTACAGGACTAGGGCTTGTGTTGGGTGACTCTGGAGGAGGGGTCAAAGAAGTGGGGCTTTGCTCTGGATTGGATGCTGTCAGGAAGCATGACGCTTTGCTTGGTGACCTAATAAATCACATCTAGAAGAAGGGCAGACTAGAGCGAGGTGGCATTGTTTTAATTATAAGGAAGCAGCACTCTCTCACTTTATCTGGGAGAGGGGGGATGTTCGGCCAGTTTTGTGGCTTGAACAGTGTTCCTATTTTGTCTGTATTCAGACATGATGATATACTGGTCTTGCTCTCATCCTGATCTATCACGTGCACCGAATGGCTTTGCCGGCCGTGTGCAGTACGACTGCTTACGTTCATCAGGAGAGCACCAAGGCCCAGCTGTGAGCGCCAGGCCGGCTCCTGTCCGTCATTTCTCTTTCTCACATCAAAGCAGTAATAATCAATGCAAAATGTGACTAAATTAGCACTTTTTTGTTTTTGTGTACTGCAGGATTATTGATGAATAAGGTATCATCAACGTTCTTTTCTTTGGAGACACTGGGATGGAATTAAGTGAGTAGATATGATATTTCAAATTATGGGATTCATAAAGGAAAAGTAATAAAAAGGTCTTGGGCTAAAGATAATCAAATCTTGCGATATCCAAAGATGCAATGGTGCTGCAGCCAATAAACTGAACCCCAGGAGACCACAGAGAGGTTACGTCTGTCCTCATGAGTGCCTCTTGCACTGTGGTTCCCTCACTTGGTCTGCCCCTCTGCCCGTAGCCCCAGGGATATCTATCCAATACCTTCACGCTTCCTGGACTCCATGTAATGTTTCCCAACAATCCCTGACAATGCACTCCCCCCTACAAGGACAGTCTATGATAAAGATGTAAGATGTCCCTATTTCACTACCCTATCTACCATTTGGGCAAGATGGGTGGACACCTCCTTGCTGCTCTAAGCATAACCAGAAACCTAGAATAACACACAGGAGGCAATCAGAGAACTCTAAAAGGTGGTTAGAGGATGGAGGGCTGGTTTGGGACCCTAGGAAGGGAGGAACAGTGGCAGGAAAACCTGAATCTCTCCAACCCAACAGAAGATGATCCCAGCCTAGTAGCTGAAGATGGCCAGGTGGATGTGTTCCCCTCTCTGAAGAAATAGGGTTCTTCTGACAATTCCAGCTCAACACCACTAGCAAGGGGGATGGATCCCAAGACCACCCCCCGCCAGTGTGACATGTCAGGGGAGGCACTCCCCCTTCTCGAAAGCCGAGACCTTCCTTCCCATGTAGGGATACCTGGTAGATAAATGGCACCTGCAGGGGGACCCCGCCTTGGAGGCTTCTTTGTCCAGCACAGGTTACCCTGCCTCACTGAGAGACACCTAGGGCTGGGAGAAGCCCTTTCTGTCTATCAGGCAGCATCAGCAGGGACCACGGGAGTCCCAGGGACATCAGAGAAACCAAGCAGGGAAAAATAACACAGCAGAGACTCTGACACTGTCGCTGAACTGCAGCCCACAAAATAAGCCAGGGCATGCTTGCTTAAACAGGCAACTGCCTGCTAAAGTAAAAGATTTGAAAAGGACTGAGAGTCCCCTACATGACAGACAAATGTCTCCAATATAAGGGAAAATCACCTGTCATATCACGAACAAAGAAAATCACAACTTGAATAAAAAAAGACAAGGGCTGCCAACACAGAAGGAATCATATATTGGAATTATCTGACAAGAACATTTAAAGTAGCCATCACAAAAAAAAAAAAAAAAAAGTGCTCCAAGAATGATACACCTTCTTGAAATAAATGAAACACTGATAACTCTGTCCTTCCCTTCAGCTCCAGGTCTGACAGCCGCTTTCTGTGATCCCAACGTCTCTACACCTTAGAGCCCTTGATGTCTCCTTTCAGTCTTGGCTACCTCTGTCTGCTTGACAGTTCTTCATATGAAATCTCCCATGCTCACATTTCTTCCTCCCTTCTGCACTGACTGGCAGAGGGGGCTTTGCAAAGTTTAGAAAATATCATTTGGTGAAATGGAGGAGAGGGTTTATATCATAGTTGTCTAGAAAATGCCTCAAAAATCCCCTTTTGACTTTGTGTTTTCTTCTGGGTCCCTCTGTCCTGGGCTTTGATCGGAAGTTGGTTACTAATTCATTCATCAACCAAGTCTCACTGGTGGTGACCTTCCATCCCGCATCCTGCAAATCTCACCTGGTATCTCACCTTAAAAATGGAGGAACTTCAGGGGCGCCTGGGTGGCTCAGTTGGTTAAGCATCCGACTCTTGATTTCAGCTCGGGTCATGATCTCAGGGTCATGAGTTCAAGCCCCACATCAGGCTCCACGCTCAGTGGGGAGTCTGCTTATGATTCTCTCTCCCTCTCCTTCTGCCCTTCCCCACTGTGCTCTCTCTCTCTCCCTCAAATAAATACATAAATGAATAAATCTTAAAGAAGAATGAGGGGACTTCAGCTCCTACTTTCAAACTTGTTCAGGCTTTCAACTTAGTCCTCAACACATGCTCTCTCATGCCCTATGGGGTGAAAGTGGTGGGAGGGGATATGTTGTCTCCCTGAAATCTGTCTTCAAGAATCTGAAGACAAAACTGGATTATACCACTGTCCTGCTGACAACCTTCAAAGCTTCCTCATTGTTCTGAGGAAAAACAGTGACACCCCAGTGTCACTGCTCCCAGCTCTTAGCCTTACCTGACTGCTTGTCCCTCTGGTGCTACACAGGGCCGGGGACCTCTGCTGTGTTGCTGCCACTCCCGTGCACCCTGCTGGGAAGCTCTGCTCATCCTCGCTTTATGTGCTGCACAAGGTTGCCCTCCAGAGAGACTCCCCTGGCCCCTTCCCTCCACTCCACTGTCCCAGGTCTTCACCCCATCACACCCATCCTGTCTCATTAGCGTCCATGTCTATTTACAAGTTTACCACCCTCCCTATCAGACTCCCAGCTTCACAGGGATAGGCTTCTCCCTCTTTCCGTGTGGAAACCTGTGGAGCGTGTAGGAGACAATGAGTACTCATTCTGTCAGGGCTCTGCTGCTTTTCATGGGCAATGGCCCCTCCCTACCCACCTGCTAGCTTCTCTCAGGGTTCACTACCAAAGCCCCTCTCTTTGTGTTTGACTTGTGTTTCTCAGTCCTGGGGTTCTGGAAAATAACACTCAGAAGAGACGGCAGACAGTGTCTCTCTAAACTTTGCTTTTTCTCCCCAGAGAACATGTGGCTGGATGTCCTTGCTGGTGGGTCAAGAGCCGTTTGTTAAACTTGAAAGGGACGCCTGTGACAGAACAACTGGGAAGCTGTTTGTCATAAGCCTTCAAAAATAAGAATAGAGTGTCCCCCGTGTGGGAGGATGAGGTTTGATCTTAGTGAAAATAAACTCAGCTGACATTTTCTGAGTGTTTCCTGTGTCCTGTATCTAGACACCTGTCTCAGCAGATTCAGCTCTTAGTCATTTACTCTTTACAGATGGGGAAAGTGAGGTTGAATAGCGTGCTGGAGGTCAGTCATTGAGGGGGCAGAATTGGGTTTGTGGGTGTGGTGGGCTGACCTGGGGTGGCCATTTCTATCCACTGCACTAGGGAAATGACAGAGGGTTGGAAGAGAACGGATTTGCAAGCCACAAAGTGCCTTGGAGAGATTTTCTTAATCCCTGCCCACCTAAACTGATTCGATTCTGTAGTAACTTAACAGAGCACTAAACCACTCTGTGGGAAGCTCTATTTGCATGGCCTCAGGGAACCACTCTCAGCCGCCCCATGCTGCCTGTGCCTCAGCTAAAAGCACTTTTAGGGACCACCAGTGCCCCAAAAATCATGGCATTGAAGAATTAACCTAACAAAGAAAAATGGTGTCAGCCAAAAATTTCATTCACAGCTAACTAATGAAGACAGCACACACCAGTGACAAAAACAATAAATACTTTGAATGGAAGTAATGCTGAGTCAACAAGGCAGTCATAACATCTCTACATTTTTGTTTAAATCCTGGTATCAAAAGACAGGACAACATCCTCCATTCCCTGCCATTTCCAAGTTAGGACAGACATGTTTGGGGTAAATGAATACAGTGTTAGGACATTGAGTCTCCAGTCCTAATTCAAAAACAATAATTTGTGAGAAACTGAACACATGATCAGTTTTGGCCTCAGTCTGGCTGTCTGATTGTAGCTGAGGCACCACCTTCTCTGGGAAGTCTTCCATGATTTCTCAAGGCTGCGATGCCTTACCCTTGTCTTCCTATCTAAGTCTTTTCCTGGGAAAGACCTCTTGTTCCAGCTGAAGAACTGTTCTTGCACATGACTGCATCCACTGTGCACCGCAGAGCCTGGCAGGGGGCACATCATATCATGGGTGTCTTTATTAGTCTGCTAGAGCTGCCATACAAAAAACTGCAGACTGGGAGCCTACATAACAGGGGCTTATTGTCTTATGGGTCTGGAGGATGGAAGTCCGAGATCAAGGTGTCAGCAGGCATGGTTTCTTCTCAGGTCTCTCTGCGTGGCTTGCCAATGACCCTTTTCTCTATGTGTCCTCACATGGTCTTCCCTCTGTGGGTGCCTGTGTCCTAATCTCCTCTACTTAGAAGGACACCAGTCAGATGGATTAGGGCCCCCCACCCAGACTGTAACCAAAACAACACACGTTCACTCCTCAGGGAGTCATAAACCAGGTTGAGTTGTCGCACAAAGAAAACTTTGTTTGCAGCAAATAAGGAGATCATGGGGAATAACTTCCAAAGCCAGACTCCCCGAGCAAGGGTGGATGCCCTCCTTTTATTTAGGGTTAAGATGAATATTTAGATAGGGAAGCCTTGTCATAGTGTGTAGGGGTGGGCATAAGGTCTTGCAGTCGCCTTAAGGAAACATGCCTGTACATGCATCGTATGTTATGTAAACGAGGCTTGTGCTCCCCCTTGGGTGGGGATTTTAGTATTATAATGAGGTAAAGGTAGTTTTCAGTCATTCTAGAGGTCACTCCGGGCTCACACCTGCACAGGGGCGAGTCAGGGGTTACTCTCAAACTGGTCTGGGTGGTCTGGGCCAGCTGCAGGTCTTATCAGGGAAGTTGTTATTGTTCAAGGGGCAGTTTCTTTGTCCATTTGCCTGAGTTAAGAGATAAACTGGAAAGAAGAGCTGAAGGAAAAATGTAGGACAAAGGTCGGTGACCACAGCAGGTGAGCAGTGAAGGTCAGGTCTTGGGGTCTAGCTGGTGACAAACTTAACTTCTTTCCACAAAGGATTTGAGTCACTGCTTTCTCAAATGCATAACCATGCTTCCCTCTGTAGAAAGCACGTGGGCCTTGGCAAATGAGGATGCCCGAGGTTGTCACGGAGGAACCAGAGGCCAAGGATGACAGGGTATAGGGAGCATGCTGAAGTATGGACAGGACTAGATCATATTGTAATTTCAGGTGGGTAGTTATTTTCTGAGCCTTATTATGTTTGAAGAGTATAACAACAGTTCATACCATATAGTAATTACCAAAAAGCACAGGAGGAAACACAACACTCATTTTAACTCAGAAGTATTTATTCCTTCAAGATTATCCATATCTTAAAAGATTGTTCAGTATAACATGTCTTGAAAAAAGCTATGTAGTCAGTATTAATAGAAAGATACACTACAATAAACGGCCAGTTCTTGGCTACTTGCATTTACCATGGGGAGAAAAATGGGCAAATAAAGGTGGAGGAATATTAAGCTCCATAACTATAAATGCTCCTTCAACATAAAGATCCACAGCTTCGACATAAAGTTAAAAATACCTGCCAGGATACTTTCAAATTATTGAGAATATAACTCTCCACTAGCCTTGGTATTTAAGTCTATAACACTTATTCTCCACTGTTACTCATTTTTCTGAATATAGATCAAGGGCCTTAAAAAGACATTACGAGTGGAGGAAAGCAGAACCAGATATGCTCCCGGCCAAAATAGTGAGAATGCTGAACAACAGCAGGGAGGTAAATGAAGTGACAGAGTTGCATGCCACACTCTTCAAAATACCGCAGCCAAGAAAAGAGAGACCAGAATGGTGTGGACCTGCAAGCCACAGACCCTGCCTCAATGTGACACTCCTACATATACAACCCACTGAAGCACCCGACTCCACTCTGCCCGCCCCATCCACACCAGGCTGGAGTGTGGCTCACTGAGAAGGGAAGTTGCAATCCAGAGGGGAACATTTCTAGAAATCCCGTGAGTGCAGAATGCCCTACCGACCCCTTGAGGATCTCTGCAGAAGCCAGAAACCTACCAGAGGTCTTCACATTGTCTCTCCCAGATGGACAGAAAGAAAAAGGGAATGTGATTTTAACCACCTAAAAGGCACAATCAGATCAAAAGGCAATGTTCCCACATCCCATCCGCTGGTGGGACTAGCAGCTCCAACCACGAGTTTTTTTTCTTCTCTCTGGCCTGATGAATGGGTTTAAGGGTAAGGGTGGGGCCATGCTGCTGCAGAGATCAGGCTAAAATAACCAGCTGATGGGAGGCTTCAGGATTTGATGCTGAATTAGAGAAATAAATGCAAGTGTTCTCTCAGAGTGGTACCTCACATGTCAGTGGTACTTAGCAGGCCAACAAGTGCAGCAAAAAGGTAAACAGAAACCCTAGGTCTTCCATCCCTCCTCTCAGAACCTCAGGGCAAAAGAAAGGAAAAAGAGTGAGGAGTGGGCTTTCACCTCAAGCTTGAATGGGAGAATAATTAGAGATTTGGGAAAGAGGGTCAGAGATCTTCTCAATCAGAGGAAATGGAAGGTCCACACAGAGCTGCTCAAATTAAGCAGAAGCAAGATGAAAATAAATGGCAAGGCATCCATGCAAACATGCTCCTGGAGAACAGAAAGGAAAATGTGGCCCACGGCCTGTGGGAGAGAGGCGAAGATTCTACTCGGCAAGGACAAAGAACCCAACGAACAGAAGGAAATGCTCCAAAATTGGATATAAGAAGTTAATGAGAAATTGATTTCAATAAAACAAGAGGTAAAAGATAAGATCGATGAATCAAATGAAAGGCAAATTGCAGAGCTTGAGAAACAAATTGAGAATCCAAAACCCACCATTTCAGAACACGTGAGAACACTGGAAACAGGTTCAGACTGATAAATCATGAACTATAGATTATATTATGTAAAAGTATATAGATAGCCACTTTAAACAGATACAAATAATAAATCTTCTATTTTAACAAAAAGAATACCCATATATCTAAAGGAGGGGAAAGAAAACCCAAAACATAGGATGCAAAAGAAATATTAATACAAAAATCATTTGAGAAAAATAATATCAAGACAAACATATCAGTTATATTTAAAATGTAAATGAATATTCAAAATGAACCTACAACAAAGCAACTCAAAAACGGTTAAAAATAAAATCATGAGTGAGGATATATGAAGCATAAGCTCAGGGAAAGTAATCTGGGGCCTTCATTTTGAAAGCAGACACGTGTGTATTTAAGATAGACATTTAGAATAGAAACGTCTGCCTTTAGCTCAGGTCATGATCCCAGGGTCCTGGGATCAAGCCCCGCATCGGGCTCCCTGCTCCCCGGGAAGCCTGCTTCTCCCTCTCCCTCTGGCCCTCCCCCTGCTTGTGTTCCCTCTCTCACTGTGTCTCTCTCTGTCAAATAAATAAATAAAAATCTTTAAAAAAAATTTTTAAAAATAGAATAGAAATAAAATAAAATATGATGTATTATTAAATATCATATGGTAAAAGGAAGAAAAACGAAGTAAGTACAGCTAATAGAGAGTGTGGCCCCTCCTGCTGGACTCTGACAGGTCAATGTCAAAGGGTAGAACTCCAAGGTCATACTCTGGGAAAGACCCATTCATACAAACTGATTATATTTAAAAAACAAAACAAAACAAAACCTCAAAATATAACTCAATATATTATAAATAATAGAAATAGTACAGAATATATGGTGCTCAAAGAACAATGTAATACAATAATAAATTAAAATTTAACTTTTAAAAAATGTGGAAATTTTTTAAATGCTCAAAAAAGCTCATTTCAAAGAAGATATCAAAACAGAACTTAAAGAATATCTAGCAAATGAAGGTTAAAAAAAAACCAACTACATATCAAAACATGGATTGCTGTTAAAGCTTTGGTAAGAAGAATATTCAGACCCTAAAATACATATATGATTAAATCAGAATTAATGAAAATAGATGAACTAGCTATATATTGAATTAGAACACCACCACCACCAACAAAAAATAACAATAAAAAGAGAAGAGAACCTACAACTTGGATGAACCTTGAGGACATTATGATAAGTGAAATAAGCCAGTCACAGAATGACAAATACTGTATGATTGCACTTACATAAGTTACTTAGAATAATCAAATTCATAGAGACAGACAATAGAATGGTGACTGCCAGGGTCTGCGAAGATGGGAAATGGGGAGTTAGTATAGAGCTGGGTGTAGAGTTCCAATTTTGCAAGATGAAAAGAATTCTGGAGATGGGTGGGGGTGATGGTTGCACAACAATGTGAATGCCCTTAATACCACTGACGTGTACACTTAAAAATGGTTAAAATTGGGGGCGCCTGGGTGGCTCAGTTGGTTAAGCATCTGCTTTCAGCTCAGGTCATGACCCCACGGTCCTGGGATCGAACCCCGTGTCGGGCTCCCTGCTCAGCAAAGGGCCTGCTTCTCCCTCTCTCTCTGCTGCTCCCCCTGCTTGTGCTCTCTCTCTCTCTAATAAATAAATAAAATCTTTGGGGCACCTGGGTGGCTCAGTCGTTAAGCGTCTGCCTTCGGCTCAGGTCATGATCCTGGGGTCCTGGGATCAAGCCCCGCATCGGGCTCCCTGCTCCGTGGGAAGTTTGCTTCTCCCTCTCCCAATCCCTCTGCTTGTGTTCCCTCTCTCGCTGTGTCTCCCTCTGTCAAATAAATAAATAAAATATTTAAAAATAAATAAATATATAAAATCTTTGAAAAAATAGTTAAAATTGTAAATTTTATGCTGTATATATTTTAGCACAATTAAATATTTATAATAATTTTCTAAAAAAAAAGATCAACTTCAAGACTTACTCTAAAGCTATAGTAGTCAAGACAGTGTGGTATTAATAAAATAACAGACGAATAGGAAAGAATAAAGAACTTAGAAGGAACCCAGTGGAACAGGACAGAGAGCCCAGTAACAGACACAAATAAATACAGTCAACTGATTTTTGATAGAGGAGCAAAGGCAATTCAGTGGGAAAGGATAAATTTGATTTTTTTGGTTTTTTTGTTTGTTTGGTTTTGGTTTTTTGAGGGGGGAGGGGCCAAGGGAGAGAAAGAAAGAGAATCTTAAGCTAGCTCCACACCCAGCACTATCCTGATGTGGGGCTCGATCTCATGACCCTGAGATCATGACCTGAGCTGAAATCAAGAGTCAGATACTTAACTGACAGAGCCATGCAGGCACCTGGGAAAGGATAGTTTTGTTGTTTGTTTTGTTTTGCTTTTTAACAAAAAATGCTGGAGCAACTGAACATCCATATGCAATACAACGGAGCAGACAGTATTTTCAATAAATGGTACTGGAACAACTGGATATCCACATACAAAAATAAATAAATAAATACATCTAGATTCAGACTTTACACTGTCTAAAAAATTAACTCAAAATGGATCACAGGCCTAAATGTAAAATATAAAATTATAAAACTCCTAGAAGATAATGTAGCAGAAAACCTAGATGACCTTAGGTATGGAAATGACTTTTTAGATACAATAGCAAAGGCATGATCCTTGAAAGAAATAATTGATAGACTACACTTCATTTAAATGCAACACTTCTGCTCTGTGAAAGACAATGTTAAGAGAATGACAAAAAAAAATCACAGATTGGGAGAAAATATTTGAAAAACACATCTGATAAAGGTCTCTTATCCAATAGATACAAAGAACGCTTAAAACTCAACAACAAGGAAACAAACAACTTAATTAAAAAAAATAGGTCAAAGTTCTTAACAAATACTTCATCAAAGAAGATAGACATATGGCAAATAGCATATTGAAAGGTGCTCCACATCAAATGTCACCAAGGAAAGGAAAATGAAAACAACAAGGAGGTACCACTACACACCTATTAGATAGCCAAAATCTGAAGACTGACAACACCAAACTCTGGAAAGGAAGGGAAGCAACAGAAACTCTGATTCATTGCTGGTGGGAATGCAAAATGCATTCCACTTTGGAAGAGGGTTTCTTACAAAACTAAACATATTCTCACCATATGATCCAGCAATCGCACTCCTTGGTATTTACTCAAAGGACTGGAAACATTATTTCCAAACAAAAATCTGCACATGGATGTTTATAGCATCTTTATTCATAATTGCCAAAACTTGGAGGCAACCAAGATGTCCTTCAGTAAGTGAATGGATAAATAAACTGTGATACATCCAGACAATAGAATATTATTCACCTGTAAAAAGAAATGAGCTATCAAGCCATGAAAAGACACAAAGAAACCTTAAATGTATATTACTAAGTGGTCAATCTGAAAAGACTATCTACAGTATGATTCCAGCTATATGGCATTTTGGAAAAACAAAAACAGAATTATGGAGACAAAGATCAGTGGTTGCCAGAGGCTGGTGCGGGTAAGGGGATAAATAGGCAGAGCGCAGTTTTAGGGCAGTGAAACTGTTCAGTGTGTTACTATAATGGTAGATACATGTCATTATATATCTGTCCAAACCCATAGAATGTGTAACATCAAGAGTGAACCTTAAAGCAAATAATGGGCTTTGGGTGGTTATATTGTGACAATGTATCTTTATCAGTTGTAACAAATGTACCACTCTGGTTGGGGGTATTGATAATGGGGGAGGCTGTGCATGTGTGTGGGTGGGAGGTATATGGGAACTCTCTGTATCCTCCCGTTTTTCTGTATCTAAAACTGCTCTAAAAACAAATCTTAAATATAAAAAAAATTAAAATAAGAGTAGAGGTAAACAACTGAAATATTGAAAATAATAGCAGAACTTTAAGAATTATAAAACATTGCAGTATAATTTGTTAATGGGCAGTATTTATTAGAAGGTAAATTCATAAAAATCCAACCCAGCAGAAGAGGGACTGGCAATAAGGTTTTTGGAGGAAAAATGATCAAATTTAGGAGAGTGTACAATTTTAAATGAGACTTTGGAGAGTCAGACAAGAAAGGTGAAGAACTGGGCTGAATCGTGGAATGTTGTGCACTCCTGTGATTCCTAAAATGGGGTGTGCTGAAGATACAATGATGTTTGACCACAAGAGTTCAAAAAGGCTGAAACTGTGGACAGTACCTCCTGCCCCCGCCCTGCCCCCAAGTGTGAAACATCAGGACCCCCTCCCCATATTATAATAAGCTCTGATATTAGAAAAATCAAACCCATATGCAAATGAAGTAAATGGTAATTAGATAAGGAACCATGACCAGTGAGGTCAGTCCTGGGTGGACTGGGGAGGGTTTGGGTCAGAAAGAATGCAGTAATTCAGAACATTAAATTATGAGTGAAAGGGTTACTTCCTGAGGCCTGTGCCTCAAGACGGCTTCTGGTTAAAGCCTTAAGTCAGTCTGTTCTCCAGCTAACTGTGGTCGTCCCATCAGTAGAATGGCTAATCACGTGTGCCGCACCTGTGCTGCCTGGCTTGGTTTGACCCTCTAGTGCCCGCTGCCAAGTGAAACTCCTGTCATGGCCCCAGAAGCCAGTGGGGAAGGTGGCTCCTCCCAGCTGTGGCTTTCCCTGCACAGGGTGCAAGCTACCCCAGGACAGGTCAGGTCAGCACAAAGCCAGCAGGGGCTGCAGCCAGTTCCCCAAACTGATGAAAAAGTCTAAGGGTTTGGTGTCTGAAAATACAAAAACAAAATCCTTGGCGAGCCGTATCAACAAAAACAGAAGAAAGGAGAAATGTACACAATTCGAAATGAAAAACTGAGAAGTAGCCACCAATACAGAGGAAATTAAGAAATCCTAAGTGCCCGTATTGTAAAAACTATGCAAATATGTTGAAAAAAAAATGGATTGTCATTACTTTTCTTAAAAATATGTAACTAAAGTTGACTCCAGAAGTGCTTGAAGGCCTAACCTTCCCAATGGGAGGAATTCAGAAACATACCAGTGGATGCCCAGGCAGCCCCCAGGTGAGTTCTTTTACACTTAAGAAGATGATTCTAAAACCACGTGACCGGTTGCAGAATATAGAGATTTTTGTTTAGCACACAAAAGCAAGCAGCAGAATGATTAATCTCAATTATCAATATTAATAGGGGAAATCACAAGTAGGGATCATCTCAGGACCCTAACAGTGGTTTGGTCTTAAGGAATCTATTAATATAATACAACATACTACTAAAGCAAAGGGGAAAACCTTCTGATCATCTCCATGGATACTGAGAGGCTGTGACAATAATCTAACATCTACATTTTCCCCAGAAAGCCTTAATAGTTGCAGAATACATGGATACTTTTTTATTATGACAAGGAAAATACATGTCTTCATACAAGTTGAATAGTGAGACACTGAACCATCCCATTAATGTCATGAACAAGATAGGTATGCCACCTGAATCACTATTATTTGACACTGTTCTCAAGGGCAGTTGCCTAAGGGATAGAAATAAGGGAAATTATTGGAAAGGAGAAGGCAAAAGAAAATCTTAGAAACAGTAAGAAAATACATTTAAAGTGGTTGATTCTGACATTAATATACAGAATCAACTACATTCCTATACATCCAGTTAGCAAATAAAATGGAAGAAATATTCCATTGAAAATGGTAGCCAAAGGATTAACCATCTAGAACTAGACAAGAAATTCATAGGACCTATCTGAACAAAACCATAAAAATCTACCAAGCAGCATAAGATAAGATTTGAACACAAGCCTAGACTGCACTCTTGAATAGGAAGACTCATATAAATTCATTGTGACCTCAATGAGGGAGACAAATCATGAGAGACTCTTAACTATAGGAAACAAATGGAGGGTTGCTGGAGGGGAAGTGGGTGGGAGATGGAGTTCCTGGGTGATGGGCATTAGTGGGGGCACGTGATGTGATGGGCACTGGGTGTTATATGCAACTGATGAATCACTGAACTCTACATCTGAAATAATGATGTACTATATGTTGGCTAATTGAATTTAAATTAAAAAATGTATGTATGGGAGAGGGAAATAGAGAAGAGAGAGGAAGGGGGGAAGGGAGAGGCAAAAAAGTGTTAAGGGGGATGGTTAACTTGAAAGTATTAATATATGAATATTTGATATATGAATAAAGCTTCAGAAATGAAAGGCATTCACAGAGAGACAAACCAATAAGTATAAATAGCCCCAAAACACTTAACAGGAATTTAGTTTACAAACAAGGAGGCATTCTGAACAAAATGGGGAAAAGACTAACTGTATTACAGGGATACACTATTATATATTTTGTTGGCACAACTGACCATTTGGAGAGAAAAAAAATTCATTTTTACCTTCATTTCCTACAGTGAATGAATTCCAGGGAGTTAGAAGATGTAAACAAATGAAACCATAAAAATTTAGAAAAAAATATGAGTAAATTTATTTATAATCTCAGAACGGGGAAAGGCCTTTTAAAACTGGAAACAAATCCCAGGATCTACCAAAGCAGATCTGGATAAATTGACAACATAAAACTTTAAACTTTCTATATGCTAAGAAATAAATCAATAAATAACATCAAAAGACAATAAACAAATAAAAATATTTTCTAAAAAAATAAGAATATTTTCAAGATATAAGACAGGGAAGTTTCAAAGTACACAGGCTAAAATTAATTAAGAAAAAGCCAAATAACCCAAAATTATGTAAAGGACATAAATTTACAAAAATTGAAATTTCTAAAAAATATCTGAAAGATACTTAACTTCATAATAAAATGAACTAAATCAGAATAACATTGCAATATAATTTTTATCAGATTGGAAAAAATATATATTAAGTTTGATAATACCCAGTACTGAGAAAGTTGAGAAACTGGCCTTTTCTTTATACTCTTGGTAGGTATATCCATTGATCGGTATTTGGAGGGTAATCTGGCAATATCTACCAAAATGTTAAATGCACATAGCCTTAAATCCAGCAATTCTCATTTCCCACTTATAATTTATACCAAGATATGGTCAAAAACGTATCCTAAGCTATAAATCAAGGATGCTAACTACAGATTTGTGTATAAAAATAAAAACTGGAAAAACTCTATATGTTCACTAACAGATTAACCAAAAAATTATATCCACCAAGAGAATGGAATGCTAAGCAGCTATTAAGAAGAATGAGGTAGATCTTTATATGTTGTTATGGAAGGATGAAATAGTAATCGCAGAAACCAAAGTGCAGAGTGCTGTGCATATCATGAGTGGTAGTAAAGGAGTCTCTCTCCATGCCCCCTTCCTCCCCCTCCTGGCCTCCCTCCCTTTCTTTTTCTTCCTTTCTGGAAATGTCCCCCAGCCCTCAGAAGCTCATTCACCAGTGGTCTCTGTAGCTATTCATGCCTTTCTTACTACATGTGCATCTTTTCCTTATTATTACTTTTTAAAATGGCAGAGTATTAGTCGAGTGGTCAACATATAAACTACTTTTGTTTGTTTGTTTATGTTTTTCTCTATAAAATACAAAATCAAAAAAGTTTTCTTTTTCTAAGCAAAAGTGTTATGGGATTAATTTTCAGGTAGCAATAAGAAATGAAGCATTCTCTGATATATCAAAACACTTCTACTTGTGTCTACAATTGAAAAAAAAAAAGAAAGAAAGAAAAGATTGTGCATTGTTCATCCATCCCATGTGGAATGGCTGAACTCTGAGGACAGCCTTGCTCCAAATGGCATGATATTAGCTAGAACGCGCTTACTTATCAACCTTCTTGTCCTAAACAAGGTGTCCCCCTGCAGGTGCACACTCAGCGCTCACGCGCCCCCACACACGGAGCATGCACAAGCCTCCATTCTCCTCAGTGCAAACAAATCCATGTGCATTACCCAGAAATGAGTGAAATAAATGGCCGGAGAAAGGTATGCAATTTCTTTTGCTCTGAAAATCTAATCTTCCCCCATAATACACCCATCTCAGGGGTTAGAAGCAAATTAAAGATCCCCAGGAGCTCAAAGCCTTCTGCAGTTTTTGAGCTTGGATCTGTTACTAGACAAAACAACAGAACAGGAGAGATTTCGTTGTCTCCCTCTGATCGCATTAAAAAATAAGGAAAACAGGAAGAGGCAGGGTGACCATTGTCAGCTAGATAATGTAAGTGGAGAACTGTGTCATCACACAGGTTTAAAATGAAAGTTTCTCTTGCTTTCAAAATGCTTATCTCCAGGGAATCTACCTGTTCAAGCCACCTTTCTGGGCTAACGCTGGGGTCATTGAGCTGTGGGAAAGCAGATCCCTAAAAGCCAGAGACTGGAGTTACTGGGTGAATAGCCACCCTCAGCCCGTCAGCCCCTCCTGCTAACTTCCACTGGCCTTGCGTCCAGGAAAGCCACTGGCCACATCATCCCCTTCCCAGTTCCTGCCATACAAGGAACCAGAAGAGGTCCCAGATCCTGCTCTTTGGCCTTGAGACATAAGGAAAAGCCTAGCATACTTTCACTTTATGTTGTGCATTTGTACAGACCCGCAAGTTTCTAAGACTAATCAACTCTAGCACACGAGAAACATCTAATGCATTATTAAACACACACACACACACACACATAGCTGGCTTAATTTAACTTTAGCTATTACATTGGGCTGGTAATTCTAATAGAACTCTCTTTGTCCTTTGGGTTTTTCAGAATAGAGCAAACTGCACTCCCCAAGGTCTGAGGGCAGCACAGGAAGTTTGGGAGTCACCTGGTATCTACAGAAATCCCCCTAACTTGTGTGGGTCTGGTCCTACTTCAGAATCAACACACATCCGTGTCCCTCCTGATTCCCACCACAGGGTAGGTTGGCAGAAATCAAGCTGGTAAAAGCATAATTTACAAGACCAACTATGTCTCGCTCTCTCTTATAAAATGTAGGAACAGTGTAAAATTGTTTCTCTCTACCATCTTTGGCAGAGAAAAATAAAACCTGAATCACGGAAAAACCAGCAGTTAGGTTTTTAGTTTTAGTTGTGTGTCCTTTTACCAATTATTTGAATGGATCTAGTGAGTGTAGTTTATTACTATTATTATTACTTTCAATCTAGGTTTGTAAACAGGCAAAAGCTTATGTTGAAGTTTCACATAGGTCTTCTTGGCAAGTGACATGCAGGCATGCAAAACCAACTGTTCAGGCCCCCCCTGGTGGTCCTGAGCCACCCTGACCTCTCTGAAGGGCTCACCAGGCATTGGGAAATGGGCAAAATGACCTCTCAGTGGTCCTGGTGACCCTAAGGATGTTCCAAGAATATCAAGCCGCCCATCTGAGACGATTAAACAAAACCGTGCTGAGATCCTATTACGGAAAGTAACAAGGAAACTATAACGGAGACGACTGGCAGCGAGCGCTACGGGTACATCAGCGTCCTCACGTCGAGTGTGGCTGTGGGATTAGCACCCCAAGTTCTCCCCAAGCCAACGGCATCGCCTGTCTGTGCGTTTCCTACATGCTGGGGACCAGGCCCAGGTTAGGCGAAGTCTTTGGACACAGCCTCGACGAAGTTTGGAGCTGACATCAGGATGCCGATGGTGCAGATGATGGTGAAGACAGAGAAGGCCATGAGACACAGGCGGTCCACCACGCAGGCCGCAAATTTCCACTCACTGCAGATGGCCTCGCTCTCGTCCTGACAGCGGAAGCGGTTGGCGATGTAGCGGACCTCCTCCAGGATCCTGGCCAGATCCGGGTCCCCCTCGGAGGGCTGCCCGCCGTGCAGGAGGTGCTCGTCGTGCGTGGGGGAGCAGGCCATGCGGCCACACACGACGCCCGAGTCGGGGGTGGGGGCGCAGTGCACACCGTCCAGGCCGCGGAAGCCGATGTAGAGCAGGTTGCCGTTGGTGGTGGGCGGTGCCGCCACTGCGCTCATGTCCACACTGGCCAGGCTGCAGCGGCGCGGCTTGTGCTGGCACGCCGGCCTCACCTTGTCCTCCCCCGGCCTCTTCATGCGCAGGAACCAGGCGCACCAGTTCAGGAGGATGACTCTGGTCTGGGGAGACGACAGGGCGGTTAGGAGCGGGCGGAAGCGAGCATCAGCGGGTCGCGATCCCAGCCCTACTTGGGGGGCCCTGGGGAGACAGGCCCCCACTCCTTCCCAGGTGAGTTTACACAGGCGGGCACGCGCTGCAGTGGCTGAGTCAAATTGAGCCCAGAATAAACCAATGCAGAAAGTCACCCTGGGAATGAGCGGAATTCTGTGGCAGACACACTGCGGTCTCGGGGCAGACAGGCACGTGGCAGGAGAGCCCTGTCTCGGAAAAAGAGCCCTGCCTGAGCTGCGTGAACAAGACATTTTCCCTCTCCAGTCTTTCCTCATCTGTCACTAGCGACCATCATACCCAACTGCCCGTGAGGCGCCCCAGTGCCATGGCGGACTTGCAAGGGCGCACCCCTGGAGATTTTTAAAATTTTCAAGGACAGCCCTGTGACACCTAGCAGGTGCTGCACGAACCCCTAGTCTGAAGCAGTTCCGACTAGAACATCGGGTCCCTTGCAATGATGGCATACCATTGCAAAGGTTTCTGTTGTCCTGACGAAAAGCAAGTGCCAAGAAAGTCAAAGTGGAACAGAAAATGGGGGCACTATGCTCCTAAGATTTGAAAGGGTGTGCTGCCAACAGGTGCCTAGGGGTCAGGGCATAAATACTTAAGTTGCTTTGACTGATGTAATAAAGAGAGCCATTAGGTATTTCTTTTGCCCTAGGGGCTGTGAAAAAAGTCCCCGAGACACTAAAGGTGCTATGAACCAAGGAAGTTTAGGAACCTCTAACCTAATTCGCTAGGCTGAAGTGAAGACTGAGTACGATGATGTGCAGGAAAGTATTTGGACTTTCTTTAAAGGGCCACATAATACAGTCCATAAGGTCTCTGTTGCAGCTACTCAGCTGTGTTAATAAAGTACAAAATAGTCATAGAAAGCATGTAAAGAAATAAGCCTGGCTTTTTTCTAATAACATTTTATTTGCAAAAGCAGTTGGTAGGCCAGATTGGAGCCATAGTTTGCTGACCTCTGGTTTAAAGTGTTTTATCAACATATATTGCCTACATGCACAGATGATGCTGGAGAGAAATCATGGGGATTTCTTGTTTTTCCCTCTAATGAAAAGAAGGAGCCATGTGAAACCTCAGTCCAGGTCAAAAAAATTCTTGGAAGCCTATTTAGACAGGTATATGAAAAGTAGGCCCTTTCCCTGAGATTATCCAGATACTGACTTTAATTTTGGTTTATGATTGTGGGTGAATTCCATCAGCAACCTAACAGGTTATGTTTCCCATCTGTAAGTACAGGCAGTAAGCTGTGAAGTTCATGTCTGTAGTACTTTTTATGACATCTTATCAGAGATGACTGCAATAGACCGGTCTGGAGACAGGCAAAGAAAAGAACAAGAAGGCATAAGAGCATATTCACTGCAGATGTAAAGATAAATCTTTGCTCAGAGCAGACAGCACTCTATATATCCTGCCCATACCCTTGGACAAACCTGCAGAGCCTGGAAAAGCCTGTCTGCATACCCTGGAGGGTTTTCCGTGATTAGTAGAGAGCAGGGACACATGGCCCCACATGAATCTGCAGGTCAGTCTGGCCCTCCACAGGAGGCTCATAAGACATGCCAGCTCAATTGGGCCTCTCAGGGGCTCTGTGAAGCGAGTATAATTCCCCCCACCCATTTTACAGATAAAGAAACTGAGACTTCAAGTAGGCTAATAAATTGGCTCAAGGTCACACAGTAAAGCAAGTCACCTATGTGTTTAGGCTCCACAGCTCATCTGTAAAAGGGTCTACAAAGTCTTCTTCAAAACTCCTGTGACTTTAGCCCAACCCCCACTTCGAAGGCACTGGAAAGACTGGACCAGAGCTCAAGGGAATGCACTGGGCAATGGGTGCTTCCAAACCCAGCGATAGCTGTACACATGGAGTGTGTGTGTTGGGTGGGGGGGTGGGGGGGTGGGGGCAGCCTCTGCCTACCCCGGAGCACATCTCAAGCTAATGTGATCCACACTACCAAGTCTATTTTGAATTCCATGGCCTGAATCATTCGCTTTCGAAGCTAAAGCATCTCAAAAGATGAAATTATCCTCTCGGCACTTATCCAACTGTGCTCATGACCTCTTCTGTTAGGTTATGGTCTTGCGTCTGGCTGCGTAAATGTCACATAATGCCACGGCACCGGCAGTATCTTCTTCATAGCAACACATCATAATAAAAGTTCCTTGGAGGCTGTTTATTTTTTAAATACACACAAAGAAAGAAAAATGCAAGAGGCTATATAAATTGAGAGCGTGAGATACAAGCTTCATATTTCATTTGCAGCCATTGGTTTTAACATACTCCTGTGCTGAGAGGTGAATAATTAACATAGGCTCGTAACTAAGATTTTTTTCTGGACAGTAAAGTACTACCAGGTCATTAAAAATGGTTTGTGTCTTCACGTCTTAAACAGAAGAAATAATAATATGCGTTTGAGTCTTACATTTGCATAAATAAACACTTGAAGGATAATGGAGAAATTGCTTGAAATGGCTATCACTATTGGTGGTGGAAGCACAGTGAGGGGCAGGAATGAGAGCAGGATTTTACTTTGATTTTGATGTTTGGAACATGTATTACCTATTTCAAATGGAAGGAGGGTAGCCAGAGAGTATGTCAGGGTTATAAAAGTCAGATGGCAATGTAGGTGAATGTGTGCCAATGTGTCCCAGTTTTTAATGAGGGGACCTTCTCAAAATAAGCCCAGGGACCGCAGTGATGTGAATGTGTGGGGGATAGCACCACTTCTGGGAGCTCACTCCATTGCTATGAGAGAAAGTCATTATTAAGTGTACAGATTTGCAGTGGAAAAGAACCCAAGAGGACACAGTAACTTGGTAAAGTCAATTTTTTTTTTTTTAAATTGGTCTTTCCTAAGTTCACTTTTGGGTAACTGTAAATTATTGCACAATGAATATCTTTAGAAGGCCCAGGAACTCTCTCTTCCCGGAGGTTAACAAAAGACACCTTACTTCTTGCACCTGCATTTAGCATGTTGGGGAGTCTTAGACTCCCTTCTGAACTTGGATGCAGAGGTATAGGTCTCCAAAGAAAACAGGCTTGTTTGACATGAGAGGGCTCCTTTAGTACCTGCTGTCCCTAGGCCATGCTCTCGGGACAAGAGCACTGGAAGGTTTGCAGGGCCCGAGGAAGACTCAATCCCTCCCCTGGCCTTGGATGTTGTCACACTGTGCTGAGGTGAGAAAAAAATTGGCCCTCATCAAGGTTTCCTGAGTGTCAGGTGAGGCTGGGCACACAGGTTCAGATCCTGGACTCCGAAGGGCACAGCATGGGTAAGCATCTGCCCACGTCCCAGTGCATGGGGCTAAGCAGGTGCTGGGGAGGGGTGGCGTGGCCCGCGGCTGACGCAACAGGCTGTTATATTCAATTGTGTCTCTTTCATCCTTTTGCTTTTATCCTAGCGCCCTTCCCCACTGCTAACTACTGACCTGTATTTTAGAGGCCTGTGGTAAGATTACATTCCTACATGTACTGCCTACATGAATTATTACATGGCTCACTCTCTCTCACCATTTTGGCTCCTCATTCTGTTTGGAAGATCCAACCACATGGCTGGGTGCTTATCTCGTCCATTGCTTCCAACCACTGTACTGTTCTCCATAGAGTACATACAAAAAGTAGTTTTAGAAACACTCTGGTTGCAAAATGTACAGAGCGGTCAGTGCGTGGGCCGTGTTCTGGAATGTCAGATTGCAGGAACAGTGCCACGGGCCCTACGAGCATGCTCACCGTAACGGTCCAGAGATAATGCAATAGTGCAGACAGGTGAGGAGGCATGAGAAACATGGCTCTGTGTTGAGGAACACTAGCTGTTTTTAGGACTTTTAACATAGATAATTCATCTGTGGAGTCACCCCTGGCGAGGGCCCCCGACTCCCCGTGGTGAAGGGCAGGAGGAACGCACCCACTTGGGCATCTTGCCGCCGTCGGGGTCGTGGTGGTGGTACTGAAGCACAATCACCGTCACGACCACGGAGAGGCCCACGATGATCATGGTGCTGGCGAAGTACTGGGCTGCAGAGACAAGAGACGCAGGGTGAGCCCCGGGCCCCCCACGGCACAAGCATCGCAGCGTGGCAGGCAGACCCAGACGGTGCTCTCTGATCGCCTGCGACCAGGTGGCGAAGCCTAGAGCAGGGCAGGGCTGCCTCCAGGCCGGCAGACCCGCACCCCCCACCCCCAGCCCACGTTCCCAGCAGGCAGAGGCCAGCGCAGAGCATGCACACCTGCTTTCCCGTCCACATAAGCTGCCTGGCCTGGCTGCCTGCACTTCTGTGAACGCCATCGGCCTCTTCCTCCAGTGAGGGTTAACAGTGCCTCACAGGATGCCGATACGGTTGTTCTCAGGAGAAAGGCTGTGGACCGTTATGGGAACTGAGAATAATGGGGTAGTGAGGGTCTGGTCCCCACCGTGATAACTGCGGGCCAGGGACATGCTGGGGTGGGCAAATCTGGGCATCACTGGTGGGGTACCTAGTATTAGTGTGGAAGATGAGTCTGCTCCCATTTAATGAGAGATAGGAGGAGGTGCCAGTTGTCTTAGGAGGACGGGGAAGACATTGACTTTCCCGGCTGAGAAGATCAGCTTCAGCTCCGATGGGCAAGCATGCATTTCTCCACCTTGGCCCAGGTGAGAAGAAGCATGGAGCATCTGAAGCAGCTCTCCCCTAACCCACTGCCGCAGTCCATGAGTTCAGACATCTATGAGTTTAGATAGGCTACTCAGCCTGCCTGGGCCTCAGGTTCTTCACGAGTATAACAGGGATGGCAATGCCTTCTTCTGCAGGGTTGGTGCAAGAATTAGCAAGTATATGAGCCAAGAATCTAGAAGAAAGCCTGGCAAAGGGAAGACATTCCTTGATTGGCAACTCCCGTTATTAAACCTTTAGTGTGGCTTTCAGCTCAAGAGGGCTGATCTCTAAGCAGAGAACATCCTGGTGCAGAGGCTAAGTGCATGGCCACACACCTGGTTAAGAACGCCTCCTTCTCTCCAGGCAGGAAGGAACTCACTGCCCCACTGTGAGAAGCTGCCAGAGATGGACGTTTGAGACTTCAAGTTAGTACCAGGGACCTCTAAGAAGGGGAAGGAGGGTGAACAAAACTGTGACTGCTATGGGCTGGGATGTGGCCTAAAATTTAGATGTTGAAGCTCTAGCCCCTGGTATCTCAGAATAGGGCTGTATTTGAAGACAGGGCCTTTAAAGAGGGGATTAAGTTAAAATGGGGTCCTTAGAGTGGGACATGACCCAATCTGACTGGTGTCCTTATAAGAGGGGAACTTTGCCCACACAAGGGGGTACCAGGGATGCACCCAGATAGGAAAGACCATGTGAGGGCACAGCAAGAGGGTGGTCATCCACAAGGCACGCAGAGAGGCCTCAGCAGATATCAAACCTGCTGGCACCTTGGTCTTGACTTCCAACCTCCAGAACTCTGAGCAAATACTTTTCTGTTCTGTAGGCACCTGGTCTGTGGAATTTTACCGTAGCAGCCCTAGCCGACCAAGACAATGACCTGTGGAGGTATCCAGGGTCAGAGGATCCCACAGCTGAAATCTCAACAACAGAGGTCAGAGGCCAATAGGAGCCCATCTTTCTAGACATGGGCTATGCATCAACCATGCCTTTTCCCCACTGGTCCGTCAGTCAAGGCAAGGCTGCCCATTGTCCCACAGAGGGTGCTTCCTGTTGCAAGTCTCTACTGAAAGCATTGTGTTGGAAGGTAGGAAGAGTGGGTCAGACCGTCAAGGTGAAACATGGTGCCTTGTCCTCTAGATGGTCGTGAGAGAACTAGGAACACCCATACAGGTTTTTCATACCAATACTGTCTCTCTCTGGCCAAAATATTACACATTAAGGGAAAAAAGAAGAGCTTTGGGGGTATCTGTGTAAGAGAAATAGGCTCCTCTACTCCTATCTTCCCTTGTTAACTACACAGGGTGGCCCTCCAGTGGCCTGGGCCAACAGGAATAATCATAGACTCCATTCCTCTTTCTGAACTCCATCACCAAACTGGAGGAGTGATTCTCATATTAAACCAAATATCCACCATCAGACTGTTTGCTTCCCATTAGGCTGGGGGTCTGGTTCCCTGACCAGTAACAGAGCCCTGGCTGTGGTGGCGAGAGTACCAGATCCTGACCGCTAGACCGCTGAGCACCTCTGTGCATGTTCCTGCTTATTCCAATCCAGGGAGGCGCACAGGCACAAGGGGTGTTATCTCCTGTTTCTGTCATCCTACCTTGGGCAGAAGGTCATGCCTTATATCTGTCTTGGCTAAAACATATTTGTCCTGTTTACATTTCCTCACAAGCTTTAACTTTATCCAGAGACATCGAGGTATCTCGGGAAACAATGGCCAAGAGTTAAAATGGGGGCGCCTGGGTGGCTCAGTCGTTGGGCGTCTGCCTTCGGCTCAGGTCATGATCCCAGTGTCCTGGGATCAAGCCCCGCATCGGGCTCCCTGCTCTGCGGGAAGCCTGCTTCTCCCTCTCCCCTCCCCCTGCTTGTGTTCCCTCTCTCACTCTGTCTCTCTCTGTCAAATAAATAAATGGAAAAAAAAAAAAAAGAGTTAAAATGTGAGCTCCTCCCATTTTGACAAAGGATTTGTGGAAGAACAATGACTCAAAGCTAAAGTAACAAATCTCTAATGGTAAAATCTTTGGCTGCGTTACAAGTGTGACGGGGAGAACGACGGGAGGAAGGGTGCGTTTCTGCACCTTCAAGCCAAACCACAAAGCTCGATTCCCCACACTCCCCCTACATGTGCCCAGGTGAACAGAGGCCATGGGCCATTCGAACAGGTACAGAAAGTCACTCCTCCTGGGGCCATGTGGCTCTCCAGGGCCCTCTCTAAGCCCGTGTCTTCAAGAGAGGCCTGACACCTGCTTACCTATCAAGGGCACCGAGTCGGATGTCGCAGGCATGATCTCAGCCACCAGCAACATGAAGACAGTGAGGGAGAGTAAAACCGTTATCCCTGAAACATAAACACAGCAGTGCCTGAGACCCAAGAGGTGATAAGGCCTCAAGTCCATTAACTGTGCCTTATCTGAGATTCAAAGAACTAGGGAGGTGTAGGGGAGGGGCCAGTGACATTCTGAAACCCAGGGCAGGGTTCTCTGTATGCAGGGGCATGGCCATTTTTCTGGGGGCTGTTCACAGCATTTACCAGAGTCCCAGATGGAGGTAAGCTTAGGAGCCAGAACTTTAGAACAACAATACAAAATGAATTACTGAACCTAACACAAGTATCTCTCATTTTCTTAATTACATTAGGATTGAGAGGTAGTTACATATAGCAGAGGAAAAAAAAAACAAAACATGCAATCTTAAGACCTGACTTTTGGTCTTGACTTTGCTACTTACTATCTGTGTGACCATGGATAAGTTACTTAACGTGCCTGAGCCTTGCTGTCAGAAGATATAGGTTGGAGGATGATTTCTACATGTACTAAATATGACCTTTAATAACTCTAAGATGTTGAGAAATTCATTTCACCATTCTAAGTCTTAGTTTTCTTATCTTTCCATTGGATGATCATAAGGAATTAGCCTGTGTATGGCAATATACAGATGCAAACTGATACTGAACTAACTAAACTGTTTCCTGTCCGTAACAAATGCTGGCCAGTTGCTCCCAAGGAATAGGATGGGGTGGCAGGAGAAGAGAAAGTAAGGCCCCTCAGGACAGAACCCAGTGGTCTCTTCCTGGGCATCTTCTGTGGAGGATCAGAGGATATTACAGATTTTCAGGAGGGCATTGGGCATCTAGCATGAAGCCTAAATCAGGAGCCGTGGTGTTGGGGAGATGCCCTGGGCTGGGAGGTCAGTGTGTGATGCACCAAGCAGGCTCTCCAACATCTCTGCACCCAGAGCCATCCTGCACCGTCCACAGGGATCCCTACAGAGCTGACCTCAAGGCAAGGCCCTCCCATCCTGTCTCAGACTCCTGCCCAAGATCAGGACACTTACCCAGGGAAATTTTCTCCCCTGAATCTGCAGGGAGCAAGAAGACGAGGAGGGCCAGCGCAGAGATGAGCACACAGGGGATGAGCAGATTGAGGCCGTAGTAGAGGGTCCTGCGGCGAATGGTCACTGTGAAGGTGACGTCTGGGTAGGGCTCTTTGCAACACTCATAGAACTTCTCGCTCCGCTTGCCTGGGATTCCTCCATGAGCAACAGGGGAAAGGAACAGTGTCTGAATAAAATTACCCTGCTTGTTTATTTTAATGAGTATATCATACAAATAACCATGGAGTTTGCTAAGTGCTAAAAAAACAACAACAAAAAAAACTGGGTCATCAGTGTTTGAGTAAACTCTGGTATGTTAGAGTTGTTCAGGAATATCTTAGTGATAATGGAACAAATTGGGAGAATTTTTTTAATGGATTGAAACTAGATGTATATATGGTAAATGTTTGTGTCCCCCTCAGTATTCCTATGTTGCAACGCTAACCCCCACAGTGATGACATTTGGAGATGGGACCTTTGGGATGGGATTATTGCCCTTACAAAAGAGGCCTAGAGAACTCCTTAGTCTCTGCTATGTAAGAAGACAGCCAGCTATGAACCAGGAAGCAGGCCCTCAGGAGACACTGGATCTGCCTTGATCGTGGACTCGATCTTGGACTTCCCAGCCTCCAGAACTGTGATAAATAAACTTCTGCTGTTTATAAGCCACCCAGTCTATGGCATTCTGTTTTAGCAGCCTGAAGGGACTAAGACACCATGATTATAAATAATACATTATGAGCTTTACAACATTATAAATGTAATTATTGCTTTTCTATTTAAAATCATCAAATATAGGTTCTCATGAACGGCAATTTGCTATCCAACCTGATTTTAGGAATGGAGCAGATGCTAATAATATAGGGACGCCTACACTAGCACTGACTTGTTTAAATAGCTGCATGTTTTCATGGAAAGTGTTGAATTTTCTAATTGTTTTTTTATTTCTTATCGTATAGCTCTCAGTAAATTATAGAGATTGCTGCAGGGTTCAATAAATGCTCACACTGAAAAGCAGAGTGGAAAATCCCAAACTTTCAAAGCCAGCACAGGAACAAAAAGTGGCTTTCTACAAGGCTGCTAGCCTCACGTCTTTGCTGGGCTTACCCACAAGGTCCCATTCTCCGTTTGGTATATAGCCGCTGATATCTGCCTCTTGCATCTGTAGATCCAAGGACCACCCTCCGTAAGACCAGGACCCAAACTTCAGTTTGCACTGCTGCACATCAAAGGGGAACCAGCGCACGTCGATGTAGCAGGAGCTCTTGAATATGCCTATATGGGCAAAAAAAACAGTCAGAAAACTGAAATGGAAGGGGCCCAAGCTGGGCTTTAAATACACAGCAGTCTCACACTGCTGGTGGGAAAGCAGACTGGTGCTGTCATTATGAAAACAATATGGAGATTCCTAAAAATATTAAAAATAGAACTACTATATGATCCAGTGACCCCACTTTTGGGTATATATCCAAAGGAAACAAAATCACTTTCTGGGAGAGATATCTGCACCGCCATGTTCATCATGTTCACGGCAGCAGTATTTGCAATAGCTGAAGAATGGAAACAAGCTAAGTATCCATCGACGGATGAATGAAAAAAGAAAAAGATTATCAAATCATACACACACAATGGAATACTATTCAGCCTTAGGAAAGATGGAAATCCTGCTATTTGCAATAACATGGATGAACCTGGAGGGCATTATGCTAACAAATAAGCCAGACAAAGATAAATACTGTATGATCTCACTTACATGTGGATTTTGAAAAAAAAAAAAAAAAAAGCTGAACTCATAGAAACAGTGAGTTGCCAGGGGCTGGGGGAGGTGGGGAAATGGACTGTCCAGGGGTACAAACTTTCATTTACAAGGGGAGTAAGTTCAGAGGATCTAATGTACAGCGTGGTGACTCTAGTTAATAATACGGTATACTTGGAATTTGCTAAGAGAGTAGATCTTAAACATTCCCACAGAAAGCAAAACAAAACCCAACCATGTAAGGTGATGGATGTGTTAACTTGATTGTGGAAGTCATTTTACAAAGTAAGTGTACATTAAGTCATCATGTTGTACACCTCATTACATTTTCATTTGTCAACCATACTTCAATAAAGATGGAAAAAAATTGAAATAATCGTAAGTAAATAAATAAATAAACACAGAACTATCCCTTGGGTCTCTAACCTCATATGCTGTTCACAATATGCAGTGACTCTTCTTCCTGGAAAGGGTTGGTGAGTTAAACGATACATTATTTTTGATGTTCAGCATGTCTTTTTGATCAGTGTCTTATGCACCCATTGTTCTGGCCCACCTGTGTTCCCTTCAAGAAGCTGAGACGTAGGCTCCTGGGCCTCTAGACTGGGTGTGACCAGAGAGGTCTTCACCCCCTCCTCCTCCTCCAAACTACAGCTAGACCTGTCCAGAATAAGCTTGGTTTTTTGTGTTTTTTTTTGGAAAAATCTCAAGAAAGGAAGCTCAGCTGAAGCTCCACTGTCTTTTAAAATTCACAGACAGGGGCGCCTGGGTGGCTCAGTCGTTAAGCGTCTGCCTTCGGCTCAGGTCATGATCCCAGGGTCCTGGGATTGAGCCCCGCGTCTGGCTCCCTGCTCAGCAGGAAGCCTGCTTCTCCCTCTCCCACTCCCTGCTTGTGTTCCCTCTCTCGCTGTGTCTCTCTCTGTCAAATAAATAAATAAAAATCTTTAAAAAAATAAAATAAAATAAAATAAAATTCACAGACAACACCATAATGCTCTGTTGAAGATGATTCTTAAGGATTTCTGGGCAAAGAATTAGAAGTTCTGTAAACTTGCTCCTACCATGTCTATGCATCTTCAAACTCTAATAGGAGAAAAGTAAAGAATGTAAAAAACAATCCCAGAAAAACTGATAAAAAATGATGAATGGTTTAGAAGCAGAATATAAAAGGGACGTGTGTGTGTGTATGTGTGTGTGTGTGTGTGTGTCTGGTGAGGAGCAGGGTGGGCATTTCCGTAGGTTAAAAAAATTGGGAAAAAAAATACTGGGCCACCTGGGTGGCTCAGTCGGTTAAGCGTCTGCCTTCGGCTCAGGTCATGATCCCAGGGTCCTTGGACCGAGCCCCGCGTCGGGCTCCCTGCTCAGTGGTGAGTTTGCTTCTCCCTCTCCCTCTGCCCCTCCACATCCCCTGCTCATGCTCTCTCTCTCTCAAATGAATAAATAAAATCTTTAAAAAAATTGAGAAAAATACTTGGTTATCTAGAAATATATGTGCAGGATAATTTTAACTAGTTTAGATTTTAGATTAAGAACAAAGACTGATAGGTTTAAGTTGAAGACAGTGCTTGTGCACAAGTGGGAGTTTCCACTAAAAAGAGTGACTTCAGCCTAAGACAAATTGGAGGTGAATTTCTGGCAGGTTATGGAGAGGAGACCAGATAAGCCCCCTCCAGCAATTTATGCCCCTGTGCTCTTCCCTGCCCAGAAAAAGGCTTGAAGGCAGTGGAAGGCACAAAGAGCTAAGGGTGCCCTCTGTTCCTGGGGACAGGGTCAGAGCTCCATATATTTTTGCTACTAAATTAAAAAAAAAAAAAAAACGAATGGAGGAAGGGACTCAGCAGCCTTGCAAACACAAACCCTCACCCCACAACCAAGCTGGGAAAGAATAAAAAATGTCCTGTCCTCTCAAGTTCCTTTAAGTACCATGTCCAGTGTTCACAAGAATACACGGATGCTGCCCTCCCATTAATGGGAGCAATCTCCCAAAACCCACGCTACTTGTGGAAAATGTAACTCTATAACTGAATTATTCCATTTCCATGAAATGGCCAGAGAAAGAGAGTCTCTAGAGGTAGAAAGCAGATCAGTGGTGGCCCGGGGCTGGCAGTAAGGGTGGGGATTAACTGCAGAACGGCAAAAGGGATCCTTTCGGGGTGATAAAAAATGTTCTAACCCTAGATTTTGGTAATGGTTGTACAACTCTGTGAATTTACTAAAAATCACTGAATCGTGTACTTAAAATGGGTGAACTGTATGATATGTAAATTATACAATAAACCTGTTAAAGATAAAAATATGAAATAGAAAGGTAATTTCATAACCAAGTCTCTATTTCAAATCCTGCACCCAAAACACTTTTTTTTTTTTTTTTTTGCCTGTACTTGGTTGCTTGAACAGAACAGCATCCCAGATCAGTTTTCCATGACCCCAGGGCACAGGCTTGCTGCCTCAGGCCAGAGAGCTCCATACAGCTCCTGCCAGTGTAGGGGAGACTCCCACACTCACAGCACAACACATCCTGTCCTTCCCAGGCTCCTGGGGCCATGAAGGCTGGGACACAGGCGCGAAGCCCCAGAGGGGGCTGCTACACACAGGCTGCTTGGGGCTCAGGAATGCTGCTTCTTGTAGCTGAAAATAGCCTCAGCCCTCAAAACAATCTGCAGTACCATATTCTTGTATACTGATGACTGCTGGAGATCATTTTCTAAAATAGCCCTCATAATAGAAACTGCAACTCACAGGCTGGGGAAAAAGAATGTATGGGTGTGTGATGGAAGCCTCATCCCATAGCTTCTGTCCCCCAGGGGCCTGCTGTTAGGTGGAAAACATGCTTCAGCTGGGGGAGGGGTGAAGGAACCAGGGAAGGAGCAAGGGAGCCCGTGTTTTCAGATGGAAAACCTGAAAATCTGTGGTTCTTCAGTCTGTACAAACATTACTGGGAGGTATCTGCCTTTGATGGGTTTAATCACTCACACATTCATTTATGAACAGGTGGGCCAGGCACCTGGTTGATTAGTGGTGGTTCTAAGGTGTGTAAACACAGAATCTGCCCACGGGATGCTTATCATCTGCTAATGAGAAAGAATGTGTAAGCAACAACTAAGAAGACAAGGCCAGCTTTGCTGTGTGCTGTGAAATGAAGATGTGAGACTGGGGTTCACTGCGGCAGAAAGGCTGTGTGTATGTGTGTGGGGGGGGTATGTGTGGTGTGTAGTGTGTGTATGCAGGGGTTGTGGTTGGTGTGCGAATGTGTGTGCAGGAGGTATGCATGTGGGGTGTGTGGTGTGTAATGCATGTGTGGTGTGTGTGGAGGATAGCAGGTGTGTGTATATGGTGTGGGGTGTGTGTGGGGGGTGTGTGTGTGGTGTGTAGAATATGTATGTGGGGGGTGTGGTTGGTGTGTGAATGTGTGTGGATATGTGTGTGGGAGAGATATGTATGTGGGGTGTATATGTGGGGTGTGGGGTGTGTGTGGTGTGTAATGTGTGTGTGTATGGTGTGTGTGGGAGTGTTAGGTGTGTGGATGTGGTGTGGGGGGTGTGTGTGTGGTATGTGTGTGGTGTGTAGTGTATGTATGTGGGGGTGTGGTTGGTGTGTGAATGTGTGTGGATATGTGTGTGGGGGAGGTATGGATGTGGGGTGTGTATGTTGGAGGGGGGTGTGTGATGTATAATGTGTGTGTGTGGTATGTACCGGAGTGGTAGGTGTGTGGATGTGGTGTGTGGTGTGTGTGTATGGTGTGTAATGTGTGTGTGGGGGGTGCGAGTGGTAGGTGTGTGGATGTGGTGTGCGATGTGTGTGTATGGTGTGTAATGTGTGTGGGGGGGCGAGTGGTAGGTGTGTGGATATGGTGTGCAGTGTGTGTATGGTGTGTAACGTGTGTGGGGGGGCGAGTGGCAGGTGTGTGGATGTGGTGTGCGGTGTGTGTGTATGGTGTGTAACGTGTGTGGGGGGGCGAGTGGTAGGTGTGTGGATGTGGTGTGCGGTGTGTGTGTATGGTGTGCGGTGTGTGTGTGGGGGGGCGAGTGGTAGGTGTGTGGATGTGGTGTGCGGTGTGTGTGTATGGTGTGTAACGTGTGTGGGGGGGCAAGTGGTAGGTGTGTGGATATGGTGTGCGGTGTGTGTGTATGGTGTGTAATGTGTGTGGGGGGACGAGTGGTAGGTGTGTGGATATGGTGTGCAGTGTGTGTATGGTGTGTAACGTGTGTGGGGGGGCGAGTGGTAGGTGTGTGGATATGGTGTGCAGTGTGTGTGTATGGTGTGTAATGTGTGTGGTGGGGCGAGTGGCAGGTGTGTGGATATGGTGTGCGGTGTGTGTGTATGGTGTGTAACGTGTGTGGGGGGGCGAGTGGTAGGTGTGTGGATATGGTGTGCGGTGTGTGTGTATGGTGTGTAACGTGTGTGGGGGGACGAGTGGTAGGTGTGTGGATATGGTGTGCAGTGTGTGTATGGTGTGTAACGTGTGTGGGGGGGCAAGTGGTAGGTGTGTGGATATGGTGTGCGGTGTGTGTGTATGGTGTGTAATGTGTGTGGGGGGGGCGAGTGGCAGGTGTGTGGATATGGTGTGCGGTGTGTGTGTATGGTGTGTAACGTGTGGGGGGGGCGAGTGGTAGGTGTGTGGATATGGTGTGCGGTGTGTGTGTATGGTGTGTAATGTGTGTGGGGGGGGCGAGTGGCAGGTGTGTGTGTATGGTGTGTGGTGTGTGTGTATGGTGTGTAACGTGTGGGGGGGGCGAGTGGTAGGTGTGTGGATATGGTGTGCGGTGTGTGTGTATGGTGTGTGGTGTGTGTGTGGGGGCGAGTGGTAGGTGTGTGGATGTGGTGTGCGGTGTGTGTGTATGGTGTGTGGTGTGTGTGTGGGGGCGAGTGGTAGGTGTGTGGATGTGGTGTGCGGTGTGTGTGTATGGTGTGCGGTGTGTGGGGGGGCGAGTGGTAGGTGTGTGGATGTGGTGTGCGGTGTGTGTGTATGGTGTGCGGTGTGTGGGGGGGACGAGTGGTAGGTGTGTGGATGTGGTGTGCGGTGTGTGTGTATGGTGTGCGGTGTGTGGGGGGGGCGAGTGGTAGGTGTGTGGATGTGGTGTGCGGTGTGTGTGTATGGTGTGTAATGTGTGTGGGGGGGCGAGTGGCAGGTGTGTGGATATGGTGTGCGGTGTGTGTGTATGGTGTGTAATGTGTGTGGGGGGGGCGAGTGGTAGGTGTGTGGATGTGGTGTGCGGTGTGTGTGTATGGTGTGCGGTGTGTGTGTGGGGGGACGAGTGGTAGGTGTGTGGATGTGGTGTGCGGTGTGTGTGTATGGTGTGTAACGTGTGTGGGGGGGCGAGTGGTAGGTGTGTGGATGTGGTGTGCGGTGTGTGTGTATGGTGTGCGGTGTGTGGGGGGGACGAGTGGTAGGTGTGTGGGTGTGGTGTGCGGTGTGTGTGTATGGTGTGTAACGTGTGTGGGGGGGCGAGTGGTAGGTGTGTGGATGTGGTGTGCGGTGTGTGTGTATGGTGTGCGGTGTGTGTGTGGGGGGCGAGTGGTAGGTGTGTGGATGTGGTGTGCGGTGTGTGGGGGGGCGAGTGGTAGGTGTGTGGATGTGGTGTGCGGTGTGTGTGTATGGTGTGTAACGTGTGGGGGGGGCGAGTGGTAGGTGTGTGGATGTGGTGTGCGGTGTGTGTGTATGGTGTGCGGTGTGTGTGGGGGGGGCGAGTGGTAGGTGTGTGGATGTGGTGTGCGGTGTGTGTGTATGGTGTGTAATGTGTGTGTGGGGGGGCGAGTGGTAGGTGTGTGGATGTGGTGTGCGGTGTGTGGGGGGGGGGGCGAGTGGTAGGTGTGTGGATGTGGTGTGCGGTGTGTGTGTGTTTATGTTGGTGTTGATGTGGGAGTTGGCTGCAGATTGCCTGGGACCAGGAAGTGAAACAGTTGCAGTGGGGGAGATAATCTTGGAAAAGAACATGTAAAACAAATCATCCTAAAGATTTTTAAAACTCTGTTAATATCTGCCTCAAAGCATTAAAACGCAGGTTCCCTATGCTCTGTATTATTCAGTGAGCAGCCCAGGGCCCAATGAATTGAGAGAAATGAGGGGCTGGTGGGAAAAAAAAAAATCAATCCCAGGAAGCAGTTAACCATCAGCTGGTTGCAAAGGAGAGAAGCTCAGTCAGGAATAAGGCACTAATGAGCCCCACTCTGAAACCACTTGCTCTTATATTTAACACGCAAGTGCTCCTTCATGCACATCCTCAAGAAGCCAGCAAGTCCACCATCTCACCCCCAGCACCTGGAGAGCAGCCCCTGCCAAGACACGCAGTCTGGCAGGACAGGAAATGGCCAGCTGACATGGAGCAGGGAGAGCCGGGGGGTTTGCCTTGCAGGCTGTAAGGAGAACTGGAAGTGACCTGAGGAGGGAGACTTGCTTTAGCTGTGGATTAACTTTAAAGAACACTTGGCACACAATAAGGACATATGACACATGAGCCATGACCCCAAGACAAAAAAGAGGAAGATGGCATTGTCATGTTCAGGAAATATTTGCAAGCACAGAGGGGAAGAAAGCAGCAGGGGTTGGGTGTGAATGAGACAAAGGATGCCCCACACGCATGTGAGCACCATCAGTCTGGCACCCTGAACTCGCTTAAATTGTCTAACTATAGGACAAAGAAGTGGGTCTTACCTGGAGGCAGGTACTGGCAATGCCCAGAAGAGTTAACTAACACGTTGGTGTGGAATGTGGCATCGAATCGCTCATCAGCACTAGAAACATGAGAAGGATTTCATGAGTCAGCACTGCCAGGCGGTGGATCTCCCGGGGCCCTTAGGTCTGTCCTGACTGCAGCTAGAATAGCTTTGAGAAGTGCCACTCTTTGTGCTCGGGTCATGCCGACACCATTTGTAACTGGCCTGGGAGATCTCAGAGCACTGGTTGCTAGCGGCCAATGTCCACCCACCCCCACCATTTCATACGCACTGTGATTTTCATATGCCCATAAAACAAAGTTTTTTTAGCAAAAGTTAAACCTGAAGACAATTTCATAGGACATCAGCTGATGAGACATTTCTATCTGTAGGAGAAAAAGAGTGGGTAAAGCACTCTGCCACTGATCTGGGATTTTGACCCACTATCTCCAAAGCTCCAGTTCCAGCTTCCTGAATGCATCCAATGCTTGGCTGGTGCTTAACCAATATATCTTGAGTGACTGAACTGCAAGCACAGGAGGCTGTGGGGCACCACCAGAGCCCAGAGGCATCCTGGGCTCCATGACTAGCGATGACAGGAAGGAGGGCAGGTGAAGAGAGCAGAGTTAGGTACAGGTTTTAGACAGGTGCACCCCAGCCCCCTCCCTGCCCAAGTTCAGAACCTCCCACAGCCAGGAGTTACCAACTTGAACAAAGGGGGTGGAAGACACAAAACAGGAAAAAAGAACAACAATTAAAGCCAACAGCCCTTATTATCCATGTCTTTTATCTTCTGTATTCTGATGCTTTGCGGACCCTGGAAGAACCGTGCCCCCTCCACTCCCAGGTTAGCCAGTTCCTAGAGACAGGAAACAACACGCTCACCACTGCATCTCTCAAATGCAAACCCTCTGATCCAGAGCCCACACCCAGCCACCTCCTTTATCAGGGTTTCACACTCCAGCCCTCTAACCCTCTGTCCTAATAACCTGAGGGCCAGGTACCAAGCAACTAGGGACAGCTCCTATGAATCCAGAGCCCACTGAAATTCTTCAAACTAACCAATCCTAACCCTGCTCACCCTGCCTCGCCAGTTCTAGTCCATGGAAACCACAACAAAGGCTCTTTCCCATCCAAGAAGACGCTGTCAACCAAAGGACTAAAAAATTGCTCCTTAAAAAAGTAATATCCTCACAGAAATTCAAGAGGATATTGCATCTAGTAAAACAAAGAGCAATATGAAAGTTAAAATATGATTTATGAAATAAATTTTTATAAATGGGTGGGAGGTTTGGGGCTGAGAAGAATTACAGAGATGAAATGTAGGACAGAGATGAGGAAAGCCCCCAGAGTACAAGACCAGAAGAACTCACTGGACAGATGCTGAAGAGACAAAAGGGCGGGAGATAATTACCCAAGAAATCACACAGAGACATGCTAGAGCTGAAAGAAACTAGTCAAGCATGAAGGCAAAGTGAAGCACTTTCACAGACTTAGGGGCTCAGAGGGCTGTTGTCCCACGTATATTTTCTCGGTCATGGATTTGAGGGTGAGCTCTAGGAAAATGAGAGTAAATACTGAAAAAAGAAGAAATAAACTTTTGGACTAAACCTGGGGATCAAAAAAATGTATTTCCATGATGAGCTGTGCAGTGGGCCTAGAAAAGGCGGGGGTGGGGGATGTTCCCAAATTACAGCAAGAGATGAGGAGTCTCTGAGGAGAGCGAAGTAGATTCAGAGCAAGAGAGAAGAGAAATAAGCTGGAAAACACCATGCATTCTATCAAGGACACATTTTTAAAAATCACTGTAATGGGGCGCCTGGGTGGCTCAGTTGGTTAAGCGACTGCCTTCGGCTCAGGTCATGATCCTGGAGTCCCTGGATCGAGTCCCGCATCGGGCTCCCTGCTCGGTGGGGAGCCTGCTTCTCCCTCTGACCCTCCCCCCTCTCATGTGCTCTCTCTCTCTCTCTCATTCTGTCTCAAATAAATAAATAAAATCTTTAAAAAAAAAAATCACTGTAATAAGAAAGAAAAATATCAACCAGAAACTTTGGGGGAAAAAAAACCTATACAAAAAAGCCAGGGTATGACTACGAAACAAAAACGTGATGAAGTGCAGAGGAAGAAGGAGGGGAGAGAGACTAAGCTACCAGAAAAGGATAATCCTTTGAGATGAAGGACACTCCTACCTCCTTACTTGCAAGCACACACAGGGAGAGAGAGGAGGAGACAGGGTCAAGATGTAAATATTCTCTGCTTGATTGTGGTCTGTACCCAACTTTCTCCATGAATCACATGATAAATAGTGACGGAGCACAAAACAGCTGAACATGTGGACCTTCACAAAATGGCTCTAGAGCAAACCACGATTTTCAAACCAGGTTCTCTGGAACCCTGAGATTCTCTGGGTGTGCTCTGGGGTTTCTGCACCTGTGGATTCTGATACTCTCTTTTCCTTGTAGTCTAAAAGGCGAATAAAAGTCCAAACACACTCAAATGACTTTTGGAAAATTCTACCTCTTCAGACCAGACGACCGATGGATTACTACATGTGGCCCATTTAACTCCTTTTTTGGCTGAAAGGTAGGCTAAAACTTCTCTTGCCATGCCTGTGCATATCTTTGAACCTCTTGTAAATGAGTCGCCCAGTAAGGTTTCAGTTTTGCACTGCTCTTTTTAAAAATCCACATTTGAGCCTACAATTCCAGCGTAGAACCTGGACCCCACCTCACAGCACCTGATCTCACCACTGCAACAACTGAAACTGTCTTGTGACACATGACACAGGATGCATGGTTTTGCTTATTTTAAGCTTGGGTTTCTTCTTGTCTGATTTTTATATTTATAACAAAGACTGTGAGCATCTGTTAGATCAGTGACTTAATTCTGGAAGGAAAAAAAAAAAAAAAGAATTCCTCCCAGCTCTTCCTCCACACATTTGGATCAATTTAATTGAAGAGACTCTTGAGATCACAAGACAAATGAGTAAAAACAAGATAAAAATCGGTTTCCATTAGCAACAGTTTACCTGTGCGACTCACTGATTTCTAAATACAGTTCAACCCAAACAGAATATTGAGATAAACAGAACTGTAACACTGTTATCATTATCAACATGCAAATCTTAATATTCATTTTGGCAGACTTAGAGTTCTCTGCTATTTTATACATCAATGATATAAAAGTAAACTGCTGTAATAATTGTATGCTAATACCACTTACCTGTTTTGGCCATTAGAGCTGGAGATGAGGTTTGTTTGGAGAAGGGCTCTATTGCCAAAAACTGAGGCTGAACACAGCTCTGTGAAACCTGAGTGGCCCCAAACTAGCCATGACACGGGAGGTAACAGTATCAGCTGCTTGTCTCGGGGCCCAGCACTAGGTGCACCATGCACACAGGAGCCAGGGGATGGCGAGCATGAGGCCATGTGATAATACAGTCTTGCAGACGGGACACACTGATAACCCTGGGAACTGGGGTGTGTCCACAGGACTCGGTTCACTCCTCCTTCTGTTCTGGTGAGCATGTGAAACTTTCTGTATTAAACAGTTTGAATATATATACTGTTTATGTACTTAAGACCCTTCTTGACGACTCAGGCATGTGGCTGCTTCATTTTGTTCAACAGCTCCTCTCTCCAGCCGCCTGGGTCCTTGTCCAGCCAGCAAAGGACAGACAATTGGTGTGGGGAGAACTCTGGGGGCACCCCCACCACTGATTGGGCAACAAAGGGCAATGGGGCCTTGTCACTGAAAAGTAACCATGGAGAGGAGGGATATTTAGCCCAATTATTCAGGGTGCAGATCCTAATATCCTTCGTGGAATGGTCAGGAAGAAAGGGCAACTGGACAGGCTCTAAAGATGGGCATAATTCCAGCAGGTAGAAAGGAAGGTTGGTGCATCCCCAGCAGAATGCATGGTCCAATCACATGCCTGGAGGTAAAGTAGACAGAGAGAAGCTTCATGAAGGTATGGTTTGCCTGGACACTAGGGTGAGTGAGGTGTCGCCCCAACACCTTAGTTTAGCACTTGCCTTAGCAGGAAGGCCAGCATCATGGCTTGAGAGAAAACCATGGGTGGCCATGGCTGCAGGATCCAGGGTTCAATGCTTATGGATTAACTGCAAGCTGTGCTTTCAGAAGTCAGTGAAGGCACAGGCACGCAGAAGTGAACCTGGGGTCTGGGATTAGATTTCTTCCTGTTCTCCATCCCCCTGGAGCTCATGCCCTGCTTGGTTCCACCCCAGCTCCTGACTCTGGAAGCAGAGCCTCTGAACCTAGCTCAGTGCAGCTTCCTGCTCAGCTTGCCCTGCAGCACTGACCCCCACTGCTGAGCCTGGAGCAGCTCAGCCCTAAGCCAGGGAAAAGAAAGTGACCACACCACTCACAGCATCATCTGGCCCTGAGTCCAGCTGTCAGTGCCCTGAGAGAGAAGAACAGGGTGGCCAGCCATCAAGGAAGCCCAGAAAGACCAACCCCCAACAGGACACATGCTCACTAAACTAAAACTCTGCATATAGGTAATGCTGAAGGATTAGGAAAAAAAAAAATCCAGGGTCACCCCGCTGTATCAAAGAGGGCACTGGGTGTATGGGCTCATGGGGACTCTAATGAATAAGGACTCGTATGCAGCCCATCCTGTCCCCTCTGAGCTCACATAGTCCTTGAAAGGAAACGGAAAAGCAGAAGAGAAGAAAAATGATCTCAACTGTTCTCACCACAAAATGAAATAATGATCATGGGATGTGATGGAGGTGTTAGCTAATGCTACGGCGGTAATCATACTGCAATATACACACGTATCAAATCAACATGCCGCACACAGTATGCTTACATTAGGTTATATGTCAATTATATCTCAATACAAAACAATAAAATTAAAATGTTGGAAGGGAAAAAAAAGTAAAGGAGGAAGACAGAGAGAGCCAATCTATCTCAAAAGACAGTGGATTTAAGGTATCATTTATATTAAATCTCTTTAAAAAAAAGCTGTCAATTACATGCTAAGACACCTCTGATGTAAGGTATGCCTAGATGTCAGAGGGAAAACAGTCTGTTTAAAATAGAGGCACGGGGTGGGTGGGTGATAGACATTGGCGAGGGTATGTGCTATGGTGAGCGCTGGGAATCGTGTAAGACTGCTGAATCACAGACGTACCTCTGAAACAAATAATACATTATATGTTAAAAAAAAAAGAAGAAGAAGAAGAAGATAGTAGGAAGGGAAAAATGAAGGGGGGGAATCGGAGGGGGAGACGAACCATGAGAGACTATGGACTCTGAGAAACAAACCGAGGGTTCTAGAGGGGAGGGGCTTGGGGGGATGGGTTAGCCTGGTGATGGGTATTAAAGAGGGCACATACTGAATGGAGCACTGGGTGTTATACTCAAACAATGAATCATGGAACACTACATCAAAAACTAATGATGTAATGTATGGTGATTAACATAACATAATAAAATAAAATAAAATAAAATAGATGATTTTTGTTTCAAAAGAAAGTAATGAGTCCTCTTTCTGGATACTTTGACTTAGTTCTGTATTTTAATCTAAGATGTTAAGGGTCTACAACTAGCATTGTGTCCAGTCATAGTCCATGAACAAAAAGTCTTGAGCAGAACTGAAATTTTATGGTCATTTCTACCTGTCAGAGATCCCAGGAGGCAGATATCTGGGCATCAGCAGGAGGCTTCCAGAGGAATGTATGCAAGATCCTTTCTTTATCCACCAATTTACATGTTAGGTGGCATATAACATGGATGTTATTATTTTTTTTAAAGATTTTATTTATTTATTTGGCAGAGAGAGACATAGCCAGAGAGTGAACACAAGCAGGGGGAGGGGGAGAGGGAGAAGCAGGCTTCCTGCTGAGCAGGGAGCCTGATGTGGGGCTCAATCCCAGGACCCTGGGATCATGACCTGAGCCGAAGGCAGACACCCAACAACTGAGCCACCCAGGCGCCCCTACATGGATGTTATTATAACAATTGAATGTAACATTGGATGGATTATAATAATGTTATAAATAGGATAATGTTATCACAGTATGTATCAAGTTTCTGAGCTCCCTATTTTGTTCCTTGAACTGTATGACTATCCCTGACCTAGTATAATATCATTTTTTTTTTTTTTTTTTTAGAGAGAGAGAGAGAGAAAGAGAGAGGGTGGCGGGAAGGGCAGAGGGAGTGGGAAAAAGAATCCCAAGTAGGCTCCGTGCTCAGCACAGAGCCTGATGCAGGGCTTGATCTCAAGACCATGAGATCATGGCCTGAGCCAGAATTAAGGACCAGATGCCCAACTGACTGAGCCACCCTGAACCCCTAGTATAATATCATCTTAATCACTATGACATAATGAAAATGTTGGTATTTAGCAGAGTGAGGCCCCCAACTTTGTTCTTTTGTTTAAACGTTGTGTTACCTATCCTTGACCCTTCACTCATCACTGTAAATTTTAGGATCCACTTGTCCAGTCCCACAAAGACCTTGTTGAGGCTTCAGTTGGAATCAGATTAAATTTACAGAACAGTTTGGGAAAATTGGACATCTTTGCGATACTGAGTTTTCCCAGAATTAAATATGATATAATCCATCCTTTGTTTTGTTCTTTCTTATGTTTATTTACTAGTAATTTTTACCACTTTCAGATATTGGAAATAAAATTTGTTAAATTACATTTTCTAATTGTCACAAGGGTACAGAAATACATTCAATATTTTTACACTTGTTTTGTATCCAACATATTTTGTCTAGATAGTCTCTAAGGAGTTCTTTTTAATGTAAAAAAATCACAGTCTATGAATGATGGTAATTTAGTTTATTCCTTTCTAATCCTTGATATTTTATCACTTTGCTTTTATTACTACTTAGATTCATACTATTATTAAGATATGTGATGACAATGGGTATTCCCTATTTTGTTGCACATACAGAAACTTCTAATGTTTCAGCATTAAATGGGCTTTTGGTAAAGACCTTACATCAGCTGAAATCAAGTTTTATTCTATTTCACAAATGGGTATCAAATACAGTCAGTTGATTTTTCTCCACTTACCAAGATGATCACATGAGGATGAATTATACAAATGGATTTTTCTAAAGTTAAACAAAACTTGTATTTCTAATAGAAAACTAAATTTGATTGGATTTGTTTTTAATTATTGCTAGATTTAGTGAGCTAATATTTTAGTTAAAGATTTATACCTGTATGTTCATAAGTGACATTGTACATTAGGTGGAACTTGACTATAAAACCCACCTTTTCCGATTTCTTTTTCAAAACATGTCAATCAAGAGAATGAAAAGGCAAGCTTCAGACAGGGAGAAAGTATTTGAAAAAGACATACCTGATAAAGATTATTACCCAAAATATACAAACAACTCTTGAAATTTAACAATAAGGATAAAAATAACCTGATTTTAAAATGAGCATAGGGGCACCTGGGTGGCTCAGCTGGTTAAGTGTCTGCCTTCGGCTCAGGTCATGATTGCAGGGTCCTGGGATCAAGCCCCAAGTTGGGCTCTCTGCTCGGCGGGAGCTTGCTTGCCCTCTCCCTACCACTTCCCCTGCTTGTACTCTCTCTCTCTCTGACAAATAAATAAATAAAATCTTTAAAAAAAAATGAGCCAAAAACCTGAACAGACACTTCAGCAAAGATATACAGATGTCAAATAAGCATAAGAAAAGATTATCCACATCATATGTCATTAGAGAAGTGCAAATGGATTTTGGCCAACTTGGTAGATTGGCCAAAATCCAGAACACTGACAACACCAAATGCTGATAAAGATATAGAACAACAAGAACTCTGATTCATTACTGGTGGGAATACAAAATGGTACATACAGCCACTTTGGAAGACAGTTGGTCAATTTTTTACAAAACTAAACATACTCTTACCATACAATCCAACAACCCAACAATCACACTCCTTGGTATTTACCCAAAGGAGCTGAAAACTTAGGTACACAAAAATCTGCACATGGATATTTATAGCAGCTTTATCCATAATTCCTAAAACTTGGAAGCAACAAGTTGTCCTTCAGTAGGTGACTGGATAAATCAACTGTGATACATCCAGACGATGGAAAATTATTCAGTAATAAAAAGAAATGAACTAACAAGCCATAAAAAGACATGGAGGAACTTTAAATGCTTATTACTAGGTGAAAGAGGCCAATATAAAAAGGCTGGATATGTATGATTCCAACTATATGATATTCCAGAAAAGGCAAAACTACGGAGACAGTAAAAAGGTCAGTGTTTACCAGGGGTTGTGGTGAGGGAGGGATAAATAGATGGAGGAGAACATTTTTAGGGCAGTAAAACTACTCCGTACGATATAACAATGGCGGGTATATGGTATTATACATTTGTCCAAACCCAGAGAATGTACATCAAAAGTGAACCCTAATGTAAACTATGGACTTAGGTGATAATGATGTGTCAATGTAGGTCCCTCGATTATATCAAATGTCCCACTCTGATGTGGGGAGGCTGTGCATGTGTAGGGG